>NC_140090.1:21891903-22509760 GCF_964237585.1 Gallinula chloropus
CCCCTAGCTTTCCCTCTAAATCTTTGGGGGGCACTTTGCTAGCCTCAGAGCATCTCCAGCTAAAGCTAAAAAGGCCTTTTGAGCACAGGGTGGGTAACTGCTCTTATTTGCATATTTTAAAAATACACTCCAGCATTAAAACGTTTAAGCTAAGCTTGAAGCAATAAGAATCTATGGTGAGGTTTAAAGTTTATGATCTATTAAATTTGTACAAGGGAAAAATACACTCAAATGATATAAACTTTAATGCTCTGCTGGCAGCCAAACCATCGCAACGCTGGAAGCCGCCCCAACTGGAGCTCTGAAGCAGCTGACTGCCTTTCACCAGCAACTGCTTCTGCCATTTTTGTTCGTGCAACCACTTCAATGGCTGGTTCACTTGGAACTGCCAACGAGCAATGAACAACTCAGAAATCAAGAAAACCTGGCTTTCTTTTCCAAATGATGAACAAGAAGAAACTGTGGCTGGATTTGAAGTATTATCTCTGAATCTCACAAGACGGTGACCAGAAATAATTGATTTACTTCACAAAAGACAGATAATTCTACTTAATTTGGTTTAAATGCAAAAGACATTTGGCTATATTTGTTTCTTCTTATGTATCTAGTACAATTAGGATTCATTTTATTTAGCTAATAAATCTAGCTAAAAGCTGTCTAAAGCATGGGGAATTATGTTTCTTAAACATTAAGAATCTAAGCTGCATAACTACTTAAATAAATGCATATAGATCTGTACCCTCCTGCCTAGCAAGAGGCACGATCAAATTAGACCAATTAGAATCAACTTTTCTTTAGGAAAAATAATTAAGCACAAATGCAAAATAAAATTAAAAACAATTATTTAATCAGGATTTCCTGCTCGCTGATTTAAGTCGTGATTAAAATTAGTAATATAATCACTCTGATTTCAGTCAGTCCCTCCAGCTCAAAGCCACCCCCAAAGACTCACACTGCCCCAGCCTTCTGTCAATCTTCAGCATGTCCAACTTCACTTAAGCCCTTCTGCTCTCCTCTTCTGGGATTGTTTGGCTGAGGTCGATTAAAGCTTACAAGCATTTGTGTTCTTACCACCTACTGCATCCTCCCCAGGGAAAGGCTGGTTGTGAGGATTTTTTGCTAGCACCCTGCTCAGGAACGAAAGAAAGGAATAACGTCCAGAGAGAAGGTACCTGGGAAGGAAGCAGAGCCTTAGTTTTTACGCCAAACAGAGAATCTCAATAAATAAAGGTGGAGTCAAGATGAAGGGAAATGTAATATCCAAAATATCTTCTCATGCTTCCTAACCCTTCTCTATTGGTACCAAACTCGATCCCTAAGTACTGAGCATAAAGTGTAGTTACTCATCCCGTGTTATCTTCAGTAACCCTCAGGAGTTCTCCACTTGTCAGTCCTCCTGAGAAACTGGGTTATATTATGATGGCCAGCTCCCGTTTAACCGCTCTCCAGCAACTGCAGCTGGAGCACTGGCATTCTCAACGGAAACAATGACCACCCTTTTCCCTCTACCCACCTTCACCTCCTTTTGGCAAGTCAAATTTCCCTTTTCCTCTTTTACAGCTGAAACACCCCAAGACAAACAGAAAGAAGTCCACAGAGTTCATAAAGACAAAACTTTTGTTCCTCCCCCCCATACTGTGGGCTTCTCTGTTTCAGGGCAGCTATACTTCAGAAGATGCTCTACTGCATAAATACAATTCACTAACATCAACATTTTCTTTTTTACAAAAGTCTCAGCATTGGCACAAGATGGACTGAGACCAAGTACTACTTCAAAATACAATCTTGTATCATTAACACAGAGCGTAAATGATTATTTAAGCTTGTCATATTCCATAATCTTTCTTCTTCAGCTAACAAAATCCTGTAGACCTAACTTTCACCACGATGCACATGTATACAGTAACCTTTCCCAGGAGTCCCAATAGTATTTTTTTAACTATTTAGGATTACCAGGCTCTAAGAAAACTCCAAGAAATGTTCAGACTAATTCCAAACCAGAGTTACTACTAATAAGCAAGTTTATTTCAGCTTCCTGAAGGAGAATACCCAACAAAAAACCTGCTGTAGGAAAAAGCAAACAATAAAAAATAGTCTAGGGAAAAAATAATGAAAGAAATAACAAGCTTTTTATTTGAATGGAGATAATAATAAATAAATACAGTCTGTCCTTTAAGATATTGATTCTCTCTCCATTTAAAATGGAATAGGTTAATAGGAAATTCCGTTCTAGGCAAGTTAAAACAGAATTAAAACAAAACACAAGGATTAATTTGTTCTATTCTCTGCAGCACTTGTCTTTAGAAAATCAGATTCAAACAAGGGCCCATACTTAAAAAAAAAAAAGGAAGCCAGAAAAAGAGGTCACCTTTTCCCATTCCTCATTTGGGCACACTATAAAATCTCGCAAGAATTTGGCATAAGCATCAGCTCACTGTGAGAAACACATCTGCAACAAAACCAGCAATAACATCACAAGCAAGAATCTGTGCATATCAATGGAACAACATAAAGCCTTAGACAACACCTGCTTGTGCTACAGTCAGCCTAAATAATCTTTTATGATTGCTCTGCTCATCCTAAGTAAAAATATACCATCATCTGTAAATGTGAAGTGTTCCCATTCTTCCCTTCTCCATAAACTGGCCAAATCCATAAAATCCTCAATCTACAGTTGAATGATAATACCCTATAAACTTACCAAGAACCTACTGGTTAAACAAATAAAGCAGCTGAGTTTTTAGACTACAAGCAAACAAAACAAAACAACCCTGGAAGTTTTTTAAGACCAGGCAGCTTTCATGTTCATGGATTAATACACCGTACGTAGTGTATGTGACACAACCTGGCATCTAGAGTGATTTTCTAGACTGGAAACTTAAGGAGGAAATAAGCTGTACCCTTATGCTCAGAGGGGCAACTACTACCACTTTTCAGGTAATAAATAGAAAATATATGTATTTATCACATTTTAAAACTATTTTTAAAAAATAGTTGTCAAGAAGATTTGCTACACTACATTAGTTCTTCAAAGAGTAAAAAGTACATGTCATGAGTTTGTTTACCATTTTGTTATAATACGTAATTTTGGGCTTAAACTTGAAAACTGAAATTCCAATTCCTCTCATAGTAATACAAAGTTGTATTTGGCATTCTATTTTGCTTTTAGTAAAGTGATCAAAGCCAACAGCACACACAAAAAAATAACTTGCAAAGCATCGCGCTTGACTACCAGACACTGTGGCACTGCCCCCAACCTCAAAAGAGATGCTATTCCAAGACACTCATATATATTTCCCAAAATCTCTTCTATATCTCTGCCTTGCCAGCAATGGTCTGAACATCCTCCATATACAAAATGGCACTTGCCAGCTATGTGCTGTGGTCTCTTTAGTATACACACATAAAGCAGTCAAAAGTCAAGGTAACTACAAACATGACATTACATACAAGCATGAAGTCATGTGACTGCAATTATGTGAGCAGTGACACAAGATTCAGCCACATAATCACACACTATATGTAAAATAACACTGAGTAACAGTCCTCTTAAATTCCTGATAGCATCTACTGCATGGCTCTTGAATAACCGATCACGTCCCACACATAAATTATTGGCATATAAAACAGTTGACAGAACTACAGATACTTACAAGCTATCCTGAAATGCAAGCCAGAGCCAGTTCTGATACAATAAAAGTGCATAGATGCAATCATATTCAGGTCCACACCAGTCCTTTCATTTTAAAGTCTTAAAACATAAATTCAAATCTATACAGTTAAGTACTGATGCCCCTAGAAGTCAAGATATAAAAGGTAACATCCAATGAAGAATGCGGCTGCAATGCTGCAGTGCATTCCAGAAAAGGTTAATTATTTCCTTCAATTTCACCTATATGTCCCAAGTAGTCCCTTTTGGATACTGACAAGGCATTGCATTTTTAAAGTAACTTTGTGTGATAATTACAGATGACAGAGTTTTAGGTTTTGCTTTCTCCATATTAGAGCATCAGAGAATATTTTTAGGACTTCCTACATCAGGGTGCTGGGGGTTTCTGTTCTTGATAAATTAGAACCTTTAAAAGCCCGCATGAGATGTGGGTTCATGTGAAACTTTCACAGCAAGTCACAGGTAAGGTTGGACAAGCCACAGCACACGGTGCACTCAGTGAAGGCCCAAACATCCAAAGGCAATGTGGGCATATCTGTCACAAAAGCCAACCAAAGGATTTGAATCCCCACACAAGGAGGCCAAGCTGGGCCACAAGCTCAGCCCAAGTGCTGAACCCCATGTGTCTGGAACTATTACCCACTGAAAACCGGCGCAGGCATTAGCAGCGACACAGATGCAATCCAGTATGGGCCAGCAGTCTCATACGCTGCTCCAAAGCTCACCACCTCAAGGTATCACACGTCCTGAATCAATGAGAGCACAAACTCCTATAAATACACTGCACTGCGCACTTGCTAGTTTGATCTGACACCATTCTTTTACATACATAAGCCAACGTCTACGAACATACCGACATGTTTGTATTTCAGGGCCTACTGCTTTCAGGCGAGACACTTCTGATAACAGCCCACTAGCATGAACACAAAATACAAACCCAAGCTTGGCTGGCAGCCTATGCTGATTTTCAAACATAACTACCTCATGAGGACACACAATTATCACGACCCAGGATCGCCATGCAAATACAGTTCATTTACAGTACCAAGCAAACACCAGGGTTTTGATTACTCTGTAACCCCTGAATCTGTATTAGATGATGTAAATTACAGTACCCAGGAAAATCCAACCGCATGAGAGGATAGACTAGAAAGCACCTTCATCATCATGCTGTTAAAAATTTAATTTCACAGAAACATTTTTCCTTACCTAAATAGAGGTAGTCAAGGAAGACCAATTTTCTTTAAAATAAATGGATATACAAGTCATGCTGCAATAATCATTTCAGGCTTGTACGGTGGGTACCTGAGGTACATCAAAAAAATTCCTCACGTATACCCTCTACGTAAATATTACAGGCACACATATTCATAACAAGCATTGCAACACTGAAAAATTCCACTCTCAATAAACTTAAAACTTCCTATTTGGCCAGTGGGTTTTGTTTTTCTAAGAGCTCCAATTTCCTGGAGAAGACAAGCACAAAATGCCTGCCACTTTACTCAGCATCTTTACCATATACCATAATTCCTTTCCAGGTATTTTCTAGAGCATTTCATGTCAATCTACCTGCAGGAACGTGTGCAAAAGTGACACAGAGTGACACAACTGACAACTACTGGTACGGACAATGGAGTAACACAGAACCGCGTTACATGTTTTCAGGATACAGAATCCCTGTTACCAAGTCCTCACATCGATGATCAACCGAAAACAAAACAAACAAAAAAAAAACCAAAAACCAAGCGAGCAGCTACAGGAAGACCTGAAAAACAAAGACTCCCCATTCTCACTATTATTTCTATTTTAAGTTAGCAAGTTTCCTGCTTGGGCGACGACGTTTTGCAGATGCTACAAGAAACGTTACACGGCGTTCATTAAACTTGGGCAGACGAAGTAAAATTATACAACTGATCAGTATGCAAGTATCCGCGTATAAAAGTTCTCCTCTGCCGCTAACCGGCGTTCAGCAAGTAGTTATTTCAGCTAAAAGCACCGAGCGATTCACTAGCTGTATAACTGCTACATCTTGTGGCTGCACATTTCAACGCAAGGAGGAAAACCAGACAATACCCGAAAGGGAATAGAGAAGGGACTTGTTTGCTCATAACCTTCATACAGATATTCCCTGCAAACACCCACAACACCCTGCTGTCGCTGTCGGTGTAACACAAGAGGGGAGGAGCAGGGGAGGGAGGAGAAAAATATTATCATCTAAGGCGTGATGGAGGACAGGAGAAAGTTGCAGTCATTCCGTAGTGGCCGTAAGGCGCCCTGTCACTTCTGGCCGCAAAACCGGCCGCCCCCGAGGGCGCCTTCCCCGCGGGGACGAACCCGTAGGTGTCGGCCCCTCTTTCCTCCCCACCTCCATGATGCCAAAAGTGCCCGACTCCCTCCATCCAGCAACAACGGCCGCATCCTCCGGCGCAGCACTTTTACTTTGCCGCTGGCGTTGGGGAACCGATTGCGGGGAGGACGCGGCGAGCGGCCGCCCGAGGAGAGCCGCCGCGGGAGGAGACGCGAGCGGCGGCGGGCGAACGGCCCGGGAGCGGAGGGAGCGCGGCCGATCCCCCCCTCCGCGGCCCGGCGGCAGGAGGGAACAACGAGGCGCCGCCGCGCTGACGAGCGGCGGCGGGAGGCGCGGGCGGGGGGCGGCGAGGCCCCACTCGCCCAGCACCCGAGGCTCCCCCTCGCCGCCACCGGGCCCAGCACTGACCCCGCGCCACCGAGGGCACCAGCCTCTCCCGCCGCTGCTCCCCACCAGCCCGGGACCGGCCTCCGGCGGCGGCTGCCGGGCCCCTCCCCGAGGGCCGGGCCCCCCGCGCAGCCCCGCGGCGCGCTGGTTACCTTCCTTGGGCGGCTTGCCGGGCGGCGCGCCGTGGAGCTGGGAGGCCGCCGCCGCGGAGCAGCCCTGCAGGCTCGGTGGGGACGTGGAGAGCCGGGACCAAGATGGCGGCCCCTCCAAACTTCCACTGCTACTTTGGACACTCATCAAGCTACTTTCCTGGAGCCCGGCAGCCGCCGGGGGCGGCGGGGGAGGCGGCGCGGCGGGGGGACACCCAGCGCCGCGCTCATGGCCGGGGGGCCGGCCCGACACCGGCGCGGGGAGGCCGCCGGCGGGGAGCGGGCTCCGGAGGCAGGCGGGGCGCGGGAGGGACGGGGCGCGGGGCCGGCGCAACCTGCCCGCACCTCTGCACTGCGTCGCCGCGGCCGCCGCCGCCGAGCAGCCGCCTGTGTCTGAGGCTAACCTTCCCCGCCGCCGCCGCTGCCGCCGGGGAGGGGAGGGCGCAGGCGGGGAGGGGTCATGCGCAAACACGATCGCGAGCGGAGCGAGCGCCGCGCTCCGCCGGCGCCCAGCCGAGCCGTAGCCGCCCAGGGGCGGCGAGCGAGGAGCGGCGCCCCCCGCGCACGCACCTGCCCCGCGGCCCAGCGCGGCGCGGCCTGGGCGGGCCGGCCGGCTCCCGCTTCCGTGGCCGCTCTCGGCCCCCGCCCTGGACCGGCCCGCAGCCGCCCGCTGGCTGACACCCCTTTTCCCTACGCACGCCCGTCCCGCGGCGGGGACCCCCGCCCAAGCGCTGCACCTTCCGCGCCGCGGGCAGCGCTCCGCCGGCTGTCGCGGCGCGGCCGGAGGTGGCTCACCCGAGGCGCTTCTCTCCGTCCAGGTCTCCTGGGAGGCCCGGTCCACCCGCACCGGAGCCTCCGCACCGGCCGCCGCGCCTTCCCCCGCCACCATGGTGGCGGGGGAAGGCGCGGGGGCGGGAGCGGAGCCGGTACGCGCCGCTGCCGGGGCCGCGCCGCCCGGCACCACCCCAGCGTGGGACCGCGCGGGGCGAGCCCAGCCCGCTGCTGCGGTAAGTACGGGCAGCAGCGGCGGCGCTGAGCGGGGCACTTCCCAGCGCGGTCGAGGTAAACGTTGATTTTGTAGCTTTTCCTCCAGGGCCTGAGGGGGGTCTGCCGGACTTAAGAGTGTTTTTCTTTTCCCGAACAGGACGGTGTGGCGGCAGAGACGCGGGAGGACCCCAGAGAGGCTCTGGTCCTCATGGAGAAGGTGTTCCTCGCTCGCCTTCCGTAACCTGCCTCGCTGCAAAGCAGCAGCTCCCACCGGATGAGACGAGATTCGGTCAGGAGCCCTGTGCCAGGCCCTGCTGCCTCTCACCTGCCTCACACAACGGGCTGAGCTGAGGCTCCCAGCTGGGCACCAGCCCTGACCCCGGGCATCCTTCAAAACGCACCTCTCTGTCTTAGGTTAGACTGAAGGGCAGTTATAGCGGAATTTAAACACAGTTTTTCCTTCCTTAAAACTAACAGGCATCATGGAGAACATGAGATACAGGGCAACGTCAGTTCTGGAACAAAGCCGTTTAATTCATGAGCAACTTAAGTATGACAATGACCTTGATTACTTAAAAAAAAATTACCTTGGTTTGCAGATCTATTGCGTTCTGCATCTATAAATAAGGATATTCATCAGCCGGGCATGGCGCTCATTTTGTGGTTGCTGTGTGGAGACATCCTGACCATCTACTAACCTACTTTCCCCTCTGTTTGAGAACAGCAGGAATAGATTACTGATGTTGAGTTGCAGATCTGTGCACAACACAGATAATGCCAATTCTTTCTCTTCCTTTTAAAGGGACATCTGTTACGTTATCTAAGATTGTCACCTCCCACAAGTATACAACATAGCTCCAAGTTTCTTAGCAATTTGCTATTAACTTGAAGTAAAAATTACTATGTTTACTTGCTAAATATGTCTGTTCCAGGACATATATTTAGTAACAGCTATACATTTTTTTTTTTAGAAGAGAAAAGTGATCTGATACTTCAACCAAGGTTTACTTGTTTTCAAAAACTTGATCCTAGAGAAAGACTTTTTAGGTTTTACCTCAAACAAATGACACCAGCAAATTGCTAGTACTTAGGCATCAAGGAAAAAAGTAGTTCTGGTTCACTATGAAATATTAATATTTAGCAGCTGGCATAGAAGCTTCTTGCAGGGCTAAAAAACAAAACAGACTCCTAATGCCACAATCCATATGATAGCATAAGTGAATGTGTACCTCATTTCCTGATGAGTATGTCCCACTGCAGCACATTGGTTTTAAAATCTGCCAAGTAAGTCAAAGTATTAAAGAAATTTAGTCTCTTCGTTTATACTCATTTGCATCCACTTCATACAAACCACTGCTACCCTTACAAAACCATACATACCCAAGCATTCTTTCTGTCTGTTTTGCTTACAAACTTGCCTACAAGTTGTTCCACTGATATGGTTGGGACTCCTTGTTTAAATAAAGCATCGGTCACTTTGGCTGAGGGGACAAGATAAGAGAAAGACCCCATCCATCATTTTTTCTATCAGACATGCAGTTTAAATATTAAAATGCCAAGAAGTCTTTTAAACTGTCATAAATTATGGAAAATAATCCTATCTTTGCAATACCTCATCACATATTAGAAGGCACCTCACTGAGGGACCAGGAGTGAGTGGACATGTACTGTGGGACCCCCCACCAAAGCACTCATTGAAGGCAGCACCTGCTGCTTAGCAGAAACAGGTACCTGCTGCAAAATACAGGTTGGGGTCTACTTCTTATAATACAGCAGAGCTGTATCTCTTGTTTTTGTGAAAGCAGAGTGTGAATTACATAGCATCTTCAGATGAGATGCTGTGCTTTTCAGAGGCCCTGGCAATGCCCTACCTTCATTTTGCAATAAAACTTTGTGGCCAGATAGATAACCTCTTTCTCACAGTGATGAGCTGACAGCTCAGTGTTGCCCACCCAAAATATTAAAAGCTAAATCCAATTCAAATAATAATAAGTATTATTCATTCTTTTTAAAAATATAATAAATACAACATCTTTGCCTTGTAGCATTCAGGAGCAGAACAGTCTGCTATCAAGGTTTCCTGTGTAAACACTGTATCATCACCAGCATCAGACAACTTTAGGTAGTAGGTACGAGGAAATCCCCTTTCAGAGGAATTGTTCTGGGTAATAATGAAGGTGTCACACACCGACCTACAAGGGAAAGGCAGCAAAGCCCAAGAAAGCTCATTTAGTTTTGCTAACTGCTAAAGAAGACCTGAAAGTTCAGATCAGACAAGAGATTAGTGAAATGCCTATGTGCTATTTTTCTCATGAGAATGTGTCAAATGGAAGTTAGCAAAGGTTTACCACAGTAGTAACCCTCAAATTATGCAAGGACACTTGAAGAGCAGGAAAACGACAACAAATTTAATTCATTCAAAGATAAAAAACCCAAGCAACAAAATCCTGAAAAACATTAAAACTGTGAGAGCTTTCAACTTTGCCACTAGAATTATTTGTGCAAGCAGCTTTTATCACAGTGAATTCACAATGTACTCCATAATCTTGAAAAAAAATTATGACGAGTTAACTGGCAGTTAGTGAAGGAAAGGGCTTAAAGAAAACCACTGATTGGTTGCATAGTGAAAATAAGGAGTACTACAGCCAGGAACAAGTTTCTGGAGACATCTGCATTTCATAACCCTGTACTCAGGTCAAATGTCAATTTCAAAACTTAAATATTAATCCTTTACGGAATAAAGAGACATAATTTCAAACATTACACATGGCAAAATCCAGTTTATCCCAAATGTTCTTGAGGAAGAATATGGTATAGTTATGGGACCAATTACAGAGAGATTATAGTTTCTTTTCTATTCTGTGGCCTTCACCTTCAGTGCTCACAGGCACCAAATACATTTTGGTGTCCTCATGAAAAATATATATTAACATCAAATAATATATGTTCTTAATAACTGAGTATGTCTTATCTTTTTCCCACCAAAATGTATTTGATACTAGCTGGCTTAGGTTTCATGCAAGAAGCAGATACTGCAATACCTGGAGTGGTGACTGGTCAGATCAGGTAATGTTGTATGAATAATGTATGTTTACATATAAGTTCCAAATAAGACCACTTCTTAATTATGTCAGTCATTTGAAGGAAGGCCTCAAATTCACAGGACAATTGGAAGAAGTAGTGGTAGATGAGGAACTTGATTTAGCAGGCTTGTACTTCTAGGAATTTCCAGGCTTAGGACAAGTGACAACATCCCTGGAGAAGTATTAAGCTACGTGCTTCCAACCTTAAATCGGACTGTATCAGCTAGAGATCAGGGAAATGTTTGGAATCAGAGATCATTAGTCTCTTTGGATGCTTTTGGTATCGATTTCCTTTGCATATTTGTTTTGATTAAGAGTTCTAAATTAAGCCCAACAAAGATACTGCATCTCTTCTTTTTATCTTTTCATACATTTAAACAGAAATATTTAATATATAACCATCTTCCATCTTCTTGGACTTGCAGCAATTTATCTTTTCCAACAGACAGCAAAACAACCCAACCTTGTTTTTATCCTTTTCTCAAAAAGGCAATGCTCTTCTGTAAGCAATAGTCAAGTCTATTTGCCTTATCCCATCAAGTATTTGTGATACCGGTGAAACCGAGTTTTTGTTTGTTAAGAAGGCTTCAAGTTCTTTGTAGGTTCCCTGACATCCTGGCACTTTGGGTAATAGACCTGTTAGTGGTATTTTCTTAAAGCAGAAGCTATTACAGTATGCCACACTGCGTATTTGCCAGTATATATGAATTTTATATGTAGCTATATATATACATCCGTGCACATGCACTCACCAACCACATACACAGAAGGACATGCACACCCCCTGTAACTATGCCAACACCAGCAATCAATCTGATTTAACGATCACAGCAGTTACATATTCTTGTAACCAAACAGTCACACCAGTGCAACAGCTTGAGTAGAAAACGCCTAAATTATTTCATCATCAAAATGATGTATTTATGACATTTCTAGGTTAGATGTAATCTAGTGTGCTGGGAAGACACAACTTGGGAGAAGAAAATACTGTTTTCTGACTTGGTGAATGCCGGAAGTTTGTAGCTGAAACACCGTGTCCTTCTGACGCGGCTGAGCACGTATATGGACCCTCCCTGTATCAATCAGACCAGTGTGCTCCTGGCCAGCCTGGACTGGAATGACAACTAGAATCCTCTGGTCTGTTCCCTGTAGCTCAGAAGATTCAAAATGCAGTTTTGGCAGGAGTACAAGGTAAAATGCCAAGTGACTGTGGCAGCAAGTGTGGTGTTGTGATTGAACACCATCTCGGATTGTAACAGCTTCTGCACCTGATTCTCACACAGTGTTTCTATTTATGAGAAAATATTACAATTGTACTAATATTAATTTTCAAGTTTAGTAAAAGTTTTCTGAAACTGATTTAGAGCAATAATATTTTATAGGAAAAATTTATTTAGATCTTAATTAAATCAATTTTGAGGCTCACTGAATTAGAGCTCTCTCCCTGAGCCATATACTGCACTACATGCTTTATAATTTTTTTAATATAGCACTTGCTAGCAACTCTAAGCTGCAAGGTAACAAAAACATACATAAATAATATACTAGCAAAAATATCTTCCCTAAATATACCAGCATATCAAGATGCAGAGAAGCCAAAATGAAAAAAGAGGTATCACATTAAGTCTACCTTCAAAAAATAGACACAAACACCATGTAAGCACTGATCTATTTTTATCATCCATGTAATTGTCATAAACTGCATTCATCATACCTTTGCTATCACCTCCATCAGCTGGATCCAGTGATCCACCTCTGCTATGATTATCTGTACTCCAAGAAGCCTGCAAACAGCTTCCCTTCAAACCAAATGCAAAATTAAACAGTGGGGTTTTTTTCCCATACAAATGTTGCTCTGGAATGTTCTTCTCAATAACATACCCCCTGCTCTAGCTACTATGACTGTTAGCTATGTTCCAGTCAGAATCAAGGACACTTTTACAATCCTTTCTTGTGCATGTCATTTTAATAAAAAATAATCTGGTTTTAAATGTTCCCTGGTGAAGAAACATAAAACCCCATCCTGATGGATGCTATATTCACTTTCTTTTTCCCCACCTGTCTGTTTTCATTTTATACTATTGCTTTTCTTCCTGTATCCCTTGCAATCTACTTGTCTGCTATTCCCTGCAATTTTTTCCTAGACTCAGAGTATTCCTTTTATAACGCTGCTTTGAGGTAAACAGGCCCCTCTTATCTGTCAGGCTTCCTCTCCATCTTTTTTTTAAGCTCATGCTTTTCCACACATCTTTCATACTTCTGTCTCATTCTTTACAGCTTATATCTTCTTTCCTGAAGTATCTGTCTTGCCTGGAGCTTATTTTGTTGACTTTGATTTTAAGTCATTAGAGACAGACAGTGTTTGCAGAGAGCCATGTCTGTATGTGTTTTCTAATAGCAACGGGGCATGTCTTGATGCTTTTTTCAGGCAAAAGTCATATCAGTTTAGGGCTGTTGGGTTTTTTGTAATTCTTGAATAAGGGCTTCACATTTTGGCCAAATAACAATAAGCCTGCTGGATGATGAAATATTAGATATTAAAATAACAGTTTTATCAGTTACAGTTATCCCTGTTTCTGTTGCCTTCCAGCTCCAGATGAGCTGCTGTACAGCTTCACTCTACAATGCCCCCTGTGCTGGGAATAGGGAAGCTGCTTTTCTTGTCTCATCTGACACCCACCTAGTCCAGAGTCCTCTCTCTCTGGTTCTGTCCAGACACATTGTATTCCTCTAAGACAAAGGTAACAGCCCCATAGTCAGGAGATTTGGTACAACCTTTCCTTCTCACCTACCACCCCTCAACACAAACACAAGGAAAACAAACAGCAGCATGGGAGACAAGCTGCCCAGCAAACTCCTGAAGGGTATTGAGAACAATTTGTGATTTCAGATGCTTGAGAAGGTAAGAGAGGAAGGCGGTTTTTCTTGTCATTTGGCTTTCATAAATACTTCATCCATCTCCGAGGGACACTATCATAGGTTATTGGGCAGTTAGTGTATAAGCACAAAGATAACAATATGATATAATTAAACAGTAAGATGTTAAAATGTAATCTTAGGATCATTATTGTATCAAACCACTCTTATTTCCTTTTTAGGGCAACAGACCTACTGAGTAAGAAGGAAGCAGTAAATGTGGTATCTGCGCTTTAGCAGAGCTTTTAGTTGGGTCCTCTCTTAATTTTGCATGCAATAACAAAAAAATAGTGTATATGAAACCATGTAACAGTTGACACCCAAGTAGTTAAATATTTCTCCCAAACAGTATTTATCAACAGTTTCCTGACAAAGCAGGATGGCACTGCAGTAACATCCCTCAGGGATTTCTCATTGGTCCTATTCTGTTTGATTTTTCATTGAACAGCTTGGATAATAGAACAGGGAGTAAACTTGTACAGTTTGCAAAAAATCTGGAAGGGGCTGCAAACACATATGAAAACATCAGAATTCAAAATACCTATACAATGTGAGAAACAATATATCTTCAACAAGCTCATATTATATAGAGAGAAACTAAGTACTACCCATGACAAGAATAAAACAGAGTGCATCAATATAATACGATGACGCTTTAACAAGGCAACAGGATTGCAGAAAAGGAAAGGAAGGTTGGAGTGGATTTCAAACTAAATGTGAGTCAACAACATGATGATGCTGCAGAAAGGCATTTCTCATTCCAGGATGTATTAGGAAGTGTGCAGTATGTGAGATGCAGGACCTAATTATTTTGCAATCTTCAGAGCCGCTGAGGCCTCAGCTGGAGCATTCTGTGCAATTTTGGGAAATCCACTCCAAGAACAATTTCAACAATTTGGATGGGAGTTGAAATGAAATCAACAAGAATGATAAGTTATTTTGAAAATATGACTTACAAGGAAAGGTTGAAGGAATGGGGCTTGGTTTCCTCAGAAAAAGACGACTGGAGGAAAATGCATATTTTAAAAGGCAGCATACAGAAAGCCACGATCAACAGTTCTTTGTTGCCCACCTGGATTGTAACAAGTAATTGCTTATTTTGCAGCAAAGTAGACTAAAAGGAAAAAAAAAAAAAGGAAACAACAACAAAGAAGCCTTTCAACTTTAAGTCTAGATTACATGGAATAGGTTTATGGAGATTGTGGAATCCCCTTCATTTGTGGTTTTTAACAGCAGCCTACACAAACATCTGTCAGGGATGACCTAGTTACCCATTTCCTGCCTCAGAACAGGGATGGACTGGATGACCTTTTAAGGTCTTTTTCTCCCCCTCCTTCCCCCCCCCCATGCCCCCCTCCCGTGATTATTTCAGGACTAGAGAACCTGTTTCCTTTACCTTGGCTGGTATAGTTCAGGCAGTACAACTGTTACAGTCAGCCAAGGCCTTAGTAAAATAAAACAAATCTCCATGTAAAAAAAGAAATTATTATATAAAAAAAAGAACACTAAATTTAGCAATTTTAAAACATAAATTTGTCAAAAAAACCCCAAACACCTAAATAAATCTCAGATTTTTATAATGGAAAATATTATTAATGTTTTTTAGCCAGCTTGTACATATGTATCTTTGCAAAAGATTCATTCAATACGTAAATATTCTGTTAATAATGATGAGTTGAATGTCACATTGAGCGATATGATCAACCACTTGGCAAAAATCATAGCAGTTAAATTCAACACATAGCACCTTGGTTAATTACATTATTTCTTAAAATACAGCTCTATTGTCCAAAACATCCATTTTATGACAATTAAACTCTCCAATTGAGATTTTGAATTCTTTTAAAATAACCAGGGTAGTAAAAGTTATTTTGATGCTAATTCTAAATTTCAATCTGAGTTTATAAAAGAGAAAAAAAAAACCTATGATTTTCAACAAGAGACAACAGTGACACACAAAATACAGAAAAACAACTCACAGAAAAACAGTGAATGAAGCTCTGTCAGCACCTCAGGGTTATGATACTATCATAACCACACGAGAGCTTTTCTCCTATGCTTAAGATGCTGTCATCAGAAACCTTCTGTGTCTATCCACGGTAGCCTTAGGTATCACTGTTACCAGTACTTAGATAATATCAAGCTATGCACATGCACAGAGGCACGAACTGTTGAGCTATAGTTACAGTTGATCTGGTGACACTTTCATCTGGGAGCTAATGCAATCCCTTTTAAAGAAACAAAACCATCATTTGTGTTGAAGTCTGCATGACTATTAAACTTCTAGATGATTTCTAAGAGTTAATTTTTAAAAATATTTATTTCTTTTTTCATAACTACCAAGGCTGCCTATTCCAATTACCTCAGCATGAGAAAAACCTGTTCCAGAATAACATTTTAAAATATTTATTAAAAATTACTTTCCTAGAACTCTAAAATGGTTATGTTTCCAGTCCAAGCTTGTAGTTATAAAACGTACGTAGCATTAAGATGGTTTTCATGCCTTCCAACCAACCAATAAAGAAAAGAATCCAATTCCTACTGCTGGTCTACAGTGGGATAAAAGGAAATAAGTTGGTAAACCACAGACATCTGGTTCAAAATATGGGATATATGGCTAAAGGCCACAACTTCTGCTGTATTACCAAGTTCCCCATCAAAAAAATCTAATCAACCCTTGCAAAATAGTGTAAATTATCACAACTACACTGTAATTGTTATAAATGTAATTCTTACATTTGGTTCTCCCATATCTGTAGGCAGGCATGTTTAATTCTATGTGTTTCCTAGATGCTGCTGTGTGAAAAGGACCTGAGAAAAAATTACTGAAGTAGCAAGACAAGAAAGCAAAATGCCTATTGATTCAGTCGGTGTATGACATTCCTAAGGCAACTGAGGAGATTAGCTTTCATTTCCAGCCTTACACACAACTGCATGCCAGATTTTTACAATGCAGAAACGAGCAGGACATTGCATGAACACTGACACATACCAGTGAGTCCTTTTTCATTTTCTAGATTATGTTTTTGATTGGCCTGCATGCCAAATTGTAGGTCTTTCTCCCATTTCCCAGCCTTGTTTAAAGCACACAGAAGACATAGGAGTTATACAATGTAAGAATTAGTGTGACCGGGAAATATTGAGAAGAAAGTACAACGGTCGTGTCTGTAAAACTAAGTTCTAATGCATGCAAATTCCAAATGTATACAACCAACTGTGCAATTTCTACCTACAAAGTGAAAGTTTGTGCCTATAAATACCTGGTTTTGTGGGTGCAATGTATGTAGAATTGCTTCCTTTTAAACCAGCTCAAATTGCAATTGAATTTTAGGCCTTCCCATCTTTCCACCCCTCTGGTATAATACTGCATATAGAATGAATAGCATCATAAGGGAATTTGTTTGTATCTCATCTCTTTTTTTCCACCAAATTGTATTCCCAGACTGTTCACAGCAGCTGTTCATCTAATTCACCAGCAAGAACCATAGAATATATTCAACAAGATTATACTGCTTTCATTCATCCCCTTCGAAGAAGCAGAGGAAAAGTAGAGAAGTAGGAAAGGGAAGAACGAAATGTGCAACTGTGCAGGAAAAGACAAAGTTCCCACGGTCCTGCAACTCAGCTAAACCTGAGTTATGGGCAAAACTCCACAAACTGCCCTTTGATGTGTTCATTGAAATCTAGCTTTCCCCATGGTCCTCTTTCCCCTTGCTGCAACACAGACAAAAGATGGTGCCAAGACTGTTAGGCCTCCTTCCTTTCTCTTCTGCCGCAGCTTTCAGTAGGCACAATACGTACCACAGCAAACAGGGGTATTGTAGTTCAAGTGAATGAAAGTATCTTCTGGGGTGCAATCAATGGCTAAATCAAAACAAAAAAGGTCATAAGCTAGGGACTCGGACTGCAAATCAACCCAGAAAGTGACAGCCGATATTAGAACATGCCACAGTTATGCAGAGATGACTCTTACCTGCACCTAATCAAAGAGGCTCGATGATCAAACCAGACGCATTTATCTCCTGCTCGTAATTTGCTCCATGGCAGCCCAGCAGTGTTTCACAGAAGTATTAACAATCACAAAAACTACAGATGGAAAAGAGTTCTGCACGTCCTTCAGTCAATGCAGGATTTTTCATTTTGTATTTTTCACTCCTTGGGTCATATCAAGCACAGTAGCTCTCAGTACACTGGAGTATTCTTCATTATGGTCTGTTTGCTGATTTTTCTAGAAGGCAGAAGAGGGGGGTTTTCTGCACTCTCATTAGCTTCCTAATTCTCCAATAAGTATTAAGAGGGTTGGATTCATCATTCTTGCCAATTTTTGTAGGAAGCAGTTACTGTCCACTAATAATAACTATTTATATTTGCAGAGTTATTTTCTCTGTTATGTTACATCTTGACCCATAGCTGTTCTTTTTACAAACAATCCATATTTGCTGCATATTTGTAAAAGTCAGTATCAGTATGCAGATATTGTAGCGTATTTTGAGGATGTCTTGTTGCTGTCTGGATATATGTGCAATTTCAGTCCTTCACTATGACCTTATTTTGAGATATCCTCTATTTCCCATCTATGTTCTATTTCAATCCCCCTTTTTTAGATTGTCTCAAATTTGTTGGCCGCATGCTGGTAATGAAGTGTCTCTAACTGAATGCTTTCAGTGTGGTCCGACAGATGTATGCCAGGATGAATCTACCATCATAGTTGTTATATTAGAGAAAAAGATCTAAACTGCATCCTCTGCAACACTGATTAAGGGACAGCATGAATCCATTAGCAGTATGCCCTGAAACGCCTTAAGATACTGCCTGCAAGAGTAGGAAAATTGCATCTATTGCATGTAGTATAAAAAGCCAAATTCTGGAGATAAAAGCACATAGCCTGAAACACACTAGCATGAAATGAGGTGATGAAGTGACCTCACTGTACCAAGCTCAGGACAGTGGTATCTAATACCACAATGCAGAACTTCAACCAGTCTTGAGTAAAACCTCCAGTACTTTCAGACTCTAAAAGGACTCTGTCACGTCGTGCTACTGTTCTGCTTCTTTCTGGCTTGACATACATATGTTATTTTCACTTCTTTTTTTGAAATTATTCAATACAATCCTTTTCTTCCCTTCTTCAGTTCTCTCTACCACGTGAACACACTCTCCAAGAGTTTTCCTACTTGCAATCAAGCAAGTTTAAGTTTCTCAGGGAGGATCATTACGGAAGTTCCGGAGCCAGCTTCAGTATGAGTGTTGTTTTAACATTTACTGTGACAGAAGAATTCCCTAACACAGAAAACAGCCGCTGCTGAGCTTAAAGCTACAAGGCACCACTTGATCTGAGACTCAGCTGATTTTAAGTGTGCCATCAAAAACAAGCAGGGAAAAAAAACCTCAATGATATGTCAGAGCCTCCTTAATTTAGAAGAAGATATTACACAGTGCACTGAAGCACCCATTATGGCTGCTACTGCTGCATATATGTATAAGCTCAGGAGAAAGAGATCTCCATTGCTCTGGCAGGAGGCACCCAGACACTATTCAAGGAAGAACAAGTGCTTCCACGTCATTAATCGAGCTGAGAGAAGCAATCAGAAGTACAAAGTAGAGATCCAATTTCATAGGGAGAGGCTGAATTAAATTTTGGACTACTCTAACAAGTATCTGGGGAGCTGCAGGAAACTATTATGCAATATAATTTTATCTACAAGATTCACTCTCATGCAAACACATCGAGGAGTTATTTTCTTAGCTGATATCTAAGCAGCCCTATCAAAAAAGAGAATGTTATTCTTACCTGGAAGATACAGAGCAACAGTCTTCAATCCATGACTGGTTGGCAACATACTGGCCAAAGAGCCTCTGTAACGTTGCAGATGTCCACAGCACACTACCTGCTGAGCAGTGGGTCACTGAAGACTGGGATCCCAATCAAGAGTCTTTTTTTTTCTTTCTTTCATGAAGTGCAAGATACCTCCCAGAAATACATGCAGGACAATATCTGCCTTACAAAAGGCACGACCTGAGGACAGGAAGCTAATACAGAACCAGATGGAATGAAGAGAGATGAAAAATTGAACAGTGCCTTAAAGGGCTTATAAAACTTAGTTATAAATGGTGTGCTTTATTAATAAAAATCAAAGAAGCTTTACCACACCTGACATTCTTTGATAAGTTTTGAAAAAAAATATAAAAGACAAATACTAACCACAATTTTGACAAAGAATCCCAACTCATCCTGAGTCTACCTCAATCAAGTACGAAGAAAATAATCTTATACAAACCTGGAAAGCTGGTGACTAACATTAATACCCTGCTCGACGGGATGCTCACATCAGCTATTATTGGCTATGGATGTCATTCAGTGTTATCCTCTTTCTATGCTATTGCATTGATGATGTGCTGGCAGAGGCTGTATTTTATACATTAGCTTTCCTAGGAAAGCACAACTGCACCTTAGGGGTAAAATTGTGATCCTACAGAAGTCAGTGGCATAGCTCTCATAGTTATAAATAGGGCTAGAATTTCACATTAGGCGTTATTGTATGGAGAGATGTACTAATCTGTTATTCCTTATCTGTCTCTCCAGGGAAAACTTATTCTCACTTTTGCAAAATCTTATATAAGATTCAATGCTGACACATAAAAGAGTGTATCTATCAGACCTGACCACTAAAAGACAATGCATCTCATTTTCTGCCTTCCAAAGATAGATTCACCATTCACATTCGACTGTCATAGAAACAACAGTGAAAGCAATGCCTGTGTCAGATGATGGGATTCAGTCAAGGTTTAAGGATCCTGGGGAACCAAAGGGAACATAGCTTCCTCCCAGATACATCAAATGTATTTGTTATTCATGTACTTAATAAAGCTCACAGGTATCAGGAACAGCTAAAATATTTGCTTCATTGTCAACAAAACTTAACCTTAAAGCAATAAAATCAGTTATAAGACAACTTTGTATAAATTTGCCTTTTTTTTTTTCCCTCTCTCTTCCCCACAGAAAGTCCTACCTGGTTTTCCTACCAGATAATTCCACTTCAAGTAGAAAGGGGAAGTGCCTAACTTCTAGCCCCTCACAGGGCTCCTTTAGCTGCTTGCATGCTAACAGGCAATATAATTGTGCCTAGCTTTTTATTTTCAATGAAGACTACCTGTTTCCCATAATAATGGTCCTTCATTAGAGGACATGATTTGTATGATACCTAACCAAGCTCCCAATGTGAGTTGTATTTCAGATAATGAATGTAACTTCTTTTTTCCATAGAGATTTTGGACCAGTTCTATCTCCTTTTCACTTATTCTAGGCACTATTTTGATCTTCTTTTTTATGATAGTACCATGGTACACTCATAAATTCAGATGCCAAGTTATTAAAATGAAAAAAATTCAAAGAAGTTATAAAATACCCTGTAAAACTTGTTCCAAATCAAGTTTTTAGATCCTCGGGCTAAAGGATAATCCGTGGTCAATTGCACATACTCATTTATTGATAACATTATTTTAAGGCAAACAAAATAGCAGCAAGACATTTCTGCACATTAGTTTCTATTTTTTATGTATTTTAGTATTGTTTCCTGACCATGTCCCAGGCATGACACATGCATAAAGCAACACAACTGCTACCTATGCAGTTCTAAGATTGTATCTGCATGGAGCCATGGAGAAGCAAGGCAGCTTGCTTTGCTTTGGAACTTTTATTTTGTTTTACACACATGCACACAAATACGGGTATTTATGTTAGAGCTCACAACATTAAAGAAGTGTTCCTTTCCTGAGGCTTCTGAGACAGAAGGCCATTTCCAAAGAAAACTGTGTTCTCACACAGTCAAGCTTTGCTATTACTGTGGAAAGGTCCGTTGTTGGAGATGACCTAAGTTTTATTTCTGAGCTTTAGTACATCCCTTGTACAGCCCCAGCTCATTCTTGGAGTGCCTAGAGAAAATAGAGCATGATACTGATGCTCATTTATTATTCTTTGAACAGTCAGAGCAAGGGACAGAAGACAAATAGGTAGTATCCTCCATCTCTGAAAATATTCAGCATTGTTCTACGCCAGCTGCAAGTTTTAAGCACTAAAGTAACTGCTACACGTTCTCCTATTGCCCTCACTCTAATCCAAGCACGAGCTGATTATTATTCACCAGTATGGAACAATTTCTTTGACAGCCTCACAAATACTTACAGGTAGGCAGCTGTACTAAACTCCAGGATTGCAGCCAAGCCCATTTTGCTGACGTAACAGGTACAAAATACTCAGGTTGTTTGAGAATCCTTTGTTTATATATGGTCTTAGTGGTCTTTTACAATGGCAGTTATCCACGGCTCTTGTTATTTGGTCCTGATGCCCAGACAAACTTTACTGGACAGCTTCTTGGGGTGGGATTCAACAATCTGAAAGCAAAGGCTACGTATGGGGTTTTTTTGAGAAAAGTTACAATTCCTGTTTTATAGAAGCTTTCACTTTCCAGTACTGTCATGCCACACTCTAGCCCTTCTACCTTCACATGTTAAAGGGTAAAAGTAACCCTTTTGGCAAGGAAAGCTGCACGGCAGTGGTAGAAAAAGTCCATCTTGGGACCAGGATGCCAATAACTGAGTCTAGCACACATTCAGAATAACTCACAAGATCCCAGACTGGCTGAAGAGAGCAATTGCATTATTATTGTGTAGAGTGTGCATGCAGAGTTCAAAGACGTTCGTTTTCTCCTGCTTTTCAAGATCAGAACTAAACTGTCACCCTGTCTTAATACAAGCAAGTAGTTATTGCTATGAATAAACTCAGCAATGCTACTTACACTCTTATGTGTCTAATGCTGGGTATATTAAGTAGAATATTAAATCCCTAATCCCTGTTCATGATTATGGGTATTTTTCCACACAGCACTTCCCAAATGTAATTCACAAACTAGATTCATGTCTGATTTCAATATGATTTTTATTTTGCATGAAAATCATAAATCCTTGAACATTACAGGTCCCAAAAACCTTGTTAAATACTACCTTGTCCATGAAGACTTTGTACAAAAATACTCAAGAGATCTACATAAAAATGCTGAACTGGAAAGGGACTGAGGTAGGGGTATTATATAGAGGTCCCACATAAACAGCAAGATTTCTCTTAAACTTCTGTTGCAGTTTTCTGTCTGACCCCCAGGGCAAAACTTCTCATGACCAGAATCTGCAGGAAGAATTTACTGCCAACACACACTCTATGCTAAAGGGAATTAAAAAAAAAAGAAAAAAAGAGAGCTCAGACCACATTCACACCAACCCCCCAGCTCCTTAAGACAGTAATTTTCAAAATATTTCTGTTCAGTAACATGAGCTTTGTTTCAAGTTTCATTATGGCAGGTCAGTAGAATAAAAATGAAGGCAGGCTTGCTAACCACTCAAAGCACTTGCCTTCTTTTTAATTTCTCCTGGGAATGAAAAGTATATTCAGCTTTTCCTCCTTTGGCACCACACTGCCCTCATGGAAGATTACTGAAACATGAATTTGTGAAGGCTGTTTCAAGCAGAAGCATGGTCCTGTGTATAGGAATGATGTTAATTCCTATCACTCTGAACATCTAAGCGAGATTGTTGTTAAAGCTGCTTCTAAAGGACCAAGGGAATTTGTGCCATTCAGTTCAATGACTTTCATCACCTCTATTAGACTAAACACAAATGTAATATAGCCAAGCCAGATTCCAAAGGTTAGTCTTTCATTTAGGGAAAGTACCGGGGATGCGAAGGCTGTGCTGCATTTACAGGAATCTAACACGGATTCAATAAACCAATTGAACATGAAAGGAACATCCTTTCTAAATGCAAATTATTCAGGTGCGATTTGAGTTCCTTAAAGGTTACTCTTCCGTTCCCTCTCTCTGTCTAATAAATGAGAACACAGAACAGCTTAGTCTCCTTTTTCAAAATTCTTTGTATTAAGTCATCCTGCTGCTTCTATTACAGGCCTTTACTATAAGGAGCAGATACAGACTCTGGACCGCTTCTGTCCTGTGATTGCTGCACACCAACATTAATCTTTTACTAAAGCACTTCTGAGAAGACCTGAAAAGCTAATTTTAAAAAGCGAGTCGTAACAATGCAGCAATGCACAGACCTACTCAAGCTGCAGGATTTTTCTCTTTCCTTTTCATTTGCCAAAAGAGCCCACATTTTCCTATCTGGAAGAATAAAACCAAATATCAAGAAGGACCTAGAAAAAGCAGCCCAACAATAATTGATGTATTAAACTGATCAAAGTGTCAATAGATCTACCTGAACAGGTATGCACAATAGCTGCAGATCCAACTATGAAATTTCATTATGAAGAGATCTTGTCTGGAGTGAAGTTGGTGGCAAAACTTTTAGTTGGTTCCTGAGGGTCAGAGTAGTATTTGTTATATCAGTTTTGAGCTGTGGTCTTAAGAATCATGGGAAGGAAAATACATGTTATTGTATTAGTTATATTAGAGATG
This sequence comes from Gallinula chloropus, assembly GCF_964237585.1. Lineage (NCBI taxonomy): Eukaryota > Metazoa > Chordata > Aves > Gruiformes > Rallidae > Gallinula > Gallinula chloropus. The sequence goes on from NC_140090.1 coordinate 21,915,864, forward strand.
ACCTCTGCAAGAGGGACTATGATTGCGCATAAATCAGATGCTGCATAACAGTAGTCACTGACTATTAGGCTGTTGTGGCCTTTCATGGCAGTGGCACATTCATTAGAGAAATCCACAAGTATATTTTATGTGCAAAATTTGCATTTTATTTGGAAATTTAATGTCACCGCAACTCGTATAGCGGCATCTTCACAATTAACAGGGATGGCCGAAACTTCAGGGGCTTCAGATGAAGAAACAGCCTGACTGAAAATGGCACTGAATTCCACAAGAAAACACACCCCAGATGATACTCTTGGGAATTACTGCCACCAAACTGGGTATATCTCACTGTTAAAGACACAGGGAGGTCACCTCCGCTGGTGGAAAGAAGCAGTCTTGTGGATACAGGAAATATTTTGCATTTACCATGTTGCTTCTCATACACGATTCCAGTGGAATGTAGCAACCAGTCACACAATGTTAGATTTTAAGATGGTATCATGGCTACGTTTTAGACAATCACTGAGTCGCATTTTGTACCTCTGTCTCATCTCAGCTGCATTCTGAATCTTTTCATTGCACCAAGGTCTCATCCATTAAGTATTAACAGTAGCACACTGGAAACAGCTAGTGTTCTGAATGTTGTAGGTATAAAATAGACACATAAGAGTAAGCAGTACAGTAAGAAAACAAACACATTCTGTTTTTCATCCCATGCAAAGACATCACCCAAAATAAAGAGAATTATAATAAAGACTGGTAATAAAGTCACAAATAAATACCTTCAGCATACCATGCATAATTGAAAGCAGGATTCAGTCCTCTCCAAAGTGCACATTAGAAAGTCTCACTTAAAGGGCTGAATAACATAACATTTACCGATTTTCCTCCTAGCGGAATAAAACAGTTTTCTTTTTTCCCTTGTATCTATCTCAGGGAGCAGAAATACACTTGTAGGTCATGTGTCAGGCATCTGTCTGCTGGAGCCCAGAGATCTTGACTCTATCAACATGCTGCTGAGAAACTCCAAGAATTTAATAAGTGCTGCAGAGCAACAAACAAGAAGTCTACAGCTAGGGGCAGGCTATTACCCATACCTTTTAAGACAAGTGTCAGTGCAGAAAGTTAAATCAGAAACAGATTCTTCTCATCATCCTGCTGTAGTACCATCAAGAAATCTCTTTTCATTGTAAAGTTGTCTGTCTTAGTTTTACACCAGTTGGAATGAAACTGATAGAACTGGTCTTGAGCTAGAAGCAAATTAAAAAAATACTCATTTCAAATTTTAATGTAGCTTGCTAACTCGTTGTGGTTTTGTAACTCACACATGGATGACTAACTTTTAAAACCTCAAACTTTGCATTGTCTTAAGTTCTCATAGAAAACGAGGGCATAGTCTCATTTTGAAGCTCACATCTTACAGTAAGATAATGACTTTTTTTTTTACTAACCAATCAGCAGCACATGAACTGCCAGTGTACAAAAGCACTGCATGTGGGATGGAATGGCCAGTACTTTGTCACTTAATACAGCTACAGTACTTTTGCACCCTGTTAAGAAGTACTGTTCCCAGCTATTTCACCTACAAAACTAGCTCTTGAAACACACTGTAGGTACTCATAATGAAAGTTTAATACAAAATTTATAGAAAAAAATGTTTTCTCTCAAAACAGTCTTTGCTGCTATCCACTTGCTAGTTATCCTTCCCTTATTTGAAACATCTCCAAGAGTTTTGCCTACTTGGTCTGTAATCTATCTAAATAATGAAGTATTTGCTCCACTCAGAGCAGCAGAGCCAGGCACTGGTGTGCCCCTGGGCCGTACCTAGCCTGCCAAAACAATACCTATCAGACCTCACAGCTCGTTCAAGGGCTCACTTTCCTGCAAGACCTTGGTGGCTGGGTAGGGAGAAGGCTCCTATGTTGCACATGCTCTGCAGCACCAAATCTCTGCAGGGGGAACCGACAGCGAGTTGTGGCACCCGGCAGACGCAATGGCTGACCCCTGCCCTGGCAGAGAGATGCGTCGCCTCTGGCGACAAGACGTGTGTTTGGCCAAAGTGATGTAACTGTCGACCAGACAGGATCTCTCCCTCCCTGCCCCGTATTTTCAGGTGGGGAAGCATTCAGCAAGCACCCATTCAGGTAGGATCTATGCTGAAGGCACAGAACGCTGTTGAAATAAAACACTGAATTACCAATGTAAAAGCTTGCTTTTTTGAAAGAGCTCCTTCTATATAATACCAGGAATTTATCTACAGTGAAAGTGAAAACGCCTTTTTGTCATTCTGATTCTCTGTCACAGCATTTCAAATGTCAAAGGTCCAAAGTTCCCAAACAAACCAAAGTGTGCAGAAGTTAACCAGAAATTCAAACCCACACCAACCAATATACTGGATGTTGGTATAATACACCAGCTGCAAAGGTGAAGTTAGTACAAATCCTTCTCTGATAATATTTCTTAAGAGAATTGAAAATTTCCAGACACTCACACTCCTTCCCCCTGAATGCAACAGCCAAAATTCACCCCTTCTAAGCCTCCTTCTTTAAGTTAGGTTGCTCTTCTGTTCTCTCCTGCAAAGTCTACTTGTTCTACCTCCTTTGCACAGAACAAGAGCACACAGCTATCCTGAGAGAGTTTTGATGCTTAGCAGAGACTGAAACTTAACCATGCTTCTGTATTTCTTTTTAAAAAATTTAATTTTAACTACTTATTTTTTGTTTGTCCTAGCAGCTACAATTTTTAGGAGTACATGTAAAACAGGCACAGCTTTGGTTCTGAGAGGAGCACTGTTAAAATAAAAATCACTCAGGTCACCAAAGCTGCCTGTAAGTGTCCACTCTTTCTTCATTAAGGCTTTAAATGTTCACCTCTACATTTAGAAATCTAAAACCAAATGGCCAACTTTCCTGATGACTCAGCACCCATACTGACTGCAGAAAAATGTGGATCCCCAGTAGGCCCCTTGTATAAAAGCGCTTAGGAAGTCCAAACATAAAAGTTAGGATTTATACACTTTTCCAGGTCAAAACCTTAACGTTCATGAATAACTTTTCTTTTACTCATCCCGTACTACCATTGATTTTAGGAAGAGCTTCTAAGGATAAAACTTTTTCCTTTACCTCATGTTAAATGCATCTTTAAAGAATTTCTGTTTTCTCATGCCTGGACTTTCCTTCAATTGGATGCCAGCCAATTTCCATTTCTCTACCTCCCAACCTGCTCGTGTTCTCTATGCTCTCATTTTGTTTTTACACACACACATATGCATGTATGTATATAGCCTGAGCCCTTTAGACTTCTCTTTGGCAAGAACCGTTTTGGTTTGGAATTTTGTTGGCTTTTTTTTTTTAAAGTAACTCAGGGAGCACTGAAATACTTGGCAGCATTCTTGGAGAGATAACAAAGGTTGCTCTAGGCTCCCCTGGGGAAAGTTTGCACGTTCATTGCTGATCTTGCCTAGTAAGCTGGGGATGGAAACCAAGAGGCCTGAAGCTGTCACTGTTTGTGTAGTTACACGTGGAGATTTTTGTTAAACTTTGTATTTATTCACTTCATGAATACAAATAGCAATACTTAGATAATGTAAGTAATACGTAAGTCTTACTTACATTCCACTTGGGAATCTCCAAAAGCTTTTACAACATAAATCAGAAAGTAGGGTAGCTGGAAACAAGAATGTCAAAACAATATGAAGTATCACAAAGACACCTCTTGTCTAACTCTAGTGAAAAAAAGTGCTGGTATCGTAGCAGGTATAACTGTCCCATTCTTGATCTCACATATGGTGGGAAAATCCACTGGAAACAACACTCAACTAATTCTGGCTGTATTATAATCAACAATTTGTGGTTTTCAAAGAGTATTATTATGTTTGCTTTCTTTTTTTAATCTGATGGACTGATTTAGGAAAAGGAGAATAATCAATTGTGAAAAAAATGGAAACCCAAAGCGTAACATATGTTTAAATTATACTGCTTTACTGGGATTCCCTTCGAAACAAACCAATATGCAAAGTCTTCTGGTAATGGAATAACACAATTTCTATGAAATCTGAAAAGATATGGAAACATAAATATGCATTTTCATTTCCTGACAATGTGTTAAAAAAGCCATTTTTTTCTCCCTTATTGTTTTTTTTTAATCTTCACAAATCTTGTTATTTTCAACTTCAACAGACTGTTAAGAATAGGCATATTGTCTCAAATATGTGAGAGAGAAACAGGAAAAATGAACATGTCTTAAGCATTTTATTGAAAAGCAGTTATCTTAATCATGCTTATCTAGTTGGTTATCAAGCTTCATAATACTACCCATTAGTGGATGTTGTAGGATAAAAATTCTTAACATCCTACACTAAAACATAAAAACACATACATCAGCATCTTAAACCCAAACTAAATTTCAAGGCCTTAAACAAAGAGGAATGATCAAATCTATTGTGTCTGTGCAATTGATTTTGAATTCCATTTTTTAACAATTAATGTAGATATTCTTACTGACAGAATATTTTTGTACTGCTATGATTGCTTTTTTATAAGGAATATTAGGCACCAGTTAATCTGGATGCTAATTGAAAGCAACCAGCCTGCATCCTGAAGCGACTTTATAGACTGTCTTCTGGACTTACGTTGACATAAATGACTTAAATGACATTGGGTACTTGGGACAAAGACTCAAAGAATTTTTTTCTTTCATATTTAACCCTGAGGCCTTTTATTACGATTGTCGCGAAGTAAAACAAATATTTACCCTTTCTGATATTCTGTCTCAAGCCAATTAATACAAGAAGAGGGTGGTTTAGTAGTTTTATGTTAAATGTCTTAAGCAATGCAATACTACTTATGAGCTTTGCAGACTATATGCCATGCAGTTTCTTTGTTCATCTACTTTCATTTGTTACTAAAGTAAGTACATGCAAAATAAAAAGAAACTATAACCAAGGTTCTTATTGATTATATTGATTCCTTGGAAACTTTAGCAAAATAAAATGTAGACTTATTTCCAGCCTGATTTCATTCTTTTCTTTTTGTATAACCTATCTCAGCCTGTTTCCAATTTAAAAACCAGACCTTATTTCATAGTTTGGTAACTACCACCAAGTATTTATTCAACTCAATAATACTCGCTCTTGAATAACAAGATGAAATGTTTATCTAAAATAAGGTTATGAGTGTGTTTGTCATAATTTTTAGCTCAAAGCAAATCATGCTCAGTGACAATCACAGCTTTGACACACCATCTTTTATTAACACAAACATCTTTGGTAGTTAGATCACAAAAATTTAAAAAGGATCAAATGATTGATTTTGAACAGCATTGTCTATCATCTTTGGGTTTAGCTCAGCCCCTGTGTAAACAGGCTTAGCATTGTCATTGACACTTGCACCCATTTATGCCAGGGATTAACATGCCAGGGTGTCTCTCTGTAAAATCACAGCTCCATTCTAAAGATGCAAGTTCTCGCTGTAATTTTTAATTCATTTTATGTAAATGCACATTTAACTACAGGCTGCCCTGGTAGTTTGTGGGGATGGAGATTAAACCTGAACTGAGCACAGAAGATTCAACTCTGCTCCATTTCAGATTAAAAACTGTTTCTCAGAGGGACTGTCACCCACATGTAAGTGCTGGAGTGCAAACCTCCTCCTTGAAATGCCTCACACTGTCTTTTCACTTTTCCACCCACCACTCTTTCTCATCCTCTCACTGTTGAGTGTAATCAATGTCATTGGAAACTAAGCTGCCCGATTCTGCAGAACGACATCTGACTACTGTGCTTACTTAATAGGGTATGTAGCAGGCAGAACCATGAAAAATGGCAAAGCTTTTCCTAGTGTAGAATAAAAGACTAGCAGTAGGTTTGGATTCTCTAAACCCATCTGCTAAATCCTATGCTGCACAACCACCCTTTTATTCAAGTTCAGAGATGCAGCTCCTCCATTTAAAGAGCACTTGGTATTTGGGAGGAAATGGAGGCTGGAGTGTGCCTGACACTGAAGAAGAAAAACACAAATGTTGGCTCTGCAGTGAAACCCTCCAATACAGTCAGTCTAACCCAAGTGTAATTAATCAATTGCATGTTCTTTTAGTAAACCAGTTACTTTTATTCTTTGGCTTTTGGCTTCTCCAAATGCCAGTTTATAGTGATACTGTTCTAAGTGACAGGAGAGTGTGGTAACACTGATGCGTCTCTCCTCCTCTCTGTCAGGCACTGCACTGAATTTGTCATTCTATATAAAATACTAACTGCTGTATGATTGCTACAGGACTACATGTTGTCATGCCAATTAGTATGCTCCCTTTTTTTCTACTTCTTTCTCCCCCTCCACTTTCCTTAATTCAGTAAACTGTGCCTACTAGACCCATTTTGTATTCAGGTTTATGCTCCACTGCTGAGCAATGTCAGGATTTCACAAAAGGTAATGAGAAAGGCTGTAAGATTGTTGGGGTTTTTTTTGGTTTGTTTTTATCGGAGGCATTTTACAATAGTAATTAAGCTGATTCTCCCTTTCAAACATAGCAAAATAAAAAAGGAAAAAAATCTAATATAAGCCATTTTTGATAACTCACCAATCTTTCAGTCTTATGAACATTGAGATTCCTTGTGTTTTTATAGGGCACACTGTATATATTTATTAACGTATGTTTGTTGCCTGCCAACTTGACTACTATACCTTGCTTTTTGTATCATTTAAAGGGATAAACTAGACCTAAATACTAAAACATGAAGTTATATGCTATCCTCAAATTGTCTATCATTCGTTTCCCTAACCCACCTTCATATGACATTTTTTCATGTCTCTAGGAATTTATAAAATTTATTTAAATAATAAATATAATTTATTTCTACCGCATCTTTTTTCTAGCTGAACAGGACACTACAGAGAAAACTATACACTGGATTTATGCACTAGCTATAAAGCATTCTGGTCTTACATCACATTTATAAGCATATAGCATTTTATTTTTACATTGTATTTATAAATTTTAACATATTTGTTGTTTTTATAACCAGCAGAATACATCAAGCTGGTGTTTTTAATGAACTTAAAAGTTCACTTAGTATCAATACACAGGAATGCTCAGATTATTCTTTGAGCACTTATTAAATTGTGTAAGTCATGAGTGGGTTTTAGCCATCATTAAACTAATTCACTTGCTTTCTTAATTTTTCATGTTCCCTTCAAAATTATAGTAACCTAATCAATAAAACATGCTCTGAAAATGGGACTATCTTGTTGCTAACTCCTTTTTCACAGTAGCAATTGATAAAATACCTTTGGCTACCATTATGTGTATGAAACTTCATAACACAGATATTAGGTTTAATATACATTATTACCTCAAATAACTAAATTTTCAGCCTCTTGGATAAGTGCTCCTGTGCAACCATGACTGTTGTAAAATAATAAAAGTATTCCTTTTTTAAACTGTTGTAATCTTGGACAAAGCCTGAAGATTATTTTATTTTCCTTTTAATGTTGTATTTCTAGTTTATACAAATTCATTTAAGTTCTGCTGAACAGATGCAATTATAACAGAAACTTAGATTGGGAGGCACTTCAAGGTGATAATCTGCAGATATGGTCTTGATTTAAATGGGACAACATCAGAACATATGGAGTAAATTTAATTGTCCTACCTTGATTGAACACAATCAGGATGCAGACACTTCTGTTATTCTTTTGTGTTTGCTTCCCAGTTTAGGAGTGTAGCTTCTGTCACTACAGAGTTCTACTTGAAAGAAGGTAAAAACATTGTTCCCTAAGGAAAAGCAAAAGCAGGTGTATCATAAACTTGCCTGCACTGCTGCAAACATGGGCACAGCACATAGAAACTACAACAAATGAAACATTCCATCTTTGTTAGAAATTGAAATACATTGTGCACATATGGATGGAAGACAAAGCCTGCAATATTCCACTAGCATGTGAAAATACAGTACCGCTGTGGAAAAAAGACTTCAAAGTCTTTCCACCTCCAACCCTCAGCCCAATTTCTTCCTTTACCCAGGTTTCACCCTATTTCTGTGACAGACCAGTCCATTTTTTCCTCTTGACATATTGTCTTGTGCCACATTGTCTTCTCCTTAGACAGTACCCATGTTCTGTTCCTCAGTTCCCTCTTCAGTTCCATGCCTCCTTCTCCTTGCTTTATCAGTCCATCCAAGCTTACTTCTTGCCCGTTTCCAGAGGAAACACTCATTCTCTTGTCTGCCTCTAAGGTGCATCTTCATCTTCCTCCTGTTCCATTAGTTGACAGTGGCATTGGACAGACAGTTGGACTTGATGATCTTAGAGGTCTTTTCCAACTTTTTCCAAACCTGATCCAATGGAGGATGTCACTGCCCAAGGTAGAGGGGTTGGGAGTATATAAGCTTTGAGGCCCCTTCCAACAAAATACAGTCTGTGATTCCATGGTCAATAGACAGAGAAATTCCCTTCTCAGCTCAAAGCCCATGACAGGCAGGTGTGAACAAAGAACCTGGTAAGATGCCCATGAGAACCTATGCAGTTCTTACTGACTATATACTATTTGTAAGTGCATTTAGCAGACAGACTTGTCCAATTTCTGGCTGATTCTCAAGAGGAGGGCAACTGGCACACAAGTGATGTAAAAAAACCCTCTTTGTTCCAAACATGAAAGTTTACATATAATGAAAAGTGAAGTGACCTGTATTCTTAACAACAGCAACGTATAATATTTTTATAATATGCATACGTGGTTGTCTCTAAGGTTGTTCCAATACCTGTTATGAAGAGACTCTATGCAGAAGAGATGGTTTATGTAGGAACTGTCTCCTATTATCACTCCCATTTCAAACAGCATGCCCTAAAGTATATTTGGCTTAAAATAATCTAAAAATACAGCCACTACATTAATTTAGCATCTATACAATTCACTCCATTCACACAAAAAAGAAAAAGCAATTTGGCTTGTACAGAAGGAAATAAAACTCTCTTGCTTCAATAATCCTAGAAATAACCCAGCCAGCAAACCTTACTGCAGATGTTTGTGCATACAGCTCCTGTAGAAACTGCTTATTGTCTACTATGTCTGTCCAGGAAAAAGGGGAAACAAGGCGTACATCAACAGATCAAAAAATACACAGGAGCACTGAATAAAGATCACACCATAAATCAAATGTATGTTAAGTGATTTCCACTGGTGTTTAATACAAATTTCAGGATGGTTTGTTACAATTATTTTGTCATTATTAAACAGCAGAATCTGCAGATTATCCGAGTTGCAAAGGACAAAGCACACACGGCAGTTTCAAACACAAGAAACTTTTTGCTAGTATCACTAGAGTTCCTCCTGTCTTCCCATCTGCCCTGCATTTTGGTTGTCCTCTTCAAATTCAGTGCACTTGTAGATATGGCACAAGCACCTGCCATGGTTTTTCTTAAAAAAAAAAAAAAAAAAAAAAAAGAGTATGAGTTAATTGTTACTGAACAGACACTTCACAATTAGTGTAGGAAAAAGGTTGGTCACTTTCTTTCTGTTATAGCTGTCTTGTACTTGCTTTAAAACTAAGCAAGACCTAAACCAGGAAGTACCATTCTCATGTATCCCTGTACCAGCAGAGATTAGCAAAAAGCACACACTATTGATAAAGCAAACTGAAGCCAATGAAGCCAAAGCTCAATTCTAACATGAATACCTTACTCTAATTACCATTTGTATATATTCACAAGTCTGCTTTAACAGCAGTGGAAGTCATACTGAAAAACCAAAAAAAAAACCCCAAACACCCTCCACCAAAATTACTGCAATTAACAATATAATTGTTTAACATTTATGTAATGCATACTTCTATTAATTTATATAATCAGAGATTTCAGGTTACATACCTGATTAAAGAAGCAACTTCAGATTTCAAAAGTGAAATTTACAGCCTTTTTCCTATATTTCATTTGCAACATCCTAATTTTTCTGCCCCCCAGAAATTAATTAACAGTAAGACAACTTAAACTGCATTTCCTAAATGGGTGTCTGCACCTCCTTTCTTCTGTTTCAGTATTTCTTTTTGCTTTTTTGCTAATATTGTAATATTATTTTTTCCAACTAATATAGATAATTTGAAACTATTCTAAAAACACCTCACTGACTAAGCTTTTTAAAAACTGAAATCTCACGAATTCACATACAGAAAGTCTACTCAGACTCAAAAGTTCTTATCAAGCACAATGTCCTTGTGTCCATTTCCCCTTCTATCAATCTTACAACTGTTCACACTAGTTCACACTTTACAGTGGATAATCTATACTTACAAATAGTAGCTGATCTAGTTACTTCTAAAACAGGTAACATTATTCTAAAAGAGGTATCCTGTACTTACGCTGCAAGGTGTGGAAGTAAAACAGAAACAGCCAGTTTTGCTCAAGGCCATATGAGAATTCAGGGTTTGGTTTCTTCTGATGTCACATTTTTGTTAAACTAACAACATAGCATATTAAGATCTTGCCAGATAAACATATCAGCATGGGAGCCAAAGTAAATATTTCATTAGCCTCTCTACATGGAAAATGTATATCACACACATGAATAAGACTGCATGATGCTGAAAAGCTTATCATCACCATCTTCCCCCCTGGAAAATCATACAACTGAAAATGCTTTGTACTAGACTAAGAGCTATGCATACTCAGAAGTCACGATTAACAGGGTTGCAACCTAATTAAAGTATAAGCAGATATTTATTTACATTTTCCATGCAGATGCTGAAATCTCTTAAGACTTAGGGCTTCAAGAACACAGCTATGTTTTAACCTTTGATTTATACCGCAAGAGTTTTATTGCAGGTTACAATAATGCCAGTGCTAACCAAAGCTTCCTTAGCCACTTAATTTATGAAACAGTAATTTAATCTACTGGGAGTTTAGAATACACCAGAAACTTAGGATCAGATCCTACCTTCAAAGGCACCTTACTGCAACTCATTCTTGAAACAGATCTGGGTTTATGGAAATTTAGCAGGTGCCTCACATTGTCAAAGGGGATGAAGATACTTAGCATCTATCTTTAGATAATTAATTTTTTTCTAGAAGATAAATCATTTCTACTTAATTTAGCAGCTAACAACTTGCCAAAAAATGGACTGTCGGTTGTGACACGCTTACCCGTCAGACTAAAAGAAAACCAAGAAAAGAGACTGTGAGTGTCACTATATTAATGGCACTCAAATATGCATGCAGGTTATAGATCACATGCATTCTGTACTCTTGTTGGAGTCAGAGATTTACTGTATTCATTTCTTATCCTCCTTGTGGCTAAGCGATTGCAAAGTTACAGTTAAACAGCAGAAGTGGCACCTTTAAAAACTAGCTCAACAGCCTCAGTATCATGTTCTGCATCTGAAAACAGCGTTTGCATTTTGGCTTTCTTCTTAAAAGCACTTAACATACTAGTATAGTCCTGTCCTTTTACTGTTTCTCCAGAGTCAATACTAAAACAGCTGCCTTGAGTCCTAAGAAAGCAACTTCCTCAGTAAACAACAGAAAGATCTCAGCTGCCATGCCGATCCCCACTGTCCTGTGACTGCATTAGCCCCTGACAGTATTAATAAAACGTACTCTGGACCCCCCTGTTTGCTCCTCCCCCTAGTGTAGCTGACATACCGTAAAAATAACGCTTGTATTTATCCAAGTGAATGTTAACTATTTGGTTTCAGCATAGTTTGGGCATTTTGGTAATTCTTTTCTACCCTATGTTCAGTTTACAGCCTACAGCACTTTAAATATAAAATTTGTGTCACTAAGGTGTTGCAGAAACTTGAGTTTGGCATGTTTCTGATAAATATGAGGATAGAAAGCGGAGACTTCAGAGGAATTAAGTCAGTCACAGTGGAGGATGCCAATCACTGACTAATCTGATACCTATGCATAGGACATGCAGTTAGCATGAAATAGTAACTTACATGCAAATCAGAAAGAGATTTTGTCTTCATTATTTATGCACCAAGAAATTTCCCCCAAAGAGGAAATACGGTTGCAAGACACACAGTTGTTAAGAGACATGACTCAGAAATTAACACAGCAGAGCTTGCAGTGATAGTGAGAACAGATACTCTGTTTCTCTAAATCTCTGAAACAATTATACTTCAGCATAACCCTTTTTAGGTATTGTAAATTTCAACATGTTTATCTTTATTGACCATTCATGTTCAAGAAAGTAAAATAGCACCTGGTCACAGTTATGAATAGTTAATGCATATCCCTTTATTGCAGAAATGCTTTTCCATCCCCACACCCCCAGATCGTTTTCACACATACATTATTAAAAAAGCTGAGAAAGCTTTTCAGTTCAATACATTTCTCCTTTTCAGTAGCTAACACAAGATTTATTTGAAATATACATACTCAAATTTGCTTCAGTCTCTGGATTTCATGGTACAGTTATCCATAAGGGTGCCTCTTGGTGATGTCTTCAGGAATACTCAGAGAGAGCAGCGATGGCTTTTGGAACTTGCTCTGTATCCAAACGCGCTGCATTTTCACTTTTTTCTTCCTGTTTACTTGTAATCGCCGATCAACTAAATTCTGTACTTCAGTTAGTCCAGCCAAGTTGAACATGTTCCACACCTCATCTATTTTCTCATACAAACAGTTATTTTAATTAAAAAAAAAAAAAGAAAAAAGGACATTTGTAGAATGTAGTGATTAACAATCTGCCTTTCAACCAAAGATGGAATTGATCTGTTTGGTGAGGAACCAAGAAAACTGCCTGTAAGAAGGCTTCTGTTAGAAATTAATTTTCACAGCTCTTGATTTATATTACAGTAAAAAAAATATGTTATTTTGAGGCCCAAACCATACTGGTTATTACTCATGGCATTCAAAGATCCCCTTTCTTCAGAGGGTTCAGTATGCCAGAGTTGAGGAAAACAAATGCATGCATGCCATTTGGCCACTGGTCACATATGGAGCTATTTCACCTGCCAAATGACAATCCACACATTCATGCCAACAGCATCATCTCCCCTTCTTATCAGTCACCACTGGAAAGCTTTAAGTGTCTTTGTCATGAGTAAACACAAAACAAGACATTTAAAAACTGAGATGGCTCTTTGAATTCAAGTGATTTCCCATACATGTCCCAGATCCTCCTTCTCAGTTCTAAAATTACTCAGGCTGGGCTAAATCCTGACCCATCTCTATTACGTACAGTCTAGGTTGCAGACAGTAAAAGAAAAAAGAAAGTACTGTGATGCTCACTTTTACAATTTCCAGCAGCTGGCTTAAAATATACCAGTCTAAGCTGACTGCCAACAGAACCAAGTGGATGGGCAAAGAGCAATAATATATGTGATCAGGAACTGAAGTTTAGCTCCTGCAGAAAGAGCAGACTCATAGCTCAGATTCACCAACATAGCAGAACAAAGTAACAGCACTACTACCAACTGTTCTTCCAAGCATGTTTACCTCAATTTTAAGAAATAAATCAAATAGCTCTTTAAATAACAGAATTTGAGCATACCATTAGACACAAGATGCTTAGACAAAGAGAGATGCAATCTTGCAGGACCCCAGATAGAACAAGTGTACACATAAAAGGAATTACTTTCTTACAACACCTAGCTTTGGGCTTTCTAAAGCAGGGTATTAAAAAAACCAAAAAGGCAATAAAACCTTCTTATAAATTTCTGTTCTAAGATGAGTTTTATAATCCAAATCATCTTGAGAGACAAAACTTTCTATAGAACTACAACATTTCATACCTTTGGTGAAGAAATACACTCTGGTTCCATCTCCTCGTACATAAAAATTTTCTGACAAGCAATGACCTAAGAAATTAGAGCAGTAACGAAAAAGGACATGTCACCTTTTTTTCAAAAAGAATCAAAATGATCAGTGAACTACAAAAGCCTTCAGGAATTACCTTTCTTAAAACGAAGTTGAGCTGTATCATATCTTCCATAGTCTCGAAACAACAACATTCCTCCAGGTTTCAGTAGTTTAGCCAACCTGTTTACAACCCTTTGCATCCTTAGAAAATAGATGGGATACTGGTGAAATTTACAAATATTCTAGATGCTCAGAATACACCCAGTTTTCTGAAATTACACTGAGAAAATATGTCTGTATTTTATGTAAAAAAGCCAGGCACTAGCAAACAGGAAAAGCTCTTTAGAAAAAATAACCTCTAAACCAAAAATTTAAAAGGAATTGTAACAGAATACAAGCAGGAAAGAGAAAAAGGAGCCTTTTTCTTTTACTTCAACAGAATCTCAAGGATGGATTAAAACACAGTTTTTGAGTATATGGGTCATATCGGTCAATGACTGAACAGTTAGCTACGTGCACTGGTGAGCTAGACTGAACCTTCTTGCTGCACATTGCAAAATCAAAGGCCTGGAAGGCAGACAAAAATTTACCTGATTTCTTTATGAAGGTACTGATCATACAAAGTAACTACTTCCACAACTAATAGTTGAGGATGGTAAGAAGAATCTCCTCAGGAGAGGAGTTTGGTAGAACTCCACCTGGAGATACTGCTAGGTAGAGGAGGGAAGTCTGCATCCTGCAAAATGCTGACAAGTTTGTGAATCTTGGTGGAATCGAATATCAGCTTTTCCTTACCAAGATTACACCAGCCTCCTGTATGTAGGGTAGGAATAAGCACCCTACACTCTACTCTCTCGCCTTCACTAGATCGCAGATAGACCATGTAGAAGATGCAAAGCCAGAGTGCAAAATGAGTGTACCATTCCTGTGTACCTAGAGAACATCCACCCCTACACCATCCCTGTCTCTCAGGTGGCCTTAGCCCCTTGCCCCAAGAGCATCCAAATTCAAACACTAATGAGCTTTGGGCCTGATGCAACAGCAGTAAAGGCTTCTAACCCTGAGTTTTAAGGGACAGCATTAGGAGGTAGATCAGCAAAAAATATCATATTTCCAAACAAATGAGCATACACTGCTTAAACATGGAATACACTGCTTAAACATGGAATCCCCTTAGAGGAAGCCAAGTCCTCTTTGCTCATGCTCAGCACTGGCAATCAAGCATGCTTCCACAGACAGAAAAGGCAGCACCACCAAAGAGTAAGAGACTGTTCAAGACAGGTCGTTCTACACAGAATTACAGACTTCACCTACATGAACCTAAGTTTTGTGCACAAAGAAAAAATATATGTGCACAAAAAGTGATAGAGCTTTGAGAAATCTCATCCTGTAGGATTAGAGCACATGAATTCTATGGCTTGAAGAAAGTTTAATACCTTTAAAATTGTGTAACCAACTTTTAGAGGGGTCTTCTAGCAGAACTAGTGTGTAAAAAAGGGGTACAAGAATAGCAATTATGAAAAATGAAACACAAACAAAAACGAAATCACTAAGTAACAACTGCACTTAATAGAAATGTATCCCTCCTAGTTTTCAAGGTCTCTGAAGTACTTAAGTTCTGCATCCGCATTCCCTTGGTTTTCTTTTTCATTTCCCACTTTCAAAGTTTCCATTAAAAATGCATACCGAGTAAGATGTATCTGGATCACATTTGCCTTTCTGCAGTCATTTTAATTCTACAAGATGACAGTCATGACTAACAAATCTTTGGAAAGTGGATCTTACAACACAGAAATTGCATGTACTTCTTTATGATTGTACACACGCACACACATGCATCCGTGTCAGCCTTTAGACACTGACATGGGAAAAAAACCAAAACCTAACAGATTCTGAAATGCCTAGTAGGAAAATAATCACCAAAATTCTGACAGAACATCTGATTACTGCTTCTACAGGCAAAGCAACTAAATGACTGCATCTCTATTGTCCAATTTCTTCTTGGCAGCATCACGACAGTTAGAGAGATCTGAAATCCACTGCTTGAATGGGTTTTGAAATCTGGACCCAGACTTTGCACGACTCAAGTGCTCATCTCCGAACAAACAGGAAGGAGCAATATCCTATATGGAAAAGATTTTTCTGTAAAGCTAATCATTAATAACTTAGGCAGGGAAACAGTTCTCCAACTAAGGCAAATACTGTTCCATCTGCCAAGTCCGTTTTAATGACATTCCTAATGTAATAAAAGTACTACCAAACATACAGCATGTATTTCCCTTCATATGATCTAGTTAAAGTCAAGGAATTTAACTAACATATCCTTTTCTGCATTTTTCCCAATAATAAAAGGGCATTTTCACAATCAGCCAGCCTTAACAGTCATAAAGTTTGGTTCATTAAGACATCAAGAGACATTAGTAACAAGGTTAATGGCACTCACCTCTATGCAGGAAAATTCGTTAAGTTTTCTTAATCCATACAAGTTACACAATTCTGAATGTGTTATGCTATAAAGGCCTGCATGTAAACATTTGCACCTGGCTTAATCAGCAACCTAAGTCTTTTATCAACATATTATAATGTGTTAAATCATGAATATTTGGTTTTGATCCCTAAAAATAATTTCCTTCTAGAAGACTAGCAGTCCAGTTTTTTAATTTGTAATTTTCTTGAATCATTTGTCACTTTTAATGGGGATGTATTTAGTTACAATATGCCCCTCGTATTTTGATGAAAACAGGAGGCTCACTAATGAATTAGCCTGACTAGCTTTTCTCTTGAAGCCTGAAAATGGGAAACAGCATTTAAAAATACCTTGTTTTATATAAATATATTGTAGCTTACTAAATAATAAATTAAAGATTCATCATCTTCTTTTGCTATTCTTGAAAACCTCTAGTGATAAAAGAGATTTAACCCATTTGCTTTTGCCCTTTAGTCTTCATTTACCTGTCAGGATGAATAGTAGAGAGCACAAAGACAAGGAGAATGACATCCAGGATCTCATCTGGAAAAGGATAGGGTAAAGCATCATCACACACATCATGAACAAAGGCAGAACACCAGGCTGAATTGTAGGACGAATGTGACTGTCAGGAAAAAGATGAAAAGAGGCACAGAGAGAACAGTAGTAGTTAATACGTTTACTGTGACTCAAGAAACTTTTTTTCTTCAATTATTCAGCATTGTAAAACATCTCTCATAAAAGCCTATTCTGTCTGCTATCTTACTCAAGCTGAGAAGCAAGCACACTGATGGTATTCATTCCTCCCTGCATAGAGTAAGACTTTGTTCTTTGGAATATTGAAAATTTCAGTTAAAAGTTGTCAAAGCCATCACATTCTTTTTCATGAAGATGGCTTCCTGGCAGCCTCCTGAATTACAGGCTTATAAGGTACTCTAAAGCAAGCATATGAATTACCTTTACCAGCTCCACCGCTCCTGAAGCAAAATCACAACAGTATAGAAAGGTTCCAGGTGTATTGCTAGGAAAATAAAACCAAATTCAGTTAAAAAAATTATTATTATAAAAGATGAAAGTCTACATCAGTGTCCATGGAACTACAGAGGGCCCTTTGGGGTTCTCCACAGGTTCGATCAAGCATGTCTTATTGATGTCTAGCACATGGAAAGCCACATAGGTTGTAATGAACCAATAGGGCAGAAAAATTCATAAGAATACCAACAGGCAGTTAGCATAAAAAGGAGAACTATAGCCTTGTCAGGGAGGAAGTGAAAAGGAAAAGAAAGAAGGTCACAGAGGGCTGTCAGCATTGATGACAATGTCCTGGTGTTGTATTACATAAATATGTCAAATTTTCTTACAGAAGCACTGCATTAAGTCTCTCTCATTAGCCCGTGTATGCAGTTTAATTAGCAATATGATTTGCCTAGGAGTGCGGTTTTGCAAAAGTCATTCACAGTTCTGTAGAGTTTTGGGTTCCCATGTGCCATCTTGCTGTGCTTTTGATTATGACTAAGCAGTATTGGTTGTTTCCCTCCATTATTCCCTTTGTTTTGTAAGCCA
Organism: Gallinula chloropus; assembly: GCF_964237585.1. Taxonomy (NCBI): domain Eukaryota; kingdom Metazoa; phylum Chordata; class Aves; order Gruiformes; family Rallidae; genus Gallinula; species Gallinula chloropus. The sequence continues at coordinate 21,933,666 of NC_140090.1, forward strand.
GGATGAATAAGAATTTCCTGTAGTGCTGTTTTCCCTTCCTTTCCCACCCAAGATCAAGCCAGCTGCAAATTTCCTCGTACAATTCATCAGACACTAGTACGTGTGGGGAGGATTTTTTTTCACCTCGGAAAAATTAATTTAATAGAAACTGAGCAAGCCCCTCAAAACCTACTGAGGGATGACCTCATGGTCAACTCACGATCAATTAACCTCTCTTAAAAATATTTAAGATTTTGGACAGATGGCTTTTTTAGAAAGAGAATCAATAAACTCTGGCTGTGCCTGTAAGATATCACAGTATACACAGATGAGTTAGTGACCTCTCTCTAAGGGCTCAACAGGAGAACCCTTGTGGACCAAAATATATTCCATCTTTGTTGCTGAGAAAAACCGTTCGCAGCTCTGTACCCACCATGAGAGTTGATGAGTTACAATATTTATCAGGGATGAGGACAAGCAACCTGTCTTTGCACCCAGCCGGTCTAATTTTTTTAGATCAGAATAAGAGCTATACAGAAAGTCAACTTACAACAAAACCACAGCTTGATCTGGATGGTGATTTCACAATGCACTGTATTAAAAAGCAGTAACTTAAAATTTAAGGGGGGCAGGTGGAAGTGGTTTAAAAGTTATGTTACAAACCTAAAAGTGAAATGCTTTTGTAACCAGGGGACATTCATACTTGATGGTGGCTTCTTTTAATTTCCACGAGCACATATACAAGACAAATGTGTGAGCTGTTCAATGTACCAGCCAATGCGACTGACTGGAAGGATTTGCATAAGAATAGAGATCTACAGGAAAAATACCTAATGAGTGGATTCTTAATTATCAGAAATGCCAACTTATGACTAATGCCTCCCATGAGGAAAACATAAAAGTTTGTCTTACCTATTTTAATAGAGCCACATAGCATTTTTCCCTATATAGTGTTACCTTCTAATGTTTTCACAGGAGACAGGGCTCCCCTTTCATTACAAGCTGTCTAAAGCAAAGCAATTGTTGTGGGATGTAGATGCACTGCTAATGCTACTAGGTTTCATATATGACCCTGGTTCATCACTCAGTTCCTCCTGCTCTCTGTTTCCATATCTGCAAAATGGAGAATTTCTGTATAGCACTGATGCTAGCAATCAGAATTCATTTACAGAATAACAAACTGTGCTGTACCCAAGCTCTTGGAGGAATAAATAAGATTGAAAGTAAGAAGAAAGTTGAAGAAATCTCTTTCAACCCTTGATACATACACAGCCTTTCCAATAAAACCTTCCTGTCTACATAGAAGGGAGGACATGCTGTCGTAACAGCTTTTTCTAAAACCAGAAGCTAAGTGGATTAAGATGTTTCAAGGAATTAAGAGATGCAATGCAGGACTTGTGCCTTCCTTGACAGTAAAACCTGAAGCAACATGACAAAGTGTACCAGCCAGATTCCAAAATAACACAACTTTTTGCCATGACCCTGAGCCATCTACTGTCTCTGATTCTGGCCTTTTCAAGAGGTATCTAGTATCTTTAAGGTGACACACAAGACAAAGGAATGTTTCACCTGCCTGAGATTAACTACCAGAAATCAGTGTGAACACACATGAAGAGAAACCTCATCAGCAAATATGATCCTCCTTAAGACAAGGGTTGACCAGCATGAAGAGTATCTTGCACTGATGCTACTGACATTAATGTGCTGTCTGCTAACAATGAGAATTTTAGGGCTGTAAACAGTCCACTCAGCGCTTCCTGCAGCACTCATCTGGCAACAATATTTGAAGACAATTAAGATGATGCGAACAGAACCTGGTATTTGAAAATCCCTCACTACATACCATAGAACTTTCAAAATAGGAAAAACGCTGTTTCCAGCACCACAACCGACCTAAAATCAGAAGAGAAACAAAATGTTAAAATAAATGAGCAAATAAAACCTCATATTTTTTAAATTTTTGTCTTAAATTAGTTGGTAGGTAGGATCAACTAGATTTGAGGGTACACTGGACAGTAAAGGCATACAAAGTTCATACCACATCTCTCAAATCGCTTCTATATCATGTTTCTCCTCAATGTTTTTATCAAGTTAGGAGAGAATCCATCCCGCAAACTGCATAGGCAAATGCAATATTCTTGTCCAATTTCACCATGTGGCAGGAATACATCAAGTACTTGCACTTTAAGACAGAGCACTTTAAGACATACCTTTCCTTAGGAAATTAGAAACTGATTTCCAGTGAAAACAGAATCTGACAATCTAGCCCTAATTCTGATTTGGGAGAAACTTTAAAGGAAAAACAAAACCCACATCCTAGGTTTCTCTGAAAGTTTCTGCCATAAATTAATGCAGTATGTCAAATTGTAAATGCTTACTTTCTTGATACTTACTAAACATCTCTATCATGTTTTTGAGTAATTAACTGATGGGTGGAACATTTGCATGCATTACCTCTAATATTCTGTACGTGGCATCACTGCCAGGGAAGGATTCTAGTCTGCTAAGTTCTTCTACACAGTTTTTACCATAAGGAGTGTCAGTGTGAGATTTTGCTTGCTTTTTATTATATACATATCCTTGTCCAGAAGTAGAACCACGTTCATAATTTTTCTTCCAATACTTTTCTCCTTCCTCAAAAATTTCACTTTCGCATGAAAAACTGTTGGTACTATTTTTCTGTGTGTGTTCTGAAGACCTTTCTTCTGTTTTCAACTCTTCTCTCTTATTTTCTGGAAGAATTTCTGGAAACTCCAGAAACAGCCAATTGCGATCTTTGAAAAAGTTATTTTTATGAGTCTTGTAAAATTCATTCCAATATTTACTGGCTTCTCTCTCATATTTATCTGAAATTAAACCAAAACAAAACCTTGGTGAACATAAGCTTAGCTACAATATACTGCAAAGTGACATAGATTTTGATCCCCAAATTTACAGTTAAAAGTCCAGAGTTTCCCACATTGTACACATTTAAAGAAACACATATGGATTTGGGATCTTACCTTAATCTGTGCTCAAAATAACTTGCATGAGGATTTAATTAGATTTTATTTCACTTAGGATGAGGCAGACAGACTTTCTGAATCTTTTCCTTTTTTTAATGTTGAGAAAAAATAGAACAGCCTCACCAAAATACGCAATCATTAGTTTCTGAGACAAGCTTTCACATCTCAAATTATGAAAGCAATGTATCTTTTCAATTAAATGTTCTCCCTGTTTTTCCTGCTTAAGAAATACTAAACTGAAATCAATTTCATGATTTATGGAACTCTATGAACAATTGCAAATTTGTAGGTAGCTAGTCATTTCTCAAAAAAACCCATCAATTAGAAATCCAGTTCTGTGAACTGGAATGATAAATGCTACTGCAGAGCCAATAGACAGTAATTCACTCTTAACCTTTCAACAATGCAGTTTTGACAGAAAATAACAATACAGTCAGTAGCAACATACTGGCTTTCTTACTTTGAAACCACTTCAGAATCTTACAATAGACCTTTAGGTTAACTTTTAATTCACAAAATATTCTAACTGAATATTAAGAGTGTCGAAGAATAGGGGTACAAGGGATTTCATCCAGTCAGTGAATTCATATTCCTTCTCCACAAAAATTTGTCCAACTTGTTCTTAAAGTAAATAATACATTACAGTCCTTCACCACCCAAGCAACAGGCAATAGGATGAGAGGGAATGGACTCAAGCTGCACCAGGGCACATTTAGATTAGTCATTAGGAAAAAATTCTTCACTGAAAGGGTTATCAGGCATTGGAACAGGCTGCCCAGGGAGAGGGTTGAGTCACCATCCTTGGATGTGTTTAAAAGACAGGTAGATGAGGTGCTCAGGGACATGTTTTAGTAGAAGATGGGTATGGTTGGACTCAATGATCTCAAAGGTCTTTTCCAACCTTGTGATTCTGTGATTCACCCACACAGAAACTTATTCTACTACCAAACCTGAAATTTCCTTATTGCAATTTAAGTCTGGTAATTCTTGTCCCATTAACCAAGCAGGTAAAGCAAAGATTAATCACTTCTCTTTGAAACACCTATTTACTCATTTGAAGGCTTTTACTATGTCTTCCATAAACATTCTCCTTTCTAGATTGTCTAAACCTAACTCTCCTCTTTGTTTCCACAAAAGTCATGATTTTTGGACTTTTAATCCTTTTATTTTTTCTTCTCTAGTTTCTCTCCAATTGATTTACTACCTTTTGGTGCTGTATTCTGGTAAAGGCATTATCAATGCAGAGCAAAAGGAATATTTTACGAGGCTTACAGGCTGTAATCCTGTTTATAACTCCCAGCTTGCCATTTTGCAACAGCATGACACTGCTGATTCAGCTAGTGATTCACCACAACCCTCAGATCTTCTTCTGCAAAATGACTACCTAGCCAGTTGTTCCAGAACCTACTATTTTTTTCAAGGAATTATTCCTAAGCATTTTGTATTTACGTTTAGCAAATTTATATCTTTCAGATCACTTTTCCCTGTTTGTCCAGATCTTTCTAAATCCTAACACTGTCCCTCATCATACTTGAAACATCACTTAGTATCTTCAAGTCGCCCATTTCCTGAGGTCACTAATGAAAACAGCAAGCAGAACTGGACACAGAACAAAACACTCCTCTGCCCAGTGCAGAGAAGATTCTTAAATGATCTCTCTAGGCATTCATTCACCCAAAAGCAGTTTCATTAGCTCTCACTTGCCTAACTTGCTTATGAAAATGTCAAGTAAAGCAAGTCAGAAGCCTGACTAAGGATAAATTTCAGGACGTCTGCTGTTTTTTCTTTACCCCCAGGGCTTGTAACCTTCTCCAAGAAGGAAATTAGCTTGACTTTACATGATTTATTCTTGAAAAATATTTGTTGGCCAGTATTCATCTCCTTTGTTCTTCCAAACCCAGTGCCTGCAAGCTCTGGATTATCTCTTCCAGTATTTTTCCAGGAATTGAAGCTAATTATCCATCTCTTCTCTTTCCCACCTCCCTTTTTAAAAAAGTAAATATTCTCTTTTCTGCTTTCCCAGTCATCCGTGTAGTCTATGGAGGCACTCTGCAACCTGTTCTTTCTCAGGGAGAGAACAAGGTCTTTCCTCCTTCTCACTAATACTAATTGTGCTAGCCAATGGACTGCAGCTAACCCTTTCAAAGGAAGGCTGATAAAAAGATAAGAATTACAGCTTTCTCGATGCCTTTTTTGTTGATGGTTTCCCCATCTTCATCCCTTCTAAGTACCACAATTTTGGATTTTTCCCCTCATTCCCAAAGCATTTACATAACTATTTCTTGTTACCCTTAATGTCTTTTGCTAAGTGTATACCATATAGCATGTTACCTTTTTTATTTTGCCCCTACACTGACCCATTATTTCTTTTATTCTAACTGTACAGAGTAAATATATGGTGCATTTCTCCTACTAGTCTCATTTAAATCTTAACATACTACTTCTTAAATTGCCACAGCTTTTCAGAGATAAACAAGGCTGCAAATTATCATTAGAGGCACAGACAGGCAGTGGGAAGTGGCAAGGAGGTGGCAGAATGCCTTGTCCTAGAAATCTGCTTTTTTAAATTTAACATTTAATACATCTAATTGTATTATCAAAGGGCAAGACCCAGCCACGCATATTAATTGTACAGACTTGTTTTATAATGCAAGTGCAGAGTTGATTGAGGTCATGCATACCAGCTTTCAGTAGTGTAAGTTGCACATTTATGGACTGTTCAGCTTCAATACAAAAAAAACTCTTCTACTCAAAAGGTTCTTAAATCATTATCACCCCTTGTTACAGTCACTACTTTTCTACCAGTCTGCTCAGAATCCCTGTACTTAAATTCCCAACAAATTTTCCAGATTTTGGAATTGAAGGAAAGCAACATCTAGTCAGCCTTTCAAACTGTATTAGTAAGGTATTACAGCGGTTCGAGTGAGAGAACACTTTCCTTTCTTTCACTGATCACTCCTGCACTGCTGTGTAACAACCATGCATGCAGTATTACTATAAATTTTGTTGTTTCACTCTGTATATTTAAGTATCCTGTCTACTAAATTTTCCAAAGCCATGTAAAAATGACAAAACTAATAAACTATATCCTTCTGAGGAAAAAAAAAAAAATCCCTTAAATGATTTTTATCCTTAACAGAATCTTTCAACACTAGCAGGCATGCCTGAGAAGAAACTGGACCTGCTAGTAAATGAATCAAATTCCTAAAGGTAGTATCACGAGTTCATTCAGTTTAACTTTCCTTGTTTTAACGAGGCTCACCAGAACTATTCTATTTTAGTGATGTAATAGTACCATTGAAACATGCCCTGCCTTTTGCCCACCTTACTGTAGTTTCCCAGGCCACAAAATAACCTGCTCATTAGCCTCAGCCCAGTTCACTGTTTACACAAATAGAGGCCAAAATGTACTTTTACTTGCAGAACGAAGCTGAAGCTTTCTGAAGGAACATTATCAGCATTGCTCACCTATTCAAGTTCTAAACAGAAGGGGCACTCATAGGAAATGTCCTTGGATTCTTGTATTTCTTGGCAATAGACAAATGCCTGATGATTCCATTTCTCACCAGCACAAACCAAGTTCTAACTGATTGTAGATGAAGAAAAAAAAGTTCCATGAGGCACGTGGTTACTTACTTGTCAGTTGTGTGTTATTTTATACAAACCAAATGGAAATACTAGATGTTATTTTTGAACAAGGTAAGAATCCGGTCTTCCATGTTACTATCAAGCTGATAATCCAGCTTCAGTACACACAACTATCCTGGAGTTTAGTCTAGGGTTTAATTTGCCAGTTTGAATCTAGAGCTATCATTCTTCAGAAACACAGAATACATTTCAGAAGACAGGCACAAAATTTCTTAATCATTTACAAAGCAGATTCTGCATGATGTACTGGAAAAACTTCCACACAAAGTGAACACACTGCTTCCTGAAGCACTCCCAGCTCAGCCAGGCCCACAGCAGCAAGCTGGGATCACATGGGACCAGAGTAACTTTCGTGGCACTTAACTAAAATATGGTGCCACTACCTCTCTAAACAGTCCAGAATCATTAAAAAGCATCTGAATACTGTACATGGGAATTTTCATCCCCAGCACCATAGCTGGCTCCCTTTGATGAAGTAACAGTCCTGTGTAGGAGTTCTATGCTGAAGAACTGCAACAGGAGCCAGAACTTGCAACTGCACCACACTGATAAGCTTGTTTTACACAGAGCCTATTGCCCCCACCAAATGCAAAACTGCTCTAATAAGTAACCAGATTGCTAGAAAAACACACTGGGAGACAACCTTGTGACGCAATAAAGGAAAAATCCCAAACAAACCCAACCAACCAATCTAGACAAGAGGACACAGAATATTTTTAAAAAGAGTGCTTCTGGATTTTAAAGTATCTTTAATAAATAGGAATTTTTAAGCCTTTATGAATTTGTTACCTTGGTCCTCCTGCTGGACTTTTACAAGTGAGTTCTCTGCTGCTCTTTCCTTGGCATTCTCCTCTTCTTCTTCTGACCACTGCATATGGTCCCTGAAAAAGGCAGTTAAGAGCCAGCCCTTTTTAACCCAGAGAAAAGAGTCACAACTTAGATACACTGTCTCAAATACATTTTCTTTGTGTATGCAAGCAAACCAGGACAAGGAGACTGACAATTAAAAAATAAGTTTCAGTGTATGACAGATAATTACCGGTTAGGTAAAATCAAGTTATTAAGAAAAATCTTTCAACTGCAAAGAGACTGTAATAGTATGTACTTTTTTTTCTCTTAATAATAGGATTAACATATATCTTGTAAATGGAGTGCATTTATAGGAATGTGTTTTGAGTGTTCCAGTGGAACTGTGTTTAGCTGGACATAGTAGCAGACCCACCAACAAACACCCTGATGCTCACACTTCTCACATTACTAATTTTTATGATGAGGAACAAAGGACATTTAGCAGAGGAACCATCAGTTCCTGAAACAGGGAGCATAATTCACCTATTCAAGTGGAACAGGTGGAATTGATGAGTAAGATTTTACTTACTTGGGGAGCAGAGACAGGAAACATTGGGAAAGAAGCACAAGACATTTGTAAGAAAAGACAAGCAGTGCTTCAATAGTTTCAGAGTCTATGCTATCGACATTTGTGTCAAGTGGTTCACTAAATGTTATATTAATCCATTAAAAGGTCACAGATGACTAAACTGCCCTCCCTGCAAAGTCTGTGTTTGGATCAGCCCACAATGGGGAGCACCCAATAGCATGCTGCTGGTAGTTTTCAAAGGCAAATCAGCTGCTTCTCCAAATCGTCCAGTCTGAATGGCTTTAGAAATCAGATTAAATAAGATAATACAATTTAAGTAACCTATTAGATCCTAATTCTGCTGGAATCAATTAACTGAAGGCCTATGACTAAAATTCCATTGGTTACTATGGGAAAAGGAACAAGGTGCCAACTTGAAAAGAGTTTATGTCTCTAAAAGCTAACAAGCATCTTCCTGTTCCATGGTTGGTGACATATATGTAATTTAATTCTTAGACCTTCACTGTTCCTCTTTGGTTAGTTATGGGAGACTAATTGGTATGTATTTGTCTGCTTGCCTCAGACTTTATTTCCGCACTCTACTGAAATACTTCTCATTATTGTCCCCAGCAGGTTGCCTCTCCCCTTCCTGCATTTGTTTGTATACCACATGTTCCTGTGCAGTGTCAGGGCTCTGACAGATGTGCTGTGCTGAAATGAAACTGAATGACCAAAGGCAGCCACCCTCCTGGAAAGACTCACCACGATCACCATTTTTGACTTTGCCCAATCTGGCAAACTGAGACCAAGGACTGTTTAGACGGAGATAATGTAACTGTCGGCCCTTCTGGCAGATGACTTACTGTGGTATAGGCTTTAAATGATCAATTTTAATCCATCATCACGTGTCTGTCAGAGGCCTTAAGGGCTGTACATAGAATACCATAGGTGCCTGAAGTCCTCCATCTTCATCAATAACTTTTTTTTTTCCCCTTTTGTCCCTCTTGAAAATTTATAAAGCTGTAAAAAGATCTTTTGTCTCTTTCCCAGGAATTTCTATACTCTATGGAAGATCCCAAACAACACTGCAGCAGCAATTCTTGATCAAAATCTGAGAAAGAGAGGACATTGCACAGCTTTTATGCAAACTATTTGCATAGTCTGGATGCTTCAAATGAGACGGCTCCTTCAGCAATACAAGCTGGCAGGAGCACAGAAGCATTCTAAGCACCTAAGTGTTTAAATACAGAAGTGTTTCAAGCTGAACATTGACAGCACCAAAGCAAGCTATTGACTTTAACCACACCAGGAACTGTTAACATGAATAGGCCTGACATGAGATCAAGTGATGCAACTTTCAGTGCAGCTTATTCAACTTAGCCCTTTCCCATTAACTTGTTTGCTAACACAGGGCTTAATTATCTCTGAAAACTAACATGTGAAAACCATGCCAAATACTAACCTGAATAAAAGCTTTCTTTTTTGCTCTGTTTAGCATCTTTCATTACTTCTCTCTCAAAATGACAGAAAAGCACCACAGCAAATACCTAAAGCATTAGTTCCCAAATTTAATTTGCTTAGTATTCCTAGCAGCAATGGTAGCAGCTCTTGGCTCCCTGCCAATTCACACACAGGAAAAAACAAGGATGCAACTTTTGAAATAATTTAGATTAACAAGTGAAATGAACCTAGTAACAAATAAAATGGAGTACTAAAAAGAAAAATCATTTAAAGAAACCCCAGAAAGTCGGAACCTTCATTTCAGAACCAAAGTTTGTCCAGTAAATTCCCTGACACTTCTGAGAAAGGTATAAGGACTGCAGATTATTTTTATGAAGTAAGCTTAAACCCTGAAACTTGTAATGTTATTCCTACATGATAACCAATGGGTAACATAATATAAGTCACAGCCAGTCACTTTCCTAATTTTGCTAATTTCTTGCTCTCAAAAATGGTGTGTGGCAGAATTCAAACATACATTTTAAAATCATTTCTGGTACAGCTTCTGAAGTCCTCATTCCTCTTTTAATCAAAAGTTGCTCTTAAGTTATGAACTACAGAAGTAAAAATTTTGGTCCCCCAAATATCTTAGATAGATACTTTCTAGGTAGATTTAGATATTCTTCTACCCACCTAACACTGTATCACCTACTGGTTTGTATTCATCACTTTTCCATGGTCAAAGATCCTACCCTTTTCAATCTGTTTTCCCACCATTGACTAGCATTCTCACTCTTTTCAGAGCCCTCATTACTCATAAAAATACCTTTCAGACATGGAGACGTACTGCTGGAAATCAGGGCAATTCTTTCTTATGGTTGTTAACATTATATGTTAATATTTTTTCTGTTGTTATATCATTTATCTATCTTAAGATTTTTACTTTTTTGACAATTGTGCACTGCATATAAATCTCTGCTGGCCTCTCTGTAACATCTTCAATACACCTGTAGAAGAATACAAGTAATTTACATGTTTCTTTTGAAATGGTTTTAATGTCAGAATACCACACTAATCCACTATGCAACATCACTGTACCTAACTAGTAACTTCCTGACATTATAACAGTGATCACTTATCCTCTACACTTTCTATCTCCTAATTCATTACTGATCTATAACTATACTTTGCCTTTCATTCCATGATCAACTACTTGCTCAGCAGGCTTTTACACAAGTCACTAAGAACTCATAACTGTTGGGTTACTTGTGACAGTCCTGAGTTCTCTCCAATACTACGCTTACATGTCTCTTCTGGCAGTCCATTGTTACAGACAGGTACACGACCCAACACCACCCAGTATTCATAACAGTAAATAACAGACAAAAATATATGAAAATCAGCCATGAAGAAACATCTCACCACATGTTATGCTCAAAAACCTTAGAAGGATCAGTTAAAATCCGTGATCCAAGTGGAACAGCTGGTCGTCTACTACTTTGGTGCCTCTGCTGCATCTTGCTTTTCCTCAGACATAAAGCAGAAAGCCTTGTAATGAGATTCATTTTGTTCAGAGACCTGAAAACAGAATTAACTCAAATTACAGTTTTGCTGTAATTTAATTGTTTATGTCACTTACATGAGAAACTGGTCAAATAATCAAGCACCTATATCAACTGTAGTAATAATCTTTTACTATAATATCAATTTAAATGCTTTCTAAAAAATAGCAACATCCCTTCAGTGTGCTGCAAGCCCAAATAATCCCATAGTAGGCTACTGGAATGAAACCGGTTGAAAGATAAGTTATTTGCTATTGTTTCAAAGTCCTATCAGGCAGGGAAGAAAAATTAAAAGCAAAACCAAAAAAAACAACCACCAAAAACCAAATCCACACAAAACCAAACAAACCCATCAACCAAACCGCACAGTAAAACAATAGTGTTTGACATTGTACCTTTAAAACAAGCAAGAAGTGATCAGCAAAGAAACCACTTGTTCTAGTGGGTACATACAGTCATTGAGATTGACATTTTTCACCCCACTCACTAGGTAACCACCTTCAAAAGATTTCATTCTAGAACTGTGACTGCTTTTACGCTTTTAGATAGGGTAGATCTTGTTTTTTTTAAGTGTAAACATTATATACCTGGAAGCCTTCCAAAATTTCTCCCATGCATTCTTCTGATCCCTGTTTAATGCCCTCTTTGAAATGAATGATTTTAAATGGTAAATTTCTATTCATGCAAATTATAAAGTGCTTCAGATTCTTCTAATTCATGGGTAGCTCTCTCTTATGCTGCTATATTTTACTTTACTTGCAATGTCTTCATACAGTATTAAAAATTAACTATAACAAAATTAACTATATCAGCATCTTGTCTGGGTGGGGTTTTTTTTTTGGTTTGTTTTTTTCTGGGTTTTTTGGTGGGGTGGTTGAGGTCAGGTTTTTGTGTGTCTTGCTACTGTAGGCTTTCTAGGAGATTATACAAAATATCTCTGCTACTACATTTACCCTGATGTGCCTTTGTTCTTTTTCCCTTCAAGTGCTCTGCATAAGACTTTAAAAATTACTCCTAGTCCTATTCCCCCCCCCCCCCCTTTTTTTTTTTGAGTGCTGCTTCTGTATACAAATTTAATGCACTGGAAATACAAAATGTGGTTACAAAAGAACAGGAGGAGTTTAAATACAAGAACAGGCACAGTTTAAATACAGACATTATTAGAAAACGTTCCGTGCAAATTGGTTACAGAATGAAGATTTTTATCTGGAGGAAAACAGTACTGTTTGATCATAACTCTTACACTGTGAATAAAAATGGGATTAATTTGTAGACATCAATACTGAGTCTGGCAAAGAAGTAACTTCAATTAAACGAACAATTCCTCATTTAAGGTGTACTTTTGACTGAATCATGCTCAAGAAAGGGCATTGTTTATTCATCTTAAGCCTACAGCGGGGAAAGAAAGGGAGGAAAAAAGATTGGTATTTCTTTTTATTTGTCAAAGATTAAATAAAACAGGTTCACCTTTTGGCTGTCAATACCAAATAAAACCGATTAATTTTGTCTGCTGAAACTGCAATGTTACCAGGATATGTAGCATCACAATACAGTGAAAATGTAACATTCAGTCCTATTAAAAAATTAAAACCTCTTTTAATTTTAACAAGTTTATTATGGCTTTTTTTTTTCCCTTTGGCAAATGTGGCTCAACAACTCAGCCGATTCCAGTTTATGTTTTAATTACTGCAAACTGTTCATGCTTTGTTTTTTTAAGTATGTATGCTTTTTTCATAACAATGCATAATTATTAACATATATGGAATATTATGAAATAATAATCATGAGACATGAAAATGAACACACCATGACAATTTCTGCAAAATGTGTCATTTACATAAAGACAATGTTCTTAAAAACAAACAGCAAGTCCCCCAAACCCCCAAACCACAATCTGATCTAAAATTATTATTATTAAATTATAGAAATGCCAGGATAAAGATTCCATGATTACATTGCAAACTGTTTACAAATCCTCTTCCTCCTTCAATCATTCAAAAAGACCTGAGTTAGTAACTTGCATTTCCTGTGCCAGCTTTGATATTCAACATAAAATACAATGATTCAGCTGCTAGGCTAGTCACATAATTGTTTTTGGCTTTCTAAATATCGCAATAAGAACATGAAAAGATGCACAGATGGGAATTATAGTCAGATGACTAAGATGATCTTGCATCAGTAAAATCCAGAGATGCAGCTCTTTTTATGAGAATGCGATCCTTTGAGTGATAATTGCACAATTTTAGCTGATAAATTCTGAAACATCCAGAAAACACAAGGAGAGTGAGGTAAGTGGGGGAGTTAGGTTTACTGTTATATCCAATCTTAAATGTGAAGGAACATTTGGAGACAAGCATGGATATTCCTGAGGCTCAGAGTGATCATAGATCATGAGATTAATGGGCAATCTGGTTACTAAAAGTTCCAAAAGCATCTAAAAGACCTGAAAACCTGAATTACATTTTCAGAAGCAAGTCAATTGCTCAATTGTTTTGCTAATTGATTTTGTTAATGAAACAGGCAACCACCCTTTCTGTTTGTCAGGTAAGATGATCATACCCTGAAGCCACGACAGCAAGAAATGTCTGAATGGTTTAGGAGTTATGTCCTTGTTCAGAGCCACAGTTGGGAACGCTTTAAGTTTTATTATTAATCAAAGCAATTCAATCTTCACCTTTAAGAATATTATAATGAAACTAAATTACATTTAAAACACCTATATTTTATGGCAGCATAACTATTTTAAAAAACCCAAAACCTTCCAAGAAACAACACTCAATAACCACACTCAAAAGCAACATGGAAGATTCCCCCCCACACACACACCCCTGTAGAGCACTGCCTTTTAGCCTTCAGAATTTTGTCATTACAAATACTGATCCTCAGTTTAGTTCAGAAATTATAATAAAACAGTCTTAAAACTCCTCACCAAACAATCTAACACAGCACTTTCAATACAGCTTTTTGAAAATGGACATGCAGAAGAAGGCATACACATCAACTGACTTGAAATAATACATTTCTAATCGACATTGGATTAAAACCTTTGAACTGTCAGGTCCACAGATGAAGAACTAAAGATACAGGAGAAACAAACTATTCTAACCTTGTTTTTTTAACCAACTTACACACCAAATCATATGTAAACCACTTCAATGATGAAAATCCTTGAGACACAGCAGTTCTGGAAGACACGTCGGAGAAAAAAAAAAACAACAAAGAGAAAGAACCTGTCATTTTTGTCCAAGAACCTTGTTCAATGAATTTATTGGATGAAAATATTTTGACATCTGAATAATCTCCAACTACAAAGCTAACAACTTCTTCCACCTCCAATCTCTAAGCCTACCAGTAGAGTCTCTGTTATAAAGGAAAAAATAGGCTATATTATGAAGATCATGTGCAGCTCATGTAACACTTCTAGACATAAAAGTATTTGGAAACAATTAACTTCTACAATTACTTCTTCTGCTTGGCACCTAGAAGTTTATTTCACAATTAACCCCCCAATACTCTCCTGCAAAGTGTGCTGATCACCAAACACTACCAGAACTCACAATACCTTACACAAAACAGATCCAAGTGGGAACCATGGACTTTAAGTGAAAAATTCTTTAAGACCACATAACACATAATGTGTAACTATGAGTTTTAAAACACATCCACATTAACATCTCTTAATATTTCAAGTGGGGGGCAAGGAGGGGATTTTACAGTCAGACTCATTCATTAAGTGAATGCTTAATGCTATTCTACTCCACCAAGTGACTAAACATGACTTCTTGCAGCTTCATGATTAGTCTTTCAATGATATACTTAAAAAAACCTGTGCACATTTGAAACAATAGGATATTTCACAACTTCCCAAAGTCAGCAAATCTAAACCTCTCAATTGTTTCTTCTTCTCATGCATATCACTGGGAATGATGCTGACCTCCCTGTGGGCACACAGCAACTTCAGTAAAACTACTGAAGAGCACTATCAAGGGGAAAAGAAAAACCAAACAAAAATTTGATTTATTCTGACTCCTGTAGAGGCAAGACAGCTAACACTGGTTAAAACACAACAGCATACAAAAATGAGCAATCAAACCCCACCAGATATTATTTTAACCACATGTGTAGAACTGTTGAGTAAGAAAAACCTGTTCCTACGCCACTTGCCAGGTGGCCTGTTAAAAAGTCAAGCAAAGAGGAAATAGTTATTACAAGGGTAGAGGGAGCGTGAGAGGGAAAGCAAGCCATTTACTGAAAACATTTACTTGAATCACCATACATCCCAGAGCTCAGCAACAGTACATTAGTTGGCATAAAATCATATATGCAGGTACTATACAAGCACTTCCAAAAGCAAGAAAGCAAGCAGCTATTAGGGACAAGCAGAGAACTAAAGATTCATAACAGTTTAAAATACAGTAATTCCCTAATTTTTTATTCATTGAGAATTGTTTCTCAGCCACTATTCTCCATCTTGATACTCTTGTTGGAATTATTCTGCTATATAAAATGTTTTTGGACTATCTTATAAAGATATAGGTTTTATAATTGTATTTTTATACTTTTATTTTTAAAAAACACATAATTGCTATAAAAAAGGAAAAACGTTCTTCAATTGGGACTAAGAACTGCAACGTTAATTCTTGTTGGCATGTAATTCTATTGATCTCAGAATAGAGTGGAAGCAAAGAAACCTTCCTCCGCAGCACAGAGGGAATCAACCACACTACTTAATATGCTTTTTAAGCTAATGAAGACAATTTGAAAAAACATGACTAAAGGTAAAATAATGGCAACACCAAGACCAGAGAGACATGAATGGCCCGTGAGAAAGATAAAAACAGGTAACTTAGAAATATAGATGTATTTTATTTACTGAATATTTAATCAATTTACCTGAACATGAAATAACTAGCAAAAGCATTTTGGTTTAATTAATTGTATGGCTACAACATGGGGTTCAGTTCCTACAGGTGACTAATGTGATTTGCCCTATCCGAAACGAAACATGAGCTCCTGTTTTTTTTCCACTTGCAAAGGCAAATGATGAAACATCCTGACAGCAGCTCATTAACAAGGCCCAAAAACCTAATTCAGGTAAATCACAGTGTTTAAAAAAGAGTGTAGCAATTCTGTTGACACTGTAATGTATTTTAAAAAAAAATTTTTTTGAATATTTAAAATTTTTTTTTGATCGGGATAAGTGTTTTGTTGAAACTGCATTCTTTAGGTTTATAGTAGAGGTGGTGTAACTTCACTATCAAAGACTATTTTGCCTTCAAAAATTAAGCTTCAATAAATTATTTTAATTGAATTAGAAATACTTCAAATTGTGAAGAACATTTTCATCCCAACTGAAGCTAAAACTGTATTTTGATATCCTAGAGCATCTCTTGGAATAGGATTTCTACTTTTGTACTAAATATATTTATAACAACATTACAGTGTTATTTGTTTTGCTGTTTGTTTACATTTTAATAAGGTAATTCATATCTTTCTGTTATTTGCATAGCAGAACACTACATGAAACTAATATACTAAATTAATCTATTCACAAGTTTAACATCCAAAGGAAGTCATCAGTTGTAAACACTGCTCAGAAATAAGGCTTGTTAACCTGTGCACCCTCTGCTGGCTAGTGCTTATGTAGGAAGAAAAAACAAAGGGGGAGGGAAGAGCTTTGTTGACTTTATGTATAAACATACAAAACATGTATTTAAGTCTCCAAATATATCTCAATTACTTAAATTGTTTTTCAAACCTATTTTGCACAAAATACTTGTTACATGTATTAACAAGGGAAAAATTATTTGTCTCAACACAAAACACATTTCTCTGTTACTAAAGAGGCTGAGCACAGACATACAGCAACATGAATTTTACTAATGTCTATCATTTACTCTGAAGAATCTCGTTTATTTACATCCCTGCAAAACTCTGGATGCCCATATGGACTTTGCATAGGTGCAAGCTGCCCTGCCAGCTCTTAAGTCACTGGCAACGTTGCAGATCCACCAGAGAGTATGTAAAGCATACTGTCCTAACCCATTCTTTGGAGCAACCATTTTGCTTCATGTGTTTAGTTCCCTTCCACCAAATAAGTGCAAAGCACAAAAGAAAATCGATCACAGGAATATGTATTTTGTTACAGAATCAACAGAGATTAGAGGCACCACTGAGAGATCTCGAAGAATAGGTGCAGAAACACATAAAAGATCAGCAACTGCCACATTACCCCGTTTGGGCGCCTGGCCTCTAGCACAGGAGGGAGCGGAGCTCTTCCACTGCCTTCAGTTGCTCTGCTGGAAAGCATCGGTTGATGATGGTGACAACTTCTGGGCCATAGCTCTACAAATATAAAAATGAGGTGTCATACATCTCAGGAAGTTCCTGTTGGCCCTGGAATATTAAACAAGCCCTTTAAAACCACACACAAGCCCGGGTACATTCCACCCAACACAGAGGTCTCCAAAAATCACTCGTGGTGTGGTTGGTGACCCGGCTCCCCAGAGGAGGATGCCGGCCCTGCCGCCAGCTCCGGGCAGGGGGCAGGCGTTTACACTCCATCAGGAAGAATTAGAAGGAAATAGAGGTTCCCTCTTCTTCTTAACTGAACTACCGCTAACAAAACTTTCCTTTATTTAAAGCAGAAAAAGCACCACGGGGTAAAGTGGCTCCATTTACTGGCCAGACATGCCGACAGGCACTGCGTTTACTTCAGTCCCTCGAGCGCAGGGTAAGGCAGCAGAGCACGGTCTAGGGCAAAGGCCCCAGTGCGCGGGCTGCTCCGCGGGTACCGGCGAGCTGGCGGCTCGCAACGACCCTCCTGCTGACCTCCGCTCCTTGGTGAGTCGTTTCACCACCAGCACCCCCACTCCCGCCCGCTGCCAGCCACGCGGCCTCAGCGCCCAGGAAGCGGTGGGCTGCCGCAGAGCATGGCGGGAGGTGTAGTCCAGCCGCGCCGCGGAATTCCGCCCTCAAAAACTGCAGTACCCGGCGGGCCGCGGGGAGAAGGTGGTGGCTGTGCAGCGCTTTTATCGTCTGGTGTTTGCGGTAGCTCGGCTCCGTGGTACCGGGAAGACGCAGTACGCGTCCCAACGGGTGGGTGTCTGCGGCCCTGGCCCCGCCCCGGAGCTCCGTCGTAAGGCTGCGGCTTGCGTCACTCGGGAGTCAGAGGGGTTGTTTGGGCTTTTTCCCGCTTCGCCTCTCGCCGGGCAAGGCAGGGAGCGTGAGAGAAACTCGGCGCGGGGTCAGGCCCTGCGTGGCTGCTCGCCCCGCCAAGAGTTGAGCCAGAAGCGGGGGAGAAAGGCGGACTTGCCTGAAGGCCCGGGGATGTGCCCGCAGGCGGCCGCCGGCGGGAGGAGGGTCGGCTCCCGGGCATCCGGGGCTCACAACGTCTGCCGCCTCCTCGGCCGTAGGGCCCACGGGTTTTATGCCAGAGATGCTGGTGTCGCTCACAGGAAAAACCTGGGACTCCTCAGAAAGATAATGTGTCAGGTAATAGCGATGCTCTCCGGCGCCGGCTGAACCCCTGCGCGCGGCGGCGCTCAGCCGGGCCGGGCCGAGTGTCGGTCCTCAAGCCGGGTGTCTGAGAAGCCCCCGGTCACCGGCTGGCAAGTTTGGGGAGAAAAAAGCTGCGATTTTGGCGAAAAAGAGTTGCAAATGGTCAGGTTTATTTCCCAGGAGTCACACCTAGAAACGTGGCGAGGACTAAGCAGTGGCAAAACTGCAGAAGCTCTTCTAAATCTAGTAACTGTGTTAGAAATTGACTTTTAGGAGGTTTTATGCTTCTTTGCCTAAGATGGTTTAATGCCAGTATTGAATCCATAGCGTTTTGGGGAGTATCAGCGTTCCGTTTGAAAAGGTCTAAAGGTAAATATGTCCCTAATGTGTCAGTGACGTTTACACTACGGAACAAAATAAGAATTAAAGCAATTGCAGACTGAAGTGAACTTGTTGGGTTTTTTTATCAAAGCGATTACTGCTCCCCTGTAGTAGTTGATGGACATGTATTGAAAGTGAATTATGTGGAAGTAAATTTGCAACTGTGTTGTATTGAAAATACATTTACTGGAAGTCAGCTAAATTGTCCACTTATGCAACTAAATCAAAGGGCATGCAGTGTTACATGAAATAAAAGTATGTACATCCAACTTTGACAGATGCTTATTCTTTTGTAAGACTGAAACTTGTGTAAATGTTAAAGAGCTCCTCATGTCTCTTAATGTATGCAATAAACTTCGTGTGTGCAGTTTATTCTATGCACATATCAGGCACGTTTTGCAAATAACTGTAAACATGTTTTTCTACCTTTCATGAAACAGCAGAATGGAGAAAGGTGTTCAGTAAGCAAAGTTAATTACATACACAAGAGTTGTGTGAATATTTACACTGGGGGAGGTTTTGTTCTTGATTTTTAAAATTGCCATTAAAGTTTTAATTTTAGTGCAGGCAAGTTAATTATAAAATATCAACTACCAATGCTGTGTGTAGTAACTAATAAAACCAGCTTTTAATTTGGTGTTTAATTTTTTTTTTGTTTAAGAAAACCCCAGATTTTCACTTATATATTCAACAGCAAAGGTTCAATTAAAGTTACTAAGCTGCAGGAGGCACCTTATTTTCCAAAAGCAAGGTTTGTTACAAAAGCCATCACTGTCTGTTTCAGGAAAGTACTAAATTCAAGAATGTCTGGACAACTCATTCCGCATCTCCTATTGCGTATGAAAGAGGAAGAATTTACTTGGACAATTACCAGTGCTGTATTAGCAGGTAATGAATTTACAATTAAAAGTTACCTGGCTTATGGTTTTAACAGCATCACTCTGTTTCAGACATGTCGCCAACTCATCCAAATAGCCCTTGTGAATTGAATTTACTTGTGAATAAAAAATAACTTGGTGCCTAAATCATTGATAAATTACAGTCAGACACCCCTGTGTATCTGTGGTATCTGCTTTCCTGAAGGAAAGTCTGCTCTTACCAGTGCTCAGTAACATCAGCTTTAGAGGCGCTTTAATAAGGGAGTGCAAGATGGCCAGCATTTTATAATTTTGGACTAAAAAGCCAAATGAAAGGTCTGGTAATTAGCAGTGTGCTAAAAAGTGTGTCACAAAATCAGCTTGTGTAACAGGCTTGGTACTATGTCTATAAACTCTTGTTTTGAAGAAGTAAATTATTGTTAATATAAAAGTAGAGTGTGATGAGTACTTGATGGGTTTTGTTGATGTATTTTGCAGATCAGTTGTCTGGTCTGATGTGCTGTCCTGTTCCATGCTCAGCTGCAGAGGCACAGCATGGGGGTAGAGCAGGGCAGAGGGCAGGGAGTCCTGCGTACACCAGTCCTTGTCCTTGCCCATCCCTCTGGTGAGGGAAGTAGCGGGGACCGTGTTGCTGAGTAAGTTGTGGTCAGAACAGTATTGAGACAGTGTCCTACGATATGTAAAAGATAAATTACTCTGTCAGCGTAAACCAGTGAGAGTTAATTAAATTAATCTAGATGTAAATCTGCTTGGGAGCATTTTATTCTTACATTGCCTGAATGCTTTCCAGTACTGGGTTAACCTGTCTAACATCTTTCATTTTTATCTTTGTGCATCCTCTCTGTGAGGCAAAAACTTTGTGCAGTATGGAGCTTTTATTTTAGTAGTAGGGTGCAGGTTTTTTTAAATACCTGTACATGATGCCACATCTTTATATTATGACATGCAACATTGGAAGAACTTGAGGGGAAGGTGCCAGGATGATTACTAGTTTCTGGAATATCCCTTTTTTATCCTTATATCACTAAAGAAAAAAGATTACCATTAAGTTTGTTATCTATAAAGCAAAAAGGAAAAAAAAAAAAAGGATATTCCAGAAACTAGCAATTATCCTGGCACTAACTATTGTTCATTAGGCCTTATTTTGAGAGCAAGTTCAGGTTATATTTACAAAGTAAAAATAAGATGTTTAGATTACTGACCCACCTAAAGAGAAGCCAGGATTTATAAAACTGTATGAAATGACTTGTTAATAGGAAGTTGTTTATTAAAATAGACTAAAATGGTTGACTGTCATTTTCCTCCAGCATTGCACAAGAGCCAAGAATAC
Organism: Gallinula chloropus; assembly: GCF_964237585.1. NCBI lineage: Eukaryota > Metazoa > Chordata > Aves > Gruiformes > Rallidae > Gallinula > Gallinula chloropus. Next base: position 21,954,746 of record NC_140090.1, read on the forward strand.
TTTATCAAAAGCCAAAGTGTTCTAAGTCAGAAAAAATAGAAGATGCTTTATTATTGGAATGCCCACTGGTAAGATTACTTTATTAGAGTGTTGTTATGCAAAAATAACATCAGTGAAACAAAATAGAGTATTCTTTCAGTGCAAACTATTTTTATTTCTTTTATGGAGTTGGCTGATTTAAGGTTTGCAGTGTGCTTATTTAGACATTTAGAGGTATACTCTGAGTTTCTGAATAGTGCATTGAAATGCTTTTTTCCAAGCTTTTGTGGAAGATTTTATAGACTGTGTCTTTACACATATAAAGCTAACTCTTAATTCCTTACAACATACATTGGTTTTTCATTGTTGGTTTTTTTTTTAATTAGCAAGGGCAGGTTTTACCAGATCTGTTGATATAAAAACCCTGCTAAAACCCAGCAGATAAACTGGAGACACATTAAAGAAACTCAGCCCAAAAGTGGTTCCGTTGTTTGTAGCTAATAGATTATACAATTTCCCTCTTTCCTGAGTTTTTACCTCATCCAGTATCCATAGAATTTAGGATTATTTGCCCCATCCTTGAAGGGCCTGAAGATAAAGCAGTGTGAATAGCAATCTTAGCAGTTACTGTTGAGTTACCACTGAATGTCTTATTCTGCAATATTTTAACAACTATCTCTTCAAGCCTGGTATCAGCTAGATCAGTAATCAACTATACTTCATTTTTGCAAGGCAAGGAAGTTTTTAAAGAAAAAGCATGACAACAGATTATTTATGTTATAGTCAGGTGACTGGCACAGACCTGAGCTTAGAGATCCTGGTGTGTTCAGCGGATTGCTTTCCATCTTTAGTTTTTGAGGAATGTGTATTAACTTTTGTTTTCTTGTTACCGTGTCAAAACGTTATGGTATCCTCATGGTACAAACTTTCTTTCTGATAATCTTTTGTTACGAAGGGGGAAATGCTACCAAATCCATCAGACTATACATCTTCTCTGATAGTACTGACAGTGCAGAACTGGCTTCTACGGCTCTCTGCTGATAGTGGGGAGATACTCGAAAAAATATACCTTGCTGGTTCCTGCTGCAAATTCAGGTATTACACATTGACTAAGCTTTAAGTAATTAACAGTCATTAGTCCTACACTGGAGAAAGGGAATCATGTTTATTTTAGTACGATTGTAAGGGTGATTTCAGGTCTCTTAGTCTAGAGAATTACCCAAAATACTGTTCCTGCATGCTGTTAGGTATAGAAGAGTTACAGCAGCTTAAGTGTTAGGGTCTCAAATTTGGTATATAGTACCACAAAAAAAAAAAGGCTAGGCTATTATTGGCTTTTCTCTGGTGAGTTTACAGCCTTTAATATTGCAATAGAAGATACCATGAGAGGGGACCTGTAAGAGCAATAAAACAAACTTCACAAACCAGAAGAAAAATACATTTGAGCCATTTTAAGTTGCAAGCATTCTTTTCCATAGGGTATCCATTCTACTCTTTAAAAGCAGAGCAGTTACTGCTTCTGATAAACTGCATCTTTTTTCTGTTCTGGGGAGAAATCATTTCCTTTAGGCTGAAGGATAAGAAAGCTGTGATTTATGAAAGGAAGGATAGAAGTTAAGACAGTGAATGTTCATACTTTCAGAATTTTTCTCACAATCCTGTATGAATCAAGCCACTCCTATTGCAAACAGCAAACATTTCATGCACCCCTCCCAAATCACATACGTAACAGTTTGCCTGGACACCAGGATCTGCTTAGTTAAATTATATTTTATGTGGAATAATGTATTATTAAATTATTTTAAAATTATTAAGATAGGCCTTTCTTGTCACAAATAGGTATCTGAGCTGGGACACTCCTCAAGAGGTAATGATTATAAAGTCAGCTCAGAACAAGCTCCCTGCAGCAGCACGGCAGGTAAGTTTGTTAAAAACTTTTCATTCTTAAATTTTTACAAAATTGATCAAAAAATATATAAGGATAGAGATGGAGACATTATGCTTTGTTATTATGGTAGAAGAGGAAGGTGTTCTGCTGTTAAAAAATACCTCATGTATAGTAACTATATTCAGCATTGTTCTCCTTCCCAGGCAGGTATCCAACAGTCTGTATTGTTCTATCTTGCTGTATTCCAAGTTTTACCTCTTTCATTCATTGGAATGCTGGAAATAAACAAAAAGGTAAGTTAATTCCTCTATTAATCCTGATCTGTACTATAGTTGTATAAGACACATAGTTCAGGCAGTTGTCCTAGATTTTCAGAAGTCATGCTTACAGCTTGTAAAAGTGCCCTGAAACATTAGCTAGCGGTAGTGTTCTGGTAGGAGCACTGGGGGGAAGATTATTTCAAATGAAGAGAAAATACAAATGTGTTCTGCCACAGGGTTATCCTTTGACCTATAGAAGTACTTTAGCCTTTACTTAGAACAATCCCCAAAATGAGGTAATCGTAAATAAAGTGACTGTAGACTTTTTTCACATCTTTAAAGAAAAATAGATGTGGTGCTGACCCACTCCTAGTAATAACCTATATGTGGTTACAAATTTTACCAAGCTTGTATTACATTATCATTAACATTGAATGGCAAAACATAAATGAGGCTTGCTTTATCAGTCAAGAGCAACCAACCTTTCTGAGGTCGATTTGTGACCTGTAAGAAAGTGTACATATCGTACTGTTCTGGTGAAAAAACATCTTAAGTCAAGAGAGCTCTGGATACAACTTATAAATGGAACAACAGTACAAAAACACAAATTCTGTCTTCAGAGCTTTGTGAGCTAGAGGCTCATTTGGGGTCCAGCACTATTAGTGGGTTTTAGCTGGTGCTGGGTTGGTGCTGGGTTGAGTTGAGGCTGTAATTCAGACTGGGCTGTGAAGGAGTGGGACTAAATGTTTTTGATTTGGGCCCATGGGGCACTGTGTATTTTCTGTTCAAAATTAGTATTTGAATACCAGGCAGGTATTTGGGACTGGAAAAAGTGTCATTCCTAGCCAGACTGAGAATACCTTTGGAATGGCATGCCAGAGTCATCATAGTCATAAGTAGATGAAACACCTAAAAGAGTACTTCTTCATTCAGGGCCTGTACTGAGTGCTCACCAGCATAATTGTTACAGCTAGGAATAATGCCAGGGCAGAACTTGAGATTTGTGAAACCACCCAGCAGAGGAAGCAACCAGTGAATACAATGCCAAACCTGATACAAAGCAGTAATTTAGAGTTAGGATTAGGGTTATTGTTAGAGACTGCAGAATGCACCTGATGAATCAGCTTTACTGAGCTGGAACACCACAATAAACTCTGTGTTCAGACTAGCTAAGTCTCAAGCATAGAAAGGCGTGTTTAGGGTTAGGACTATTTGAGTTTGGGTCTGGAAGACACTGGGACCTAAGATAACATGAACTGAGAAAGAGCTGTAAGACTAAATACAAGGCAAGGTCTCAGGAGCAAATATAACTTTTGGGACAAAACTGATCACAAGATCAGTGGTAAGTGTTAAGATTTAAGAGTAAGTATTACAGCTTTTAGATTTTGTTTTTAATAGGTATTAATCCTGTTTTAACCCTATTTTAACTGCTTTTTCACATAGTGATTCAAATTAAAAAAATGAAAACTCTAAATTTCCAAGCATCTCTATTAAAAAATATACATGACAAACTTCATATGTTGTTACTGATTAAATATTAAGAATTAGTTTGAGTTTTTCTCAGTGGAGATGTGTTAAGCAGTGGCACAAATGAATACTGCAAAATTGTTAGAAGGGATGAGTCAGCTTCTCATGTATGTGTCTTAATTTGGATTCAGAGAGAATCCTGTACTCTGACAGCTGGAAGATGTAGTTTTAGTACAGCTGTACATAGTCAGAGAGCCATGATTAGACTAATATTTTACTCTGGTGATGAAGAAAGGACAGAAGATCTGAAATCAGTACTTTTAGATGGAGTTGTTATGTTAGCTTTGCTAACATTCCTGTGGGATGTTTGGTAATGTCATACGTGAATAAATTATAACTGAGCAACATGATATTAAGGTATACTGAGAATTGACTAGAGAATGAATCTCCTTGCAGAATATGACTAATTTAACCTCAGGTGTTACTGCAGTGCAAAGTATTACAGCAACTCAGCAGAACAGAGGAGTTACAGAAAACTTAATAACTAAAACACTGATCATAGATTTTTGTCAGAATAAAAAGTTAAAGCAGTTGCAAAATCAAGGACATGTCAGTATTTTGCATGGTCTCACATTTATTCCCTAACAGAATGTTACTCTTTTTTTCTCCCAGATATTTGGTAATAGTGTGACAGATGTTGCTGTTTCTAATGGAATCCTAATTGTAATGCATAGCATGGGCCTGGTCAGGCTCTATAACTTCCAGGCCATCTCTGAACAGGTAATGAAATACGAAATTTTTCATAGAGCCCATGCTATTTTGGGGCAGCAAATCATAAATATTCATGTCATGCTGCATAGGTACATGGGGAATGTGTCAAAGGCTAGAGTTCTTGCCTTTACAGTTGGAAGATGCAGTGGGTACACTATTAGAGGATTCTACCCACACCAGCTACAGGTGGCAAAACATGAGAGAGATGGTGTGAGACAGGCACTTCAACACATGTAGAGAAGAGCTATATAAATGCTAGACCAGGGTGTGCTGCTCTTTACACACCTAGTCTGTAGTTATAGGTGAGTGCTAATGCTAGAAACTGATGCACATTGTTTGATCCAAAACTGAACTGCAGTGAGACTTTTGAGTTTATATTCCTCCAATCAAAAATGAAATGCTAATGCAAAAATAAGACTTCAAGCCATATCTAACAAGATAAAGAATGCAATAGTAACAGCAGTAAAAACTAAACAGCAAGTAAATATGCACTAATAAAGCTAATTTTTTCTGTGTTATTTTAGTTCATGGAGCAGTCATTTGATTTGGGACATGAATTCAACTGGAATGGTCAAGTGGGAGTTGTAGGAAAGTATCCATTTGGTCTTCCATGTAACATTAAAATAACAGGTATTCATGATCTTTGCATTATCTTGGGAGGTGGCTTTTATGGGTTAATTATGACTTCACACCAACAAAAAACATTAAAGTTATTCATACTGTGCTGTAGCTGGATTTATGTCACGATAAAAATGCTTTAATTCTAATTACAAGAACTTACCTAGAAGTCTAGTACAGCAGCTAAGCTATTGGAAAACTTCATAAGCAATGCATCAAGGGGAAATCCTTATTTGTGAGACACAACTGCTCATGAGAAAGAGAATGAGCTAGGGCAGTTGTTAGTAACACCTAGAAACAGTGTACAGTATGTAAGCAAAAGATGTGAGAATGTTCAATCTAACTTGCTGAGGGAATTCAAGGAGACAGAGTATAATTTGTCTGAGTTGAATTTTGATAATTTGAAGCTCTCAGAAATGTGCCTGTTTCAATAGAATTAATTCATAGGAAGAAAATAATTTATCTATTTAAAACAATTCTTAAGCTTCAAATCATTAACTTTTGAATGTTCTGCTTTATATAATTACTTTCATTTCTCTGAAAACAAACAAGCATTTTTGTTGGTGCATTTGAGATTAGAATATGGTGCTGAGAATCTTACTGAATGTCCAAGGCCTGAGACCTACTTTGAAACTTGTTTTTACTTTAAAAAGTACATTATCCCAAGTTCACATTTGAAGCATTCCAAAAAAACCCAAACAGTAGGTTTCACAGTATCAAATAATGTGTGCTTTTATTTCTTTATTTTGAATTTTCCTATATTAAATGGTTTTAAATGTGACTATCCACATAAAAATGCTTTTGATCTTCATGTTTGCAAACAATATCAGATAATAACAGGCAAATGAAACCAGATTTACATAAACCTGAGGAAATACACAAAGATAAAATGCAGACTTACATAGTAGATAAAAGGCAGACCTAGACAGTGAAGGCTTTCAGTGGTAAAGCACTGTTTTACCAGGACAAAGCGATAGGCTGCTATAATTGATGTCTCTGTCTCTGCAAAGGGAAATTTCTCCTCTTTTTCCTCTGTCTCAGTCTGCAAAACCACAATTTAATGTTAGGGGCCCTGTGGAAAATGTGCTGTGGGAGCTTTAATAGGCAGCCTATACCAGATTTGTTCTTATGTCTTACAGATCATTCTAGTTTTCATTTTTGAGATTTACAACCAGTCTACTGCAGAAAACATTTTTGATCTTGAATCATATTCAGGAGTTTGTGGTTAGGAAGTCTTGAACTTGTGACAGACATTTGCCATGGCTGCTCATTGCACATATTTGCATTCCTGTGGTTTTTGAGCTGTTTTCGTTTAAGAATGAGATGGCTGACTGAAGCTGCCCCTGTAGCCCCCCCCCCCAAGACCTTGCCACACAGACCCAAAACACTGATACAATGTAATGCTTCAGTGAGCGAGAGATTTTAACAGTTTTGGAGTTTAAGGTGGTATTTACTGTAACTTGCTATGTGTCATTTTCCTGCTTATTTAGGACTAGCCTCCCTACAGAAATTCTGTGAGGGATGGCAGTTACTGTAGTGCTGCCATGTGCTACCGCATCATTTACAGCTGCTGACTGGTAAGGAATTAGATTTTGGTCATAGTGAAAGGAATAGAATCTTCTGAAAGGTCCACAACTTAAATCTGTACCTTGATTTATTATTAGAGGATACAGTAATTTCACTTAAAACAACCTAAAAAGCCAACCAAACAAACAAAAACCAACCAAACAAAAAACAGAGGAAGATTCTTTTTTTTTTTTCCACATTTAGAACAAATAATTGTTAGTGCTGCCAGGAACAACTTCATGGCTGTATGTTTAGATGAGGCTGGAGAGTTTTAAGGAAGTGGACAAAGAGGCTCAACTGGAGATTAAAAACTGACATTGCTGGGGAAAGGACTCAAAACCAATCAGAACAGGAGGCGTTGAGCAACAGGAGCAAACAACACATAGCAGGAAGGAGGCAGCAGAGCCATGCTGTCACAGTGGTTTTGGTGACTATGATCTTGCAAATCTTTGCTAAATGAACATCAAAAGAAAGGCATATTTTATCAGTAGCCTATACTGCTTGGGATTGATATAATACTGAAACACATTTGAATTTGTCATTAAGTCCATCTATCACAATTTTTGGGGGCCTTGCTGTATATGCTTTATTTAAAAAGAGAAAGTTGCTAAGGTAAAATGTTAAAACAATTTTCTTGATTTGTTTTTCATTTTCTGTCAGATTTTAATATCAGTAGGTCCTCTGCTTATGCCTCCATCTTCATCATTTTCTACATTTTCAGCAGATGTCTCATTTTTTATAACCTTTATTTTGTTACATCTTGCACAGAACCTCTCATTTCCTACATGTTAGTCCAAAAGACTATATATAGAAACTGCTTTTATTTAGCTAGTTGGTAGAAGTTGTAAAGCTCCGTGCAGTCCCTTTTGTTCAAAGATGCTTCTCTCCTTTAGTATGCAGAAGACTCGTAAGGATGACTTACTGCATCTATATAATTTACCCCAACTGAACCGAAGGGAAAACTAGAGACCTTTTGCCACTAATTAAAAAATTTCCTAGATTTTTATTGATTTTTATGAACTCAGCTACAGTTTGCATTCATTGTGATCCACACTATTTTGTTGTATTACGGAAAAGGAGAAGGGATATTCAGATTCAGGTATCTTTCTGCATTTAATTATGTTATTTGAGGTTGCTGCTGTTAGTCTGTTTCCAGTTGTTTATTGCTATTTTTCCCAAGAGAATAGTAACCTTTTTGATTCACTGTTTGATCTGTTTGTGTGTAAATCCTCCCTCATTCAGATAAGCTGGGTTAATTAGAATTATTTGCAACATCTTTGCTTATCTAGCTCTTTTAGAATGAAGTGAGTGAAATGTATCAGAAGAGCAGTTCAGCATGAAGATCCAAGAAGACAGTAACCTTCCACAGGGAATTGCAGATGTCTGCCTGGATCCTAGGTGTAGTAGTACAGCTGGTGCTAGAAAAAAAATCACACCAATGTATTTCCACCAGTCTTCACAAGTTCTGAAGAATTAATAGCTTTATTGGAAGTTAGAATTGTAAGGATCAATGGAATTATGATTGTTCTGATACTAATGGTGTTAACATTACCAAATATTTGCAGATACCCCACCTTTGCTATTTGAAGCATCTTCTCTGGAGAATGCATTTCAAATTGGAGGTTTTCCTTGGCATTATATCATCACACCTAACAAGAAAAAACATAAAGGAGTCTTCCATATTTGTTCTCTGAAAGACAATACTTTGGTAATATATTCAGATAGCAGCTTCTCTGAATTGAATGTGTATCACGTTTGTCTTCATCTCTTCCTCTGAGTAGTGCTTGAGTTAACAATACCCTTGTTTTCCAGTGTGGTGCTCTGAAGGATCACCCTGCAGTGTTACATCTGCTGTCCAGTGGAGTTCTGTTAAATGTTTCCTTCTGAATTAGTATTGTTTCTGGAATTTCGTTCATTCCAGTGTAATCATAGCACTGCTGGTGCTGCACAGCACTGTATTTTCATCTTAAAAGTTAAGGCTGAAGCAGAAGCTCAGAATCTCATTACATGATTCCTTGCATAATAGCATCTTAATGCATTTCTGACTAGTCATCCTAACAAATGGCATGGCTAAAGAAACATTGTAAGTTTTAAGAAATTGCAGAGTAAGGTTCCTTAATGTTTGTAGTGTTTTTCCCTGATTTCTACCTTCTCTCTCCCTAACAAGATTTTATTTCTCAGTTTAATCCAGCATTCCTAATTATTTTTGTTGATATACTGTTCATCATACATTCTTTTATGTGAGCTCTCCATCTCAGCTTTTATTTTGGATCTGGAGATACTTCTGTAATACAGGCAGCTTCTAGGCCTGTTAGTTCAGGGTTCTTTGCTAAAAAATTTCTTACCTGTAAATGTCCTTATCTCTTTTACTAGCCTGACAAATCAATGATCTCACTCCAATCTTTTATTTATAAAACAAACCTTTCACAACCATAGCCAAAGATCAATTTTGATTCAAAGGGACTTGTGGAATCCTTCCTCACCTATTTTTTTTTCTATGTGAGTTCATACATTTGAAAATTGAATGGCCAGGGTCAGCTAAATTTAACAAAAAAGGCACTGCCAAAATGCCAGGATTTTGACGAGGTGGCAGCTGACATCACAAGCCATCCCAGGCTTACAGGTATTTGCACAAAGGTGGCTGAGCCTGATGTGTAAAGTTCAAAACAAAATGGTACAAGGACATTGGTTATCATATATTTAAAAAGTTTAAACTGTTCTGTAGAATATCTTGAGAATTTGAACTGAGGAGGAGGATGGTGATGATTATTGTTGTTCCATTGTCATCCTTTCTGATCATGATTAGGAGCAATATGTAAAAACCTTCAGAGGTATGTGGACAGGGGCTCGATATTTCCATTTTAATTAGACCCATGGACTTTCAAAATACTAACATTCTAAGCTTTCCCTTCTTCAGGCAAGAAATGGCATCCAGGATATGAAGTGCTGTTCACTGGAACCTGATTGGATATATTTCCATCCAGATATGTCAGGTAGAATAATCCACGTGGGACCAAATTTGATAAAGTATGAGACTATTTTTTTTTTCCCAACCTTATTTTCATTAGAGGAAATGTAGCATAACTGCATATATTCAGGAGTTTGAGAAGTTGCAGGCCAAAACACCAGGACCTAGAAACTTTGAAGTTTATTAATTTGTCAGAATCAGACATTCTGTTAGAAACATTTCCACATTTCTGTGTGATGAACGTGGGCACTGGTAGGCAACCTTAGATTTTTGTTAGGAAAACTGTTCAAGGGCCACTGTGGTAAAATTTCACTTATAAACATAAATTAGAAAAATAGATTGTTTCCACTATTTCTGATGTTTTCATATACCTGTGTTTTAAAAATTATAAATATAGGAAGAGTTGTAGTAGGCAGATTAGGATACATGACTTATTTTGCAATTTCTGTTTCTTTTGTAGTGTCCTGAAGCTTAAGGAAGTTAAAAATAATATAGACCAAATGGAGATTGCAGAAGATTTTACAATTGTGGCCAACAGAGAAAACTCTGTGAGTTTAGTGTCTGAGATCACAACGTATCATTTTTGAGCAATACACTGGGGTTTTGCATATGTGAGTAGTCACTGTGTTTTGTGGGCTTAATTCACAGTCTATTGAAAGACATTCTTTGTCTTCATTGAACTTTTAAGCTGTATGAAGAAAAATGAAATTTCAGGATAGCTTTTTGAACCCTCCAGTCTTTTCTGTAGTTTTCAGCTTGCTTTATGGTATATGGTGTAGCCGTGTATCACTGATAAAAACATACTTAAAAGATGATAGTGGTGACAGATTTCCTTCAAAATAGGGTGCCACCAAATGATAATTGTGTACATCTCTGGTGTTCAGGTAAGTTGATCATACAAATTCTAGAGAAGCTTGAAGTCTCTCCTAACTTAGGGGTTAAGTCTTCGTAAGACAACAAAGACAATACCTTGTTTCCAAAAGTCTGTTTCTTTTCCTGGCCATGCGCATCTGTCACTCCCTGGTGACAGGTTTGGCATTGGTGTGACACTTGGTGAGCCAAATGGCTGCACTAAAATAATAAAATAGTAAGTCAACAGAAAGGGTGAGTACTTTTCTGCTTCCTTGGTGAACTGAACTGGAGCAGAACAGAACTGAGTTGTCAGTGAGTCAGAAGAGTGCAGAAATGTAGACCCAAGGGGTTGAGGGGATGTTCTAAACTTCCTGGTAGAAATGAACTGTTAAATCACCTCCATTGGTTCATTAAGTCTTCTGTGATAGAAAATGACAGTCAATCTAAAAGGTGTAAGAGCACACCTGTGAAGAAAATCTTTTGGTATTGCCTGAACTGGCATTTCACTCCAGCATATGAAGTTAGTCTTCCCTATAGCAGGTTTTTATAGTTTAGGTGCTCTAAATTCCCTGGAAATCAATGATACTAATTCTGAAGCTTCAGCAGAAGAAAAGTTTGTGTATTTAAAATCTACACTAACTCAAGAATAAAACTTCCATTGAATTCAGAAAGGATAAACTTAGTCATCTGATGATTTGCCAAACTTGTGGGTATTTTAGGGTTTGTTTAAACAGCTTGAGTTGCAATAAGAATGAAGAAATACAGGTTCTAATCCTGTGTGTGCTATGCCTTTTGACTTCTATTATGACAATGATACCCCCAGTTTTTAGTGTTTATGGTGTAAATGAAGTCCAGTGGAAGCAACTGTGGTAGTTAAGATGCTATATTTCTCATCTTCTGAAAGTAAGAATTTAAGAAACTGATTGGTGGTGACTTGGCTTTCTTAATTCTCATTCCAGCATCTTGACTCTAGTCACATCCATTCTAAATATTACGGTAGCTGAGAACCTTTGCCATCTCTAAGGACTGAGAACCTCTGCATATGAGTAAATATCAGTAATACCTCAACTAAAGCCACAGAGTTTTTCTTCAAAAAGAAGAGATAGCGGCACTAGGGCCATGCATAGCTAATGAATGAAAAGATCTGAGAGATTAAAACAAGATCAGAAAGCAAAAAAATATGAAATAGATACATTTTCAAAAGATAGGAAGAAACTAAAATGCTGTGAAGGTCTAGAGCCACTTTTTTTTCTTTTTCTCCAAAGGTGAATGACACTGTTACTGTAACAGCTTCTGGTCGAGTGGTGAAAAAGCGTTTTAACTTGCTGGATGATGACCCAGAACAAGAGGTAACTGATGTAGTGACTAAGAGCAGTTTGTGGATCATTTCAGATGTTGAGCTAGCTGGGAGCCATTCTTGTTTCAGGTGCAGCAGCTGCACATTAGCAGTGTTAATCTTTGAGTCCTTTATTCTTCTTCTGTGGCAGTTGTCATTTTAACTTCTGGCTGCTTCTCTTTGTCTGTCATCTTTGCTCACTGGTTGACATTTACACTTTGGATAGGCACTTTCTTTTAAGAACTAATCTTTTGCCCCACAATACTGTCCTAATTGTGTGCAACTTCAGTGGCACAGAAATAAGATGCTAACCTGGTGAAACATTACTCTTCTCTCCATTCAAACATCTCCTTCAAACATTTCTTACAAAGCATTTTGTGAAATGAAAGAAACATTTTTGGGATTTTCTCTCTGCTTTAGGTTTCTCTAGTCTTTGATAGAATATCTCCAGGCTATATTTCTTCTATTCCAATTACTTTGATTAGGTTGCACGATAAGGTATTTAACACTTTTCCTTTAAGTAAAAAGACCACATGCCTTGTTCTTGAGTCTTCAGGAGGTTATGAAGAGCATTTTTTCACTTTCTATCTAGAGCTGGGGCTGTAATTGATATAAGCACAACGCTTACAATTCATCAGGTTCTGGCAGTCATTCCTATTTTTTAATGAGGAAATAGATTTTACAGTGGTAAAAGTAGAGGACAGTCCAATATAACCCTTAAAGGCTGCATTTAATTTCTATCCACTTTTTTTTCTCCCATAATAAAAACTAGACCTGCACACTCTTTTCCCCTGCTATAACATTTTTGATTCCCATAGGTATTCTTCCATTATGGAAAAAAAAGACTGGCTTGAGTTTAAAGTGTATGGTACCAGGTCCATGACAGTGAACAGATAGAGGCAATTAAAGTAGTTCCCAATCTTTGCCTTTCAGACTCAGTTCATCACAGTTGCATAGTCTGTGGAGTGAGAGGAGCTCTGAGCAGAACATAGGGGTGTTCATGTGAATGAAATTACCCAAATATACGCATGTCTTCAAAACCAATAATGGTTTTAAGCCTTACTGTTTCTAGCATACCTTCTTCAGGAGAGGGAGTTTAAGTATGTTTCTTCTACCACTTTCAAAATACCTTTTTCTGTTAGCTGTATGATATATATATAAATTACATCTGCTTGCATGTTAGGATTGTTCAGAACATCACTTTCTTCTGTCCTGTCTTAAGGAATTTTGCTGAAATACATTGGATAACTTGTGTTGGGGAAAAAAAATGCCTGTTATCAGGCTGGCAAAGTTTTCTTTATCAGACCAGAAAACTGAAGAACAGCAATTTTTCTAGTTCTGCTTTCACATGAAAGAGCTATGCAGTTGGTAGAGAGGAATGTGAATTTTTGTTTGAATTATGAACTTGAGGTTCTGTTTTTCCGGAGACATTCAAAATTGTGGACTACGAAGATGAATTGGATTTGTTATCCACTGTGGCAGTTACTCAGATAGGAGCTGATGGAAGAGCTCACCTTGACTTGCACTGTAATGATCATGGGATTCTGCTGAAGAGTATTCCATTACTGGAGTCCTGGGATGTGGTGAGGAGAATTCCTGGCTTTTGTTTACACTAAGGTCCCCATATCCATTTACTTGCCATTTTTGTTCAGATTTGAAGAAGATACATAAATAGTGTTGGCAAGTGCTATGGAAGTAATTAATTGTGATCAGACAGTAGTTCATTTGTCTGAAAATCTCTGTGATTTGAAATTAATATTGGTTTTTTTGGCGGTTGATTTGTTTGGCATTTTGGTTTGGAGAGGGGCTATCCTTAGGTATTCCTAAAGTATTTATCAACTTGAATACTCACCCTCAGGCTAGTTACATCAGCTTCAATTTGCAATTTGTGAATAGTCTCACTAGCCTAACTTTTAGCTACTCGTGCATATAATTAAACACCATGTGTATATTTGGGGAGATGGAATTGATTGGTCATATAGTCCAAGTTTAGGTGCACATCCAACTTGGATGATCTGAAATACTCAGCATCTTTGGCACCTCTTTTATCATTGACTCCATGTAGGCAACTTAGGCACTGAATTGCACTTAGATTCCTAAAATAGGCATGTGGGAAACCTCTTAAGGCTTTAAAATTCAGTCTTTTATCTGGAAGTGCAGTGTGTGTTTATCGACACAAAATTCCTGTCTGATTGTGGAAGTCACCAGTGTTAAATATTTTCTGTTCCCCAAAGGAAGATGGTACCTGTATTAGTGAGTCATGGAAATGGAGTCTGCATTCAGATTATTTTTTTTCTCATTTCAGACGTACAGCCATGAAGTTTACTTTGACAAAGACCTTGTATTACATATAGAACAGAAGCCTAACAGGAGGTTCAGTTGTTACGTTTACCAAATGGTCTGTGACACTGCAAAAGATGACGAATGTTCAACCCATGCAAAAACAGAAAGAGTATTTTGTAAAAAAGGAGGGAGAATTTTTGAATATATTTAAGACAAGCAACTACAGAAACTTCAATTTGGATGTTATTTAAGGACTTCATACATGATTTAGTCAACTACTGTTTTTCAGGCAGGATTTAATATTGACATTTTATACTGCTACATGAGGTTTTATTCCTCTTTTTATCAGTAATACTGTACATTTGCCCGTAGTCCATAATGGTTTGTCATGTATTCACTGGTTCTTCATTGATGCTAGATGCAGCATTTATTGCTTCTCTTTAGCAAGTGGATTGAAATACCAGACATCAAGGGGAAAGATGTGGACTTACTGATTGTGTACCATCTGCTGCTGTCTGTCTTATGTTGTTTTACCTGTGCGACTATGATACGGGCTACCAATTAAACCAAGTATGTAAAACTGTATTGAATAAATGCTATATGTGGTAGTAAAATGGTAGAGTTATCAGTAAACCAATTAGACAAAATCCTTCTGTTGGTTTTGTGTGAAAAATAATACCACACGGGTTTCTGGTTGTGTTTGTTTTGGTTTAAAGAGAAGTATTAATAAAGTATATTTTTACTGCCTTTTTTATGTATCTTTATTAATATATTTATATACACATATATTAATATAGATAGATAGAAACCCCTAAGCATTTCTCTGGTTCTTCCTGTGTCAAGGGACAGTGAGCCAGAGCTGCCAGCTGCAGCCTGTATGATGCATGGGCGTTCCATGTGGTACGTTCAGATTCTACAGAACACAGACTTTCATTTGAAGGTAAGAAATACACAGCAGTGAAACAGGCTGTAGGGTTCATGGTGATGCAGAGAGTTTCCAAATGTAAGCCAAAGATGGGCTCAGGAGAGTTGCTCTTGATGGGATGAACAACATCCCGTTTCTTTCTACTGGTATTGTGAGTGTGGTAGTTCTAAACCCAGCTTTACTAACCAGGTGTGGATCTAGAGCTCTAGAGAAGAATTATAAAAATTGTCTATTGTGAGGTTTTATCAACAGTATAATGCAAAAGAAAAAGTGAAATACAATTGTGGAAAGAAAAAACAACACAAAATGGAGACCTAAAAAGGTAATGAAGCAACAGTAAAAATAAAGAGCAGCAGCAACACACTCCTTCCACCGAGCTTCACTAAGCTTTCACGTGATATCCAGGAAAGAGCACCTCCGTGTTATCTTCTACTATACAAAGAAGAGAGGGTAAAAACTAATAGGACTCTGTACCCTTAGGCAGAAGATCCAACTCTTAGGCAGATATGGATCTTTAATTCTTGTTTCTGTTTGCATTATTAAAGCAGTTCCTCCCAGAGCAAGACATTTAGATGTCATTGTTTATTAAATACTGTGGGTACTGCTCATGTAGAGCTGCTGTGATTTTGAAGTTATTGCAGACTTTGCAGTGATATTCTGCTTAATCAACAGTTGTACACCAGTTTTCATTTCAATGCAGCACCTGTTAGAACCAAAACGCGGCCCGGACTTGGAAGAAGATTATGGGCTTTGTCTAAGATACATCACTCTCAAAGTGCAGTGTGTTGCTGCATTATAGGTAACAGCAAGTGTTCCATCCTGGGAGGTCACACATAGACATTTTCACTCAGAAGCAGGAATGTTTCTGTTTAATCTAAACCACCTTGAAAGCTATTCAAGAATAGAGAATCCAGAATGATGAGCCCTGAACGCCTCTGACTATATTCAGAACCCTGCTTGTCATCAGGCTGGGACACCTGAGAAGCAGAATCACTAAATGCTTGTGGGTTGGGCTTTTCAAGCTGTGAGCAGCAGTATTGCAGAACCCCAGAAAATTCTTTAAACTTCAGTTTGAACCAGAGGCAAATCCTGACCACAAACCAGTAGTGTTTTATGTTGCTAATAACCCTGTGTCTGAACCAAACACAAATAACCACATGCTTGTTGGCAGCCCAGCTGAATCAACAGCTTTTTATTTCAAGTTAAATTTTGAAACAAACATGCTCCAGAAAAAGGTAGTACTTTGCCAGGGGAATTTATACCTAAGCATTTTTGGTAACTGTTGTGGGCAGGGCTGTACTACTGTGCTGTATCAAATTGACAGGAAATTTGAATAAATGCATTAGATCTGACCTGCAGACCTACGGTTTGATGTCCATTTATGATGATTCTAGAGCACTTATCTTTCTCTTTTTCATCATGTAAATTAGGTACTTGGAAGTCTCTTACACAATCTGAATAATTCAGTATACTAAAGAATAACAGTATCTGTAAAGCGGAGAAATTCTGAGGATACTCATGTGGTTTCCATTATACAGGGAAAATATTCCTGTGCACATGCCCTGCATAATTATCTCTGCAAGCACTGAAGTGTGACATTAGTACAAGAAAAGAGAAAGAAAATTGCTTTGAAAAAACAGGAGTAACTTCTTCAAATGTAGTTTATTTCCCATTTATAAATTCAGAAATTAAGTTGAATAAAATACAGAAGACAGAAATACTCTTCTTCACTTAGCAGCAGAAGCTAAGTCCTTTATGAGCAGGAAACCCATTTACTGGTAGTTTTCTGTTTTATAAAAAATCAGACTAAGGAACTATTAGTGGGAAGTTCTGAGTTCCCTTACTTCCTGTTTATTTCAGGGGTGCTTACCACTCATGCCGTGGCTTCCAGAGTCTGCAGACAAAACCTCTTAAGTAATGCAGTCTCAAGTAACTGGACCAAGTGCATACTTTAAAAGACTGAAACTGAAATGCTTATGTTTCCACTACTTTCACTAGCACTAACTACCCAAGGAAAAAAAGAATATATGTATCTACACATATAAAAAAAAAAAAGTCTATATATGAACTGTTTGCATGAATATAGATTTTCAAATCTGTATTTCAAACATGGAATTGAAGAGATCTTAGCCACTTTTGCCAACTATTCCAACTAGGGAACTTCACCAAAATTTTCTGCATTTTCAGTGTGGAGAAATGCTTATTCTTTTTACTGGACATGTCCTGTTGCTTTAAAAGAACAGTTTCCTGCTCATTTTATTCTCATTTTGCCTTTTATTTTCCTCTTGTTATTGAGAAAAATACCATTTATATTACTTAACAGTAACTGAAGCCTGCCAAATACTCACCAGCAGGAAACCTTTTCCTTATGGAACTGTGACAGCTATCCTGCACGATAGAATAGCTAGTGAACAAATTAATTTCCTTCCAGGTTATGATAATGAATGCTACTAGGGATACCTGCTAGACAGAACACCCATATAGGGTGGCATGTAGACAGGGTGTTTTCTTAAAAAGCAGTTGTGAGGAACTGCCATCAGCTGCTTACAGTGAAGTCTCTGGGCTCTCTGCCTGCAAAAAGGGAAAATGTTGCTCTAGTAAGTAAAGAGCTCATGGATCAGTGAATTCATGTTAGGTTTCACTTAAGGTTGTTTGAAACAAGCTTGCTGCTGCCAGAATGTACAAAGCCTAAATGATACGGGCAAAAAAAGGAGAAGAGGTAGTCAAAATGTGGTTTTCTATGGCTAAACCACAGAAGAATTTATAGTTCTTTCATAACTGCCAAGCATTGCTACAGTTACCAGCATAAAACCTTTCAAGAACTTTGTTTCTGGAACATGCCTCAGTTGATCTGTTTGTAGGAAAGACTCAGTAATAATTGCATAGTGTATCTGAACCTTTTCTGTATCTCCATGAACTGGAGAAACACAACTAGTCCCTGCTAAAACAAAGAATTCGGGCACTTCCTGCAAAAGTGTTACTTTTGAAGAATGGATGAACAGCTCAGTAATTGTCAGCCAGCCCTATTCTCTATTCATACCTGAGTACTAAACTAAGGAAACAAGTATTCCAATATTTGAAATCAATGTTAGAGATATTTAAGGGAAGTTTTTGTTTGTTTTTATTTTTATCAGCTATTTCACAATCTCAGATTTTCAGAAAGGACCACTTGAAACTTTCTGGTTGCTAGACTGTGGTGGTTTCGCTCTGTCTGGAGGCCAGATGCCCACCAAAGCTGCTCTATCACTCCCCTTTTCAGTTGGACAGGGGAGAAAATATATATTGAGAGGCTTAGGAGTTGAGATAAGGACAGAGAGAGATCATTCCACAATCAGCGTCACAGGCAAAACAGACTCAACACAGAATAAAGAAAACTCTCTAATTTATTACACTCCACTGCACATGCAATGACACCAGTAATGATAAGGGCAACCATATCTTAAAGCCCCTCCCCACACCCCTCCCTTCTTATCAGATTTCTCTTTAGTCATGATTTCGCTCTTTTCTTCCTCCTCCTCCCCCTGCCCCTCTCCACCCCACCCCCACCACCACTGTGGCACAGGGACGGGCAAGGAATGGGGAATGGAGGTTTTGGTCAGTTCCTCATGAGTTGTTTTCCTTCTCGGCTGGTGAGGGTGGCAGATTCCTCACACCCTTCCCCTGCTGCACTGTGGGGTCCCACTCATGGGAGACAGTCCTCCATGAACTTCTACAATGTGAGTCCTTTCCCACAGGGTTTCAGCTCTTCACCAGCTGCTCCAGCGTGGGTCACTGCTATGGAGTGCAGTTATAAATCACAGAATGTCTCTCAGTCTCTCAAGCCCAGACCACTCTAGCCTGATCCTCCATGGAGTCACAAGCCTTCCTCCACCCCCAGCAAACCTGCTCTGGCGTGGGTCTCTCTCTCTCTCTCTCTCTCTCACTCGTCTCTGTGTCTCTATTTCTCCCCATGGGGTTGCAAGTCCTGGCAGAGGCTTACTCCAACATAGGTCACAGCATCTCTGCATGTCTCCACCTGCTCCAGTGTGGAACCTCTCCATGGGCTACAGGTGGAGCCTTGTCCTTTTCCATGGGCTGCAGGGTGCCTCCACCCCCCATCCTTCACTGGTCTTGGTGTCTACACAGTTTCTTACATCTTCTCACTCCCTCCTCTGGTGGCAAAAAGCAGCTGCTTGCATTTTTTTTTCTCCTAAATGTGATTCCCAGAGGTGCTGGGACCATCGCCGATGGGCTTGGCCTTCGTCAACAACAACTCGGGCCTTAAGTCAGCCGATGTTTACTCAGTGGGGCCTGCAGAGAGCTTCTGGCTGCTTCTTGCAGCAGCCACCCCTGCAGCCCCCCCTCCTCCACCAGAACCCAGCCACGCAAAACCGTGACACAGACTTGGCAATTACGCAACTGTAACTTCTGTACTTCTTTCTGCTCTACTGAAGCTACAAGATGATGACCAAACAATCTTCAGGAGCTCCATAAAGAATCTTCTGACATCGCGTTCTAATGTTTATAAATTAAATAAATTTGAGGAGTCAAACTATTTGCTTGGGATAGTAAGAGACTAAAATGAACTGAAAAAAACGGGGGTTTAAAAAAATACAAGGAACTAGGTCTCCTAGCAGAGTCAAGAGATACAATGATACAATTGTTAGGAACTGCTTTGGTTGGTCTAGCTTAATAACTCATCTAATGAACTGGGAGTACAAATGCCTTACTCCTGACTGAGTGGGATACTGTATTCTTAGGGAAGCGGAAGTGCACATTCTTTTCAGAAAGAGATAAATGAAGCTAAAATTCACTGGAATTACTCCACAGTGTCTCAAGAGCTCTGGCTTACTTGAGATGCTGCAGGAGAAGCAATGCATGCACATGATCTGTAGGACTGCAAGCTCACCAGACAATCCCCCATAACAGTAGCTTGCCAGAAGACAGATGGGAAAATTATTTTGCTAATGTGTTTACTTGGATGCTCCACGTTCAGAGTCATATACTGGCAGCTTTTCTTATTATCTTCAGGATCTGCAGTTAGCCTCAACTTTGGGTACATACACGTCACCTGCGTCTAAAATACAACTCGCTGCATGGTTGCAGAACATTTCCATGCTCTGGGGCACAGATCTAGGAAAATCATGACTGCTGACACCACACTCTTCTTATTTTAGTCCTTTATAATGCCACTGCCTCTTTTTTCTATTGCCTGGGAGCTTACTTGATTTTATAATGGTCTTCTAAAAATTGATTTTGTGGACCAAAGCAGGAGCCAGTGAATTTAACTACCAGGTTGAATCTGGCTGGTAACTATCTCAGCAGTTTTGTTTGTTTACAAGATGAAGAGTCATCAGGCTTCTGAAAAACTCATCCAAGTGCTTTGGCGGACACTGTAACTTGTCTGGAACGTTCAGTTCTAAGGCTTCAACAACTTGCCCAGCATAGAAAAACAGAGATAAAGTTGCAGGTGGTAAAATACTCTAACATTCTTACTACAGCTCAGACAAGTCAGTTACTGGTCACTGGAAGTTAGAAACACATCCTATATTTAAGAATTTCATAGAATCGTAGAATCATAGAATTGTAGGGGTTGGAAGGGACCTCAAGAGATCATCGGGTCCAACCCCCCTGCCAAAGCAGCTCCCTAGGACATATCACTCAGATAGGCGTCCAGACGGGTCTTGAATATCTCCAGAGAAGGAGACTCCACCACCTCCCTGGGCAGCCTGTCCCAGGGCTCTGTCACCCTCACTGTGAAAAAGTTCTTCCGCATGTTGGTGCGGAACTTCCTATGCTCCAACTTGCAGCCATTGCCCCTTGTCCTGTCCCCACAGACCACTGAAAAGGGGCTGGCTGATTCCCCCTGCATCCCCTGCTTCAGATAATTATAAACTTTAATTAGGTCCCCCCTTAGTCTTCTCTTCTCAAGGCTGAAGAGCCCCAACTTACTCAGCCTATCCTCGTAGGGGAGATGTTCCAGGCCCCTAATCATCTTTTTGTGGCCCTTCTTTGGACTCTCTCCAGGAGATCCCTGTCCTTTTTAAACCAAGGAGCCCAGAACTGGACACAATACTCCAGGTGGGGCCTGACCAGGGCAGAGTAGAGGGGGAGGATCACCTCCTTTGACCTGCTGGCTATACTCCTCCGGATGCACCCCAGGATCCCATTGGCTCTCTTAGCCACCAGGGCACACTGCTGGCTCATGGCCAACCTGTCATCTACCAGGACCCCCAGGTCCTTCTCCACTGAGCCCTTCTCCAGCAAGTTATCCCCCAGCCTGTACTGATACAAACGGTTATTCCTTCCCAGATGCAAGACTCTACACTTGCTTTTGTTGAACTCCATCTGGTTTCTCCCTGCCCAGCTCTCCAGCCTGTCCAGGTCTCTCTGGATGGCAGCACAGTGTTCCTGCGTGTCAGCCACTCCTCCCAGCTTTGTATCATCGGCACTTGCTGAGGATGGATGCTATTCCCTCATCAAGGTCGTCAATGAAGATATTAAACAGGACTGGACCCAACACTGAGCCCTGGGGGACACCGCTAGTCACAGGTCTCCATTCAGATTCTGCTCCTCGAATCATAACCCTCTGGGCTCGATCCGACAGCCAATTCTCAACCCACCTCACCGTCCACTCATCTATCCCATGCTTTCTCAGCTTTGCTATCGGGGTGTCATGGGAGACAGTATCAAAGGCCCTGCTGAAGTCAAGGTAGATGACATCCACTGCTCTCCCTCCATCTACCCAGCCTGTTATGAGATCATAGAAGGCTATGAGATTGGTCGAGCACGATCTCCCCTTGGTGAATCCATGCTGACTACTCCTCATGACCTTCTTCTCTTCCAATTGCTTGGAGATGGCATCCAGAACAAGCTGTTCCATTACCTTTCCTGGGACAGAGGTGAGGCTGACTGGCCTATAGTTACTAGGTTCCTCTTTCTTGGCCTTTTTAAAGACTGGAGTGACATTGGCTATCCTCCAGTCTTCAGGCACTTCTCCTGTCCTCCAAGACCTGTTGAAGATGATAGAGAGCGGCTCAGCAATCACCTCCGCCAGCTCCCTCAGCACACGTGGATGAAACCCATCAGGGCCCATGGATTTGTGTGCATTAACCCCTTTGAGCCGCTCCTGGACCTCCCCTACCTTAACCAGAGGGAAATTCTTCGTTTCCCCAACACTCCAACTTTCATACAGGATCTGTGGGTCCCGAGGGGCCTTTGAATTGAAGACCAAAGCAAAGGCAGCATTCAGTATCTCCACCTTCTCAGCATCCCCAGTTACCAGGACACCCTCCTCATTCAGCAAGGGTCCTACATTATCCCTGGTCATCCTCTTACTATTAACTTATCTAAAGAAACCCTTTTTATTATCCTTTATATCCCTTGCCAGCTTCATTTCCAAGAGGGCTTTAGCCTTCCTAGTTGCATCTCTACAGGCCCTGACCACATTCCTGTATTGTCCCCAGGTGCTCAGACCCTTTTTCCATAATTCATAGATCTTCTGCTTCTCTTTGAGTTTACTCAATAGCTCTGTGTTCATCCACGCAGGTCTTCTGCCTCTCTTTCCCGATTTCTTACTCAAAGGGATGCATCGTTCCTGTGCTTGGAAGAAGCACTGTTTGAATAATAGCCAGCTCTCACAGGCTCCCATTCCTTCAAACAGCGTAGCCCACGGGATAGCCCCTATTAAGTTGCGGAGGAGATCAAAGTTAGCTCTTCCAAAATTCAGGGTAGCTATTCTCCTTTTTGGGTTGTTTCTTCCACCCAGGATCTTGAACTTGACCATTTCATGGTCGCTTTGTCCCAAGCTGCCCCCGACCTTCACTTCCCTAACGAGCCCGTCCTTGTTAGTGAAAACAAGGTCCAGCACCCGCCCTCCCCTTGTAGGCTCCTGCACCATCTGTAGCAGGAAATTGTCTTCAACACACCGCAGAAATTGTCTGGACTGCATACGACTGGCACTGTTGCTTGCCCAGCAAATATCTGGATAGTTGAAGTCCCCCATAAGGATCAGTGCCCGGGATCTTGAGGCTGTTTCTAACTGCTTATAGAATGCATTATCGACCTGCTCCTCTTGATCAGGGGGCCTATAGCACACTCCCACAACAATGTCACACGTAGCAGTTTGCCCCTTGATTTTAACCCACAAGCACTCAACAGATGGTTCATCCTTCCCCAGGTGGAGCTCAATACATTCTAGGCGCTCTCTCACATAAAGAGCAACTCCCTCACCTCGCCTCCCTAGCCTGTCTTTCCTAAAAAGCACGTAGCCATCCATGACAGCGTGCCAGTCATCCAGGTTGTTCCACCATGTCTCTGTGATTGCAATGAGATCGTGGCCCTGCGACCGCACAAAGATCTCTAATTCTTCTTGTTTGTTCCCCATGCTACGTGCATTTGTATAAAGACATTTGAGTGGGGCAGCAGATGTAGGTACCCTCAACATTCCACAGTGAGATTTCTGACAGGGGATTGGCAAAAGTGGCTCCACTGAGGAGTAATCAGGGCAATCTACAGAATTTTCCCTACTGCCACATGGAAAAACGTCCCCAAGTCCACCACTGTGCTTTTGGTATTTACCTTTTTCCACCATCAGCTCCCACTGTGACTCCCGAAGTACTTGCCTAACCCCAGCAGCCTTCGTGGTATCCCCTTCCCCCTTCCTAACTAGTTTAAAGCCCGATCGATGAGCCCTGCCATCTCCTGGGCAAGGATCCGCTTTCCTTTATGGGACAGGTGAGCCCCGTCAACAGTCATCATGCCAGGAGCAGAATACATCATCCCCTGATCAAAAAACCCAAAGTTCTTGTGCCGGCACCAGCCTTTCAGCCACACATTCAACTCGTGGGTTCTCTTGTCCTGCTCTGAGCCCCTCCTCCCACAAGTGGGGATAGAAGAGAATATTATTTGGGCAAGAGCACAAAATAATGCTCTTATAAACATTCATGTACGTATATGCCTAGGCTGCTGATCTTAATGTATGAGTGGCATAGCAACAATGACAGAAGTTGCCAAGTAGCCATGTACCACAGGCACAGAACAGGCAGGAGTCAATTGCTGCCTCTCAATAATCTGTGAATCTTTGTTTTGTAGATCTTATTTTGCTGTTTACTTTGTAGTTTCTTCCAGGTTTGAAGTCAAAGTCATCCTGACAATGCAGCAACGCAAAGAACTAAGTGCATATTAGGTCGTATCTGGAGCCAACTGCTAAGAGGAAGCACCACACTAACTGAGTTGGTGCTGTACTAGAAAAACATCAGTATGCTCCAGGAGACAGACAGTCTGGGAACTCTAGAGATTCTGAACTGCTGTGGCACCTACCCACGGTAATGGTTAACAAAAGCAGGTGCTCAAGGATCCAAGAGACTTGCAAGCCTTGTACAGGCCAGTTTTTGGTTTTATGCCAGTGGGGGTTTATGTTGCAAATGGATTAACAAATCATCATTTCAGCCCCCAGCAATCAGCTGCATGATGTCAAGTTTCCACCCTGTTGTAAACATGCACTGCCCTTGAACATTGTAGCTGTGCTAGAGATTGCTTCTGATTCTATATCAATCTGATATCTGCATCAAGTGGGCAAGAAGAGGTGGAAGAACAGGGAAAATGGAGAAATACAGGGAGGAGTAACTAATTGGGCTGCCTGAAATCTCTTCTGCATTACAGATGTGTCATAAAGTAAATTTTACCTTGTCTAACAATTTATTTTGTACTTTGTTCAGATTTGGTTTATTCAACACTCTAAGCTTTCACGTTTCTTCAATCCTATTTTAAAAACATTTGTTTCCAATCAGTTGGCAAAAATGGATTTCATTTTTCAGTTCAATAAAATTCCATGTTTGCTCTTGTTACTGGCTGCAAACACCAATTTACTACAGGAATTCATGACAGTCTTCTGAGATACATAGTTTTAGGGATCAGTAAAATCCACTTGGGTAAAAGGTTCCTATATGGGACTGTCGAGGTGGCTGGATGTGAAGTCAATGGGAACCAGTATTTTGCAATTTGGGGATTTAGGTTCCTAGAAGGTAGATTACAAGTATTTTTTTTTTTCACTAGTTTGTAGGCTTTGTGAAGACAAAAGACATTTTATTAGACCAGGTCATATAACTGGAAAGAATAGTCACATTTTGGGGACGATGAATCCTATTTTTGGAATTACATGTAATAGTTTTGCAATTCCCTGTGCAGAAATGACAAGCACTATGAAACTGATGCTTTGTGAGCTGCATCATTTCAACGTAAATAGGAAGGTTTTATGATACTCTTTAAATACTAAATTTTCAACAATATAGGAGAGATTCTTTGAGTGTATAAAACACAATGAGTATAGGAATCCAGAGAAGCAAATAAAAAGATATTTTAAACAGGTTAAAACACACCCAAATTGATCATGTATAAGTGCTGTGGCTTTAAGCCACATAACACTGCATAAGGAGACAGGTTTATGTTTTTACTTTATGCTGCTTTGCAAGTGAAGAATAGAAAGATTCACTTAGTAAAACTTTTATGAACACAATAGTGAGATGGCCTGCTTGCCTTGTGGACTAACAACAATCTGGCATCCTTGAGAGTTCACATGACTGCATTCATCAGAAGATTTCGGCCTTAGATCTTCAAGTACCCTAGATGTTGTGGCCTGTGAAAACAGTATTGATGTTTTAGTCACCATTGTGACTGGAATGAGAAAACATTCAAATCTTGCGAGCGGGTCTCACCAAATCCATGCACATAAAGGCTAAATGTATTATACAAGTGATGCTCAAGACAAGTTTTTTCTTTAAAATGTCAGACCCTGACATCTTTTTTAGGAGATTAGAATAATGAAGAAATATATTTGCATCCCACTCCAATCTGGTTTGGTCTTCATGTCTCTGTGTAGATGTTTCCAACTCTTTAGTAAGTACCAGGTTTCAATTGGCAGATGCTCTACTGAAACTATTTTAAGCTCTGTTTCTTTTCATTTTTTTAAGCTTCAATTTGAGCACGAGATATCAGACAGCTCAAAGAATAGCCAGAGTTGTTTATTTTTTTCTCTCAATCAGTTAACAAATTTCTAATTCACATGTATTTTGACACTATATATATTTCAAAAGTAAGCTCATCAAATACCAGAAAAGCAGTGTTGAATGTATGTTTGGACATATCCTACTACTACCTTTGACAGGCCCGTTGAATGTTCTAGAGCAAAGGAAAAAGCAACTGAATACATGATTTGACAAAACTGATCTAATCTATGAAGGAACATTTCTGGCTAGAGCTGCTTGTTGTCTCTTGCAATTCTGTTTAGTTTTCTTCTGTCTTCTAAAGCTTCCCTGCGATGGGCTTTTCCACACCTGTTGTAATTGTCTTAAGGCTTTTGTGCTCCCTTTGTTAGCCAGTGGACACGATGCTTTTGATACGATGCCACAGAACAATGCCCAAATACCCCTGCGTACTGAGGCCAGAGGCTATATATAAAACTGGTTAGTATCTGGCTTGCATCTACAGCGTCCAGTGAATCCAGTGGCAAGTACAGGGGATGTTCATGACAGAAAGCGGGCTCCAAGCACGGTCCTTCAGCAGCTTTAATCGTGCTCCTACTCGGCATTTTTGTGTAAGCCCTGCCTGCCTCTTCATCACAGCAGCGTTCCTGCTTTATCTGCCCGCGCGTACGGCTGCGCTGCCTTATCTTTATGGCGGGTCTGTAAATTCCTGCCGCCCGCCCATCAGTGTCCTCACACACCACACCCGCTAACTCCGAGCCAAGCCGCAAGCATCAGCTCCCACCCTCCCGTGCCAGAGGGCGGCGGGGAGAGCCGCGGGGCCGTCGCGCTGCCCGCGGACGGGCTGACACAGGAACGGCTTTTCTAAGGCGCAGTTCTGAGTGCGAGGGAAAGAAGTTCTCGGCAAGCTTGTAAAAACTGCTTTAAAAAGGTAAAAAAGCAACCCGCTCCTTGTGAAGGAGCAGTGCTGAGACCGGCAAGGGACGCTTGGCCCGTCGCCGGGCGGGCAGCGTGCTGCGGGGAGGCACCGCCCGCCGTTCCGCCGTCCCGGGACCGGGGCTGGGGCTGGGGCCGACCCCGCCTGGCCGGCCCGCCCCTCCTTCGCTGCTGTGCACGGGGCTCGGAAGATGGAGGACTACGGGCGATTCTTGGCGCTGCTGGTCTCGGCGCTGCTGGTCGGCTTCGTGTCGGTCATCTTCTCCCTCGTCTGGGTCTTACATTACCGCGAAGGACTGAGCTGGGACGGCAGCTCGCGGGAGTTCAACTGGCACCCCGTCCTCATCATCACGGGCTTCGTCTTCATGCAGGGCATCGGTGCGTCAGGGGCCCGGGGCCGGGGCTGGCACGGAGGGCGCCGCGGCGGGGCGGAGCGGCGTGGAGCCGCGGGGGAGCCGGGGGCTGCGCGGGGCCGGGGCTGCGGGGAGCGGGCGGCGGGGCGCGGGGGCGCTGGGCGGAGCGGGTGGCAGCGGGAGCGCAGCCGTCCGCGGTGTGCGGCCGGAGCCGTCCAGGGAAGCCAGCGCTCCCCGAGAAGGGACAAAGGGTCCCTTGTAACAAGCCGACGCTGCTATATATGTTTTTTTGTACAAGCACTTGTTTACCCTGGCCTGGGATCGCCTTGCGCTTGCGAGGTGTGTTTTCCTAGTCAGCCTGGATTTATGCAAGCTGAGAATGGAAATGCCAGAAACGCTGCCCTAGGAAACTTTCTCTCTTTTGGCTCCCTCTCTTTTGGCTCTGTCCCATGTCCCGAGAGGAGAAAGGAAAGTTCAGTACCACTGAAGCTAGATCCAGGAACAGGGGTTGTGCCAAAGAAAATGTAGCACCGTAAGCATCATCAAAATGCAATTCATAGGCCCAGACTGAAATTGTTTTGTAAAATATGTCTTTTAAACTCATTCTTAATTCTGTTGTCTCACTAGCATACAATTATGATGCAGTGGTGTTTTGGGGGCTTTTTTAGCGTGTGAATTTTTGAATACCTAGGTTTCAGCCTCAGGCAGACTTTTAAAGGTTTTCTCTTACACTTACATTAACAGTATCTTTTCTTTCCATCCCACACAATTAGAAAGTTAGGTCTTAAGTACTTGTTAGTGTTCCTTGGGGGCAACAGGAGTACTGAAGTTTGAACTGTAGTTTTTTCCATTAGCATAATTCACTAATTCCAAGAAAATTATTGTTAGACACACTATAGCTGATAAACTGTATCAATTTAGGAAGGAAAAATATAATGCTCTCAGTAAACTTTATAAAGCAGATCATGATAGGGCACCACAGAGGGTCTGGTCTGTGTCTATATTGAACCTAGAGCTAAATAGTGCAAAAATGAGGTCACTGGACTGTACCTTAAGAATCATTTAGGAGTGTCAATTTATGCTAATGGTGTTAAAACTAATGGGGAAATCTAACACGGATAATGGCTTTCAACAGTATATTTTTATAAAGTCATTAACAAAATTCTTGCTAGTTCCAACATGAAAAGAACTATGTGAAACATTATAAGTTCTCCAGGAGGGGCAAATAAATACTGCGGAGAACAATGGAAATCCTCCCATTGTTTTGCCACTGACCTTTGCGGGGAGAGGACGGGGAAGATGTTACTGTTCTCAAGTAATGACACACCTCTAGAGACAATATAAATGAAAGCAGGAGTGGTTTTGTCTTTGTAATAGAAGACAAACTAGAATTTTGTCGAGGCAAACTTAGAATTTCATTATAATAACCTTATTTATGTTTGCTTCATCACTGAATTGAAGTATTGCATTCATCCAGCCAGAAAACTTGTCCAGCACATCCGGACATTCATTCCAGTGGAACATGTTGTTTGCATCACATGTGCAGTTGCTCACTCAGTCGCTTGCTCTTCAGCGAGAGCCCAGCCAGCCTGAGGTTGGAAGATGCAGGAGGAGTGGGTGGCTGTCTAGTTATGGCTCTGAGGGGAATGCTGTGATTTGAACATGCACTCTACTTTTCAGTTTTTCAATGGGAGTGGGGTGTGTACACAGCTTTGTGGCTTCAAGTTCCAAATTACTATTGAGCAATAAACGTACTTTGAAGCTGTTTTATATAA
Organism: Gallinula chloropus; assembly: GCF_964237585.1. Lineage (NCBI taxonomy): Eukaryota > Metazoa > Chordata > Aves > Gruiformes > Rallidae > Gallinula > Gallinula chloropus. The sequence goes on from NC_140090.1 coordinate 21,983,684, forward strand.
TATTGCTCAATTGGTCGTAGAAAGTGTAATTTCAGGCTATAAATAAGCAATCAGAAACACCTGGTGATTTCAGTGAGATAGATATTACTGACAGGGATCAAAGTACTATATAGACTTTTGGAAGAAAACGGGGAGGTTTTCTGTGGCTTTTTCCTACACATTTTCTTCTTTTTCCCCTGAAACTCAGTTTCTCCCTGTGTCACAGAGTAACGATGCCACCTCAGACCGTGTTTAAGTAAAGATATATATAAAGTAAATGGAAGCTCATGAAATTAATAAAAAAGGTAACATATAAAAGGAATCCATTGATAATTTGGAGAGGAAATTGTATTATATAACAAGAAAAGCAAAGTTGGAGACTGAAGGGGTTTGAAGTAAATCAGTTGAAATATCAACAGATAAGATACCACTGTGGATATGTTTCAGATTTGGCTGAGAAAAGAATACTTCTTTGCACACATACAAGAAAAAGAAGCCTTTAAGTAGTTAAAAGTAGAAAGGGATAGCTAATAAATGTCTTAGTTGAAATTGCATGAAGGATTTGAAATAATAACAACATCGTTAAGGTCTATACAAAGGACAAAGTGTTGTATTGTTGGTCTGTAGGAGGTAGAAAGGATAATGATAATAATGTGCATCTTGGGAAGTAGATGCACCCTGATAAAGGTGTTGTACGTATCCTGTCAATCAAATGAAAAAGTTATAGACATGTTAATACTAACACTTACTATATGTGTATCAGCATCTATAGGTAAATGATACATGATAACACTGTCAGTGCACAGTAATTGTCCAGATGATTTTCTGGACTTAAAGTGAGAAAACCACAGGGAATATTAGTGCAATAGAATCAGTTAAATAAGTAAATAAGGAATTCTGTCTTATTTTACATGTGGAAATGTTGAGCAGTGACCAGGGCATGCTCCAAAGGAGTATTTGGATGCTAGTTAATGTTTGGCCTGCAAATGATTTTTGGTTGTCTTCCAAAGGTCTTATTAAGGAACCCATCAAGATATAATGGAATAAACTGTTCACCTAACAAAGCAATATGTTCACCTAACAAAAGAATATGTTCTTCTATAGAGATTGAAGAGCAGCGTGGTGGTTTTTTGCTTTGTGGAAGACTGAGTCAGAAAAAGGAGGGTGAGGTAGCCTTTGTCTTTCATCCTCAGATCAGACTTCTACTGTTTATGAGTCACATATAAACTCTATACAATAAAGTTGTAGGTTGAGACTGTAAATCTTGGAAGATGCTTGGACAATTAATATTCCTCATCATATGTGATTTATAAATATCATATAACTTGTATTTAAATAGGATTAAAAATGAGGATGTAGCTTAACATCAGCAGTGTATTAACAAAGGAATACAACAGGAATATTACTTAAGAGTTCAGAAGGAAAAATCCTGGTCTGCCACATTACCATGTGGTGTTACAGAGTCAATTATATTTCATCTGTATGGATGAAATCACCAAGGTGGGTGAGGCAATCTAACAGCTCACTATGGCTGAAATATCCTTACTTTATTCTACTTCTCTCAGCTTTCTCCTTGACTCAGACTTCATCTTCCTACTGGTTCATTCATGCCAGCTCTGGCCCTTGTCAGACCCATAAACTGAGTTAACTCAACTAGCAGAAAACTAACACCCACCTACCCCACATATAGTTTTAGCAGGAATAGAAAGTTGAATTGCCCACACAAAGGGGCCAGAGATGGGAAAAGGGGGCGGTGGACGATGTGCAAGAGCAGGAAGGAGGAGTGCAAATCTATCTTAAAGCAAGGACAGTCTTTCATCTTGAAATCACATCTAAAGATAATGCTTGCTCTGAGTTATCTGACAAACATGTTTACCTCTGCTTCAAACATAAAACATCTGTTCAAAGCAAAAATGTCCAGTTGTTGGGGTTTCTAACGTCCAACGGGCTGCAGAATTCTGCAACAAATGACTGCTGAGCTATAAGGGTCTTACCACAGGCAACTTGTGAAGAGGCAGCTCTCTTGATGAGCTTGGTTTGAGTCCCTCTGAAGTCATAAGTGGACACTTGTCCCATTAGTTCCTAAAGAATCTAGTGGGCCTTTAGAACTTGCAGAAGGTAAGCAACAGGATCATCCAAGGAGCTGGAGAGGAAATGGGAGGAGTAAAGAGGAACATTCCTTTCTGGCAGCTGTGAGGTACTTTGCATCTCCAGTGTACTCACGGAACCACACTGTGTGCCTTCAAAGGTACAATCTATGATATGTCTCTATCATGAGACATCCTCCAACCTGTGAAGCACGTGACAGAAATACTAGAGAGCTAACTCTAGGATTTTGCTTTGTACAGTTGGCAAATAACACATGCATGCTGCATACAAGGTATTGCAACATCACCCTGCCTTATGTGACCTGCTTTAAAATGAGGATTTTGAAATATTACAATACTATGGGCCATATGTAAGGTGGAGTAAGGAGGTTTTACTGGGAATATCTTCATAGGATGTTGAGGCTTGTTTGAGGACTTTTGGCCTACCCACTTTACAAAATTAGAAATGGTAATCATTAGTACTAAGTTAACAGTCTGATGCAAGCAACTGTTTCAAGATTAACAAGATATAAGACTATCATATAACTTTTGAGGAACTGTTGGAGATGATCATAAGCTTGGTGTGCTAATCATACTTATGTCGTACAGATTGATGACTGTCAAACTGTCTTAAAAACAGGGCTTCTATGTTCCTGATTTTGTAGGATTTACATTGTTACTCTTTAAAAGTAGAAAGCTGAGAACTACAAAAGTGCTATATATATATATTTAATTTTCTAAGGGACACTTTCATTAATTGACCTCAGTTTTTCTGCTCAGGAAAGACATTAGGGATGTGGGCATCAGCCTTTATCAGTCAAGTGATCAGATGTCCCCTGTTATCCTAATATACTTATGCACCATCACACATCCAGAATTACTACCTAGTTTTTAATCAGTGTAGCTGGGGTACTGTGATCTGTGTATATCCCCTGTTGAAAGCACTTGTGTCATACAATGGGCAGGGGACAGTTGTGGCAGGGAAGAAGCAGTGGGAACCCTAAGGGAAGTCCTTGGCAAGAAGCAGCTGTAGGCTGTTAATCTTATGGACTCTCTGGAGTTAGATCACTTGAAATTGTTGCTTTGTTCAGACTGGACAAAACACTGTTTGCGAGAGTTACTGATGCAAATACAGGCAAAACCCCCTTAAATTCATGCAATGGTGCTGGAAGAGTTGTTGCCAAATTCTCTTGTCTCAAGAGTCAGGTGGTGAGTATGCTGAGTAGCATTTTTCCCATTTAAAGTAGTCCTATTGATATCAATGCAACAGATCATCATATAGATATCCAGGCCATTAGAGAATAGCGTTATCCAAAGTTGGCAAAGAGAATAAATATTAAAAAATAATCTTACACACTTTCTTAATAGGTGGTCTTCTGGATATAAGAATTGACTAGTAGCAGAAAAATCAAAATCCTATGCAGAATCCCTGTTAAATCAGTTTAAGGAATGAGGAAAAGATGAGACCAAGTTGTTTATGTTTTGGGGTTTTTTGAAATATGTAATTTTTTTTTAATTGGGAAGAAATCTCCCTAAAAGTTATATTTAAGTCTCAGTTGTACATTTGGAATTTGCTATGCTATGTGTAGGAGAAAAAGCCTTTCAATAGACTTGTAGAGGATTAACAATTGTTTTTTTCCTGTAATTTACAATGGAACTATGTGAATGATGCATGCTTATTACAATCTTAGAGAAGTGATCTCGTAAGGCATAAAATCTTGTTTCTGTTCTTTCTTCAGCTATTATTGTGTACAGGTTGCCCTGGACCTGGAAGTGCAGCAAACTCCTAATGAAGTTCATCCATGCTGGATTAAATACCATAGCTATGATTCTTGCCATCGTTTCTATAGTAGCTGCGTTTGAATTCCACAATGCCGGGAACATTCCTAACATGTACAGTCTGCACAGCTGGGTTGGGCTGGCCGCTGTTATATTTTACTCTCTCCAGGTCAGAATCTAACTCTATTTATAAACAGGTTGTGAATTTGAAGAATGTGTTGAGTAATTCAGATACAATAGACCCTCACTTAATACTGGGATACCCGTTTTACATTGTGTGACTTGGCAAAATAGCATGTAACTGTGCAAATACTGGATCCTTGACTTCAAAGGAAAATGTATTTAAAAGCATATTTTGTTTATTTGTTGGGATAATAGCAGTTTTATTATTCAGTTGTACAGTAATGTGTACTCTATGAACTGCTGAAGCAAGTGACTCAGTTTGTTGGCAGCATACTTAAATACAGTTAGAGCTTTTCTTGTCTCAAATAACGTACTTGTTTTTCTTTTTTTTTCCCAGCTATTGTAATTTTAAGTAGTCAATTCTTGGCCTCAATACTTTTTTTATCAGCAGAACAAGTGCAGCAGACAGTGCAGGTCTAAAGGATCTGATGTCTGAATGAGCTGCTACTACTGGCTAATGAGTACTCCTGAACCAGCAACACTTTTATAAATGTGTGCATACCTTTAACTGCTACTATTGGCAGAGACTTAGAGTTATCATCATCTAAAATGAATTAACTTAGTCTGTTTTGCATTTGGCATAGAAAAGGATCAGGTGTACCCTAACATTTAGTGCACACATACAGGTGTGATGTTTCTGCATACACATTCTGAATTCCCTATATTATGTTATTACACTGTGGAAATTTATTTTGTTCCTTCAAGTTGTGGGGTGTTTTTTGGGGTGGGGTTTTGGTGGTGGTGGTTGGTTGGTTTTTCTTCCCCCAAAGCACTAAAAAAGAAAAAAATAATTAGCTGATGATCAAGTACAGAAAACCTTCAGCTGAGGGATTTGAGTTCACTGCTCAGACTAGCAGGTACAAGAAATAGTGTTGAAATAGTGTCTTTAACACTTAGAATAAAAGAAAGCATATTGCAGCATTATTGAATATATTTGTTATAATTGAGAAACAGCTAATGATTGAGAAGGAACAAAGTTAAGATTTTTCTTGTCCTAATAATGTAGTTATTTCAGGGAAATTTGTGCTGCCACATGGCATTTTTCTAATATTTAAGATAAAGTACTGTGAGTGATACCTTAATTCTACTTTTCATTTTATTACTATAAACATGATCGATGGCACTTAATGCCTTGCCTGTCTCATCAATAGAACTGGGTATCATTCCTCCAACCTGAAATGCATGTCTAGTCAGAGACTGATGGTTTTGATTGAGCACTGTTTTTAATAAATAGTCCTAAAGAAGTATCTCTCTTAATAGAGAAGACTCTTGGCATTTGTAGAAATGACATGTCAATCTGAGAATTGAAAAATTTTTAAGGGGGGGGGGTGCTCACATAATACTATACCCATAGAAACAATAGTGTAAATATGTTGTACTTAAACCAAATATGTGTTAATACAGTTCAGCACACATGCTTACATTCAAGAACAGGGCAGAAATGTAAAATAGAGATTGGATCTTGGAAAGCAACGTGTCTGGAAGAGAGTAGTCAGAGTCAAGCTCAAATGAGTTCTCATCATGCTGTGACAACAGGAAAAGTAAATTCTCAAGTAAGAGATTATCTTAACCTCCATATATGGCATTGGCAAAACCAACATGAAATTCCTATGGATTTTTTTTAATGTAAAATATATATCTATAATAAAAAACAACAAAGAAAATCTGGAATCATAATTTGAGATGGAAAAAAACCTGTCTTCCACTGAAAGACTTAAAAAGCTCCAACTGTTTAGTAGACCTAAATAAGATTAAGAGATGACTTGATTATGGTGTATTAAAAAGCTTCCTAGGGAGAAAATACCAGGCTCTTTAATCCTGCATGGAAAGACAAAATAGGGGCTAAGACTGGAAGTTAAAGTAAGATGAAATACAAATTCACGGACTGTTTCTAATTTAGAAGCAGGGCTGAGTAACGGTAGAACAAAATTAAGAAGGGATGCAACCTCAACATGACTCGACAAGCGGGTGGCTGAAACCATGTGACATACTGGGTTATCTTCCATCACTAAGTTAGTGCTAATGGGAGGACTCATGGCCCCTGAATAACATCACACCACTCACACAATTTGGTAAATGCCAACTGATTGATAAGTTGAGATACAGAGCACTGCTCTTCTAAAGACATGTACTTCAAAACTTTAACAAAGTAAAATTATTTAGTCCACACAAGTCAGAAGGTTAGACTGCCTTCTGATCTTCATTGATGTGTAAATCTGTAGTAGAAGCATAGAACAGGACTTGATCAGAGGACTCGAGCACCTCTCCTATGAAGACAGGATGAGAAACTTGGGCTTGTTCATCCTGGAGAAGAGAAGGCTCTGGGGAGATGTTATTGCAGCCTTCCACTGGCTAAAGGGACCTGCCAGAAAGCTGGAGAGGGATTGTTTAGAAGGCTGTGCAGTGGTAGGATGAGGGGTAAAGCCTTTAAGATGGAGGGTAGATTTAAATTAGATATTAGGAAGAAATTCTTCGCTATGAGGTTGGTGAGGCCCTGACACAGACTGCCCAGAGAAGCTGTGGCTGACCCCTACCCAGCAGTGTTCAAGGCCGGGTTGGATGGGACTTTGGGCAGCCTGGGTTAGAGGAAGGTGTCACTGACCATGGCAAGGGGGTTGCGACTGGGTGATCTTTGAGGGCCCTTTCAACCCAAACCATTCTGTGATTCTTTGCTCGAAGAGACTAAAAATGTTTCTACTTACACCTTTAATATCTTATTGAATAGTGACACTGAAAATTCCTGTTTCCAGTACTTACTTTGGTTGCAGCTTTAGCATTACTAGTAAGTATGGACACTGACACTAAGTGGGATTATTTATAAATATTATAGAGAATTATAGAATCATTGAATCATAGGATGATTTGGGTTTCTTGTCTGTTTCTCAGGTGCAAATCCAGAAGTACTGCTTTGGTTTTGAAAGAAAACACATCCAAAAATAAAACTGCCAATTTTTAAAAAATTTGTACCTGAAGACATCTCAAAATGGCATTTTTTTATGATGGTTTTTATTCTGCTTGAGAACTGCAGCTTGTTTCCCACAAGGCTTTAACTATGTATCTGTTTTGTGTTTAGCTTTTCTTGGGTTTTGCTGTCTTTCTGCTCCCGTTTGCTCCAGTTAGTCTCCGAGCAACTCTAATGCCATTACATGTTTATTCGGGTCTTACCATCTTTGCAACAGTGATTGCAACTGCTCTCATGGGAATCACAGAAAAGCTTATCTTTTCACTGTAAGTATTTTTCCCCCACTTATTTATTAAAGTTATTAATTGTAAACCATACTTCCTTTAGCAGAGTATAATAACCATCTAGTATCGGAAGATTTGTTTTGCTTTGATTTCTTTGTTTTGTTTCATTTTGTTTTAAAAAGACCTCATACCTAGCAGGAGGAGACTGCTGGTTTTAGACCAGGATTGTCTTTAAAACAACTGACTTTTTTTTTCTTTCCAAAGGAATAATCCTGCATATAGTGCATCCCCACCAGAGGCAATTTTTGTCAACTGTCTTGGTCTTTTGCTTGTCATATATGGCGCACTTATTTTGTGGATGGCAACCCGGCCCCATTGGAAGCGTCCCCCAGAAGAGAACGTTAAAATTCTCCAGCCCACTGGAGGGACTCCTGAAGCCACAGAAGCAGAATCCACAATGGCAGATGGCAGTAACGCAGATAAATCTGATCTGAGGATCAATAGTGAAGCAGCCAGAAAGCAAAACCTCAAACTTGATGAAGCAGGCCAACGATCAACTATGTAAAGAAAATACGCAGAATAACAGTACTATTATACTGCCAACCCTTTTGGTTCCTTACAATTTAGTTATGTTGATATATACACAGTTGGGGTTTTACTTTCAGTATGGCTTGCTTAGAGATACTCAAGTTTTCTGCATAATAATTAAATTCCATTAAGTCCCAAACATATTATATTGGTTCAGGCTCAGTCCTCATTTAAATACAAGAGTATGAATGACATCACATAATGCGAAAATCACGTAATTGGAAAATGTTTTCCATATCCACTTCTTAATTCAAAGCTTGTCTCTCTTATAGTTATGAAAAGTTAACAAGATTGAGAGTAAATTTTGTAGGTTATGAATCAATGTCATGAAGTATATGAGACAGCAGAATTTAGTTGGTCACACATAATTTTTCTGGTAATGTTCATGTTGTTAAAATCTTGATTTCTCAAACTGATTAATGCCCTCAGCAGCTGCTAAGATCTATGGGATTTGAGGTCATTCAGCACTTCGCCAAGTTGCACCACACAGATGTTTTGAATTCAAAATTGTAGACTAAAAAGAAATGAAAGCTTGTCTGTAGTCTTTGTTTGTAAAAATTTCTAAGGATTTTTTGGTTTGTTGTAATCAGAAGATACATGTTAACTTTTTAACCAACTCTATCAAATATATTGCATACAGATAACATTTGGCTTTGGATTATGTGCAATGATTACTAAAATCTAAAGAAACTGTCAGATGTACAAATGCAGAATTTATCTTATTTGGAAACCTATGGATACAAAGTTAGAAAAATATACATCACTTAAACCAAATCTTCCCTTCCCAGAAGGCAGCATTTTAATATCAGTATTTGATTGCCCAGTTTATTGATTTATGGCATTATACTAGAAATTAGGAGATTAGAAACCAGGGAATACTGCTAACAGTCTCACAGAAGAGAGGGGCGTGATGTCGAGCTGTGCTTAATTGATTAAAATGCTACCCATTAACCCAAAACCAATTTTGGGATCTCCACACTGGTGTCAAAATCATTATTGTCATGGGCATGACAACATACTGTAGTCTATAAACAAACTATATAAATTCTATGACTTTTTAATTTTAAATTACAGTGTTAAATAATGCTGTTTGAGTCTCTATTGGCACTTTACTTTTATAGCTCTCTCTCTAGTAATCAGACTACTAATGTATTATGCTCCATTATTTTCACAGATATAAAAAATACTTATTTTTAGTACTACAGAAGAATAATTATAGTAGATTATTTTGATTGCATATGTCCAGAATGATAAGCCTTTCTATTATAATCTCTTGTAAAACTTGCAGAGCCCACTGCAAGTCCAAATTTATCACTGTTCATGTTTATCATAGGCAGTTTCAGACAGCATATAATTTCCTATTTTTTAAAAGAATACATAATTTTTTATCTACTTCAGCTTTTAAAAATGTTTAAACACATAAAATTTAGCTAATATGTGATTTTTGTAGTTCAGCATTGAGTTAGCACAAAAAGTTTTGGTTATGAGTTATTTTGGATCTTTTCTGACAAGAAAAGACACCTCAATTCCCAATATTGGATTTGTAGTAACACTGAATTATTTAGTAAGTGCAGTACAGAATGCTAGCACACTAAATTACATGAAAAACTTTTCTGCTGTACTATTTGGTCCCCAAGGGCTACATCCCGGAGTTCCATGTTGTCACTTACATCTGTTTGTGGGTGACTGGGACCCACCTCGCACTGGTCTATTTTTTCATTTGAGAAAATACCTTCTTTTAAATGCCTTAGAGTACAACTCTGGTATGACAGAAGGAATACTGTCCTATTGTGTGACCACTCCTCCAGTCCATTGTGTGCAATGGGTCAGAGACCTTCTGCCCTGTTTTTCAAGTTCCACACAATTACCTGCCTTCCCTAAAGTTGTTCTGCACAGCTTCAGCATAAAATCCAAACAGATTGATGGGAACTTTCTGAGAGAAGAATGAGCACTTGTTCTACATGACATTAGTGCTCAAATGACATGACATGATTATGTATCCTATTACAAATTTATATATTGAATGGTAAGCAGGAAAATTAATTCACAGTAGCTTCTAGAGATCACTAACTGTGCTTTTTTTTTTTTTTTTCTTCTTCTAATCTCTATGTTCTGCTCAACAAGTGCACTTTTTTATTTTGGTGAAATCAGTAAGCATCTGACAGCTGGTGGATGCACATGTAGTTTTTGTGAGAAATTGTTATCACTTTTGAGGTATAACAGATGATGTAAATGAACTCAACTGTTACAGTAATTTACTATACTAGCTCTCTATACTGCACTCACAACTGACAGCATTTTGAGTTGGTATGTACTGGCCTGTTACTGTGACTCATTCACCTGTGAAAATGAGCTTATTCAATCCTTGCATAGTAACAAGTCATCTAATAAAAGCATGTGATTGTGTGGAAGGTAGTCACTTGTCTGAGGATTGTTCTGAAAGAAACTGTACAGTATTTTGGGAAAACCCCCACAAAATCTGTGATTTCTTTTGTTATAATACTAACTTGGATGTATTGAAATCAACAGCTTTTAGGTGAATGGTTCTATATGCTTTTAAAGTTAAGCTATAGTAACCAGTATGCTTTCTGCTTTCCATTTTATTTCATGTACTGTCCGAGAGTGATGATACTTGAAAAAGAATGGTGGCATTTCTCCTCTATTCTGATAATACAAAACTAATTGAGAATCAAGGATTATCAATCTTGTAGGGTAGTCTGCCAGACTGCAGTTTTGTTTTTTCAACTTTGAGGTTCAATGACAGTAGAAGCTCAGTGGGACCCATAAAATTCCACTCTGAGAAATGACCATAATCAGTGACATCTCGGGTATGAACTGTGGACTTGCAGCTGCCTTGGTCCTTGGAAGGTCCCCATGTGATGTGGTAGCTGTGAGCTCCTCAACCTTGGTGCATTCAATTTAAAACAGACTGAACATGCTTTGGACTTTTGCCCTTCTGTTCTAAACTAATTATAAGGGTTTTTAAGTGTTCTTGCACAATACCAGGGTTAGTTCAAGTGCTAAATAAAAATCAATAGGACTTTGGAGAGTAATTTTCTCTAGAGAAAAACATTTCTAAAGCTGTTTCCCAAAGTGGCCTTCCATGAACACTCCTTTCATGCAAATTTTCTTATCTGTATTTATGTGTAATAGTAGCAACACAGAAAATAAAAAGCTGTCTTTTCAAAGGCAGAGCTCTAGTGTTTTTTCAGGATTTTTCCACATGTTTGGAAATGTTCTGCTTTGTTATTTTTACAGGAACATGATTGTAGATTACTCCACGTTTGGATTCCTATTAAAACATATGAAATTATGAAACCTAACATTAAAAGTGTTAATTTTTTAAGGCTCCTGAAAAAAACCTATTTTTAAAATGTGTTTACATGCTGTACTGCAGTACTGCACACCAAAGCAGAACAGTGCTTTTTCCAACATTAATGAAATTGAGAAATTATGCTGCAAATTAGATTTTAAAATTAAATGTATAGTAATTACATGTATACTTTTTACTATATGTAACCAAGAAGATTGCATATGATATTGTAAATACAGATTACTTGTTTACATGATATTTTATTAAGATACTAAAAGATATTGCCAAATATTTTCTATTTCAGAAGATTCTTTTGCTTTTGCTTCAGAAAATTCCTTCCTCTGATTCTAACTGTTCACAAGAACTTAAAAGAATTCTCTTATTGTTTTGCTACTCACGGTACTTATTTGTAGATGAAAGAAAATGTTTAATTACAATGTCTATTTTCCTTATGTTTCTGTATGTTAATAAAAATGATTTCTCAAGCTTATGATACCACTGAGTACAGATTTCTATTATGGTACTAAAATACAACTTTTTAAATTTGGCAAAAGATTAAGTTATTCTTACGATTACTCCCTTGAAAACAGGAGAATAGTTATACAAGATTTATTAAATACTTCTTAATCCTGGGTATTACTGATGCTGAAATTTATATACTATGTAGTGTTAAAATGATAATCAGTATACAATGGAAAGTGATTAAATCCACTGTCTAAAGAAATAAACTGTATTTCACCTTCTGATAATAGAAATTCCCCATAGCAGTTATTAGAGGGGGACAAAAATCCCAAAACTATCCTCAGTCATGAGACTGCCATAACAAATAAGGGGCGATCATAAATTCTGATGTATGGCAGTCACGTCATGCACTGTAAGACCCAAAGTGCTCTCAGATAAATAACTGACAAGCCAAATGCAGAGCAAAGATTTTGATCCCATGGAATCTTGTGACCCAGATGTAACATAAAGTTACTCATCAATAGGTTATTGATATGCTGTAAATGTCAAAAACATCTATATCTGTAACAAGTAAGAATTAAGGTATGTTCTTGATATCAGTAATAATAATTGGAAACCCTTCTAAAAGTGTAAAGTATAAACTGATTATTCCTGAATATCATAGAGCTGTTGGCTAAAACCTTCCGACGTCATCATCATCATGGAAGAGTAAAAAATACTGTTACAATCACTAGTATAATGGGAAACTTTCAGTATTCAAACCTGATAGTTCCCTGTTGCTTGTAACTTTTCTGAACTGCCTCCTGTAGGATGGATTTCTAAGGAAAATTCAGGTAAAATAGTCCATATTTTTCAGTATGCTCATTGTCACAAAATTCAGTAAAAGCTCAATTGTACTCACACTTGAAGGAGGAGGCTCAAAATTATGGCAGGAGGACTATGCAGAGAATTGTATGGAATTTATGTACAGATTATGGCATTGTGTTATGATATAAGCAACACTATGGATCTCTGTAACCTGCAGGAAGTCATGAGGGATAAATTACTGTATGGGAAGAGACTAAAGTCCAGGTCAAAAAAAATGGATGACAACCATTCCAAGTGATGCAGTTAACAGAAAAAAGGAGTTGAAGTTGAGAAAACTATACACATACCAGAACTTCTGTCGTAACACAAATGAAAAGGCCACAGCTAACTCTAATACAAGCAGAAACAGCTGGCATAAACTTCAATGAGATCACTTACATTTTCCAAATGCGGTTATCACAGACTACCAGCCAACATTAGCTTAAATTTACAGCTGAGTCTATGGCCATGTATACTGACTACTTGTTGGGTCTCAAATTCCATCTTGTGCCTTTTGCCACATCAAGCAGTAGCTATAAATAGAACTATCAGAAAATGGATAAAATTTGTGAAAATATTTGCAATTTTTGCTGCAATTTTCACAAGCATTTCATTAAAAAAAAAAACCTTTTCTATTTAGCTGTATTGAAAGTCTGCAGGATATTATTAAATAGGGTGACTGACAAGCAGGTTTTCAAATATTTTTGTAGCAGATGATCCTTCTCATATGTGTATACCAGCAGTAATCCACTAGGTGGCAAGCACTACCAAAATCGCCTTTGGCAGATGTTAGTCTATCATTGCCATCTGCCTAAAAATAAAATTGCAAGGTTAGTAGACATAAAACACACAGTCAAGTCAGAATTTAAATATTTAGCTTTATATTCTTTAAAAGGGCTCACGTAAGATTTCTAATTTCTCATGTTGGAAATCATTCTTTATTGTGCTCTACCTCAGGTTTCTTAAGCTCCTGTTTGTAACTTCTATGTGAGCACAAACTTGGTTAAAAGATGCAAAAAAGAGAGCATAAGAGCATGAAAGTTTAAGGATAAGCTCACATACAAGATATGGAGGGAGCAAGAATTAGAAAAAAATAGGAATTTCTAGTGCCTTCGCCATTTGATCTTGCAGTCTCACATAAAATTGGACCCTGAAAAAGCGAGCATTTGTGCCAATTGCAAACAATCAATGCTTAAAAACCCTTAAAGTTATATTTTAATTATAATTCACAAATAAGGGACGAGGTGCATGACGTGAACAAAGATGCTTGCTGGAATTTTATTCAATAAAAAATAAAGCACTTTTTTCCTGCATTTACAGAGCAATACAAAATGATATAATCACTCAATATCCAGTAAGAGGAGCAGATGCAAATTTATGAATATTTTTTTTAAGCTTGTAGGAAAATCAGAGATAAATCTTGTCCTCACTTTATTTATTGCATTCTCTAAGCAGAAGTTGCAGGCCCTGCAAAACAAAACTGCAGCAGCTTTCAAAATGCTGCAGTAGAAGACTTCCTAGCTTTTGTCTGTACTGGCAGTTACACAGCTGTTGACTGAAATGATAACCGCTGCCCAGCAAAGAAGGCACCATTACACGTGGCTTTGGATGAGTTGTTCTCTGCTACCAGAGAACAGTGTGACCCTGACAACAGCACTGCAAAAGCTTGGGAAGAAGATGGACCATGTCAGGTGTATCGGTCGAGAGCCCGAGATGCAGCATGCCACTGCCCAGAATACAATCCTGGGCCTGGAAAGGCAAGTCCTATGGCGACACGGCACCCCAGAAAGAATCGAGTCAGACAACGGGACTCATTTCCGAAACGCTCTCATAGACACCTGGGCAAAAGAGCATGGCATTGAGTGGGTGTACCACATTCCTTATCATGCACCAGCCTCTGGGAAAATTGAACAATATAATGGGCTCTTAAAGACTACCCTGAAAGCGATGGGTGGTGGAACATTCAAACAATGGGATACACATTTAGCCAAAGCCACGTGGTTAGTTAACTCTAGGGGATCCACCAATCGAGCTGGTCCTGCCCAGTCAAAATTTCCACGTACTGTGGAAGGAGACAGAGTCCCAGTAGTGCATATGAAGAGTATATTAGGGAAGATGGTTTGGGTCATCCCTGCTTCAGGCAAAGGCAAACCCATGTCTGGGATTGTTTTTGCTCAAGGACCTGGTTGTACTTGGTGGGTAATGCAGAAGGATGGAGAAGTTCGATGTGTACCTCAAAGGGATTTGATTTTAGGTGAGAATAGCCAATACATTTAATAAGGTAGAAATTGTATTATAATAATTGCTAAATAACCCATTACTGTACATTCATTATTGCCATAATTGCTGTATGTTGTGGTATGTTGTACCAATGGAGTTACAGCCGGAGTCACACAAGTCAATGAAGGAAGAGTGCCACAATGATGGGACCAAGACCTGGTGTTCCAAGAACTTTTTCTTCCTTCACTTTGAAACCCGCCATGGCAAACGTTACGTGCTTAAAATGGTGGAGGCAACCAGCGGCTGGCTAGAAACATATCCTGTACCCCATGCCACCCAGAGCCATCCCGGAACCCGACCGTCCCTCAAAGAACCCCGTGTCCCGGAGAGGGAAGAATGCCGCGACGAGAGGGAAGAATGCAGCCAGCCAATATGGTTGATAAAGCAAGCTTCAACTTGATTGCAAGCACACACTTCCTTTTATACTATTCCTACCACGTGTTATACTTGTCATATTCTAATTGGCTCTTAACTAAAGGTTACATTTACATACTCCACCCATCTTGCAGCTTGGGAATCATGTCTCTTTCTCAGTCCCAGGAGCACTGAATCCTTATCACACCTCCTGCTCCCACATCTTGTGGCCTTGCTGCACGATACACAAGAATATGCTGACCGATTGTTGACCCTTCTGTTCTCACCAAGACGGCGTGGGGCCTAATCTTACGAAGCTACACAGGCTTGTACAACTGCTCCATAGGCTCATGGCGTTGCTTCTCAAGCCATTCTGCAACAATGTAGGACTACAATAATAAAGAATACATTGGGGTTTTGATCTAACATATTGTATTTTCCATTAAAACCATTTCTGTGACTTTAGAGTCAATCTGTATGTAAAATACATTAAATCCATCCCACCAACTACATCCAAGAATTTTGGTTACTTTATAATTTGAGGTCTGACCCATTTTGAGAGAAGACAGCTTGTGTAGCCTCTGTGCAAAACACTAGGAAAAGCAGAAACTTCTTTCCCCCCGCCCCCTCTTTCTAGATTTGTTTATTGAGAAAGAAGCTTTGAAATAAAAGGCTTTGAAAGGCTGGCAAGCTTGCTGAAAATGACTTGTTATTCTTTGAAGGCGTATTATCTTAAAAACTACATGAAAACTTGAGTGTTTCTAAGGAGCAGGAGTCATTTTTGAGAGAAAATAAATGCAAGAGTTTGAGAGGATTTTTTTTTTATGGTTTTCTTTTTTTTTCCTTTCTGGAGCTGCCTGTTGCTCTTATGTGGATGTTTCCTGCTGATTTGACTTTTTATTCTGCTCTGAGACTGATGCCAAGATTTACATGATTGCTGTGGGTAGGAACTGGATTTAGCATAAGGAAGATAACTGTTTTTCCCCTAGGGAGAGATAGAAAAGGGAAAGACAGAGTGGGGCACATAGACAATATTATTTGAAGCTATATTCTTGGTCAATTATTTTATTCAGCCTCTATATTATGCTGCAACTAACAAAAGACAGAAAAGCTACTGGCCTCAAGCCAGGAACACAGATAAGCAAAGAAACTATTTGTCTTTTAATGCAAATGTTGATGGAAGCAATAATATACTCTTTTTGTACAGAGCTGACCATAGTGCATCCTGCAGCATATGTGTAATTAAGAAAAATGGTCATTAGAATTTGCCAGGTGGATATTTGTCTTATATGCAGGGCCCTTCAGCAGAGAGAAAAGGGTGATTGTAGAACTGTGCATCATTACAGTTATTTTAGCAACTCATTGTCTGTATAGTCTTTTGCACATTCTTTGAATTTGGATTACACGCTCTGACCATTAGAATGGGTTAAGATTTTTGCTTATAAGGCAAGCTTGTGCAATATGAAATAATTTACAGGCAGTTGTCAGACTCTTGTCTATTGTTAACCTACAGTACCTATAGAAAATGCAATGTTTTGAAATACTGGAATATGTTTGCATCACAATGCAGGGAACTTCAAAGGCAAAGCAAAACTCCGCAGTAAGCAGACGACAAATACTGCGGATAGAAGGCAGTTTGAGGGAGTTTAGCACAGAGCTACAGGTTTTTAAATGCAATTATTAAAAGATCATTTAACAAAATTTTAGTAATGTTTCCAGTTAAATAATATACACTTAAATAAAATTAAATGCAATAATTAGTCAGAAATTTGACAATGCAGAAATAAATATTATCTACTTGGTCTATAAGTTTAAATCCAGTAATTGGAAGACAGTGTCTTATTACTGAAGTAAATATTCTAGAGATTCAGATGTATACAATAGAAAAATGGGCAAGAATTCCCATGATTCCCTTTTCCTTCAGTTAGCTGCATGGGCAACAGTTTATCCTGACATGAAAATCAAATAATCTAACTAGAATGACTGAATTTGTTTTTTCATCTTCTTAATTGCAAAGTTATGATTATCTCATGAAATTTAGTTATTAAGGATAACATCCTTTAATTAAAGTTGTGCCTGTTGCAGTACTGGTTTTGCTGCTTGAAAACAGCATATTTGAGATACTCGACTATCACCTACAACATTTTCAAAGGGCATTGCTTGAAAAAAAAATGTTATCTTAGAGCCCCTGATAATAATTGCTTGGTATTTTTGGTATTTCTGCCTATGCTAAAGATTATCTTTAGTATCAGTCTTTCTTGAATAGAAATTTTCGTGAAGCCTTGAATTTTGGGTATTTTTCTCTGTGAAGCCAAATGGAGAGTCTGCATATCAAAAAGGTAGACTGTACAGAATGTACTGTTCATTTTTCTGTCCAAAATGAAAGAACCCACTTCACAAAATTGACTATATGGAGGAGGATCACTTTATGCCCTTACACAGGGCTATAACCAAGATAAAACCTTTAATAGCTCAAAGTTGGGCTTCTCACTGCTAGCTCAGACTGTCACTGTATTCATTATGTTCTAACAGAGTCCTGTAAGCTCAGAGCAAGTTCACATTTATTCCTTAAAGATACAATATAGAACTATCCGATATATAATAAAGGTGGCTTTAGGACTTCTTTAAGATATATGTGCTTATACAAATTTTCACAATTTCAGCTGAAAAATCAAGTCTTTTTTTTTTTTCAGTTTTGTAAAGATTTGGAATAAGACTGACTTTTGTAACAGGGTAACAGGTCACTTCCTTTTCAGTAGTCTTTTGGCCATTTCATTCACTGGGACAAAACAACCAGCAGCTGATAGCCCTTCTTTGGCTCAGCCATTTTCTACACTTTCAGCACAAGTCAGGGAGGTGACATTATGGAGATGAAAGACAATTCATCAGACTGATCAGAAAAACAAAACATGAGATCCTATTTCCACCCAAGACAGAAACTTGCACAATGAGGTTTTATAAAAGCAACCAACCAGCCATGATCACATTTCTGAAATGAAGTGAAAAAGCGTCAATGAAAAGGAAACGGTATATATAACTATATATACACCACATCAGTGGAAACTAGATGGAAACATAGTGCTTTCCTATAAAATAGGCAAAAAATGTCAAAACTCTTAAATGTATGTGCAATATATGTGCAAACTGGATTTCAAACAGAAAAACAGAAGTCTTGCTGGCAGCTGCCCAGCTTTCCAGACTGCTGTTGCTTTATTAACTGAGTCCTATTGAGCTATTTTTGCAAAATGAGCGTGCCATGTTGCTCCTGTACTTAAAATATAGAAAAGTATATGCTGCAAGGATATTTTCCACATGTTGTTTCATACCAGGTTAAAAGTACAATAATAGAAGATCCTGAGTTGGAAGGTCCCATAAGTATGATTAAGTCCAACTCCTGGCTCCACACTGGACATTTCTTGAACTCTGTCACGCTCAGTGCTGTGATCATTTCCTTGGGGAGCCTGTTCAGTGCCCAACCACCCTCTTCTTCCTAATACCAACCTAAACTTCTGTTGCAGCTTCACAGTTTCTCAGTTTACCGGGAAGGTAAACATGAGTTTATAACAGTATACAACATCTCCTTCCGCTACCACTGTCATCTATATCAATCATCTATACAATTGGATATTTAGAGATGTCAAATGATGCTATAACAATTAATTGTGTAAATATCACTGGTTAACCAGGTCATTCCACATTAGTTTTAGGCACTCAGTTTTGTTTTGTATAACCAAGATATCTTTGCCAAAAGACTCTTTGTTTTGACATAGGTTCATTTGACAACTCATCAAATGCATGTTGATTATTAGACTCTTGTCTTGTGTTCCTCTTTCTCTGCTTGGCTGTAGCAGCAGTCTACCAGCAGATCTACCTCATCCACAGCCAGGTTCAACCGAGTATTCAAACCTGGATTGAAAAGCTAGTTCAGTTTCTGGTAAACACACAAAATGGGTAGCAAAGATAAACCACTGCAGTCTGTGATTCCATATATAATTCCTGACATACCTGATTTGGGTATAATTTCTTCTGAATTTGGAACACACAGATTTCTGCACCACTAAACAAATACTCATGTGTCAGAGATGCTTGGAGTGTGTTATTAGTTTTTCATGCTCCTTGACTCAGAGGTACAAGCACAGATATTCTCACCAAACAAGCTTATCTGCTCATAGTGATTTAGTGGATTTTAAAAAAAAAAATTTTGCAATGAAAAAGACACAGCTGAGGTACCCATGCCATATGCAACCCTGTCTGTATATAGGGAGGTCATCCCTGGATAGCTCAGAATGACATGGGAGTCAGAATGACATGGGAGGACAATGAAGTGTAGAGCAGTAAACAGACCACTATTACAGTTGTTCTCCATTTCAGAGACATTTCAGAGACTCTCTGAGATAAACACTGCTTTGGAATGCCATGATCTCTTTACAATTACAAACTAAACTGATGATCAATAGTTGTAGGAAAGACTTACAATGTAAGTTAAATGTACTATAGGGCATTAGAGGAAAAATACAGAGACCAAGGCAGGTACTACCTTTTAGATTGAGACTGATAAGTATTAAAATTCTTTGTCAAGTACAGTTTTAATTAAACTCCAATTACAAAATCTTTATGAAGATATTACAATAAATTAATCCTGTAATATAAAATTCAGTCACAAAAATAGACAGAAAAAGAAGGTTTCAATAACATGCCTTAGGGTCATAATTTCTGATAATTATTAACCTACCGAATTCTGAGGTATCTATAAAACTATAATGACGCAAATCAATAAAATGTAGGTTTTTATTTGGAAGTCAAATGGACTCTAAAGTCATAGAATCATTTAGCTTGTAAAAGACCTTTAGGATTATCAGGTCCAACCATTAACCTAGAACTGCCTAGCCATGTCCCTAAACCACGTCCCTATTATGCACCACATCCACATATCTTTCAAATACCTGCAGGGATAGTGACTCAGCCACTTCCCTGGGCAGCCTCTTCCAATGCCTGACAACCCTTTTAGTGCAGAAATTTTCCCTAATATCCCATCTAAACCTCCTCTAGAACAACTTGGGGTCATTTTATCTTGTCCTATTGCTTGATAGATGGGTGAAGAGATTGACCTCACCTAGCTACAACCTCCTTTCAGGTAGTTGTAGAGAGTGAGAAGGTCTCCCTTCAGCCTCCGTTTCTGCAGGCTAAACAACCCCAGTTACCTCAGCTACCCCTCATAAGATTTGTACTCTATACCCTTCAACAGCTTCATTGCCTTTCTTTGGAAGCGCTCCAGCACCTGAGTGTCCTTCTTGTAGTAAGAGGCCCAACACTGAACACAGCAATCACCAGTGCTGAGCACACAAGGATGACTGCTTCCCCAGTCCTGCTGGCCGCACTATTTCCAATACAAGCCAGGATGCTGTTGGCTTCTTGGCCACCCTGGCACACTGCCAGCTTGTATTCAGCTGGCTGGTCTGCCAGGTAGCCACTCTTCCCCAAGACTTTATCATTACATGGGGCTGTTGTGACCCAAGTGCAGGACTACTTTATTTCCCCTGCATTTGACGCTGCCTTGTGTCTCCAACACACCAGAATTAAAGACTGACCTTAGTTATACACTTCAAATAATAACTTTAAGAACTTGAGTTACTACAGAGTTTATAGGTATAAGCTCCTTAAAAATTACTGTACTTCACAAGTATCAATACAAACTCTCAATACGAAGTAAGAAGAAAGAAAAAGAACAAGCTGTAAGGAGATATTAGACTTTTTTTTTTCCCTTTTACACATCTTACTATGTATCTAGGTTTTGGTTTTTTTGTATTTTTTGTATTTATAACTAGCTCCCATTGCCCTTTTCTAGCAAAATAATTCCCTTGGCTGTTCTAAATGTTTTGTTAGCAGAAATTTTCCATTTTTTATTGATCTAGGCATGCTGCAGTAATAGCCATTTGAAAAGGAAAATTAGACAGTTTTGCATTGTGTACAATATTTGCATATCAGGTTTTTTTCCTGATTCTTTCCTGTGTAGAATACCTAAAGGAAGGAACTCTATCGACTTTGAGTTTAGACAACATTTGCAGTGCAAATGTTGACAACAGTGGTGTAGGGGCATACACACACAAGCACATATCCATATGGCCAGCTGGTGCTAGCTACTTTGTCAGAGATAGACATACATTCTGAAGTCCAAATTTTTCAAAGCAGTTTATGATGCTGTGTAAAATAAAAATCTTATTGTAGTTTATGCCCCATACAGGTGTACATAAAACAGCAGGTTTTGCTCCAGGAAGTTGATAACTTAAGATATCTAGAAGCTAGTATTAGAGGCTAAAGTTTGCCATGATCCAAAATGTATGAATTACCTTTAACACCTTAACAGACATACATAGAACATGCTAAATCTATTATTTTTGCCAAATATCAAATTATCTTTTTTTTTTTTTTACTAGTAAATTACACATCTAGTAAGGCCCTAAAAATAATTTTTTCTCTCTTCAACTCATTATCCATGGATAATTTCTTTGTTCTGGTGTAGCGTGATGTTCTGGAAGTTGTTTGAGACATATGCAATATATGTAAGGATGATCCTACATCTATATATTCTAGCACCATCATTTTGGCAGGTCCTTCAGTACAAAATCAGTTCCGATTTATAGCTAATACCTTTATTCTGTGGCCTCAAAACTTCTTCCACACTCCTCCAATCTCCTGACAGCTAGTTTCACAGATATGGTTGCTTTTCTGTTATTTACTTTGGACAGTCTCTCTCCATGTCAAGCTAACATGGAATAAAGTAGTTCTTAAATGTTTATCCTTTCTCTTTTCCTGTTGCTACTGATGTTATTGCAAGCTTGCACATTTGTTAGCATGTTAGAACCTTCTATTTACCTTTCAAGCTATTTCAGAATGTTGCAATTATCTTTGCCTGTAGTTCAGGACGTTTAGAAAATCAGAACTTCTTTCTTGCATTCAAATACAAAGCAAGAGCAAAGAGAAGTAAGCCGTACTTTTAAAAACTCAGAACACCAAGATCTGATTAGGATTTTGAAAGAAGTCCTTTAATAAAGGGAATTTGGGGAATATGTACTCCTGTGCTCTACACTACAGAGATCTTTTGCGTACTGATGACAGAATCTGTAGATTCCCTTTCAGCTCTCTAGGGAGCCATACACATTTCAGATGCAGTAGTCCATGGTTCAATTTCTTGCTGGAATGGATTCTTCACAAGTAGGGATAATCCTTCATTTGATGTTTACTCACTTGGATACATTTCTGTATTCCATACTAGCCATATCAGGCTTTGCAATGCTTATTTATTCTTGCCAGAATGCACTCCTGCATTAGCTGATTTTAGTGCATTTCTATGGTTGAAATGGCATTTTCATCCTATGACCTTCTTTTCATTAGTTTAAAATAACTTTTAAAAACAATTACCTGTAGGCCAATACTTCTTATAACTGTTCTTGGACTAACAGTTACACTTTTATAATTTTTAGTTTGTAGATAATGCCTTCAGTAGTTTTCAAGGATTGGGCTTTCGAATATATACAGATACAGTTGTTTTTATTAAATACTTACCAATTGCAATAGTCTGTTATTTCCACTCAAACTTGTTATTCTTCCCCTCCTATATTAAATAATTAATATACAGTAATTCCTCAAAAAACAGTTTTAAAATTTTTTGTTCTGAAATTACTTCTGAAGTTTGTACTCCCTCTGGTTCTGTTCAAGTTAGAAGGTATTTAGAACATCTTTTGACTTGATCCATGTTTGAATTTATTAAATAAAACTAATAATAACTCAAGATCTCTATTGTATGAATTAAACATAAATTAATATATGCACTAAGTGCATGTATTGATATATTACCTACATTACACAACTGTAATTTATATAGTAATAAATATACTGTACTGTAATATCTCCATTAAAACATATCGTAATTACATAAACAGATGTTAAAATTTTAAAATTTAAAGTTATAAAAGCTATATAACTAGCTAGGATTTCAAAAGCATATGCTGTTCTCCAGGTAAATACAGCACATTGTAGCATAATATGTAACATGACATATAACTCAGTTTAACGAAACAGATTATTGAGCCTGAAAGACAGCAGTTGAAGATGGGAGAAATGAGAAAATTAGCTTTATGCAAACCTTATGATATACAGCCTCCCAGTTTGTGTCATGTACTCTTCAGCCATCACTGCATCTCCTGTGAACAATGGAAGATTCA
Source organism: Gallinula chloropus (assembly GCF_964237585.1). Lineage (NCBI taxonomy): Eukaryota > Metazoa > Chordata > Aves > Gruiformes > Rallidae > Gallinula > Gallinula chloropus. The sequence continues at coordinate 22,006,963 of NC_140090.1, forward strand.
AAATAAATCCCAAACAGAATAAGCCATAGTTTTTACATAAAAATTGCTTAGTCATCCTAAATCATTACATTTTGGGTTATCCACCATTACTGAACTAACAATTTTAGCATTGGTTAAAAAACTTCTAAAAGCATTCCCAACATTTTCTTAGCAGGCAATGAATCAGAATTTTCAATTGCTACAGTACCATGTAAAAAATCTATTTAAAACATATTTCAGTCCAATGCCTGACATAGCAATTTCTCATCTCTCAGCTTCCTCCTACCAGCACACTCTTTACAGTGCAGAAACAATTCAAATACACAAGAGTCCCATCAGCATTCTGTTGAGTCCTACACGTTTCAGCAAATAACACAAGGTGATACCGCTTAATCCTTTTGGATAAATACAAAGCCAGTAAATTAAAGCCTTTCTTTTCATTTTACACAATACTGTGGAATTTATTTTAATAAAAGGAACTCCCATATCTTATTGATTGGGTTCCAATAGTAATTTAGAGACAGACTTTGAAAGGTATGAAAGCCTGTTAAGAAGGCATCTAATTGATTTTCAGATAAGAGTTGAGGACTTGATCCTGCATTCACTGCAGTCGGCAGTGAAATTTCCATCGATTTAAATAAGAACAAGTTCATAACCTGCAGAGACTAGCTGCTATTTATGCCTTTCACATTATCCCTTCCATAGCTAGAGATCTCTTCCCATTTTATTTCACAAATAATCTACACACTTGATGTGAAGTGAAAATGCTAAGACCATATACTCATGTCAAAACAGAAGAGGAACAAATACTGATTTTGTACATACTCTCAGTGCAATTTACCTTACATTATAAAAAAATAACAAGCCACATTTGCAAAGAAAGGTAATGAACGTTTTAACGCTGAAGATGAGTGAACACACTGCAACTGCCATTCAGTTTTATGGTGTCTCTCTTCACTGAAGTCAATAGGATTATTTATGAGCAAATCAACCAAAATGTTTGATAGATAGACTAGTTTCTAGGTATTCAGAAGTAAATAAGTTTACTCAAACAAGTTACTCAATTATACACTGAAGTATTGTTTTCATGCTGCAAATGCAATCATCTATTCAGTTGTGTAAAATAGCCAAATACATTATCGGTAAATGAAACGCTGATCTCACTCTGATTTAGTAAAGAAATGCAACTGAATATTTAAAATAGATTTAGAATATATTACTATCTAGGGAATAACTGGCTTTTAAGACAACTTCACGCTGATATATGCAAAGATCAAAAAGTGGCAGCAGTGCCAGCATTCCAAATTCATCTAGATGAAACAACAAGATAATTAGGTGTAAAAAATTCACAGTCTTATGTTCAACACAGTAAAGGATCAATTTCATCTAAGGTAAGTGGAGTGTACACCATATCATCTGATCCAAAGTACTGACCTTCTTGATTCAAATGCAAAATGCCTATTCCTATTGCAGATGGAATTTACCAGGACAAAATGTTCAATAGAAAGATTACATTTCCAGTGGGGCAGAAAGGTATTTGTCAGTGTCTCATTACAGCTTTGATACAAACATCTTGGATTTCAATTAGCTTTGAGATAGAACAGCAATAATCCAGCATTGAGGCTACAGACAGATCTTTGTTTTACACCATTATGTGTGGATTTTTATTTTCAGTAAGATGTGCTGTAAGATTTCCAAAAGAAAAGAAATAGAAGGAAATAACATCCCAGTTATTTTAATGTCAGAGATATCACTTAGTGATGTCTGTCTGATAACTTTGCACTAGGAGGTGAGGGTGACATCATTTACATTTTTTCCAGCATAAATGAAGTACTGAATTCCTTGAACCGTAAGTGTCCCATCAGTTCCTCTACCCTCACTGTCCCACCTCCTATTATTAACATACCATATCCACTCTGATGCTTTTGATCCTTTCCTATGAAAAGTAATTTGCCTCCTCAATGGAAATAAATATGAAATTTGCTTTAGTACATTTCAGGAGTTCAAACAATGGCCCATAGACATTTCCACACTACAGAGGTCATTTTCTAACGTTACTGATTTAGAATTTGCAGTCATTTAAAATGTTTCCTTCTAAATATTATTTTATATTTAAGAAAACTAGTGTGTTCATCTGAGTTGATCATGGAACTAGAAGTTGGAAGGGCAAGTTTTAACTGTCACTTGAATATCTGTGACTGATTTTAAGTTAACTCCAGTAAAACTCTAGATAATATTTGTCACTCTTACTTGATACCTGTATCATGAAGGTAATTCTGTGATCTTATTAGAGGTGGCAGGAGGAAAAGCTCAGAAATCATGCAGGTATGATTCAGTTTTGTTGATTCCTTTGTTAGTAAAGAAGTTAAAAATGGTGCCATGCAGATAGAATTTTTAATAACACTCAAAATTACTTATGGTACCTTTCATTCTTAAAGCTCCCATTCAAGTATCAACCACAGCTGTAAGAAGTATTGTTATTAAAATAAATGCTGTTAATTGACACATTAAGAAACTGAGACTGTGGAAAATAGTATGTCTGTAACCTAGGAACCAGTGCCAAAAACTACTGGTGGCAAAAGTCCGCTTTTCCTCCTTTGGTGACAAGGTGAAAAACACATAACTTAAGTCACTTGCCCCCATACCTCCACAGCAAGGACAAAGCTGGGAAAATGGCTCCTTTTAACATGAGTTATTCTATGTACTAGCCACAAGCACAAGAAGTTCTGCAAAAAGCTTGATTTATCAGTAAACTTAAAAATTATTAATATAAAACTTAATGGATTTGTATTTTTTACTTCATCTTAAACTCTGGCTGTTGCAAACGTATCACAACAGTTGGTCAGTGGACATATACAACGAATTAGGCAAGCATCTACAATGGATTTCTTTCCTCACTCCTGAATTGCATCCACCTTTAGGATAATTAATAACAATAAAAATATATTTTTTTATAAATATAGTGAAATGAAAAATTATTTTCCTGATTAACGAGACTTTCTTAAATATCACATATTTACACTGACTTTGAAAACAGCATGAAGTACATTTTGCTCCTACATCCATATGTGTAAATATGTGTTGGAGCTTACAGCATTACCAGCATACACAATGCTATACAAAAATAATGTTGTTTAATTTTTATCATATCACTATAAAAAATGAGATCTAACAGGTTAGACCTGCTTTGTATACATAATACAAAACAGAACCTACCAAATCTTGTATGTAGATTTTTCAAAAAATATCTGAACACATTCTATTTCCTATAAAAAAATAAAAGCAAAGCCCAAGCTATAAGCATATAATTAATATTTTATTATAATGAAATTAAAATAGTATTAAAATACTTTTCTGCAAGGCTAACATAGTTGAAGTATTTATTTTTTTCAAACAGTTCAGTTTTTGCAGAAAAACAGAGTTTGATTGTAAACTACTAACACTGCATAGGATTCCAGATTTCTATTTCACAGGAGGGTGTTGCATAAGAAGAATTACATGGTGCTGTGAATACAGGGAGAAAAAAACCCCAGCCCCATAGGAGACGAGACTGGGAAAGGACATCCAGAGATAAAGTCCAACCTGATTTAGCGTAATCATTGTACTTCAACATACAATAACTTCTTAACCTCCTGTTAAAAATATCCACACAGAAGAGATTTCAGTAGCAAATTTAAAAAAGAAAAAAAAAACAAACCAAAAAACCCCCACAAACTGCTTTCTCTGAGACAAACAGACTCATATCTTACAAAAACTTTTTCTGCCAGAAATGACAGATTTGCCTCCATGGAAAACGTAGCACTGACAGCCATCAAGGCCTGTGGTGATGATGCGTATGGTTAAAAGTTCTTATTGGATAAAAATTTGCCAGCGGTAGAGTATCCACTCACAGACATATATACACTCACAGCGGCAAAATACATCGTATTTGCAGGACATTGTTTAGTTATCTCAGCCTCTAAAAAACTGCATTCAGCAGTTGTTTAAATTTCTAATACTATATAATGTGTGCATTTCATTGCCTTATGGTTTTCTTGAGACTTAAAATCACGTGTCATGGGAAACATGATGTACACTTACTTAAGTCTATACTTCACATAAACATATTCCATTTACAAGCCTTACAGAAGGCCTTTTGCATTTTTTTCTCTGTCTCAATACAGAGGCACTAATGTAATCAAGGCTATTGAATAATGTACCATTCAAACCTAAGCAGATTACTTTTGTTCAAAATGTGTTTATTGAAAAACAAACTACTTGCACAGATCAGACCATTTCACAAGAAAACATAATCCAAAACACTTGCCAAAGAGATTAAATAACACGATATTAATGCAGTCAAACTTGGTTCAAGCAAAGAAGAAAGATAAAATTTATCCTGATTTAAAAAAAAACAACAAACCAGCAATATCATGTGTTTGTCTAGAAAAACAATCTAAAAATCAACTAAAGGAAATCTTGTTTGTTTAGAGCACACAAAATTAAACTAACATTAGCCCTTAAGTAGCAAGTAGATTGGTTTAGCTATCCAAATCATGTTTACCAACATTATACATGGTTTGCATTTATAACTTGTTTCTATTATTTTTTCCATAGGAATGCACACATATTTTGGAGAGTCTCAGTGACAGATTTTAATGTATTTGAAATACAACAAAAATCCGAATCAAATTCAAATACAGCTTAGCAGCAACAGGCTTCATTGACAGCCAACCAGATTTTCAGAAGTGACGTTTTTATGTAAAAAAACTGTTGGAGGATCCACACAAAATCCCCTTACAAACACTACAGTTAGCACATTACCTATGTGAATAAAGCTGATAAAGTTCTATCATACTCTGTTAAATATTCAGACAGAGAAAGACTACTTCCATTTGGGACCAGGTTATCCCATTTTATTTGGGATATGGAACACATCCCTGTTATCTTGCCCCTTCTCACTGCATTTGCTCTGCCACTTGTGATACATTCCAGCAGGGTGATTACTATAAACCAGATGGCTGCAGTAATTGATCCAGGAGATCTATGACATCTCCTGTCTGCACAGGTGTTTTATAAATACAGCATAGGAGCTGGGTTCTACTAGTAATAAATAAATTTCCAACTACCTACCGCCTCGCAACTTACTTTAAAAAGTAAATATTAATTTAAGTTAAAAAGTAAGAGATACTCTGAGAAAAATTTTATATTAAAAATGGCTGGTTATGTGTTTGCTCTATAGCTTAATTCCACCTAACTTTTCAGACCTTCCAACTCATTAGCAAGATCTAAAAAAGGAATAACCTCTACCTTACACTCCTGTTACCAGTAAAATGACTCCATGGCACTGGTCTTTAGTGAACAAAACTGACAAATGCCATGAGTCAGTGACTTAACTCTCAAAAGAATGTGAAAACTCTAAATATTACTTTGTGGCAAGAATGAAAGCTAGAAATCCTAAATTTGAATCCCTGTGGTCTTGTCGCTTAATCTTTTTAACTCTCTTATTTAATTTGTAAGTAATTACGAAGTACTTGACATGGGCAATTATTTAACATTCCTAGAACAAGTAATTTGATGTCACTGGATGAAAATACATTAATTTTTAGTAAAAACTTAGTTTTTTAGTGTGCCTTTGATCATATTAATTCTAGTCTACAATATACTTTAAAATTGTATAAGATACCCATTTTGCTTACATACAGAAAAATAATTGACTACTTAATAAAAGGTTTTAAAAGCCCCTGAAAACTAAATGCTTTATCTCTCCTTATTTATCCTATTATCTTATTGGCTAATAATGCTAACATAATGCAAACAAAAGGAACTCTGTTATCATTTTAACAAATATTCAAACATATTCACCCTTTGATTAACACACAAAACTTGCACACAGGTTAATGGGAGATAGGTGCACTAACCAAGGATAGAATACAGCCTGGCATACAATATATCTGAAATTAGCTCCTTTTGACTGATTCTTTGGCAGTTTTCATACTCTCTCTTAAAACCATTAGAACTAGTGCAGGTTTTGGTGCATTACAGGATCCCTTGAGAAGTTCTCATTATCTTCTCTCTTAAACACATAATAGAAAAGAACAGAATACCATACACAGACCACACCAAGGAAGGAGAATTTGCCTTGGAATTTTTCAACTGGTAAACCTATTTTCTATAATGCTTAGTAGTGAATCACTCTTAAGTGCTGGGCCATTCAGTAGTGTATGTGTTTTATGCCAAAGGTGACCAGATTGCAAAAGTGTTCTCATCTAAGAAAGGATCCATCACTCACCATCACCTTATTTCCACACAACAGAAAAAACATATGTCTATCTAGCAGGAATAGGAAAGGGGGGAGAAGGACAGATGGAAACCTATATTAGCAATACAGCAAATTTTCTAAGGAAAAAGCATGACTATTACATGATACTAGACAAGTTGTATCTTTATATTATGGTGGTGTGGTTAACCCAGACACCAGCTAAAACCATATAGCTGTTTGCTCGCTTTTCCCCTCCCTGGTGGGATGAGGGAGAAAATCAAAAAGGAAAAAAAAAAAAACCTACCTCATAAATTGAGATAAAGACAGTTTAATAGGACAGAAGGGGAATGATAATGATGATGATGAAATGAGAATGATGATGATGATGATAGTTCCTCAGCTGCCCTGCCTCCCAGCCAACCCCCATATGGAGCACGAGGTCATATGGTATGGAATATCCCTTTGGCCAGTTGGGGCCGGCTCTCCTGGCTGTGTCTCCTACCAGGTTCTCAGGCATGCCCCCACCTTCTCCTCGGCAGGCCAGTATGACAAGCCGAAAAGTCCTTGACTACTTTACAACAACTAAAACATCAATGTGTTATCAACATTGTTCTCATCCTAAATCCAAAACACAGCACTATACCAGCTGCTAGGTAGAAAGTTAACACTATCCCTGCCGAAACCAGGACATGTGGGATGCGATCTTCATGATTATTTTAATTCCAGTAAGTCTGTAAGATGGAGATTTAATTTTCCTGAAAACTTACAAAAAAAGAAGAAAACTAAAATGGAGCCTTAATGGAGTACGGTAGGCCAGACTTTTCCCAGTCTCTCATACTAGAGAGGACACTGCAGCAAGTGGCAGTTACTTGAGGAGGGAACTTCCTTCTCCAGCATAGATCTTGGGCTCATACTCCAGAGCAAGTCACTGTTCTCCAGCAGCACAATAACGTGACAAGCAACACAGAAGTCTAATGTTATCCAAAATACATAAGTAGAGGCTCTTCTGAATCTCATGCTATCTTCTTGTTTAGTCTGGATTCCCATTCATCCGCAGAAGAAACCTGATTTATCTTTATCATTCCTTTAAATGTCTAAAAATAACTTCTCAGTAATACATGAATTCTGTTTTGTGTCCACAATGACTGTTAAAGCTGGTGTTCGCATCTTAAGCTGTGTTCATCTGTGACACAATGCATAGGACGTGTGCGCAAAATACCCTCTAACCTGTTTTCCTACTCCTAGATACAGAAAGAGCCCACCTCATGGTATAACTTCTCCACATTCTTAGAGATCAATATAAGATTTGGATTCACTATACCAAAAGATACTGTCACCAGGAAGCTGAGGGTAGAAGAAAACACTCACTTGTAAACACCTACAACCAGTATGCTTTCTCAGAGCTGTTGTCCCATTATAAGCTTCATGTTCTTTCCAGCTGGTAAAAAATGTATCAGATTATTTAAATTAAACTGGTATTATTTGTGAGATCAATGACTGCTGGAAAAAAAAAATCAGAAATGTATTTGTATGGAGTTTGCATTCTGTCAGTGTGACTGCTAAATTGACCCAGAAACAGCTATTTGAAAACTATAGTTATAATTTACACAGAGTAAGAGAGGTGTCTGCTGCAAAAATTAGCTATTGTAGTTGCTGTGTTCTAAAATGAAAAACTAATGTAAAAATGAAAGCAATTAAAGCAAATTTATGTAGGTTCAGGACCAAGAAACACACTTCAGTGTTGAAGATGAATTACCAAAAATCAATTGGCTGAACTGATTACAAGTGTGAAATATCCGACTCCTACATTCACAATTTTAGCTGTAAACTAGAAAAATATTACTGGAAAGCCTCAAATACAAAATTAGTATTTTATGGCCAAAGGAGAAGCATATGTAAAATGCCGAAATAAGACATATTCCTGTTCTCAGATGCACACATTATTCAGATGATATTAAAAAATGTTGGCAAATAAATTGAAAAACAACAGGTCTTTCTAGAAATTCATTACTATCATCTTCATATGTCCACCTCTGAAGAAAAATGCAACTCCTTCTCTTGCACATTATACAATTTGCCTTGGTAGTTTCACTTCAGTTTTTGTGAATGGCAACACCCATATTCCTAGAAAATGCAGGGTGGTTATTCAGTGATCAGCAGCCATCTAGACAAGTCAGCTTTTCTAATTTTTCTTAAGGTACAGTATGGACCCTAACTCACACTGAAGACTACAGAAGAGTGAATAATCAACTCTGACTCCTGCAGCTGCTAGAAGCTATCCCAGCAGAGCACCAACCAACCTGTTCCGCTTATGACAGGTAACAGAATCACGGCCTGACAGAGCCTGACTGCAAGTGCAGTCTTTTTCCAGTGCTCGTCCGCACCAGTTCAGAAGATATACTCACCAGGCAAAAACGATCCATAATGATCCAGTGATTTTAAAGAAAATCTTCCAATTTGTAATAGTAGAAACTTTAGCCCTAACTGGAGCTGATAATTATTGCCTCTAAAAGCTTCATCTCACGGAGTGTCGTGAAGACATGCTCAGTTTGAACCACACATGTCCGTATTACTTCTGTTCGGGTTAAGTGCCATTTTGGAGGATCAGCAGTAAGAGGAATCAAGCACTTCCCTGAGATCATGATCAGTCGGCACAAACTCAGCAGCCAGGGAAGAAAGCTAGGAAAACGTGATACGTGTCTCCATAGGATAAAGTGGCAAAGTACTTATTAATTTAGAAGAACTGGCAAACAGCAAAGTCATTTGCTACCAGTTCACACGTGCACCAAAGTTAACCGTGGAACTCCATTCCCACATGATGCTCACTGGTGCGGTTCACATTTGGCACTGCTTTACCCAATTCTTCACAGATGATGGAGCAGTCTGATAATGTGTAACGCCATTATCAACCCCACAACCCAACTCTGCTTGCTGACATCCATGCAAACCAGATCTAGCGCGGGCAGTCTCGTCACTCAGAGCACACCAGCCTTTTACACCTTGCCCTCGGGTCACCGAAGGGAGGCCGGCTACCCGCCTGTCCAGCCTACGTTTAAAACCAGCTGGTCTCCAGGCACGGCGGTGGCTAGCCTGGACCCTCGCTCCCCGTGGAGCCCAACCGAAGGAGAAAGCGAAGCCCCGCGCAAGCATGCCGCCCTGGCCTCCCCGTGAGGCGAATCCTGCCACAGGCACGACCCACGCGCTCCAGCCACCGCGCGAGCCCCCGCGAACAGCGAACCAAAGAGCGCGCATGCGGGACCGCGCCTGCCAGCCGCCCAGCGGCACGCGGTGGCGCTCGCTTCCCAGACTCCGCGGGCGCGGGGCCCGGCCGGGCGCCCAAAGGACTACATCTCCCATCATGCAGCGCGCGGCAGCGCCACGCCCGAGCCGTAGGGCGCTGAGCCGAGGCCCGCCCAGCGCGGCGCGCTGCCTGTCGGGCGTCGTTGTTCTCAAAGCTGCTTCACCAGCGCTACACGGGAGGGATTCGGTGTTAGGCCTTTGGACGTGTTCTATCTCGTTCCCCAGGCGAATTCCTTTCAGACCGCTTCCCCCGACGGTGCGAACGAGTGGGGCGCTGGTGTCTGAGCGCACAGCGGTTCTGTACTTACCTCCGTGTCCTTCCGCAGTTCCTGTAAGTTCTTGCGCATCCTGCAACGCTTTCGGACGTGGTTTGGCCCTCGACGCCTGCCGTAGGCTGCTGCCTGTCAGCTGCCGGCGCCTTTGTGAAGCGGCGGAAGCGGAGCGGGGCGCTGTGGCCGAGGGGCGGTCGGAGCAGAAGGAGGTCCAGCTGCCAGGTGCGCGGGGGTCCCGCGGTGGCCGCGCCGCGCCTGGCGCTGCGGTCCCTCCCGGCCTGGCCTCGCTGCCTGCCTGTGGGAACTTTCTGTCTTTCGGCCTCGCCCTGTCGAGAGAGGGGCGCGGCAGCGGGGTGGGGCCGGGGGGGTGCGGCCCGCGCCGGGGCTCGCTCCTCGATCCGTGGGAGAAGGGGACGGGCGGGCTTAGGCAGTGTAGCCGCCGTCTGGGCCTCGGGGTGTGGTAGGGCCCTGTCAGGGTGGGAGTGCGCTGCTGCGCTCGCCCGCGTGGGATTCGGGCGGGGCACTTGGTCCCGGCGGTACCCGCTCCGTACCGCGGCCAGCCCGGGCGGGGCGCGCCTGTCCTCAGGAGGGCTCGGTTGGTGCCGCTTTGCTTGCCTGGCTCGCCATTAGACAGGCAGGGATCCGTGGTGCGGTGACAACGCACCTGCCTACCGCCTTTTGAAAGCGACACGGCAATGCCACTCGATAACGCTGGCAGTGGATTTCTTAAATGTACTGACTAGGGTTTAATCGTTTGCAGAACGGAGGAATACATGTGCTTACCCAAGTATGCATCCTACTAGGCATATTGAGCTGCATGTATGAGGCTTGCATCGTTTTTCCTGCTTTTCAGTGCACAGATGCGTTTTCAGTCTCATAGTTGGCACACAGTTTCAGTTCTTTGTTGTTTTCAGTCTCGTAGTTGGCTCTTCAGCTGTACAGAGACCTATGGCAAGATGAGATAGCCCCATCTTTTGTACCTAATGCTTCTTTCAAAGCAGTTCCTTCAAACAGCCTCAGAACTACCTTAGGAGTGGATGCTGCCACTGTATCCTACTTCTGTTCGTATTACATCAGTTCCTTTACTACTGAGATTGTATTAAGTGAAAGAAATGTGGAAATAGGAATGTGATTTTTTTTTTTTTCAACTTTTATTTTAAGGCTTCTCAGAGTTTTGGTTTTGGCAAGCTAGTGTAATTCCTTTAATAACACACTTTTTAAAGGAAAGCTGCTATTAAACAAAACAACAAAAAAGCCCCAAACCAAACAAAAAAGAGTGATATGATCTCTGTTAATCAGTGTTTCAGCCATGTCTGACAAAAGTGAACTGAAGGCGGAGTTGGAGCGTAAGAAGCAACGATTAGCTCAAATCAGAGAGGAGAAGAAGAGAAAGGAGGAAGAAAGAAAGAAAAAAGAAGTAAGAAATAATTTTCTCTTTGAAATTTGACTTTGCATATGTAACTTGTGCAGAATTTAAGAGTAGGTTCACTTAATCATTTGCTACGTGTTATTCATGGAGTGTCTATTTAATGGTTGGTTGCTGATGCAAACACAGCGCTTTTCTGATAAGAGCAAACACCTACTTCTACTTCTTTAGAATTATCCACATAATAAGGTAGATGTTTTTTTTAAACCCTATGCTTGCATAAAGTTTGGATTTTTAAAACTATTTGTGTACATGGGACATAATGAAATCACTGTGAATTATTGCACAAAAGCTCTGCTTAGTGAGTTGTGATGGTGTTATTTACAGAACTTACTTCTGAATTGCAGTTCTGAAATGTCTGTATGAAGTGTATCTCAGTGTTATTATTGTACAAACAATGTGCTACATTCTTCTGCTCTTTGACTCATTTTTAGCCTGGATTTTAAAATCAGAGCAACTCTCAGGATGTGTATGCTGTGTTAGACTGGATTTGTTAACAGTCTTTTGGATTGCTCTCTGCTGAAGTATGTGACAATCAGTGATTTATTAGTGTGTTTCACCTGAATGCAGATTATGCCTCATAGAATGAACTTTTGCTGGAATGTTTGCAAGTACTTTTTCAATACTCCTCTATGTTTTGGTGATGATGTTGTTGGTGTTCTAAATTAGCGTATGACTGAAGACTGGGCCACTGCCAGCTGCATGATTCAGTCAAAAAGGAGAGGGAAATATCTCAGATTATGTTTTGATCTTGTGACAGTGCATTGTCTGTATCTGAGATTCCATGTGTGATGCAATATTTTATCAGTTGAGAATTTGATCTGAAACCTGGGAATTGCCTTTTGAAAAGGAATTGTGCAGTACATTAGAAGCCTAATGTTCAGTCATGCCAGGAGCAATTAAGGCTTTAATCGTGGCACAGGGAAGGAATAGCTTCATCTAGATTTCGCTGCTTCTATTAAAGGCTTGTAAATATCAACTGATACAAATACAAGAATACTCACTTGCCAGTGACTGACTTGTGAACACCATAAGCTGTGAATTATATTTCTGTGACTGAGTTACAGTTAAATGAGCGTGAAAGGATATGGAGCATTCAGTATCTTTCACAGAAGAGCCTGTGTTATTTCCAAATTAAGAGGATGGAGGGTACTTTTTATTATCCTTTTTTTTTCCCGAAATCTAGCAGATAGTAACACAACTTAAAGAAAACTACTTAAATGCCTTCTAATCTTGAAGTTACTGCAAAGTTTTAAGAGTTTTTCCTTTTTTTTGTAAAATCTGAGGTTCAAAAGAAAGATTTCTCACTGAACAGTTTCTTGATGTTTTTGTTTTAAAAATAGCTTAAAATGTACACATAAACAATAATTACTTTTATAATTTTATAAATTGCTACACACTTTAGTATGTCCTCTTACTAGTCAAGTGTCCTAATACTTTCTTGACCAAAAAGAGGTGACTCATACTGTCATTCTAACAATGTAATATTTTCTTTGAAAAGGTTATTGTCACTTTACAATTGGAAAAATATGTTTGTGTCTTTAGAATACTTTTATGCACAGGTAAATAATACTTTTTTTACAGTCTTTCCTTTTTATGACACTTAGTATTACTGTAAAAAAGGTACTGATTTTATGAAGTGTCAGTCATTTTGATGAATAAGGTACTTTTTGCATGTTGTATGTCTTTTAAAGAGAGTAATAAAGCCACAAAATTTTGTGATTTCTGTTTACTTTATCTACAGAAAGGCCCATCAGACTTACTAGAGGTGAATACCTAATCTGTATGATGATGGGTTTCAGTAGCATAAAAACCAAGTAAAAACAATAAACCAAAAAACAATAAATAAAACCAGGTTTTAATACCTGTTAAATGCTATAATTATTGAATTACTCTTAGACTGATCAGAAGAAAGAAGTTCTTCCTGTACAAGAAGAATCTGATCTTGAAAAGAAGAGAAGAGAAGCTGAAGCGTTACTTCAGAGCATGGGGTTGACACCGGAGTCTCCTGTTGGTAGGAATGTTAATGCATAGTTTGAGATAAATCTTTGGGAGCTTTCTGTTTGGATTGTTTTGGTTTGGGTTTTTTTTTTTTGGGGGGGGGGGGGGGGGGTTGGTTTGGGTATTTTGGTGGTGGGTGGGTAGTTGGTTGGTTTGTTTAGAGTGGTTTTTTTTTGCTAGGGTTGTGATATTTATATAACTAGCATGAACATTCTCTAGCTAGTATTTTTTGGGGGTATACATGTCAGGTTTTTTTATTATTGTCCTGCATGATCTCTGTTATAAATGTCAGGTGATGTGCTTCATTAGACATTAATAGTACTATCTTTTAAACATGCTGTTTATGCTTAGTGAATTATTTGGGGTCTTTTTGTTATCATGTGTTTGTTGTTTGGTTTTTTGTTTTGTCTCTTATTTTCCCCATGCATTATTTCTCTTGTTTTCTTCCTTTCTCTTTTTCATAATCCCAAATTTTAATTATGATATTCTTGTGCAGTTGGATTGTTTCTTTTCTGCATCTTCTACACCCTGATTTTCCTTGTCTCAAATACCTGACTGACGTTGGAGTAATAGCAAGTCTAAGGATAAAATTTAATTACCAAAGATGATGATTCATGTCTGTGCCACTGTTGGATGGGTTAGCATATTGGTTGTTGCTTTTTGCCTTTACATAGTTACATCTCTGGGAGATGGAAGTGAAGAGGGTGATAATTCAACTCCACTATTTGTCTCTAACTCTGAAATTTAAGGGGTTTAAAACTTACTTTTCAGTTTGGCTCAATGGTAAGGGTCTATTTCCACTGCATTTGCAAACACACTATATCCATAAGAAATTATTTTTTTATCTGTGACTACATTTTCATAATTGATTTTACATAGTTCTCAGGTGTTCAGAGGTGAATGTGGAATAAACACTGTTATGGCGGCTCCCATTCCAGCAGCCACAGCATTCATTTTCAGTGGTTTGAACTGCTCTCACAGATTAAGGCTCCGTTAGCACTAGTGTACAGCAGTCTGAATTCTTAGCTATTAGAGGTTTTGTTTGGCAGGATAAAAGTTGAACACTTGTGTGAGTTTTTCTAAGGCAGCTGATGACACACTTTCAGAAATTTCTATGGTTTTTGTTAGGTTGTTTTTTTTTAATCTGTGAGAGAGAACATAAAACCCACAGGATAGTCAGTCCTCAAAGCAAGTCATTGCGTACACTGAAAGTAGCTGTTACACACCCATGTGAGTGTTGTATTTAATTCCATTGAGCATCTACTTAGACGCACCCTTCAATGAACAGAGATTTGTAGGGAATTCATGTTGTTCCCTTTCAGAATACCCAGATCTGGTCCGGATCCTATATTAAGCTTAGACACCCTACTTGCTACGTTTGAGTAGCATGCCTGAGGCACTGGCTCAACCTGCTGTCTGGATGCTGGCAAAGTATGACAGTACAGTGATTCTACTTGAAGCTACCTCACAGCTGACCAGTTTGGCGTGCAGATAGCTTGAGCTCGCATTGTAGGTGCAGGTGGATAGCTTGAGACTAGATTCCTTCATGGAAAGTTGTATTAAAAATTCCTAAGTTGTTAACTGCCAGAGAGAGGTAGCTCTCTTACAGGAGAAGGGGCCGTAACAGTGTCAGCATGCTTTTGATATCTACCATATTGTTACATAAGCCATAAGTTAGTGAACCAAAATAACCTTCTGGGAGGTATTAACACTTTCATCCTCTGCTGGGGCAGGTGGAATTTTACTTGGTCTTTCCGTGAGACTGTTGGCCCTTAAATAGGTTTCCCCTCTCTCAGGGGAGGGTGTCTGTAAAGCAGTTGCCCCACGAGAGGGTGCTGTAGCATCAAAGGTAACCTCCTGGGGTCTTCTGGCCAGCGCTGCTGCGGGACAGAGCTGGCTGGCTCTGTACTTGGTAACCAGGTATGTTGTAATGGCACCCCTTCAGTTAAGGAAGGGTGATATTTCAAGTGTCATCGTTTCTGATCATGCACAGAAATTATGTAGGAATATAAAGGCCTGTGGGCATGACATTTAGTATAGATTATTCAGTAGATGCCAGTGATGTGTTGAAGAGCATATATGTACTTTTATATATACAACCATATTTACTTAGATATATGTGTAAAATGTGTGAATTTGTATGAATTTCTGAACTATTATTCTAGACCTATATAAAACTTTCTCCTGTAGGAGTAATGAATATTTAATAAATCAAAGTATTGACTATAATTTTGTAAATTTAGGGCAGAATTTTTGTCAAGCAGAGTCATGTCTCTGTTTTGGGGTGGGATGGAAACATTCTTCAGAATTCACAACATAGTTGTGATTTCAGGAATCTCTCTAGAAAAGTGGCAGATCTCAATTCAGAAGTCTCCCTTGCCTGACCCCTGGCAGAGGGGATACCAACTTATGTATATAACTTGTATGCAACTTGTGTTCAGCAGGTTAAAGGTTCTCTTAAGGGATTGCTAAGGAGTGACTGTGTTTTATGAATGTTTTATGTATCACTGAAAAATGAAGCATATAAGGGCCTTCCACACACACCCTGATTCTTAAGCACAAACCAAAGTTCCATTGAATAGTTTCACTATTTCTAAACAGGAATATTAAAATAGCTTTGTGTTTGTATCAGATTGCATGCTATCACTCACTATTATATATCAGTTTGTAAAAAAATCCTGCTTTTTAAATGGTAATTGCAATCTTCATCTACATGATGAAAACTAATTGGCTTTTAAGAAAAAGTACTAGACAGTATGTAAAAAGAAAGAAAACACAGAAATTCCCCAAAACCCAGCACCAGAAACTTTGTTGTAATATACAGGATTTTTTGTTCATTTGATCCAGGCTAGAACAAAAATAACAGTTTGCTGTCCAACAAAGCCACTTCTTTTGGTCCGCTCTTGGTGATTATATATTTTGAAATCACATTACTAGTGAAGTATACTTAATATCTAATTTTTAAGGAAAGCTGTTGTCAAAACTATATGAACAACTGTCTTCCTTTTATATGTAACCAACATGATTGAGTGGAAATTACCCTTTGAAAATTGATGCCATCATTTGTCAGAAGTTCAATTTAAAAATACTTTTTTTCCACTCATTTTTCTCTTAAATGTCTCTCCCTCCATGTCCTTTTCTATGCTCCAGAAGCATAAATGCCAAGCAATTGCATGAAAGTCCAGCATGAATTGTTAACATTGTCTTTTCCCCTCTCTTTCTACTATTCATTTTCATCCATGTATTTTTTTGTTTGCCATCACTTTTTTTTTTGATACTTCATGTTAAATTAATTTGAAAACATCCTAAGCTGTGCAACCTCTGCGAGTAGTAACAGCGGATACCTGTCTGTTTCACTATTTAGTCCCTCCTCCTACCTCTCCATCTTCCAAATCTGTGAGTACGCCAAGTGAGGCTGGGAGCCAGGACTCTGGTGATGGCGCTGTTGGATCTAGGTATGTCACTCTCCTTCTCATATTCATTTGCTTAACGCTTGTCTTCTGAAGAATTAAGTTTTAGAAAAATCAAGGTTAATTACTTGATTATAATATAGTAATATGAGGTTACAGTGTTCCTGAATCTGTGAACAGTGACTGGTTTATGGAAGTAATTTCAAACTTGCAGTGCAACTACACTTCCTAATGTGAAATTGGTGACATTAATGTGGAGTTGTTTAAACTTGTGAGTTGAAAGTAAAATGAGTCTGAATGTCTTGTGGTAATGTCCTTGTAAGCATGAATGTCTCATTACAGTAAAAAATGGGAAAAGTCTGACTTTGGGGCTCTTTCCACTTTTTTCTAAAGGTGGGTCCCTATGGATGACAGGCAGTCTCCTATTTTTCTTCTAACTGGTCTAATAAAAGATACTGTCTACAAACTTTGCGTTGCTTCGGATTTCTTTTTTTTTTTTCCTAACTCAGAACAGTATTTCTTATTATTTCACTTTGCAGCCATCCCTGTACACACTTACAATCTCTTCCATTTGGCCAAAACATGACTTAGTACAGCCACAGGTTTCTTTCTGTCCAGTACTTGCCACTTCTATTTGACCATTTTCTAGTGCATGATGCTTCAAGAAGTGCCGCTCTAAAAAGCATCAGATAAATATTTGCCTAATTAATTTTGGTAACTTTTATTTTCTTGGCAGATTAAATTAATTTACTTAAAATTTACTGAGTATGCATCGTGGGTGAAACTAAAGCAGTGATCATCATTTACTTCTGTGCTTATATGAGTAGTTGTTCTGGAGAAAATGAATGCTTAAAAATGATACTTAGAATACTTTGAAATACCTTTTTTAAAACTGCAGTAACAGCCAGGATATGTGTGGGTTATGCATGTGTAACAATACACAGTCTTAGTCTGAAAATATTTAAGATTTTAATGACCCAAACAAAGGTTACAAGATGCCTGTTTCAAACCATTGAGTTACAACAGAATACATGTGGCAGCAGATATGAACCCAGACATTTTTTGCTTTTAAAAAAGTGCCCAGGTGTGGTCTTGTGTATAGCTTATGCACAATATACAACTGAAGGTCACCTGTTACGTTAGTAAAGAATGAATATACTTGTTCCATAGCTGATTAACAAGCAAATTTTCATTATGTGATTATTGCTTATTAAATTGTTATTCTTTTATATTTAAAATCACTACCTGGAAGAAGCCAGGTTTATTGGGTGATGACATGTTGTGTACTGAATTAATCTCCAGCTCGGTGTACTGTGCTCTCTGTATGTTCATTGGGCACAGTAATACAATGTTGTACACATACATTTTCTTAGGAAGCTTTGACTTGCATCTTAAGCTTCTGCAAGCTTTAAAGCTAACTCCATCTCTTGACAATTTCCCAGACAAGGAACGATTGTGGTCTTGAAGGCATGGAGGTATGAATGTAGAGCTAAACTGAAGGCTAGGTAGAGTTGCTGTTAGGGAATAAGCGGGGGGATTCTGACCACTGGATAACATTCTTCACCTCCCCCAGTAAACAGATGTCTATCACCTAGTCTGTTAGTACACAGTTGTACAGCATTCCTAATGTACACTTGAACCTGACCATTGGTGGGAAAGTTGGGACTGTGTGATAGCCCTTAGAGCTATACCTGGCATTTCACAGGTGACTTTCTTATCAATACAAGATGTGTTAGAAAGCCAAAGTTGTTCCATTATGCTTGATAGTCTTAAAGGCTTTCATATTAGTGTGTTATTTCAGGGAGGGGGGAGTTTGGGGTAGTGGTGGTGGTGGCTTTTTTCCTGGCCTGTGACCATTTGTTCTCTGGTCATGCTGCAGCTATACAAAGATGATCTCCTTTGTTAGTTTAGTCTTTTCTCCTCTGTGATGCTGAGTCTTTTCAGTAACTTCACTTAGTAATTAGCAGAGCAGTGTTCAGACTCTGTTCCTGCTGTTACTTCCATCTGTCTTGCTGTTTTCGTCAACAGAGATTTGGTTCCCAGTTTGGTACTATTCGTTCTCTATTTTCCTTGGAGTATAAATTCAAGACTGGAAATTAATACAGTAGGCTTACTTTTACATTAGGTGGTTGCTTCACAGGATTAGTTTAAATGCAGAAGACACTTTCTGAGATGTAGTAAGTGTTCAGAACATAGCTAGATACAGAGACTTTTGGGTATGTGTGAAAGACTAGGAACTTCTGTTCACTGAAGCTTGTGGGTAAATTCAGTTAACTTTTAAGGTGTAACAAACATTGGGAAAGCAAAAGGAACAGTGTTTTACATTTGTTTTGGTACATGTATAATAGGTGAGTTTTAGCTCAGAATATATTCTTTATTTTAAAAGAACATTTCTGAGAGATTTAACTGTATAACCTGTACTGCTGGTTTACTTGAACTGATTTAAAAGACAGATTATCCCTGATAACACTGAAGAACTGCTGAAAGTTAAAGGAATTCTTTGAAAGCAGGAAAGCAACCTCAGTAAGGGCTAAGTCTTAAGTGGGCACAAAGATCAGAGCCTTTTAAATTCATACCCATTCCCCCAAGTTCCTCTCAAGTGGGACTAATACAGTTGAGAAAATCTTTGACAAGTATTGTCATAATGCAGCATTTGGATCTGTAGATAAGTCATCCTTTGCAGAAGCAAAGATGCAAGTGGTGGTTGTTGGGGTTTGCTGCTTTCTTTCTCTTTTGAATGTATGCTTGAACAACATACAAGCAATATCCAGTCTGAAGTCTCAGGCTCTAAATTAAACTCCAAGCTTAAGTCTATTTAGTCAAGATAAATAGCAGAGACCTAAAGAATAAGTAAGCTCCAAGTATTTACCTTTATGGTGAAATGGTGTGTTTTCAGATGCACAGAATTTAGATATTTAGGTATTATGCTATTGCTGTGGATGCAATAGCAGTTATGTAGAATTATTTGCTAAATATGAAGACAGTGGATTTGTATTTAACTATAGTTATTTTTCTAATGCATACTTTCAAAAAGGTAGTGTATGACACACCCATATTTATGAAGTTTTATTGCATTGTCTGTACATTTTTGAGGTCAACTTTACCTTTAGGAATTGTGCACCTGATTTATAAGAACGTTATTGTCTATGGAACAAAAATATTTTACTTACAATAAAATATTACATAGTTTTGATTTTTTTGTTACAAGCCGTTATTTTTAAAAGAAATATAATAGCATCCAAGGACTTCAGAAAAACTACACATGTTCATCTGTTGATCTCTCTTACAGGCTTGGTTTAAAATTCTACCTAAGTCTGGTAGCTGGCAGAAGACTAGACAAAAATTTGTGGAGAAGGGATGAAGGCTAGAAATGAAAGGAGAAAGAGGATTTATTTCTTACAAAACTGACTTGAACAGAACAGATCTATTTCATTATTCCACAACTTTAAAATGTGTTATTAATATAAAGCCCACTATTTCTAAGAGATTTAAGTATCTTAAACAGAGTTGGCTGTAAATCAGATGACACTTAGAAGCCCAAGGCAGTGCTTAACCCGTAATTGCTGCTATGTCACATGTTGGAAACTCTAGCAGTTCTCTGTCCCAGTGGAAATGCATTTTTGCCCCTCCACCAAAAGGCTTACATGTTGACTCATTTCCTTTACCAATATGACAGTTTCCTCCACATATTTACTGCTCTGGGCAAGACTGCATTACGTTAACGAATCTGTCTTCTATGACATGAACAAATCTGAACAGATTTTAAAAAGAATTTTATGTTTTCAATGAGTTCCTGTCAGTAGTTTTATTTGCCTCTCATAAAAGCTGCATTTGTTTAGCGAGCTCTTACTTTCAGTCTTTAAAATAATTTAATTCTTTTCTAATAGCTCTGAATTCTGCATTTGCTTTTTAACTTTTGTATTTACTGCATGTATTATTGTGCTGAATGTTTGCTGGATTTCCTGTAACTGATGTTACATTGCTTTGTTTCTTGTGAACAATGAAATAACTACAAGCTTACTGTAACTCTAGCATTTCATAGTGTGTATTTGCTCCACTAATCTCTGGCCTTTTTTGCTAATGCTGCATGATTGTTCAACCTGGGGTATCAGGACGCTGCATTGGGATACTGATCCATCAGTTCTTCAGCTCCACTCTGATTCCGATCTGGGGTATTGCATAGATTTCTTATATTCCCTCTTTCATGTACTTATGGATAATAAGAGCTTATTTTTTTCTTTAAGACTTCCAAGTTGTTGTTAAGAGACTGTTCTGTAAGTAGCAGAAGCTCGCTATCCCTAGACTTAGTGCAGTTTGCTTCCAATGGGAACATTTCCAATTATTTAATGTACATAAAATGCTTATTTCTAATAATAAAACTTACTTATTCTTGTTGTTCTTTAAGACTTTGTTTGGGAAAATGTAAAATTTAAAATAAAAATACTAGATTAACTTTAAAAACAGAGTGCTTTCCATCTTTTCTTATAAATGTGTTTATAAAAGCTGTAGTTAATTATAAGTACTTATTAAAACCACTATCATGCTATAAGAAATTACTCTGCCTGCAAAAACTTTTCAAAAGGAGTTACTCTTTTTTTTTTTTTCGTTTTTATCTTTCAAAAGGGGTGGGTAATAAGAACCAAATCTGATATAGGTAATTTGTAATAATATTGCAATGATCTAACAATAATGCACACTGAAATTAACTTTTTTAGGAAGTTACAATGAGTGAATTAATACTGCATGGTTTTGGGAGTGCATTATGCATTGTAGTTTCATCCTGGCCATTTCTACATTTATGGGATCCTCCATAAGCTAAAATCAGAAAGATCATGAGATTTGCAGTATTTTATTCTGGAGTAACATATTATGGATGTGTGACTTGCAGATTAGACTTGGACTCCTGCATTCTAAATAGTGTCTTTGAGGTAGACAAAAAAGGACAGCAAAGTTAAAAGGACTAGGAAATACTTTTTCCCTCCAAATAACTAAGCTGCTTTTTAAGCTCTAAAATTCTAGAACCATCATTGTACAAACATGACTCCTGTGAGGAGATCTAGGTCACTGAAGATAGGGATGTGTCATGTATGTAGCAGTGTCCTAGTCAACTACAAATAACAGAACTTTAAAATTATATCCTGTAGTCCATGCATATTCATTTGCACATTTTTTGTCGCAGTTGATTTAATAATAATATTAGTTGTAATCATGTGACTTCAAAGTTAAGTTTCTGGTGGATTTAAGCTTGACTAAGCAGTGCTGTGACATGATGACTTGGGTATTATTTTAGGCAAAATGTGAAGTAATCCATAAAGTTAAATACATCTTCTGATTTTTCTATTAATTTTATTTAGACGTGGACCTGTTAAACTTGGAATGGCGAAAATTACACAAGTCGACTTTCCTCCTCGAGAAATTGTTACTTACACAAAGGAGACACAAACACCTGTTATGACTCAGCCAAAGGAAGGTGAATGGTTAACTTCTTACTACCCTTTTTTTTTTTTAAATTGTAGTAATGAGGACTGACTGAATTAGAGCCGACGTTTGTGGCCTTGAAACTTAACGTAGAATAAAGTTTGATCTGTGAGATAATTGATATCAATTCTGTTAGTAATTCATATATGACTTGTTTAGGAGTTTTACTGGCATTCTGCATTTTGTTTAACATTACCCTTATTACTAATGCATTGTATTTTCTCACTCCTAACATATGTTCAGGTTAGACACATAGTTGCTTAATTAGTTGACAACTGATAAGTAAAAGTGGGATTATCTTGCGTTTATGATACTTAAGAATACCCTTGCAATTTACTTGAAGGCTGTGTGTCCTTATAAGAAAGTTAACAGTTAACCCTCCCAACTTTTTAAGAATTTGGGTTTTTTCTTTATACCTGGAGCTTATACATCGAGTTTTAAAGGAGGAAACTAATTTCTTTATTAACCCATGCAATGGCTGTTCTCAGTAATGGAATGTAGGATTCTTTCTGCCATACTTGGTTTCTTTTCAGTAAAAAAACTTTTTGAAGAAAACATAGATACTGGTTAACAAAATTGCTTTGCAGTGTTGAAAGACTTGTTTGGATGCAAGTGAAAATACTAATATTGACCTAGTTTGCACGTAGTTCCACAACAAAAGTCTCATAATTTATACTTTGAGTATGTGTCTTTGCTAACAATTTTAGGACCCGATTCTACATTTGTGATTCTGTGTATTCTGCTCTTTGGTATATGAAGTTTTGGGTGTTTGTGCAAGGGGATAAACCTGAAGAGAATACTCAACTGAAGTCTTACACTGGTGTTTACAGAAACTGCATAATTTACCTGAAAGTGTAATACAGATTGTATAGTGTGTAATGCTTAATACAAATGATGCAGAAGTATTGTTCTTGCTCCAGTCTACATTGCTCCTGACAAAGTGACTTCAAGATACACTCCAGACAAGCATAACTAGATGCAAATGACACTGTCAATGAGTTTAAGTGAGGTGGAAAGTAGGGAGGGGGGGAAGAAAGGAAGAAATTGCAACAGTGCTTTGTGTTGAGAAGTTTCTGTCTGGCCTTCTTATCTCTGGGTATTCAGTATAAGGGATTAGTGTGTCTTCAGAACAGCAAACAGATCTCTGAAATTTCATTATTCTCTGAGCCAGAATAACAGAGGATATGCTTTTTCTCTAACCACATCTCTCTTCCATTCCTTGTTTTATCTGTATGCCTGCCCAGATAGGTGTTTCAGGTTTTCCTGCTTTCATTTCTCCCGTGCCTTTTCCTTTCTTTAATCTCTCAGGCCTTATTTTTGTCCTCTCTGTCAGGTTCATGGAATCTGAAGATTAGTTCATAGCTTATGTGCTTGAAGAGTTTTACTTCTGCCTGCTGTCAGTGGAAATTGCCTGGGATTGTATGATCTTGGTTTCACACTCAGTGGATAGGCTGTAGTTGAGGTTAACTGTAGTGGAGCTGGAAAGGTGGGTGGTCTGTATTTCTGTGTTTACCAGAAGGCGCGCTCAATACAGATGATGTCTCCTGATCCATTCCACCCTAAAAATAATATGGTTTTCTTGGGGGCCATAGCCATTATTTTATGATGTTTACCACACAGAAGTCACTTACAGATTTTTTTCATCATTTCAGTGTCAAGGATCTTTTTAAGGTCTGTCTTAAGAATGCCCAAACGCATTAATAAATAGGCTCTCTGTTAACAATTTATGATGACATTTGACACAGGACATGGGTTTAAAAAATAAATCACATTGCCAAAAAGAGATTTTTATTATGGGAAGGAAATGTAGAAATGTTGAAAACAATGGACAAAAGCAGTATACTGAATTCTCAGGGTGCAATTACATAGAATGTATCTAATTTTAATTAACCTTGTTGATTCTTAATCTCATGATCTGAGTTGTGGAGTTTTAGTTTAATAAGTAATATAAATTAAAGATAATCTTACAAAGTACACATGAAAGTTGAGCTTGCAACTAAATTTATACATACAAGTAATGTTCAGTAGCTCCCTTGTACAGCAACAAGTTGCATCTCAGCTAGGTTAGATCCTGTATTCACGCTTTTCTATAAAATGGACTGTTAATTTTCATAGGTTTTAATATGCTGTTGGAGCTGTGCTTTTGAGCAAAGGAAAACAGAAGCTGTTTTATTAGATATGCTGAGGAGTCATTCTCCAGGTTTAGGTCCACTTGTGCTGAAGGTTGAATTGTGCCAAGGGAGATTTTGAGTTACCTAATCTGTCTGGTGGGACAGGTAAGAAGTAAGAGAAAAGAACATTTAAACTAAAGCAGTTCCAAATTGTCATGGAAATATTTATGGTAACACAAACAAAATTACAGTTACATAGAGGAGGCTTCATGTCCTCAACATCGAAATTGACCTTTGAAGATGCCCGTTCTGGATTTACTGTAACAAACAGTTGAATTAAATAATGGATGCTTTTCACCTGAACAGTTCTGGTTTGAAATTGTGGAGGTTACTCATTTCAATTGATAGAAAAGACTGTGTTCAGTAGTTGAGAGATCCAAACCAGGAAAAATCCATACTTGGAGAAGGGAGGTAGACTGTTTATATGGTCATGCTTCTGGGTAGTGCAGATGTGTTGCACCATCATAGACAATACTCAAACATGAAGGAACGCCCCCCACATACCTTATGGATATGAGGCTTCTTGGCTGCAGTTGTTCTGAGCCAGTGATTCTTTCCATTTATAATGAGAGAATTACTAGTTTCTGTGCAGTCCCAGGTGCTAGAGCTAGAATTTGACCTCAGTGCTAGTGGCACTATAGCTTCTTTATGGTAAGACAAAGAGTATCCCTGCTGGAATTACGACTTTTTCACATTCTTCATCTATGCCCCTTTGAAGTGTTATATCCAAGTAGATAGCCTTATCTTTCTCTTCTAAAGTGCCTAGCTCTTAATTCTGAAATTAAACAGCTTCCTTAGGAGGTGCAGGTATTTAGTATGCTAACAGTTCTCACAATTTCTGTTATATTATTGCAGAGTATATGATATTACTATATGTTGTTCTGTTTCGACCACAAAGTATTTGAGAAACTGTCTGTCGTGGGAAGATTGATTCCTTTTATATTATAGTAAAACAATAACATCAGGATCCTTCCTAGAAATCAGTTTGACTCTGTGATTATAGACTGAGTCATCTTTAGAGCACCAAGTATTTTGCCACAGGATGTCATTCACTGTATTCTGAACAGTGGGGAATATTGAATTTCCCCATTAACTGACGTTAATAAACACGCTGCACAGTTCTTACAGGAAGATACCCACATCCAAAGTAGACTTAGAAGGTAAATGTGCAATGCTTGTTTCATGGGCTTTTTATATAATGGTGCAACCCAGAGCTGCTCTTTGAGCTGCTCTTTCCTCAAGGCCCCATGTATACAAGTGGCTAAGGATATAGAAGAGGAACACAATCAGAAATGCTGTCAGGTGGTGGTCTTGACTCCTTGGTTTGATGAAATTACTGACATGTTTGTAATTTTTAATCTTTTTCACACTTTTGTTTCTTTTTTTTTTCTCCAGCGTTTTCATTAGGCTTAGTCTTCTAACTCTACTGTTTCTGTAGCAGCTGTATTTACTCTGTAAAAGAAAGGAGATGAAGTGGTTCAGTGTTTTGAAGATGTATAAGACAGAAAATACAAAAATACATCCTTTTTATTTTTTTTCCTTTTTTTTTCTATTTCTTGTTCTCTGGGCATGTATATTCCTGGTTTGTGGGCTTTTGTGATTCTGTGTTACAATAATGATGACTGTCCCTTTTGTTAAGGGACCAAATAAACTTATTTTGGCTGGTTATGTGTTGTGCCATACTCAGTGCTCCCTTATTTCATAATTAATGAGCCTAAGCATCTGTCACTACTACGCTTTAATAACTTTTGTCACCATCATAACACGAACATCCTGTATTTAGGCTGTTCCATTCCCCAGCATTCCTGTTCTTCCATCCCCTTTTCTACTATCTAAACCCATTTCTGTCTTCCTAGGATGCTGTGTATAATGCTGCTGTCTGCTTCTTTCACTGTCCAGTTGAGGACGCGGGTGTTGTGGTGGGTTTGTTTAGTTAATGCGGTCAGCTGGTTATTAGGGCTGTTATTTAGCCTCTATTTGGCATGTTTTATCAGCCAGTAGATTTTCAGGTCTACTCTCTGAAAATGCATTTGAAATTGTGTTCCCTTTATACACTGGTTTCTTTCTAGCAGGCAACAGAAGCAGTTTCAGCAACGGAGTTACAATTCAGATGTGAACTCTGGTGTATGTCTTAATGTTCTGCAGGCTCCACGTTGGCCACCACACAGACCTGTAGGTCTTGCTGCATTATGATCTACTACTGTTAGATCACTTCCTTTCTGATTTGCTACTGTACTGTTCAGATTCACACAGGGAAGAAATTTGTCACTAGAGTGACTGATAAAGATGTGTCCTTAAAGTAGTTAACGCAAAGAAAGGTAGGCATGAAGGGGAATAGGATGCTCCTCAGCTGTCACGGTTAAGACTTTCCCTGGGCTAACGGTGTACGTGTCACTTAGTGGTGCTGTACAATCTTGTGCATGTGCAGTCACAACTAATTGCAAACAGGATTATTGCTTCAGTACCACTCTTTGAGGAATTGCTGCCTGGTAAAACTTCCAAGACACAGAAGGAAAATACTAAGCGTGTTTGTTCTTTTAATTCTGACTTAAGCAGAGTAGTAACAGTTTGATGTGTAGGATTGGCTTCTTGGATGCTCTTACAGTGAACGTAGCCTTTTTCACAATTTAATATTTTAAAAAGAAATAACGGCCCCTTATGTTCATGTATTGTCCTGTACATGCCTTAAGTGTACAGTGAAATATAGATGGGAAAACTTGATATGAAGACATTCGGTTTAACAAAAGCCACCCATTTCACAGATGATTTAACTTTGATTAACCTACTCTGCAGCAACAGATTACTCAGACAACTGGAACTTCACTCTATAGTGTTATTGCTAGGTGCAGCCTAATTTCCAGCACTGCTTTTCTTTCTGTCTTGCCAAAATACATCACAATTTTGATGTTAACTCCAAAGTAAAAATTCAGTGGTTCATTAAACATGTTTTTTTAGCATTCATTGGCAAGAAATTTGTTGCTATTAAAGTAGTTGCTGTTTTTACACAATCTTTATTGCTCGGTTTGTAACCTTAGGTCCCCTGTTTGCCTGTCAGAAGTAACATGTAGTTAATACTTTAGCATATTATACTGAATATTCATGAAAATGTTGATGTGACATAGAGTCCCATTTCCTCTCTTTTTGGCGTTAGGACTTTTCGAAGTCTTAGGAGCCTTAATGTGTGATATTGGTTTTGTTATGCTGACAGTTGAAGCAGCATAACATGCCAGTTGGTACAGTCAGTAATGAATAAGGAGGAGGAAGTTAGAGCCCTTAAGGTTTCCAAGTTTATGTAGCTGACTTGAAATTACCGCAGTACTCCACTGTATCTGACATTCCTGACTTACTAGATATGGAAGCTTTCAGAAGCAGTATGTCCTGTCTGGGTAATACCTTATTGTTACATCAGTTCATTGCAATTGCCAGCCTCTGGCCTGTTATTAAACCAAATTATCATAAGTAATTAAAATACAACTTTATTATCTCTTTCTTTGTCTAAAAGCTTTATTCTGACTTTTTAAATTGTAAACTTCTGTGAGGAAGCATCTTAATTTCAGTTAAGAAAGCATCCTGGTTTGGGATAGTGAGGTGGAGAATTTCTCTCTGTGTGTGAGGGGGATATCTTGTGTTGCTTGTTTTTTCTTCTGTGTTCTCCAGATCCCTGAATGAGAAAGTTTCCATGTGGTTTTTCTTTTTTAGAGAGAAGGTTTTAGATTTATGTAGTTGCAGATAAATCACAGTGAGATGACATGTTCAATTTCAAGTCTGATATTTTAATATTCGCAAAGTAAGTGCTGTATCCTGCATTTAAATGCAGTAATATCAGCTGGCTGTATGCAGTGAAAGTACTATGAAGGAATTTAGATCTCTCTATAATATATGCCATTTATGTTTCAAACATTAAAAGGCAGGAGCAATCAACTATATGATCTTTTGAATAAAATATGTAGATTAGAAGGTCACTTAGCACTAAGGGGTTGACCATCTGCATTTGACAAGAATTTGACTCCTGTCACTGAAAATGGTACTTAGAATCAGTGTAGTATGACTAATGGGGGGTTGGGCTGAAATTTCTAATTTGGGACTTTCAAAGCTAGAATAATGTATCCAGGGTGACCCAAAACCAAATTTCTGAATTTGAAGGCATCACTTAAATCTGCAAGATTGATTGGCAGGGCAAACGCGGGGCGGGGAGGGGGGTTATCCAAGGGGCTGAATGCGAATATGTGGTCCTGTATTTGTTGTCCCCCAAATCATGTGTGTTAACTCATGTTACATTTTTAATTAATCAGTGTTCACATCTGTAGTGATCTGACATTTAAGTCGTCCCTTCTTTAGAACTGCTACAAGTTACCCAGTTTTCAGCTTACTGGTCCGCTGTGCATGCGGATCCATCTAAAAAGGAGCAGTGTCTTTCTGTTTCTCTGCGTGATTATTTTGCCCAAAAAAGCTTTCATTTTTTTTAAGTAGCACAAAAGCTGTAATTGGCATGCTTTGTAAGGAAGTGTCAATGTGCAAGAGAGTGGAGATCACTAAGAATTCTTTTACGCGTTCTTTCCCCTTTGCACCACCGCCTCCTCAGCAGGGTCACTGAGATCACTAGCTTTTCTTGAAATGGCCATTTTCACTGGCAGGTGCATTATACCCTGTATTTTCAGATTGTTTTTCCATTCTGAATGTTTGGCAGGTTGATTGCTCTGGCTGCATTGACGGAGAAAGGGCTGACAAATGCGGTTGGGCTGGCTGAAAAGACAGTGATTACTGTTTTCCTTTGTGGCTGATTGAGGCCCTTGAAAGGAAAGATTTTAACCTTCACCATTTGGTTCAAAAGTATGAGCATATATTGAAATCATTCATGCCATTTATCCTAGTTCTGTAAACTTGTCAGAACGTAAAAATCGCTCAATTTCAAGTAATGTAGGATTGGCATACGTCATTATCATTTTGATTAAGTTGGAGTTTGTATTATTGTGTGCATTATACAGTGTCATTTAAAGCTTTCTTTCCTGCAGGTACAGTTATATTTTTATTGCCTATACTATGGAGTTAGAAAGATTTTCAGACCTCTTTAAACCTATCACTATGTGTGTGGTTTGGCAGCTGGTATGGCCTACAAGCTGTATTTTGTTTGCAGGGTAAAGGCTTGTCTGTAGACCTCCTGGAGTGCTGGTAATTGCACAGGCTTGCCATTGGGGAAAGACATGATTGGAAGCAGTCAGGCAGAAAAATGTTGTGCCATCCCATTGCCACCTCATAGCAGAGAGACAATCCTAGCAGTACCATCTGGTTGCTGCTATCTAGTCAGCTGGCCGGGCTGCTGAGACCATGGCTTGGCAGCTGGTTCCCATCCCTTGACCACGCTTGCTTTTTTTTTTTTTCCTTTGGCCCCTTTTTTTTCCTTTTTTTGCTTTTGCTTTTTGTGTGTGTGTGCGTGCATGTGCTTTTTTTTTTCTTTTTACTTTGTTTTTTGTTGTTAGGTAACTTTGAACGTGGGTCAGGGAGATGGCTGCAACAAACAAGCCTAGTCCCTGTTGAATACTGTCTCATTACTTGTGATGAGGCATGCAGCAGCCTCCTGCTGCCATTCCCTTATAGACAGATGACATAGCTGTTTAACCAATAAAAATAGTCTTTTCAGAAGCTTATTCTAAAAAGTGGATGAAGAAAACCCAGGAAACGCATATTTAAAGTAATTTAAAGTTATTTTCTGGTTTACAGTATTGAAAGAATAAAATATAGAAATGCAGAAAGTGCTGTAAACCTTGTCAGTATTCCCGAACATTAACATTTTATGTTATTCATTGCAATTAGGGAAAACACATTTTGCTGTAAAGTTCTCATTGCCAAACATGATACAGATAATGAGACTTGCATTTAGAATGACAGAAAAAATGTAATCTCCCTGCTATTATCTTTAGCAAAATTTGCCTCTCAGAATAGCAACCTGAAAGCTAATGTAAGCCATCTTCATGCCATGTGAAGTCCCATTAGACTCTGATGGTTTCAGATCACAAGTAAGCAGCTGCTCTGTAGACTATTTTAGACATTTGATTTTTCTTTATTCTGCAGCATTAATGTGTCAGTATGTTACACAGAACATGCATCCACCACATGGTTATGTGTGGAATCATAAATGCCTGTAAGAGAGGTTTCCACTTTGGATTCTTTACCATTTCTTATGTGTCTTATTTCAGTTTACACAACTACATAATTTAGTGCAACTGAAATCCAGGTGTAGACAGTGCTCCAGCAT
The DNA here is from genome assembly GCF_964237585.1 of Gallinula chloropus. Classification (NCBI taxonomy): domain Eukaryota; kingdom Metazoa; phylum Chordata; class Aves; order Gruiformes; family Rallidae; genus Gallinula; species Gallinula chloropus. The sequence continues at coordinate 22,037,494 of NC_140090.1, forward strand.
CTTTTGGTTTGAGGTAATGCTATCCTGGAGAATACACTTTACAAATACAACCATTTTTAGCTAAATGATACCATTTTACATCCGCTTACTTGCGATTCACATGGAGTGTTACTGTTCCTCACTAAAAACATTGACGGCCTCACTGTAATCTTTCTCCTTAGATGAGGAAGATGAAGATGATGTGGTTGCACCAAAACCATTAGTTGAACCTGAGGAAGAAAAAACACTAAAAAAAGAGGAAGAGGAAGAAGGTACAGTTCTGAAGACGTTCTGAGAGTTCTGTAAAGAAAAGCATCAATAAATGTTTTATTTCTTTTCTTTCCGTTAAGTTGAAATTAATGTGGTTAACATTTTAACAATAAGCTAGCAAAACATAAAATGTAAAAATTTATTTAAAATTTATGGATATTGGGAAACAAATTTTCTAGCATCATGAACAATTCTCTGTTTTTCCTTGGAAAGAATTGGTGAAAGCATGCGGTACAGACAATGTATGTGTAATCCTTTTTCAGCTGCTCCACATGAACTTACAGAAGAGGAAAAACAACAAATTTTGCATTCTGAAGAATTTTTAAGTTTCTTTGACCACTCCACGAGGATTGTCGAAAGAGCCCTTTCTGAGCAAATCAACATTTTCTTTGACTACAGTGGAAGAGACTTAGAAGACAAAGAAGGGTAACGTGAATGTTGAATACTTTACTGTAAATGTGCAATATTTGTAATTGAAGGAGTGATCTCAGATTAATATCTGCTACTTGCCTTTATAGGGAGATTCAAGCAGGAGCAAAACTGTCCTTGAATAGGCAGTTTTTTGATGAACGTTGGTCAAAGCACCGTGTTGTCAGTTGTTTGGACTGGTCATCTCAGGTAAAAAATAATGCTTGCATCAAGCAGTTATCTTTTATAAATCCTTCTGGTTCTATGACTCTTCTGTAAGTACTATTACTACAGGCTGTATTTTTAAATGTGCTCCATAGGGGCTCCACAGTTTGCAAAAAATAAGCAGAGCTGTTAATCTTGTGTGAAAAGTAGTTAACAGTTTGTATTATGATGTGTTTGGCATATTTGTTTCTGGTTTATGCACTACTTTTTAGAAGCAACTGTTATCTTCACTGATAAAAGGTCATTTAAAATTATTGGGGTTTATATTTAAAACAAGTTATGGTGAAAATCAGAACAAGACTAATATGTGTGTTAATGCTGTTTTCTAAGCTAAATTTGAAACAATTACAGTTTTCACTGACAATTTTTCATATATTTTTATATATATGTAAGTTGGTTTTTGGTGTTCGTTCCTTTGCCAGAATAGGGCTTAGATTCTAGGATAGTCTGGACCAGTAGCTAGTCATCTTCCTTACTTTGAGTCTTTCACTTCTTTTACAGTACCCAGAATTACTTGTAGCCTCTTACAACAACAATGAGGATGCACCTCATGAGCCTGATGGGGTGGCCCTTGTATGGAATATGAAGTACAAGAAAACTACCCCAGAATACGTCTTTCACTGCCAGGTATGATTCCATCTCAGGAGGCTCAAGATTTTTGTGTTGATGAGCTCAGACAAGTGCATTCCTTGTGTTTGTGAACTTTGTGATTTCATTGGGCTGGCATTCCCTTTACCCATAGGTACCTGCACACAGGTGTTGATAGCTAGAGATGCCAATTTAGAAACGTTACTCTGTTCCAGAATTTCAGGGATCAATCGAAGTCAGTCTTGTTTGTGAACTCATTTTCTTATTTTATTTACAAACCAGAAAACCCATCTTGTGTTATGGTTGAACCACAGAGAAGGTTTGTATGGGGAGGGATTGAGTGGGATTGTGTACTACTAGAGCTTAGTGCACTGAATGAAATGAAGGTGGTCTGAGGAGATGGAGCAAGGATGAAAACTAGAAACATACGAATCAAGAAAAAGGCAGATGGGGGGGTTTCTAGTACTTTCTGAAAGAGAAAGCATGCAAATCTCTTCTATTATACCAAGCCTGGGATAGCCACTTTATTTTCAAAATGCCATCATTCTGAAAATTTATAAAGTTGAATCAAAATTTCATCTGCTGGTGTCAGACTCGTGTCAAAACCCAGACTGCAAAAGTAACTTTATTGTATCAAAATGGATTTGTACATTCTCTCAAAAAATGATCACAGCACATGAAAAACATGATTAAAATCTTGTGGATTGCTGGGCCTTGCCTTGCTAACGAGCTATGCAAAGAGGAATACAAATGTATACCTACGAAAGAAACGAGGAGGAGAGGTTCATTTCACAAATACAAATTAAAAGACTGTTGGGAGTTCACAAAGGGCTTGTGAATCCTCGAGTAGTTAGACAGTGAAATAGTGTATGGAATAAATCTAGGCAAAGAAATTTCCCTGACATCTGGTCCAGTTTGCTTTAGCTTTAGCTTTAGCGTTGTTGCATTGTAGGATTTTTGCGTCTTTCATTATTGGGATTTATTTTCTTTCCTTTCAGTCAGCAGTGATGTCTGCTACATTTGCAAAATTTCATCCCAATCTGGTGGTTGGAGGCACGTACTCAGGCCAAATAGTGCTATGGGATAATCGCAGCAATAAGAGAACCCCAGTGCAGAGAACTCCACTTTCAGCTGCTGCTCACACGGTAGGGGGTGAAATATCTTCAAGGACTGTTCCCTGTTGAGATGTAGTTAACCTCTAGGAAACTCTGTCCAGTGCACTTGATTGATAATGCTTATGTCCATATTCTGCCAATGCTATCACTGAAGAACTGGGCTAGTCATAAAAATCAAGGTGTTAGCAAAACAAGTATCAGTTTTATAGGGGAGTATTCTTTGTACCGGACTGTGATTGATCTTCTGTGCTTTGTTAAATGGTGAAGTTATATATTTTAATGTATGTTAATTATACCAGAATTGGTTGTTACTTGGAAATTCCTTTTTCTGATAGCGTTTTACAATTTTTAGCACCCAGTGTACTGTGTAAACGTTGTTGGGACCCAGAATGCTCATAATCTAATTAGTATCTCAACTGATGGGAAAATATGCTCTTGGAGTCTGGACATGCTTTCCCAACCACAGGTAAGTTAACTTTACATATATATATTTATATAGTATCTCTTCCAGGTTAATATTGTGTAAAAGCTTAATGAATCTACAAAGCACTAATAAATCCTGTCTGTTGATCCCTTTGTATATTTTTCTTGCACTTGTGTCAGTGGTGAATACGATTGTAACACGAAATAACAGTTCTGTACACCAAACAAAAAAACCCCAACCCTACCATTAAGAAATCTGCAGTACTTTGTAGATGTTAATATTTCAGTTTTGGGGTTTTTTAAAGTAAGTTGCTATTCTTTTCACCACAGGATAGCATGGAGCTGGTTCACAAACAGTCCAAGGCCGTGGCTGTTACCTGCATGTCCTTCCCTGTCGGAGATGTCAACAACTTTGTTGTTGGCAGTGAAGAAGGCTCAGTGTACACTGCCTGCCGCCATGGCAGGTGAGCACAAACTGTAATTACTCAGAGGAAATTAACGTAGTGAAAGGATGAGTCCCTGCATGCTTGACACTGTTATAGTGATTTATAGGGCATGTTTAGTCCTTTGTCTTTAAAGAGTTCCAAACAGATGTATATGAAGTCAAGTGTGCATGTTTTCCTGAGGAAGAGCTTCATTAAAACCAGAAGTTGGAATGCTGAACTGGTACTGTGCTGCCTTCAGTGACTGGGAGCTGCTGGTGCTGATGAGGGCAGCGTAGGTCACTGCAGCTTTATTCATTTGAATTGTAGCAGAACATCCCAAACTTTGTATCAGTTCTGTAGATAATTGTACAGTAACATCACGCACAATCTTAAATTGGCTTGCTCTTCTCCTGCTGTTCAATCTATTTTGAAATTGTCTGACTGTATCTTATCAATTGCTTTCTTAAATATAATTGAGTGCCCAGGTTTCATCTCAAATACACATCACCCTTGCTGCACAGGTGTTTTTTGTTCCAAAATACCCAAAATTGTATCACTTTTGTGTAACATCCTTCCTATCTCTTCTCCCCCTTCTTTCTCATGGCTCCTGATAGGAGACTATTAGGGTTATATTGTTACTGGTTTATGTCTGAACTTGGTGTCCATAAAGTACATGGAACTTCCCTTAAGTCGGTGAGAGCTTCATGCTCATTCCTGAGGACTGGATTTTGTTATTTGTATGAATGGGAGTTGAAGTTATTGCTTGAAGAGCAATGTAATTAAATGTGTGGGCTGGTTCCTCCAAAGTGAGTCTCTTCTCCCTGGGGTACTAACTAAAGGTTAGCAGAGAAGAGATGTTAAAGTTAAGGTCTGTATGCCAGGCTGGTGTGTGATCCTGTTGTGATGAAGCCTTTCACAGCGGGGTAACATCCATAAAAAGTGGTGAAATCTTGGCAGCTACATTTAAATTGCATTTCAGTGCTATCTCTGTCTGCAGATGTGTGGTTTTCAGATAAATTAACCTTCGTCATGTATTCTAAACAGCAAAGCTGGAATCAGTGAGATGTTTGAAGGGCACCAGGGACCAATCACAGGTATCAACTGCCATGCAGCAGTTGGTCCTGTAGACTTCTCACATCTTTTTGTCACCTCTTCTTTCGACTGGACAGTAAAGCTTTGGACAACTAAGGTAACTTAAATAAAGTTCAGTGGCTTTCTTCGTAGTCCTCGACACAAGGTGGTGCTGTAATGTAAGCTACTTAAGAAACTTGAGTAAACTGAAGTCATCCCGTGTGAAGCTCTCCAGGTTCTGGCGGCAGTCTGCAAAGAAGAGACAGACGATTAATAAAGCTGTAGTCAGTGACATCAAGCTTTGCTTTCAGCTTGTACATCGTTTGTGAACTTCTGATTCATTCCATTCATCCTTTTGTTACCAGTGAGCACAGTGTAGTCACATGTAAATCATGTTGTAGAATCAGTTACTTCATATTATGCACAAAGCAGATGTTTTGCTACAGTTTTATAGAGGACCAAGGGACAGCATCAAAACCAGTGTCAGTTAAACTCCATGAGTTTTGTATTATCTGTAATTCCCATTGCCAGAATTACCCCTTTGATACCCAGAGGAAGCAGAGTTACAGTCTCCCAGTAAGAGTCCAAACTGCTGTCACTGAACTGGCCTAGGCTTGATTTACAAGATGTGTAATGCATTGGATTTTCAATCTTTTACATTATTGGCTTGCTACTGATTGTTTTATAGTAGCAGACAGACTGCAGGCTTTGGAAAGCATCCCTTTAATAACAGCATTAACTTCTGGCTGTGTTTTGCAGAGGAATTTTTTAAAGTCAATGTGAATCACTCTTTAGTTATTGTTGGTAATGTTGTTGAGAAGTTCTGTATTTTGCTTTACCTGTTAGCTTTAGAATTTAGCAGTGCAGAGTTTGGGTATTGCATTGTTTGGTTTTTGTTGAGTTGTTTGGGTTTTTTTTCAGAATAACAAACCTCTCTACTCCTTTGAAGACAATTCGGATTATGTGTATGATGTGATGTGGTCTCCAACTCACCCTGCCTTATTTGCCTGTGTGGATGGGATGGGTAGGCTTGACCTCTGGAACCTCAACAATGATACTGAGGTGAGGCAGCCAGGTTAACAGTCAAATACAGCTGGAAAACTGTTTGCATGCTTTGAAAACAATGCTAAGAGTTTGCCATAGCATTTTGTTTTGGGGTTTTGTTGTTGTTCAATATTCTACTGGTTCCTGGATAATAGATAGCATTCTTTGATTATGGGGTTGTGATTCAATTGACTCCTCATAATGAATAACAGTGGTAGTTAAATTGTTTTACCTGTACCAAGAGTGAAAACATCTGTCGCTGTAACACCAACATGTGAAAGTGATGACAGATCTCTGCCAACACAGCCTCAGCAACCTGTAGCTTAACAGTGTGAACAAACCTGTTACCCACATGGCACTGTTGTTCCTATTGCCATAGTAATACTACAGAGAAATTGTATTTATTTGCCCCTCAGCTTAGAGAATTGAGTGCTTGGGATTTCTGGTGTGAGTTACAAACTTCATTATAGGATAAATTGGTTTTGAGTCTTAAACTTGTTGGAGGTAGGTGAGAGGAAGAACCTGAGACATTTGCTTTCTTAAAACATCCCATCAAAGGAAGAGTCATTCTGTAGGGCCACAGGTCAGCCTGTGGCTTCAGGTTGGGATTGTCCCGTTCTAGCTGTAGGACCTGCAGGACAGGAGTTGACCTGCCAGAACAGGTGATTCATCCCTGCCCTCTGCTGTGATCTTTCTGGAGATCCCTGGGCTCCTCCTTGCTGTCTGGTTGAATGCATGACTGTGCCTCCTGCCTCATGACAAGAGTGCAGATGTGCTTTTTGACAGAGGATGTTTGTGCCTCAGCCAAGGGGCAGGGGATGCGGTGTTTTGGTTGTATCACTGGTGATTGCCTAAGAGCACAGAGAGTCAGAGATGGATCTGCATACTCTGCCCCAGCTGAAGTGGGACTAGGTGTGTTCTGTAATCAAGAGCTCGTTTTTAGCAATGTGTTTTAAATGGATGCAGGTGCCAACAGCGAGTATTACTGTGGAGGGCAATCCTGCCCTGAACCGTGTGAGATGGACACATTCCGGGAGAGAGATTGCTGTGGGTGATTCGGAGGGACAAATAGTGATCTATGACGTGGGGGAGGTATGTATGCCATGTATCCTGCAAAGTAAATTGCAAAACACTTCAGTTTCTTTGACTCGTGCTCCTATTTAGCAGCTTGCTTTTCACTTTCTTCCCCTGTGATTAGCAATTTAGTTTTTATTTTCAAATTAGTGTTTCCTTTTTGTGTCTATTTCAGGTATTCTGGTGTAATTTTCTAGAATGCCATCTGTCAGTCAATCAAAAGAGCATTATTTTAAAGCTGGTGAAATAAAATGAGAAAGTCAATGGTTTTGTTTGTAGAGATTTTTATCTTGTCTGTATCTGGGGTATATGTGAATCCTGACTGTAGCTTGAGAGAGACCAAACAAAAAATGTTGCAGCAAAGCAGTCTTGACTTTGTATCTACGGGGAAGCTGTGGTACTGTGGACTGTGGTACTACATAACTAACTGATTGGATGAGGACACCACGTTAGTATTCCCCTCTGGAGCTGGTCTCAGTGGAGACGTAGTGTGCAAGCTTGTAACAGTATCACCTCATGCTTAAATACAGGACTCTCAAATTCCGCTGCTTTTATTAGTTAGAGCTTTTGATGTTCAGAATATTCTCAAAGTTACACTAAACAGAGGTAAACTTCTCCACTGGAACCCACTCTGAACATTACTTAAGCACTCTGCCGTTCAGAATGAGCTCAGGTTTTATTTATCAGTGGGTTAAATGACCTTCTCTTTGTCGACAGCAAATTGCGGTTCCTCGCAGCGATGAGTGGACGCGCTTTGGTCGAACGCTGGCGGAAATCAATGCCAACAGAGCTGATGCAGAAGAGGAAGCTGCAACCCGCATACCAGCGTAGACCTGAGGAAGCAGGCAGCACTGGTGGTAGCCTTGTGAATGATTCGATGCAAACCCTAACTGTGTAAGCATGTGTCAGTTCGAGTAATTTCATAGGGGAGGAATATATGGATTAAACTATGGACCTGAAAAATGTATTAAGATCACTGAAAATCCGATCTTGCATTGTCACTTTTTATATATAAATTACAAGCACATTCTTGGATTTGTGTAACTTTTAATACAGTTAACTTTGACTTTGCAAGGAACTACTTTTGCTAAAGCACTAACCTGGTGTAAATTTGCTCTTGAGCTTCTAAAATTTCCACTTTGTAACAGTATCTATTTCTGAAAAGTAAAACTTCTGTTTCTATACTAAACTTTCTATATTACACAGACTAACCTTCCTTAGCTTATGAATCTCCGAAGCGTTCTTTAATTTGAACTCTTCAAACTACCCATGGCTATGCATGCATATGTTCCCAGTAAGTTTCACTGTTTATAAATAGATAAGTCTCAGACTCTGGTAGTGGGTAATATATGTGAATAAAAATTTGTCTGTAGTTACAAAGTTATCTGATAACTGGACCTGAATTAATGAAATACATATTTAATAACAAGTTCTTTTGTTTGAATTGGCGCATTAGAAGGTGAGACTGATCCGTAAATAAATATTATATGAGCACTTGTCAGCTGTCACCTGACCCCTCATCTGTCACCCTGCAGTAGTTGGAGAGTAGAAAATTGTGGGAGCTGCTGCTTTGATTTTACTATACCCCCATCAGAGAGTTGTTCTCTACCCCCAGCCTCTCCTTCCTACCATGGCATCAGCCCAAAGGAGGGAAGCTACGGTTGTCAGATTTCCCTTATCCAAAGGAGCTCAATTTTGCCTTAATTTCTATAGCATGAAGGATCACGTTCTGTTAACTGCAGACTTGCTACTAACTTTCCATATTATACTTAAGAAAGATGTTTTTGTTGCTTTTTAACAGTTTTATTGAAACAAAACCCCTTGATGTTGGGAAACAGAATGGTTGGTACTTCTGTTAGAGGGGTTTTGAGTACTTTTTTTCTTAGGGCACTACAGAAGTTCCCATCAAGGCTGGTTTTGGGTTGGGGGGAGGTGTTGTGTTGACTGGGGGGTTTACTTGGTTTTGTGCAGTTTTTTAGTAAATATTCTGCCAGTACTGATGCCTTTAACTTAGGACTCTGTTTGTTTCTGATATTCTTAATCTGCTACAAGCGTATTGATTTGCTAAAAGAGCTGCTTTATATGCGTAAAAGTGGGAAATCCGTTTATTTTCCTTAATCAGCTTTATGTCTGCAAGCATTCTTATTGTTTCTTCATTCTTTGTTTCAATGTGGGTTGGTTTTATGGTTGGTTGTGGGTTTTTTCCTTGTCTAGGCTGTATCAAGCAGCTCAGAGTCACAGGCAGCAGAACAGCTGTTCTGTCTTCAGCAGGTTCTTTTTTTCAGTGGGTTTGAACATAACGTGTTGAGGCTTCTGTTGGTGTTGGCTTGTCAGGAGTCCCCCCCTTTCAAAAGCAAAGTCATGCTGTTCAGCTTGACATTTGCCTTGTGTGTTTTCTTCAACTGTGTGACAGCAGCTATCTGTTCCGTGAGAAACATGCAAACTATATAAAGAACTGGCACATCATGTGATGATTTTTACCCTGTGGGCACAGTAACTTTTAAGGAGCAGAACCCTCCCTTGTCTGACTGGGTTTTTGGTTTTTTGGGTGTTTTGTGTTCGGTTGGTTGTTCTTTTACTGAGATTGTTACTCCTCATTTAATGCATTTCCATCTGACTTTTATTTTTAGAAGCCCAGTAGATAAGGCTTTCTTTCAGTGGAATATGGCATAACTTTTATAGTTCATAAGTGTTAAAGTCATTTCATCCTTTTAATAGTTTTCAACAAAACTGTTCTGTATTCATTCCTGCTTCTGTTCTTCCCTGACAAAATAGCTGAGTACAGGTTAAAACCCTGCCTGGTTCTGGAGCTGTAAGAAACACAAATGCTGTGTTGCATTGTGGAGTCTCTTAAGGCCTTGATCAAGTCAGTCAACAAGCTGTGACTAAGATTAAGTACCAGGGGGTACCTGCCAGTTTTGTATCTATTTAGAAAAGTGCAGAACAAAGTACAAAGATGTGGCAGAGAGTTCCTGGGAAGCCTGTCTGCAGAGAACAGGGAAGTCTTTAAACAGAAACACAAACCAAAAAAACCCCCCCACAGACAGAGATGCCTTCTGATGGAGTTCCACAGATGCACAATGCAGAATAGCAATCGAACTGCCACGTTCTGTGTCTTACAACCTCTAGATCACTAAATACTGTTCAGCACCAAAAGGTTTTGCATCTTGCTTAGAGGCTACACCTGGAGGAGGGTTTGTCTCTGGGTGTAGCATTCAGGTTTGAAGAAGCCCTTTCTTCATAAGCTGGCCAGAACTCTCCATGTTGGCCTGCTGTCACCTGAGCAGGGAACTAACAGAGCCTCAACCTGGTTCATGCCACTGGAGCACGCTGTACTCTGAGGTGTTTAACTCTGAAAGAACCATGTAAAACTAAAGGCTGTCAGCTGCCATGCTTCAGTAAGGAAGGCTGGAGCCCCACCCACCTTCTCCCTGGCTGGATGGGTACTGTAACTACTTTCCTCTAAGGAAAATCTAGACACTCTTATTTCCTCTGACACTTCTGTGTTTAAAAAGTACAGCAGATACTATCTGCCAAAGCCAGAAATAGTTCAGTCTTCTCCTTTCTCTTCTAACATGGCATTACACTCACCTGGAAGTCTAAACAATCAGTTTTCCATATAAAAAAGAATACAAAAGGAATTTTGCAGGTTTTTTTCCCCAGAGTAACCTTTGTTTTCCATGGTAAAACAATCCAGAAATAAAGAGAATACCTTCAATTTCTTTTATAAAGAGCTTTACCTTTTGGGGAAAAAAAAGCCCTCTGACTCCCCCCTCCTGTAAAAACTCCTGAGTCCACTAATAACTGGCAAATATCTCATTGTGTTTTAAATATGCTACCACAGAGTGAGACCTATTACAGGTTATTGCCATGTACGTCAGGGGAGCTCCTTGTTACCAAGTACTGCTGCACAATAAAATACTGCATGTGCTCATCATTACCCGCTGTGTCCTCCTGCGCTCACAAGCCAGCATGGCGCCGTGTAGCACCTGGGCTGGAGCAGGCTCTGCGTCCTGACCCGATGGGTGCAGCTCACCTTTACCTTTTAATCTGATCTGTGGTCGTGGGTGGGGGGTGTCACACTGGCCAACTTTTCTATAAACAAAGTCATGAACCAACCCACAATTCAGTGTTTTTAAAATATTTTATTGTCACGATTGTTAACAAAACACCTTCCAAACATTCTGTACATTCCAAACTCTTTTGAACTGCACTACCCATTATATAAATGTACGTGTATGGATGCTGTGATGTCTCTGTACAAAGATGTACAATATGTACAGTAACATTAACCATAAGCTGTGCAAGGCAAAGTCTAGGCTACAGATTCATGCCACTGGTTAAAACAAGGCATAGAACCACAGCTTCAATCAGACCTTGTGTGCAAATAAACAAATGCAGGTATGTGTTAATATTCAAAAGGAGTAATTAGATTTGCAAAGCCCAGTTCAGCTAGAACAACATGCAGCTGACTGGAGAAAATACAGTTCTACTCATGTGAGCTTTGTCCACTGCATCCCTGTGTTAGGTTGAAACGTCTGTTTGGGCTTCAGCTGCTTGGTTTCGGTTGAGCTGAAGCGATTGCAGGAGATCGAAACTTTGGAAGATATAAGCCAAATTTATTTTCTATACCAGCAAAAGTAGCTGTAGCGAGTCTGTATCCACCTATGTGCTCAGGGTTAACAGGAGGAAGATCTGAAATCCGAGTTTTGGGGGTAGGTTCTGATCCAGAAGGTTTGCTGTTTGAAGAAAAAAGAAAGAAGAAAGCCTTTTCTTTAAAGTGTTGAGGGTTGTTTTTTTAAGCCTGAATAACTTTATGAGCTCTACACTAAATACTTATAGCTTTGGACTGAGTATGGAAGACTGTTAAAGCTGACTAATTAATTTACTTCCGTGGTACAGTAAAGCTGAATTCAGACCACTACTTAATAGAAAACCAAAGCAAAAATGGCTTTGTAAAATCTCTCTAAATTCCAGGGACAATAAGAAGATACCTTGCTGTAATGGAAGGATAAATTCTCTGTAGTGTATTAAAGTAAATGCACAATGGTTCCTTATCTCCTCATCTGTTTAGAAGTAGCACCCAGGTTTCTGTTGTATCTGGATGAAGGGATTTTTTGCATACTGCAAAAAAGTATAGCTCCTCAAAGGCACTAAGCTTAAGCAGTCCCACGATGACAAAAGGTAATATTTATTTTAACTTGGTAGTTTTTTTGTGCAAGCTAAAAAAAAAAACAAGTATTTGACTTACTGGCCTCCAAAATCGACATAAAACCATCGCTGCAGAAGTTCGTAAGTGACCAAAGTAACACCAAACTGGGGCGAAGATCTGAACACACGAGCTGTTAAATATTACAAATCAAAGTGTCAAACGAAGAGAAGAGTTTCTCAGGAGAGCAGCTGAACACTTCTCACAAGGAATTACGTCTTTCTGAATCGGACATGGTAAATAATGTTCTACTGCTTCGAGCCCTTAACAAAGCAATGGCTCGTTTACAGACTTAGGGTCAGGCTCAACATTCAGAGCGTGTTTCTCACCTCCAGCTCCCTTCCAGAAAGCCGACGGGCCTTCTTCCCTCAGAATCTTTCCGAAGCAGTCGATAACTCCACTGTATGTTGTCTGACCAGCGCGAGCTGCCACTTGCAGTCTTGTCTTGATGACATCAGCAGGGGTTACCAAAGAAGCAGCAGGCACACCTTTTAGAAGAAAGCCACATTTAATTTGCACAAAGAATCTTGTAAAAGATGAAATGCTGAAAAAATACAATAGCAAACTTCAGTATTTTTTGCAAGAATTGGTTATTACTAACAATGCAAGTTCTTATGCTTGATCCTAATTTAAACTGTTGTTCTTGGTATAATCCTTTTGAGTTTCTGAATTTGAAGGCCCTGATAGGTTTATTATTATTACTACTACTTTCTTTACTATCACCAGCAGTTCTCTCAGTATCTTGTAGTGGTCTGTCATTAACAGCAGTTTCAGATAGATAGGTATTTTTAAATTCACACATGCGATGCATATAAAAGAATATCCATGACTACAGGGAAGGTTGTGCACCCTTACTGTATTTGCTGTCCTTCTACAACAGATTTTGCAAGTTACATGTAAAACTGATTCACAAACTTGAGTCCTACACATCCATTTGTTAAAGGTGTTAATAAGAAAACTACTACTTCAACCACCAAGTCTGCAGAGATACATCTGTACTGCTGTTTGGACTGTTCTGTAGGAGAATAGGTGCTGCTTACGTTAACAGGCAAGCCATAAAAAGACTGAGGACAATGAAGGTGTTACAAGTCTGCTTAGTGCCAACAGCAGTAGCCAACAGTGAGGGAAGAACAAATCTCCGCTCCCAAGGCACCATTCTCAGCTTTCTAGTCAAAGGAAAGGAAGAAGTTTTCAGAAATGTACTCCACAGTATTTAACTGTGTTATCTGAGCTATTTCTGAATCCCTCTGAATACTGTAGACATGACCTCTTTAAAAGAGGAATCAGCATCTGACTTAGACTTTTCAAATTGGTTTTGACTTCTGCTGAGCAACAACTAGTGGCTACCACTGAACTCAAAGTTTAACAAGTCACTGATTTCCATACGGGATCATGATGTCTGAAGTGTCACTGACCAATGCAGGAGGTTTCAAAGGAAAACAGGAGCAATGTTGTTAAACGTACAAGCATACGCTAATAGCAACCATATCCAGGTTTTCCTTTGCAGCCTGTTTTCTTCCCTGCTGTGCAGGAAAAGCAGGAATAGATGGAGCCATTGGGAATGTGAAATCTGCAATTCTGAAAGGCAGATTCCTACAAGATTCACACACGTTTGTAACAGAGTTCATGCCACCCAGAAACACCAAACAAGCCGTGAAGTTTGCAATCTAAAATAAAACCAGCACGTCTGCATACAAGGTACAAGTTAAATGATGATACCTATAGTGCTTCTATAATAAATAGTTTTCCATTTCTGGCAGCTCTGCATTACTTGAGGGCAAAGGCGGCTACAACCTCATCCCTAGTTTCCGAGCTGGCCTCTCCCTTCCCCCTGGCAGGAGGCACACACCAACAGGCCAAGAGCTGGTGCAGACAGGCTCTGTACCAAGGCCAAGATGGGGAACTCTGTACACACAGCTCATGACTGATGTGTGTGTATATATATGTGTGTGTGTGTGTGTGTGTATATAGTGATTCCTTACGACTGTAACAAGTAACAAAGTTCTGATCATCCAATGATGTTTCTAGACTGCAGCTCCCAACACTGAGTAGTTCTCGATTGCAAGGCTGCAGACAAGCAGTTTTCACCCTGGTGATCTAACAACTCAGCTGTGCAGAATCTGGCCATTTGTATCCACAATCTGACACATCCACCACTACCATTCCTACATCAAGTATTTTAATGCCACTTGTCATTTAGTAGAAACAACTTTTTCTCAATCACAGCTGCGTATTCTCCACACACTAAGCATCTTCGAGAAGCCTTTAAAATATTTTAAATTTCAGAGGATGATACTTCAGCTTCTTCACAAACTAATGCCCTATTTTTAGCAATTACATTTGAACAAAGTTTCTTCTCAGTTATTCAGGAATCCAAAACTAGGTAAGTCATTTTCTTCTTAGCTCTTATGATATCTCATTTTATGTTCATCAAAGATTCAAATTAGCCTTCAACTCTGAGAGCACAGTAACAAGTAAAACCCCATTGAGACAGACAGATCAAATTTGACTACAAGTTGCTGAGCTGCATTACGCTGTTTATCCACATTATGCAAATGTAATTAGCTCTCATCAAAATTACATCGCCTCCCACCAAGGATAACAGTGATCAAATTTAGATTAAATCAGATACAATGGTACAGTACCCTTCCTTTATATGGGGCTACTGAATGAATATTAAATATTACTCACTAAAGAAAAAAAAAATTACTTCTAGAAAACATTCTGCAAAATTACCTGCGATGGCTCCAGCTGTAAGGAGATTAAGCCCTCCCACGTGGCCATTTTCATCAGCAAGCATCAGTTTACTGTGAGCATAAACAGGAAAGTAGATTGCAGAAAAGGGAATGTCTCTGAGGAAACATGCTTTGGCACCCTGTCACACAGAAAAGAGGCATAATACAAATAAATTTTGTAAATAAGGTTTAAATTGATATCCAGCAAGCTGCCTGAGCCCAGGAAGTACCGACTCTTTTGATCTACCAGGTAAATAACACCGAAAATAAAACGTCTCAGGAAACAGAAGATGTAGGGTTGAACCTGAAAAAAGAATAAAGCACATCTAAAATAAGTTTCTAGAATGAGGAGGATTCAAGGTTCAGGTCTGATTTCAGTAGGCAACACATGACATCAATGCTGACATCAGTACATTTTGCATTTGATGTGTCCAAACGCGATGTAGAAAGCGACAAAGGTCTGTCCTTATGTCTTGCTGACAAGAGCCCACAGCCACGGAAGCAGCAAGAACAGTCCCCTGCATCCCATTTTTTCCACCAAACATGAAAGCACGACTAAAATAAAAGCAAGGACAGCAAGGCCTCACACTGATCTCCGCTCGTCGGCGTCTGGTTGACTGAAGAAGCTGCACTGGAAGGTTGGCAAAAGGAGCCAAACTGCTGCAAAATGGAAGCTAGTCAGTAAGGGGAAGGTACAGGGGGACAACACGAGCAGCCTGTGGTAATACTTCAAGGAGTAGCTCCTGGCCATTCAGGAGTTCCTTAACACACTGGAAAAACAATGAAATGGCCGTAATAAAACATTCACAGAGTCACAGAACGGCAATGCATGCTGGCTGCAAAACCACCACTCTGTGCCTGAAGACCCAGGCCAGCAGCCTCCACACAACAGCCCCACCTGAGGCCAGTCCCCCAGCACCTATCTTAACATAACAAACACTCTGTGGCTTATGCAGAAGACCTGATAAAGAGAAACTTGGATTTTCTGGTCTAAAATGAGTTCTTACAGTTATTCACAAATGACAATGCAATTCCAAAGAACAGCAGAATTTTTAGTAAGCTCAACTGTTTAATTAATGCAAATAGCAATGGTAATTTTGTCCCCTGTTCCACAGTACCTGTGATCTTCAGGAAACATAATGGCCATGAATCTCATCTACCAAATTCAAAAGAAAAGCTTCAGCTCCAAAAGTAAATTTGCACATTTTTATAGTATTATTGCAGGTCTATGGACAAAGCATGTAAAACCATGTTTTCTAAGCGCAGAGCTAACACGACTGCTGAATTTCCGCATTACCCCTTGCACTGGCAGAAGATACAGGAAGAAACACTCTTCCTTGTTTAAGAAGACTAATAGCTTCTGCTCCATTACATCTGATCTGTAATGATGGTAGCAAGTATACCTGCAGGGAAGGAATCTGTTGACTGGCATTCTGCTGCAGTACAGTACAGTACGGGCTTTTTTTAGTGGAATTTGTTATTGACAAATCCCACCACTTAACTTCTTAAAAATCAGAATCCCACTAAACTCCACTACTGTTTCACTGCCGTCAAATTATTAAGACAAAGAGAATACCCTGCTGCAAAGATAACAATAGAGATAACAGAGATTCAAAATAAATGTAAGAGAAACACACAGGGAAAGCTAAAGAAACTTTTCACAAAACCCCACCAAATGAAATGATCAGTGCCAGAAGCCAGCAGGTCTGCAATACAGGACTCCCTGTAGCTTGGCATAAAAGCCCAAAGGATAGAATGGGGGAGTATTTTTTTGTATCCCACTGCCATTAATATAGAAGTGGGTTTTCTTCAGTTTTTCCACCATGGGGCTGCCCTGCAGGAAGAGATTGGTTTTAAATTCAAAAGATTTCTTTGTTTTTAACAGTTTTTGTTTCAACGATGTAAAAGTTTAGCATAAAACGTAAAACAATGACGCCACTCAAAGCAGAAATACATACCTTATAAAGTCCAAGAAGGCCTAAATCTTTTATAACAGAGAGGGCACTGACTCTGGGTCCTGTAGTAATTTCTCCTGCTACCTGCAACCGAATCTTTACAATCTCCAGAGGATTAGTGAAGATGACCTGAGAAGCTCCTGCCTGCAAACACAAGGAAAAAGAAAGCAAATTGTGTTACTAGAGCATGTGGCGACAGGTTGACTGTCACAAGGGGCCACGTGCCTTCACTTCTCTCTGTACTCACTGATATTCTTGTGTGAAAATATACAAGAGCTACTTAGTAAAGCACCTGTCCAGAAATTAAAACCCCCAAAGCAGAAATCAGTTTTGTTAAAAAAAAAAAGATGTATTCCACAAAGGTGGAATAATTCAGTTTGTCTCCGTTTCCCTCCTTGCCACCACTTTCCAAAAGTCTATCAGACACTACACGCGATATTAAATAATCATTAGACTTGTGCTACTACAGCATCAAACACGTATAAAGAAGCCCTTATGTTTATTCAATAATGATCCATCACCAGTGTGTAGACATGTTATTTGCATTTAGTGGTGATGCTGTTTAAAAGGTAAATTTGCATTTAATGGTGTAATTTTAAATTATTAGAAAAGGTGTTTGGAGTTTTGTTTTGCAGCCTTTAATTGTCCTAAGTGGAAACAAAATATAAAATTTAAATAGGAAAGGTATCGTTTCCAAATATGATACTAGATAGAAACAGGAGTCGTATCTTTGAGCTAAGCATGATAGCAATTTTTCATGTGGGAAATCCTCTGTTAGCAGTGCTGAAGGACTATTTCATGTACTTCCTAACAATAGTGTTGCTGAGCTGCCTGAGGTTCTGCACTTGAACAAAAGGCTTTCAGAGAGCTGTATTTCAGATTTGAGAGAGATTCAGTCTGACAGTTCAGTTTCAGAAGCATGTAAATTTATTTAAAATGACATGTTTAGATTTCTCCACGGTTTGCTGTAGGTACCACCATTCACTTCTGCAGGAGTGTGTGGTTCATCACAAACCAGTTAAATTCTACCAGGCTTGCATTCTCCCCTCTTCCTAAGCCACCTTTCACACTTAAAAATTAAAACTAGTTCCTTATAAAACCGACATATAACTACTTGAGTACAGCCAACTTTAAAAGCATTTCTTTCATAATCTGGAAGCTCCTCTTAAGACCTGTCAAATTTTAGTGAAGGAAAAAGATGTGCAGTATTTGCAATTAAAGCTTATTCCCACTTCTAAATTGCCCAGGAAATAAACTCTCTTTGTGATGCTGGGGGGGTGGATGTTTGTGAAGGAAAATCAATGGTCTGCTACAGCACCGCCTGGACAGCAGGCATGGTGTTCTTTGCTAATTGATTCAGAACTAATGAACACTAATCCTTTCTGCCTGTAGCACAATCTTCCTCTCTCCAGTAGCAGGCAGAAAAAACACCAGATTAGCCCTGAAGCATGCCTTAGGAGTCAGTAACATGAATTATTGTCGACTTGAGACAAAAGAGCACTGCAAACCTCCACAGCTCTTACCAAGAATGACTCAGGTAATATCAACAGGATGGGGGGCATGAAGCATCAAAATCTTCACTGCCCAAGCACCCAACACTTCACCACATCTTTACTGACCACACTGCTATCCTGCTGCAAGCCCCGATTATTAGTTCACTCAATACTGCCATTTAAAATCATCACTGTTATGGCTTTATTAAGGCACCTTGAACCAAACAGTGGGTCTTTAACAACTGCCACTCAAATAATGGGTCTGGGTTGTAAATCTTTATTTTATTCCCTTACTTCAACTCTCTGACAGCAAAAATCTGGTGGACACCCACCAAGATCACTAGAGCTCCCAGCCCAGCCAGACTGATCCCATCTTCCCTGTTCCCTGGACTTCCTGCACTGTGTTCGCTCCATTACCTGACACTACTCATGCCCAAAGCCATTCTTCAGCCTCTTTACTCCTGATCTTACCTTCCCAGTTCAAACACACCTACACAAGCAAGATGAAATGCTGCCCTGCCAGGCAAAGTTCCACTCCAAATAAAATGTATATAATTCACACCTGGCAAGTTCTGTTAAACAATAACCAATTTTTTTTGTTCATATTGCATTAAACAGAAAACCAATTTCAAATGTTTACCATTATTTTCCTACGTAATTTTTAAAAATACTTCTGGCAGCTAAAGCATTAAGCAGAATGCTCCTACTATATAATACAATTCACCACACAAAAAAGTCAAGTAACTTTAAATTTAGACTCTGAGCTAGAAATTCACTTCTTTAGACAATTGCCAGCTACCTGCCTATTGAATATGCATTCTTTGTTTGCATATATATTTGCAATTCCACTTTTTTATTTTTAATGTTAGAAATTAATACATCCTGCAGAGCAGCCAAAATAACTCTTCCTATTCGCCTAACACCCACCACAGAACATAAATAGGGCAATTGTAAACATTTCTATTTTCTACCCTGAATTCAATCTTCCTGCAATTAACATCCTCCTCTCTGAGGCACACAACTGCCTACCTTTCTGTTAAAATCAGCAACAGCCCTCTTCTGACACAGAAAAAAAAAAGACTAAACACAATACTTTTCCATAATTTAGCAGCCATACTAGTTATATTTACAATGTTACAAATTGCATATAGTTCATATAGTATCATATATTAGGACAATATTAAAATATGACTTGATGATTGGGTTACTGAGCAAAATAAATTATAAAACTCTAACATATGCTTATCAGCAGAAAAGCACTTTAATTACATTTACACTGTGAACACTGAGTACTCAGAGCAGTGACAAACCTTGGACTGGCAGCAAGAGCTGTAACTGTCCAGATACCCAGTTAAACACTCCCTATCAGCAATACGTACTGCTGTCCAGGTCTTTGCTTTTCATTCACTTACACTTGGAGCTCAGCAAACTTTTCTGCACAGCCGTGGTTTCAGGTCCTTATACATATCACAAGTACAGGCATCTGACTTTAATACAGAACATGTAACACAAGAAAATTCACTTTTTCATTGTGGGGGTTTATTTTAATGAACGTGAGGGTTGGATTTTGTCTGTGTTTTCTTCTTAAGTAAAGCATTCCCTACCTGACTGAGGAAGGACAACTGAGGCAGAAAGAGCTGCCTGGGCAGCAGAGGAAGCGCACTTCCCAGAAGAGGGTGCAGAGGAGAATGACACAAAGATCTCCAAATAAACTTGAATTGGCAGCGTGCAGGGTTGCAATACAAACCTCCATGCTTCTGTTCAAATCACTGGCAATCATCGTCAGTCCTTTTCAAAGTATCTTACTTCAGCTGTCAGCTATGTATGTTAAGTACACGTGCACGTGCATATACACACAGAGGTATATATTGCAGTCCTTTAATTTCTGTTGGAGAAGGTGCACTAAACCTAGATTTTTTTCCCCCATAAAAACCTCTCTTCACACATAAATTGCAACAGACACTTTAAAAAAGGTTGACAAATTTGTTTCTGAATGGAGGTTATTCATACACATCAGAAATACCAGTAATAAAAGCTTCTACTTAACCTTAATGTCATGTAAAATAACTCTGCAAGGAGCAAATAAAGGAACTAAATCTGACAGCAAAGGTTATGAGGGAAAAGATGTAGTTTGAGATCCCACAGCAAACACCCCATGACATGCCAAAGGCTGAAGGAAATACACAAATGACCCTGCAACATGAGACCTCTTGCCCTTTCCAATTCCACCCGAGAGGCATATGCTACAAAGGGGGAGAGGCCTATTTCAAGCCCTTCCTTCCTTCCTTCCTTTTTGAAACCACCACATCCTGGACCACAAGTATGTCCCATACAAGCAGCTAAAAGAAGATGCTACTTAAAACAGTTTGGTTTAAAAACATCAAAAGAACTTGCACTTCTTTCTCAAGGCAAAGCTGCTGTCGTTACCTACCATAAGCTTACAGTCTCTTTTTACAAAACAGTAATTTTCTCCCTAACTTTAAATGTCCATAATGGAGATCAAGAAAAAGAAGTAAAGTTTAATTTTACTTCTAACTTTGTTTGAAGCATATTAAAAGAAATAGAGTATCTTCAAGATTTTGAAGGAAAAGTCGTCTAGCAGCTGTAATTCTGTTTTCTGTTTGTTAAATAAACCCAGTAACATTTTAAATTATTTTTTCAAAAGGAAATATTTGACACATAGTCCCACCCCAACCCCTAATCATCAACAGATGCATTGCCTGCACTGCCAGAAAGGGTTCTTGGACCCTTTTTCTGCCTGGCACCCCACATCCTCTTCCTCCCTGAAGCATAAATTGGAAATGTCTTTCTGATGAAACCGGATTCATCCATTCAAAATCTTAAGCACCATGCACATTGCATTGATGGGAAGGATCCATTTCTTCCTGTGGAACTCATAGGAGTTGCAACTTAAAATCACAGCATCTTTGCCTACCATTAAGAGTGCTTATGAATCATTTACACAGCCTTAGGTATCTCTTTCAGCATCACTTCCCAACTGAAGACACACAGTTGCCCTACAGCACCTTGCCCTCCACGACGTACTCACACGTCACGCATGTAAGTTCCTTTGAGAAGCACTGGCTGTATCAGGTGTGTGCGCTCTGCTTACCCATCTGCTGTCAGGATACAGGAAAGCACTGCCAAAGCCTCCCTCAGTCTCCCTGCAATTCAAAGCTAACGGTAGCTGAAAATTCCAAAGGCAGGAACGCAGGCTAATCACTGAATTACAATGAAATGTAATTCAATTAATTACAGTAACAGTAGGGAAAGAAATTATTTGCTCTGAACATGTGTAAGTGTGGATAGTGCTGTTGATGATTAACAAGCCAGCGTACTCTGGGGAAGGCAGGGAGATGGGGTATCGGTTTCATCCACCAGGGACCAAAGCCCTTTCACTGACAGGTATGACCTGACCGCTGTAACTGAGCTGCCCCCACGTAGCTGTTCTGCACATTTCAAATACGGCTACAGCTTGGGAGCAGCTGGGAATATTTGGGCTCTCAGAGAGCAGACCCTACACTTCCCAATGACATTTACACTGCCCAGCAGCTAGCAGGTAGGTTTCAAGGAGCACAGGGCACATGCTGCCTGCGGGAGGTCCCTGCCCTGCAGTAAGGAAGGAAAGACAACACTGACCACATAAACAGGCCACTGCCTGGACAGATGTCTTTGTTAACAGCGAAGAAGCCATTTCCTCTTGCTCAGAACAGGAGTTTATTCCGTAACCCTCACAGCACCTGAGACTAATCGGAGCCTGGAAGTTAAGATTTCAACCAAAGAGATCCAGTCTCTTGTAGCTGTCATTTCTGGAGGAGGCACATGCTTTTGCAGACTCTCCAGAGTTACACAGCCTATGCAAGTTCTCTTGAATTGCTACTGTCTTAATGTCAAAGGTTTCACCTGTCCTCACGCATGGGTCCTAGAAGACTGTAACTCAATACAGAGGCTTTGATACGGTGCTGCCATCCAGAGAGGAGAATTTGCTGTGCTTTCTGGAGACTTTCCCAGGCTGCCTCCACTTCCTCACAAGAATGTTTTTTGTTCCTGGTTGAGGACTGTTCCATGCACAATGTGCTTTTGTATGGCTTGCAAAAGGGTGGGCCTTCAAAGGTCAGGAAGGCCTCTGTAGGAAACTCTGTAAAACGGCTGAAAACAGGGCTTTCTCATCTTGCTCATCCTCTACCAGTTCCATACCAGGAATGATGAAAAAAGTGCATTATTCATGTTAATCAGGAGAAGGTTCAACACTAAACACAGACAAGTGATGGTCAGAGATAGTAAGTACATCTCTGAGAACTACATAAGCGTATAATTCCATTTCTTCTGATGTTACGACAAGGTGAAGAGCATATTTTAAATTTAGCTTATATTCACAGTGTAGTATTGGGAAAATATTTAAGTGTCAAACAAAGAAAAAACACAAAAAACAAGTTACCTAAATCCAGATGCTGAAAATAGTTTTGGCATATATAAAACCCAAGCAGTCCCACAGTAACCCATCATTTTGTACTAACAGAGAGAGGAGGAATAAAGGAAAAAATGAAGAAGAAAGGTAGCAAGCCGAAAGTCTGGCATGCCCTGCACATAGAAATGGACTGAGCTTACTTGTGGTGCTTCCTTGGACATAACTGTTGGTTATGCCTCATAACATTTTGTAGAGAAACAGTATATAATGAACTCCAGGAGGTCAAAGATCAACACTATTTCTAAGCAAGTCACCATAGAAAAGGACTGAGGATGAGAAAGGCTAACATGTCAACTTGCTACTGCTTTAATTAACTGATACTTTCAGACTTTTTGAATAAACTTTACAGGCTTGCTAATAAAGATTCTGGTATTTAGGAACATGTGAACTTGCTAAAATGGAAATAAGCAGCAGTACAGGTGGAAGTGTCATCAACTGGTAAGATACTGGATGATCCAGAGGAGGCTGCGAAGAAATCAACATCCCTGAGGTTGCTACACCATGGCCTCACCTACAAAGGGCAACCTTGTTTAAAATTCTCCCAAACTGACTAAGTATTAACTTGAGAAAGGAGATGAGAATATCAGCTAAGACAGTCAGATAAAAGGGTTGTATTTCAGTAGATTACAAATCCGCTCAGCTTCACAGAAATGTCCACACTTCTGAAAGCTGATCTGAAACTCGGATTTCTCCCCCGTTTTTGCATGTTCACTGCATTAAGACAATAAAGCTATTTTGAAAAAAACTACCTACCAAGAAGTAAAAAAAAAAACCCTCTAGTGTAGATTGAATTTAGTATTATACATTTCACTACAAAATAATGTAATAAAACATCTGGTAAGTTTTGTTGTATTTTATTTACGTATTTCGGCCCAACACAGAGAAAACCACCAATTAATTACATTCACTTCTGTTAGGAATGACCTGTATGTGCTGTGGTTTTGAGCTTTCCAGAAAAAGGTTAGTCTTTTGCTAGCTATGTATCACAGCTGCTTTCTCACATTTCTCAGAAAATAAACTTTGTACACTGACAGGTGAAGACTCAAGCATGTACCAGGCTGCCAAATTCAATCAGGCAGAACTATAAGCAGCCTCCCTTCAGGGCTGCTTCTTTGAATTAAAAGTTTGCAGAGGTCAACAACCTTTCTGCCCCAGGTTTTGTTGTAAGATGAGGAGGTTTTATACCAGCCTGTCAGCCTACTCAACTGGAAGTTATTAGAGTTCTCCACTACAAAAGAAACCTAACTCAAGCCTTAAACATTTTATAGGGTTAACAACTGTTGGGAAATCCTACAAATGAAATTACCCAATGTGCAAAACAAAACAAAGCAAAAAACAACAACAACAAAACCTATCATAATATCAGTTCAAGCCATTTACAGGTTGCCAAGAGATCCACTGAATTACAGCCCTCAATCTCAACAAACACACAGTTTGGTTTTGAACTGTATTGTGGTGATGGATTTAGTTAGCATCTGGAATAATGTAGCTACATTTTATATAAAGGCATTTAAACAGAAAAATCATTCATACCCATTAACAGAACAGGAAGACTACACTGGTCAGTTTTTCCAGATTTTCATAAAAATTCACAGATAGCAAGTTGACGAGTGTGCTTCTTTTCCTTCCCAAAATCTTCAGCAGGAAATTAGACTTTTTAAAACTATTCTAGCTCTCCCCATCCACTCACCCACCAAAGGAAACTCAAAGATGATCTCTATAATCCACTCTGAAGGACTGCCTGTATTTTTCCAAACTAACCATGAATGCCAACACAAGAAAAAGTATGGAAAAAGGGAGAAAAGGCACCCATCCTCTTTTCAGCTTTTTGTGAATAATACCACTGCTGAAACTGAAAATTAGAAGCTGTGGCAAAAGAAGTTGTTCAAACACATAATTCCAAGGGAACTCAACTCAGAAGTATGCAAAGCTTTCCAAACAGACAAAGTATTTATTGGTTTTTTAGTTCTTGTGACTGGGAGAAAAAAAGAACAGTTGTGTTCAAATGGACAAAGCACACCCATTAACTGTCATTCCAACTATACCACACGTGACTGAGAATCAATTTTTCCTAGGAATACAGAACAGACACTTACACAGCCTCCAGCAAGGACCTCTGCGGGGAGTGGAATGGAACCATCCTTCTTGGTAAATTTGTCTCTGACAAAGTCATTAACCTAATAAAGATACAATACATTATACACAATTTTAAATTATTTTTCCTCCTTATTAACATTATCAAGTGCATCTGTAATTATATATATATATATATTAGAGTGCTTGTAAGTGGCCATCTTTCACACATCCTGTGCATGTTAACAAACAAAAGGATGCTGGGGGGAAAAAAAGGAAAAAAAAAGGATACGTACAGTTAGTTTAATAGCCTTTTCTGGAGCAACACCTATCAGCTGTGGTAACAAGCCTACAGAAACAAAGACATCATAAGGCAACATTATCTTCCTATTAGAGAAAATAGTATTTTATTAGTGCTCTACAGTAATCCCTTTCTGCACATGGGATATCCTTTGAGGTGGATGGCATTTTTGTATGTGATGCTGCTAGAGCACTGCATATTCACACCAGTATAATTTTATATTAAGATTTCTGCTGAAAATGGTAATATAAGGGTGACCAGATCTGCCTTCCACAACCAAGTGAAGCCTGATGCTGTTGCTGTGCAGAAGGAAGAAAAGGGCAAGGACCGAACACACACCTTGGATATGTCTACTACACGAGTTCATCTGAACTCCTTAATATAATTTTTCCATCAAGATTGCAATTACTTTTTAAAATAGGAGAGTAATTGTGAGATACAAACGACTGATAAATTATCAACTCGCTTCTATCCGACTCACTAACCTGAGTTTTCTGAAGGCTCCGGTCAACTAAGGATATAAAGAATTTTCTCTTGATCGGTCCAACATGATAGCATAAACTTCTTTAAACCCTATTACTATTATTTTTTATCTCACCCAGAGGAAGCATTAGTGAACAGAAACCAATTTTGAAAAGGCCCTTGCTCCCAGAAAAATTCATCAAAATGAACTGCCATTTGACAAAAAGCACATACACTTTTCTTGGAACTAGTAGGTTTAAGAAAAAAAAAAATCAGTAGATGGCAGTCTTAACGTTCTAACATACAAGATTATAACAGTATGTTATTTTTAAATCATTTTTCTCCATAGTCATTTTGGCATATGTATAGATTATAAAACTTAAAAGGCTTATTTTTATTAGAAGTAACCACTTCTTAATGTCATTCCATGGTTATGGAATATCAATTTGTCAAAAGTGTTTGCCATTTAACTAACAAAAAATCCCATTCTAATTGTACCAAATATCAGATAACAGCAACAAAACTGTATCGATGAAGCCTTCCACTATCCATTAAATGAAAAAGAATAATAGCTAAAAAATCATAAAGAATGTTAAAAATTCCAAAAAGTACTCTGCCTGCAGAATTTTTATGCTACTTCCTTAAAAGGAAGCTCAGTGCAAATGTGCCTAAATATAAAGTGCAGCAGCTAATATATGCAGTGTAGTGTTTTCTTCCAACACAGTACTTTCTGTGCGATTTACAGACTTACTATGCTGAGGAAAGGTAGTTATTAAATACAAAGAAAGGTTGACAATAACAAAAAGAAATGCTGCCCTCCCAGCCTGAATCGCTGATCTACCATGAAATGAAAATCCAGCTCTGCAATGCCTACATTTAAAAAACCCAAAACTACCAGACAAAACACCACAAGACAATCCCCCCACCCCTCTGTTTATGCAGCTGAACTCACTGGGCACACATTCAGTGTGCCAGAAAACCTGGGAGCCTGCAAAGTCTAGTGAGTCATTAGTTCTGAAGGTGGATGCCAGGATTCAGAAGTGGTGTAATTTTCTGGACCAAAAATTCTAAGTTTTTATTTTAATGTATTAACTTTCCAGTAAGCACTCAGATCTAATTTTTAAACTGCAGTAAATGACTACATGGTACTGTCATATTACAATACAATTAGGATAATCCAGCTCAGGAATGTAAGAACCCAGTAACAGACCCACAGAAACCATGCCATAAATGTTTCTGTTCATTGGGCCCATGACCTAGAGTAACATGCTGACCATTAAGTGTAACATTTTAAAGCCAACGACATGAACTTATACCAAATGTTGAAGACACTTATTAAACAGACTATTAGGTTTAACAAGCTGTCATTCTTTCAAACAAGCGCATTTTTTCTCAAGTGTAAAGCATTGTTTTTAACTCATCAGTGAAATCTTCCTCGATTTAAAAATGTTTGAGAAATGTTAGGAAAAAAATAATTAGAAGCTGCTGTGCAAAACCATGTGGCTGGAGGGGGTGGGGGTGTGAGAGGAAGATAACAGTACTGTACAGTAGCACTGTAGAAATAACCTGATAAATTTAACTCAAGGAGTATTTGCTTCTGTCAAAGATTTAGCAACAAAAAAAGGAAAACAATTTACCAGTAAAATGTAATTGACGGAGACTGCAGCTATTTCATTTACATTTTCACTGACATATTCCTCCCTCTACTTACTTGCATAGCAAAATCCTGCAAGATTACAAAAAACTCTTTAGCCAGAATCCACAGACTTTCACATTCAAAAACATCTCAAATACTGTCCTTAAAGGACACTGTCCTTTCACTGTGACAGAACACATTGCCAAGCAGAAGAGGTTGTGACCACCAGAGAAATGAGTGACTTTGCTCCAACTAAAAAAAAAGTGTGCCAATTAATAAATACCTTACTGATCCTCATGAAAATTGTGCTCTTCATTATGTGAAATGACAATTAAAAATAAAGAATACAACTAAATACCAATTTTAGAGAACTGACTAGCACGTACCCTCTATGTAAACGACTGTTATCGATGTGACAAAACCCCTTTCAGAATCTTCTAAGCTAAAACAAGATCTAAGACAGCTTTCGGTCTAACTGGTAAGTTTCTCTTAATTCTTAACCTGTATTTTAGAGGATTTTTTTTTCTTTTTTCAAATTAGAACTTTTATGAGTTCCACTGTTGATACTTTAAAGTAAAATAGAATAACATAATACAACAGCATTGCAGGATGCAATTTCTTGTTCACGGGAGAAAATTATAAAACAAGTCCCACTACCTGGAAGAGCACGAGGCATAAGGACTGGCATCCAGTTTTAGAGGTACATTTCAAAATTAGTGTCTTCCACCTCTTTTAATGAAACATATTTGCAGCACAATAGATCTTTATTTCTCAGATGCTGATCTGCTCCTGATGTTTGTCCCCAGCCAAAAGTTAAAATCCTCGATTTGTGAAGTGGCAATCATGTCCGTAACAGTCACACCCCAGAAATCAGGGCTTTTCCCAACCTAAGCAGCAAATCGGTAGCAACAAAAATATGCCCACTTTTTTCACAGCAATTGCTTATGACAAACAACGGTCGAGATAAAATAAATACCCAGCTCTACGAAACAAGCAAAATCGTGCATGCTATCAAGTTTCCTGGGTTTCCCATAAAAAAATAGTTGTTGAGGTATTAAAAAAAAAAAGGCAGGAAATCTCTAACTTGATTTATATGTAATTTTCATTTGCTTACCTCTGTAAAGCCCAAAAAAGCCTTCAAAACGCAAAACCTTTTTAAAGCAGTCAAAGCTGTTTTTATACATCAGCTCTCCCACAACAGAACCAGAGGAGCGCTGATTCTGCATACGGGTTTTCACCAGGTCTATGGGATACACCGCAGTAGCACCAACAGCTGTAAGAAAGCATTTGGAGTACTATTTCTGCATCATTCCTGATATAGTATACAATTCTTACAACAATTTTCTACAAGATTTATTTAAACACAAAGAATATATGAAGTGGCAAGATCTCTAGTACATTGGAAATAAGAAAGGAAAGGACAATACTTGAAAGTCTAGAAAAACATCTCAAGCAGAATGGATTATGCTACCATATAAACCAAGTTGCATAGAAGAACAACAAAAAATCTGATTTTACCACTAAGGAAATTCATTACTGGAGTAAAATTTCAGAGGACTGTAGAGCAATACTAGAACAGAAGCAATAAGGAAAAAATGGGAATAGCACAACCAAAAGCAGTTCCACCCTCCAATTCTTCATGTGTATAACCCAGAAATGCACCTTAGATGACATTAAGTAGTCTGGCAAGACAGTCTTGAATTAACCCAAGCTTAAAACCAGAAACATTACTCACCTCCAGCAATTGAGCCCAAAGTGAATCTATAAGCTGATTCAGCCACCTGGAGCCAGATAGGCCTGCCTAATTCTCCAAAAGATTGCTGTGTGAGGAAAAGAAGAGAAAAAAGAATGCTTGAAAATCTGCATGGGAAAACAAAGACGGCTGTGAATTGGCTTTTGTAACATTATAGAAAGAATTGGATAAAAGTTGTTGGCTTCATGTTAAGAAGGAATAAAGAAAGAAATTACTATCTAACTTTCACTACACCTAATGAATGAAATGTATTTTTCAAATATTCCTTTCAGAAAATATTCTTCCTTACATATTCCTACTATAACTGAAACAACTATAGTCAAGAAAGAGTAGACAAAGTCAAATCAACTTTGCTGCTTCCTATTCTGTTGCCTTTGAATTTGTAAGGCATGGAACCCCCTTTTGGCTCAAATAAAACTCAGTATCACAAAACAAATTATCTTCACAGATGGCATCTATCAGCATGGTATGTATTTAAGGATCACATATACATTAATACATAGCATAAGTGTGACATTTCATGTCTTCAAAAAGTCATTACACAAAGTATTCTCCACAGGATTTTTTTTTTTTTGTCAGTTGGCAATTTACAGACACTATTATGACTTCAATCATTATACATAATAAATGTATTAGTGTTTTAAATGATATACATAATAAATGTATTAGTGTTTTAAATAAATACAAGTCCCCATATAAAATATTTGCAGAGACTCATATTATTAGATAGTTTTTGGAAACAAGATGTAACTGTCCACAAACTTGCACTGTGTAAAGAATGCAAGATGGGCCAAATTTTCTTCCAAACATAAATAAGGGCATTAGAGAAGAATCTGTA
Organism: Gallinula chloropus; assembly: GCF_964237585.1. Lineage (NCBI taxonomy): Eukaryota > Metazoa > Chordata > Aves > Gruiformes > Rallidae > Gallinula > Gallinula chloropus. Next base: position 22,067,039 of record NC_140090.1, read on the forward strand.
TTATGCAGTATAACATGTCTGGGTTATAAAAGTGGCCAAGATATTACCTGTTAAATTCCACACTAAAGCAGATACTAACACCCATCTCACAAACATAAACTTGTTTTTCTTAAAAAGCACCATGTAACCTTAGGAGATGCACTCCTGAAAGCACAGCTGGCATGTATACAGACCTCAAACTGCTACAGGAGGCTTTGCTCTGATGCACATTATGAATTCACCACAAAGATAACCACATGCACATTTCACAGCTAACTCACCAAGTCTACTTAACTAAGTCATGCTCAGCTTACTGAAGCTCTGGAAAGTGAAATATCCACAGAAAGACAGCTTGTACCTCAGTGAAAGCTACTTTGTTTGGACTGCTACTACACTAGACGTGCAAAAACCTGCATAATGTTATGCTGCATGTACACAGTGTAAGGAGAAGCCTAGGAGATTAAGAGGAGATTGTTACCTGTAAATAATATGAATTCTATTTTATACGTTTTTTTCACAGAAGAGAGAGAAACAGCTACCATTTCTTTCCATAAGACAAAAGAACAGAGAAATTCTGGATAGCACCAAAATTAAAGTGTACATGTGGAACAGCATAAAAAATATAAATCAAACAAGCAAAGAGAAGCAATAAACCTGAAGAACGGCTTTACTAGTCTCAAAACACTAAATTTTCTTGACCTAAAAAAAAAATTTGCAATAAAAAAGGAAAAAAACCACAAAAATAAATTCTAAAATACAGATAGCTCTTTTGATATATGTAAATAAAAGACACATGCAATAATACCACCCCAAAAAGGCTTAGAAACAGGACTTATTCTTCATTCCACAAAAAAATTCTTCTAGTTTTGCACACCTGCTTCCTTTTAGCTGTTTTAAGGTTGTTATTTTTCTTCTAACTGCCAATCATCACATTCAGACATTAATCTTAATGAATATGTCACTGGATGTTAAAAATCAAATTCTTTGTGAAGGAAATGGCACTTTTATATTATCAAATAAGTGTCCACAAAGTTTGCAGTTTACTTGTGTGTTCAGATGGATATGTAAATGAATGTAATTAATGCTATAGCTTTCAAATCATGAATATTTATAAACAGAAAATTGCTGTAGCTGTCATACTCATAGGATTTTCAGCTGCTAGGCTTTAAGAAAATCTTTCACAATGAAAGAATTGACAATAAAGTAAACATGATTGAAAGCAGGCTAATTTCCATTTCCACCAAATCTACAAAGATAGAGTAAGTTCATGTAAAATTTTAGATTTTCCTTTTAAAGGGAATTTTTAAATCTCACAAAAGTTATTACAGATTTTTTTTCATTTTGCAGGGACAGCTGGACCTGACTGGAATTATATTTTCTATTCCAGACTATCTTTCAATTTATCATTACAGTTTAAATAAAGTAATGTAAGGATAGCTTAGGATAAGGTCTAGTAAAAGACTGTTCCTTACAAAACAAACAAAATTGCTTTCTAATGTGCTCTCTTAACACAGAACGTAGAATAGGACGAAAATATAATTTATTACTCAAAGAGTGTGAAACAGTATATTCTGTTCTAGTAATAAGTAGAACTTTAATGAGTAAGCTCATTTAATAACTCAGAAAGTAAGTGCCACAAATACACAAAATAAAACCAAAGTTGGCAGTTTGGAATGTAACTACAAACTTCATTAAAAATATTTTTCATTAGCCTGGATATATGTTGTATACACATTTTTGCATCAGCCATTCCATCATTCTTGTCTTGATGAATCTATAGAAGCCTGTTACCACTAATTTCTGTAGCTGTTACCTAACTTATTTCATTGGGTAAGATATGTCTGATCACCTCAGGACAACAGAGAGGTAACATTAAGAACTGATCAGATGCTCAGTTTAAAAGAGAACTGAATTATCAAATCCACCTGTAATAACAATCAAAATACACTCCAAGTCCTACATATGGAAAACTCGCTATATTCTGCATAGGGAATTTTTTCAACCACAGAAGAAGAACTAATCAAAAATCTTCCTGTCAACAATACATAACCTAGATTTTGTAGTGGACATAACAGCTTAATGGACCTCTTTGTAATTTAAAAAGTGATCTGAGAATAAAAGGCTTTATAAATGGAAGTTTTCATGTTCAGACGGACTCCTGGGACCCCTCGTGTACTGGCAAACACAGGACATTCTCATGGTGAACAAGGCACAGGTGATTTTGTCACTATGCTGCTTCTACATCTCAAACCACCCTGCAGCAGCACTATCTGTCACTGGCATCACCAGAATAGGGAATCTGAATTTACTGGAGATGATGTAGCTTGGAATGGCTGACAAAGTTATTGCTACCAGCTGCATGTCCTCCTGCCCCAACAGCCCAGATGGCTGAGCTACTTGGGAATCAGTCACTGAATCACTGGGATTCAGGAGCAGCATTTTATTGCAACTCATCACCAGCACCAGAGTGCCATACATGCTGAGCTGCAAGAGATGGCCACGCAGCAGCCAATTCATACAAAGCTCAGCTGCCTGCGTGCCAAGCGAGGTGTGGGCAGCTGGGAGCAGAACCCAGGCCCAAGCCAGGCTATGCCCACTTAGGAATCAGAGCCTTTGGATGTCTTGGTAGGCGCCCCAAAAACTTTTAACACAGACTGAATGAGAGAGAATTGGAGTTGTTTAGACACTGTAAGAAAATGGGAACCTTCAGGACGAAAAATTATATTTATCTACTGAAGACACAGATGTATTTAGTCAGAACTATGGGATATGCTCACACAAAACCTTAGGAATTAAGATATCCTACTCCACTTTGTATATTACAGAGGAAAATGGGATGGAATAAAATGTACTGGTTCAAATGAACACTACTGCATTTTCTTGTAAAGCTTACTGAGGGCTCTGTGTAGAATTTCAATTTCTCATGAAGTTTTAACAGTAAAAAGGAAAGATTGCACATCAGAAACTTTTAAGATCAGATCCTATTTTTTAAATAATAAACACCAACCTGCAACCAGCCTATGTATTTTATGTTTATGCAGCCATATAATTCACCATGTACGTGTGTCTTCCTTTCTGAATTTGCTGTGTAACTGTTTCAAGGATTTTCTTGAGTGCATTTTTATCTTTATATTATTAAACAGTTGATTTAATTCACCCTAAACTACTCTTGTGACAGCAGACACCTACAAAATGCTCCAGAAAAATTATTTCTCTAAAATATCTCTGGAATGGAATGGAACAGATTGGAATATTTCTGTTAGCAGCACAGCAGATGCCCCATTATGTTGCAAACTTCAATGTTATCAGTACTTCAGCTTCAGTCTTGGATGCAGGTTAAGGCAAAATTTAATTCACAGCTTCACTAGCGTTAGACAGATCTGCCTGCAAAATAAAGCCTCTCCAATTATAAGCTGAGCGAAGAATAAGGTCAAGGTAAGCCCCCAAAATCTGGATTTATTTCTAGCACGAAAACTTGCAAGCAGTCCTGAAAGTCCTAAAAGCAAGCAGTATGGTACCCAGTAACTGTGGTAGAAGGTCAAAACAGCTAGACAGCAGCATAACCTTTGGTCTTAAAGTAAGAACTTCTTACAAGTTCAAAAAAAGCCATCAAAGTAAGAAACAATTTATATTCAAAATCCTACTGCAGAGTCTGGGACTCTTGTGCTGTACTGTACATGTATATGTTTAATAAGAGAACTATGATAAAATCAAAGCTAGCAAATATGAATGTAAAATTCTGGTTGACCAAAGGTTTAACATTCTACTATGGTATCTTTCATCTTCTCACTATACCTTTTTCATCAGTCTAAATAAATTTTAATTCCCCTTCTACTGCCTAGGTTGGACAGTCAACAAGTGCAGTAAATTCAATTATCATTTTAGATAAATGGTTAAGCCAATCATATAATTGAATTTTTCAAAAAAGAACATAATTATAAGCCTTGCATTTAAAAGTCCTATTTTTACCAACTAAAATAATTTTATACTTGCAGAGTTAGATTACTGAGTGAAGGCCTTTTCAAGAATGAACATATGCATTCACAGTAAGGAATCCAAGTATATAGACACATGCTCATACCTAAACAGGCCATCCTTCAATATGACATCTAACATCTTGTTAAGGCACATACTCAATATTTTGCTTCATTTCTGTCTTTCTATCAATACAGCACATTTCACTTGTTAGGAATCTGTTAAGTGGATTACTCTCTATATGCAACTACATGGAAACATTCACTTAACTTCAACAATTTTATTGCATATATTACTACTACCTACCTGCCTTTGGAGTTCTGCCAAGTTGTAAGGCAATGCACCTTCAGCCAGCGGTGCTATTCTCTCGATATCTGCCAAAGTTAAGCGCCTTTACACAAGGCAGAGAAAAGATTACTCTTAGCTAAAACATCAAAAACATTCAACACACTATTCCTGGCCACACTCCATAGAATACATCCAAAGTTAAAAAAGAACACCTGTCATATTTGAATGCATATCTAAGTCTGCTGCACTGCAATGAAGAATCTTTAGAGTTAAAAGTCCATTCTTGCAGCTTGTAAGTGGAGATAAAGGGGGCTTGGATTATTAGCAAGTTCTTGATTACTAGTAATAAAGGATATAACACACAAACAATTGCTGGGTGTTCCTATCTAAGACTTCAGATGCATTAAAGACCTACGAAAAACATCATCAATACTTTAAGTTAATACCACTCTACTGTAGCCTTTCAGGAGTACTGTACTTTGCTGGTTTATATGCATAACTACAATATGAAAATTAATAATTGTGCTTGATGTACACAATTCACTTACAAAACCCATGTGTACACCAACAGTTTGCAGTGAATAAACTGCTGCAATAAAATACAATGCAAGACACAACCTTTTAAAATTAAGAAAAAAATTAGCAGTTTCCACAAAGAAAACAGCAAAATGATGATTGTAAAATGATAAAATTATTATGTTACCCAGTAACACTGTATAAATCTGCAAGTTGGTAGAGAATATCTATTTCCAGTGGTGTAACTTGTCCAAAACGTATTGCAGAGTGGGTAAATTCCTCTGGATTTAAAAGGGAAAGAGAAATAAAGCAATTGTGTTATTTGTCAAATTTCCTCTTTAAATGCTCACAAGTAACTTTACTATCATAAAACTGAAATCTATCACCAAGATGCAAAATCCATAATGCGAAGGGAAAAGATATCTTTAGAACATCTATCTTCAGCAGGCATTTTCAACACAGATTATGTTTGACTCCACAACTCTGATTTGCAGTAAGAATGCATCAAAGTCAACAAAAAATCTCATACTAGCAGGCTTAATAAAACCACACCCACAATTTGTGATTCTTGTTTCAGAAGTTCTGCAAAACGGAACAAAATATTGGTCCATTATTCACAATTTTAGGGGCACCTGACTCATCAATTGCCATCATGTCCACATCTCTTTCCCTGCTAGCTCTGAATGACCCCAAGCTTAGGTATTCATCTAGCCAAGTTACATTACACATTTCTGACATCACTGGCAAGCTACAGTAAACAAGTCCAGCGGTGAAAACAGAGTAAGATGTATTTATGCATCTCCACCAAAAAACACTGCTAGGCAATTTGGAGGATGAGGACAGACATTTTATGCTTTCCTTTAGGAACAAAGGAATGCAGTGCATATGAACATAAGCCAAACAAAGAAGAAAAACAAGGAACGTGGCATACATAGGCTTGGCTCATCCCACCCATCCAGGTACAAAATACAGCGATAAAATCTGTCATAAAATGACTACTAAAGGAATCCACCCATGCCTGTGGGAAGACTGAAATATGGCAACTTTTCATATGCAACAGGATTACTTATGTCCTAACAGACATAAACTATATATACAACTCCCAAGGCAGGTAAGCACTAAGAAATTATAAATTATCATCATTTTCCTAAAAAAGATTTAATCATGAAAAAGTAACTAGTGCTAAAACAACATGGAGATGACCGATGATGGATTTTCAAACTTAACCCATTCTATCACATTTCCTAGAAACTTTCTATCTCTAAGAAACCAGGCATCCCTTTCAAGGAGTGGTAAAATCCTTAATCATACAGTGATGTTGCGCATACAAACTAGTAAGGTCAACAAAGCTTCTGCCAGAATCCTGATTCTTTTCCTCAATGGGCTAGCTGAAAATCATTACTAGACTGTGAAAACAAAAATCATCCTTTAAACATTTTCACAGTAGCCCTAAGCTTCTTGCATACTACTGCACTTCTGACTTGCCTTAACCCATATGCAACACTAGATTACAAATTGCACTGAACTAAAAAGTTAATAAAATGTAGGAAATATACTTTACCTTTTGTGACTTCAACATCTTTTCTTGTACCTGCTATATTACTGTATATCTTCCTAACAAGATCCATGTTGTTCAAAAGGGCATTAAATGCATTGAAATAGGAAAAGCTGACCTGATGTGAAACAGTTCCACCAGCTACCTTTAAAAATGAAACAAAGGCAGTGAAGTGACTTAAGTCCTTTTATAGCATCTTATTAGAAATTACAGAAATATTAATTTGGGCAAATAACGGAAGAATTAAATATTTTCTTATATTCCTTTAAGATATTTTTAATAGAAACATGAGGGAAGAAATATTAGACAGGATACTACTTTTTGGTAAAAACCGAACATTGGGAAATAATCAGGGAATAATAATCACATAAATAGATTCAGTTTATCTTATACACACACTAAATGTGTCATCGAGTATTTTTTTAATGTTCTTTATTCCTAAGAGAAATGTATGTAAATGCTACTTTAGATAAAGGCACTGACTTCTTGCACCACATACAGCAGTGGCCATTTATTTCAAAGTTAGTACATCCTATAAATTTTACAGAAGACAGTATGCCTTATTAGTTAGACAAGGCAAGATTTCTAGGTAAAACAGTAAGATAAAACTTACTACTTTATATAACTTGCTTTCTAATATACTTTTGTATACTATATCCTTTTAGTTAATAACTTTTACGTCATTTACTTTACCTACAGATCTTGCCAGACTACCACAGCTGTAAGCATTCTACCTCTAGAATCTACATACTGATTTTCCAAATCCTGATCTGAAAAAACCATTAACAGCCTTCACCTATTGAGATCTGTCATATATTCAAATACAAAAATCAGATGCTTTTGTCCTAAATGAACATTCTTCCTGTGCCAAGTACAGTCTGTCCTACTTTAGTGCAAAGTACAGTAGACTAACTCAAACTGTTACCAATAGAACTTTAAGCACGTAAACCAGGCTGCCAAACTTTGCCACTACTGCAGCCCTGGAGCGCTGCCCTGTTTAACCCTGCCCACTCTATTATGAAGGTGATAATCTCTAGCACCAAGGCAGTGATAAACAGGTAGGAGAAGACAAAGTGGGAGACAAGCTGTAACATCTGAATTAAATGCTGAATTCAAGGCACTTTTCTTTACACTTACCGAAACTAAATTTTCTTCCACAAATGGAGTTAGCATATGTGAGCGAAGCGTGACCATGATGTCACTGAAGTCCAACCCAGTTATCATACCACTTTTATTTTTGTCCTTCAGTGCAAAAGCTTGTCTTGCGTGTTCTGACTGTAGCTCCTAGAATGAATATTCAGAAATGGCAAATTAGAAGCAAATTCTGTAACTCACTGTCCACAAAACTCTAATTTAATATTCTGAGGGCATGCCTCAATATGGCTGTGGGTGTATATCACAGCACAGCTGCAGTTTAAACTTAAAAGCCAGCTCAACTAAAACAAGAAGTCTGCATAGTGATTTTATCCATAGATTCATTCCTCTGTCAAAGAATGGCCTCAATTCAACTGTAAGAAAATACACACTTTCACTAAATGATTTAAAAAAGAAACTTCACATACTCATGTCCTGTCTGATATCTATTCCTTTATTAAATACTTAACTGCTACAGAAACTTCTTATATTGATCTTAAGGACTCAACGCGAGCTGATCTCTTACACATCCAAGATGAAATATGGCTGGGCTATTATAAACTAACTCATTGAAAAGCACTTGAAAATAAACAGGAGGACAGTGAAAATTATATAATATAGATTTAGATTGCCCCCAACAGCTACCTCCCATAATGTCAGAAATGGTCACTCATTTCAGGCAATTTAAAACTCCTATACAATCTGTACAAACCTTCATATAAAGCACACTGCAGTAACCTAACCTCGAGATAATAATGATGGTTGTAAATTCTATGTCCAGAAAAAGTTGTTTCCTTCTATTCAAGCAAACAATAAAGCACATTCAGCTGTCATTCCGACCTCCAGAAGCAGCTAAAATAATAACCGTGTTCTGACAGACAATAAGAAGAGAGCAAACTCTCTAGCTTATATCACCTTTACAGTAATTTCTCAAGTCTTATAACCCCAAGATCAAGGTTTTCTAGATCAGGGTGCAACAAGACCTGCTCTGATCCAAGTCCCAAACCCCACAAGGTGCTATTTAGACCAAATAAGAAAACCAGCCTGATCTAAAAGGAGGAACAGCAGTATCCATTATTGCAGCACATACTACAATTCCCTATACAGATTCTTTTATGACAACAGTAAGAGGTTACCATATCTAACATGACAGTATTTTGCAACAATAAACATAAATCCAGAATAGGCATTTATCACTTTACTCTAGGTTCCCAACAAAAAGATTCTTCTCATTAGAAATGTGGGGTTTTAGTGCACCAGTGTCCCAAATTTGCACCTGGGATCACTTAAAATATGTAGTATCAAATGCAGGACAATTTATTCCTTGAAAGACTGTGTCAAACTCCAGTATCTCAATTTACAATGTAGACTTCAGATCCTGTCCTGTTACACATTTTTCTAGAATCTGCTCTTCATCTGTAAGTACAGATTATATCAAAGCACATCTATCACCCCGTACTTTTAAGACAGTATAACCAAAACTATATTGTCTACCAAAGACCAGCTCTGGAAGTACACAATCTTTTTTCACTGGACAGAAAACTAAGCAAATCATGAGGTAATTACTGTATGTTCATTTATGAAATTCAGTACAATTACCTACATTTCTACGAACTACTTGCTCAAGAATTATAACTCACATTTCTCCTACTTTCCTCTTCCTACATACTTTGTAACTGATGCCTTCCTTTACTTCCTTTTAGTATAATGTTCAATTCCTACCATGTTTTTATTGTAACTTTGGTGCTTAGCATAAAGTCCAGTTCTAGGACAGAGATCCTTTAAAGCCTGATCCCAAGAGGGTCCTTCAGCAACATCTCAGGAAAGATTTGCCTCCTGTGAAGCTGGCTGCATTTAAGACCAACTCCCAATATATGTGTGGTAGCATGCATGCCAGTGAGAGCAAAAAAAACCTTAAGTATTCGGATAAAGCTTATAAAACTAGAAGAAATGTTAAGGAAGCAAAAACCTTTATATGGCAGGTTATACGGTTAATAACAAATGGTTATATTAAAGATGCAATCTTTCTCTGGTAGAGGTTAGTTGTGTTGTTAAATTCCTATGATAGAAAAAGTGGAACCTCAATCTAGTTTAACAGTAATCAGTAAAATGGTTGATTTCATAAACAGTTTATTTAGTCACATTATTTTATAGGATAGCATACTTAAAGCACGAGTACACACTGCCTACAGAACTGGTATGAAGAAGAAACAGTTCATAGCAACTGTCAGGATTAGTATCAGATAATGATTACCAGAATAAGCTCAAATATTATAATGGTATCAGTATGCTATTAGAAGTGAAAATTCAATTCAGTGCTACTTTCAAAGACGGTTAATAACTGACCTGAAGAAACTGAGTGAACTCTGAATAGTTAAGATGCTTCTTCCTGTTATGTCCAAAATGCAGTCGAATGAACTCACAGTCCCAGTTGAAGGGGATTTGAAGATGAATAATAGTTTGTTCAAATATTTCTTTGACATTTGCTTTGGGGGAGAGAAAAACAAGAAGTGAGCTTTGGGGTACAGTAAATTTACAAACATTCCAGGAAGGATACAAATAAATGATTGTTTTAAGCAGCTGTTTAAGAAGTGTTTTAGTTTGTTAAGAATAATTGCTAACCGAACCTTTTCAGACCTGTGTAAGAACACATTTGCAACACAACATGATACTTTCTGTATTACTATATAAAACCTTGGAGTGAGTGTTTTATTTAGTTTTAATTAAGAAGCAATTTCCCTCATACATGGCAAATAAGAGCTATTTTGCATTCTGATATGAAAATCAATAGTGGTTCTCTGTCTCTGCTAGGAGTCAAATTAAGCCCTTTATCAAGAGCACGAATACCTGCATTACAATCTCACGCAATATTTGTCATACTAAGTATGGTTTGATTGAAACTTATTACAATCACACTGTCTGAATATGTCTATTGAAGATAGGTATAAGAAATGCCATCTAAAACATATCATTAACTCAGCAGAAAGCACCTTATTAAAAGCTTTTGATAAGGCCTTAGCACAAAAATCAAATCCTATAAAACATAATTGGTAGTCTCAGTTATTAAAATGTTTTAAGATAAGCGAAGATAGAAATGTCCTCTTTTAAATGAAGCAAAGAAAAAAACCTGTCATTTCAGAATATGGAATTCTTCATACTGTACAACTGAAATCTCTATGCTAAACGTATTATCTGAATTCAGTCAAAAACCTCATCTAGATAAAAACCGGCATGCATTATTCATATACAGCACTGTCATGCTACTATACAAGTCTGGGGTTTGTGCAGATTATCCAACAACATAAACAGTATAACTGGGCATCTCTCCATACCACAGGAATACTTTTCAAAATCTTCCTCAAAGTACCCAATTTGCTTTAGCAACTAACAGAACCTGCTAACAACAAAAATAAAACTTAGCTTAAATTTAAAACAAAGTACAAAATATTTTAGCTAGACACACACCTTTTCTAGGTTTAAACACTTCTGCTAAATGACAACATACAGTGAGAACAACTTCACACCATTTGGTAACTCATTGAGGAGCTATTTACTTGCAGTAAAGGCATTACTTTCACTATGCTAGCGGACTACTCGATTCATTCATCAGTTCAATTCTATAGTCATTCTACTAGTTCTAGATCAGATCTAGGGAAGTCACTATATGGCTTCATCCTTCCAGTGAGGAAAGGGGAGTGTTCAGAACAAACCTGTCTCAAAACAGGGACATACAAAGCGAGATTCCATGGCTAGATCACCTGCTTCACAGTTACCTGGAGATTATATATTCAAAGGGCATATTATGGCTAGTCAGCGATTCAACTGTTATTTAGCCCATACTTAAACATCAAACATAGACTACGGTAAAAAAAATTATGCAATTTAAACCACAGCTTCCACTGCAAGGTAGGCTAAAGGAGTTGTTTAGGTACAAAAGAAACTTAAAAACCCACCATGACTACTTGTACCTGTCCATGCAGATCTATTCACCATTATCAGCGTGAGGGTTAAGAAAATGAGAAATAAAGCCCCCAACGCACTGTGCTAAACTATTTTGTTTTGCCATACTTCTATTGGAAGATTTGCTGTAGTAGATTTATTCATCATTGCTTGAGATCAAAGAACCAGGAGAAGTAAATTTAAATCCCCCACCTACCACTGGTTCAGCCTTTGTGTGCTGTAAACACAAACAGATCAGTGAAGTGTGAAAGGAACAGAAGATGGGACTGCTTAAATTCACCTGACTTGTCTACTCATGTACTAAAAGGGTGCCAAACCGACTGCTTAAACATCTGTAAAACGCACTTTAATACACATTGAGTTTTCCTAATGAAAACTTAGGAAAGAACATGCCAAAACATGAAATTGTCTTTTCCATTGCTTCCAATTATTGCTTCTCTTAAGCTTAGATAAAGGTTAAAAAAGGGGGGGTTTCCTCTTAAGAAATTATTCATACAATTTCATGTAGACAGATCTTCCAATAATTTTTAAGGAGACTTAAGCCCTTGGTCTTAATAACTCTCATTCAAACATTTAATCGTACAAGAATCGTTTTCACGTTGATTCTTCCTCATTAAAATAATTTACAACTAGTCATCAATACATCACAAGTCAAGATTCTTTAGCACGTAAAAATAATACTGCTAAATAAATTAATAAATTTATACTCAATAGTTGAGTGTATTGGTATCTGAAGAATCCCAGCAGTAGCTAAATAAAGAAACGGTATCCAGATTGGCCTGTTGCTTCTTTGAAAATTGAGGTGCCACCTTTTATTCCACAGCCCATCAGTAATGTATACTGTACACATTGCAGTAGTTTGGGCTTAAGGGTATGCTAGTGCATCTAATGCTTAATTCCATGTTGGCTTTGTTTATGAGACATTTTGGCACAGGAGCAAAACCATGTACCTATTGTGGATAACCAACATAGTTAAAACCATTGAAACTCAAAGTACAATTTTCCAAAGCCATTTGGGATTCTCAAATATCTCTAGATAAGCACTAACATTTACTTCTTCTACCCAAGAGTAGCGATGCTTTCTTCACAATGTATCAAGAACACCTTTTTAATCCAATTTTGTTGGCTATTCTCTTGCATTAAAGGAAATAGCCATCACCACAACTAACAACTCACGTGATGAGAAGCGGCAAACGGACAATCACATTTCAAAAATTATACATAATGTGTCCATCACCTATGCTTTCACCGCTCTGAATTGTGATCAAATGTCTTACTAATTTATTTTTTTCACAGCAGAAGCAAAGCACTGACAACAAAGAAAACAGGTAACATTAAGGTATAGATGCTGGGGGGGGTTGTTTGCCTTTTTTTTTTTTTTTATCTCGTTCAGTCAAACCCCAGTAATGCTTCTAAATGAAGATAAACTACAAGTTACCTCAGATTTCCAACAGAGCTATTCTGCAGGGGGCAAACAGCAAATTATTTTTAAACCCTTTCATTTTAGTATGACATTTTACAGAATGCATTCATTGTCCCCATCGATACATGTTGCTCATTTATTAATGTCTTCTCCTACTCTTTGCTCACCTTTCCGCAGTGGAATTCTTTCCTACTGAGCTGATAACTTTCTTTCCAGACTTACAGCAATGCATTTTATTCCCAGATAGGCATACAAGTCAGCAGCCTGATGACATATTCAACTTACCATCAGCCCCAGGAACAATAAACCTACTACTCTAGTGCACTAGCACATTACCTCCAAGGCGACACACATTCTCTCCAGATTGCTTCAGAATTTCCCCACCCAACCATTTTAAACAAATTACAGATGCCTGGAGCAGCCATCTGCAGGCAGCATACACACAACTGGCTCAACCTCCATCAAACACGGTTACCTATCGGGCTCAGAGGAATTATAAGTAAACCAAAGTTTTTAGGCAATCCCGAATTTCACAGAAGACTAAGTTATCAACACTGTGATGTCTTGCTGATAGCCCATGGTGGGGATGAGCTCCATACCCCAACTAAGCCCTGAGATAGTACCTATTATTTTGACTTATCAGCTCCCCAAGCAGTAGACCAGAAACTTTACACAACTCCAGTGCCACCAGTCTGTTAAGTTTTCCATTTCCTCTAGTGATGGAACATCAATTGTGCTTGTTAGAGACACAAAAATACATGATCCCTCTAAGTACCAGCATAAGCATGCTAAAGGCTTGTTGTTTAACAGGTTTGGGTTTTTTAAATCTATCTTCTCAGTGATCTGCAGTCCCATTTGTACGTATTTCTGCCTTAATGTACATTATTCAATTTAATGTATTCTATGTTGCTGCTTTTCACTACTTTTGCTAACAGCAAATTTTACATATTTTCACTTTCAAGTATAAAATTTTTTAAAATCACAGTTAAAGGTGAAAAGACTTTTTTCAGTACGTTATGCAACAGAAGGATATTAAGAGTGATCCAAATGTAAATAATACAATTACTTTCATGTGAGGGCAATATGACAAGTGGCAGGAAAAGCAAGAAAACTAAGCCAAAAATAGCTACATAGTATTTCTACTCTTATTTTAAAAGAATTAGTAATTCTGTTTATGGTTAAAATTAGTGACAGCCATAACAACAAATGTTGATACACATTATTTTAATGTGGAGTTCTTTTCTGTTCCCTCTTGCTGAACTATGTCTTTAAACTTAGTACTATATTATTATTATTACTACAAAAGAATGGCTACCATCCTATACTGCTCACAAGTGTTTAAAACTGCAGTTTAAACCTGAAGAGCCATACATCAGGAAAGAAACAAACAAAAAGCACGAGGACAAAGGGAAGTCGTAACATACAGTGATGTTTCCTGCATTATCTAAATGTGTTAAGCAAAAGACATCTTCAAAACAGACAACTAATGTGTCGCTATCAGGAAGCCAAGAAATAGTTTTAATTTACAATACAACTGATAAAAAGATGATGGCTTTCTTGTATCCTCAGATCTTGTAGCCATGATATTATGAGATTTTTTTCCTGTTTACATTTTAACAGGTGTCCAGCCTTTAAGGTCGCAAATAATATTTTATAAAGCAGAACTTTTAAGACTAAATCCTAATCCTAGAATTTTCAAACCAATTGCTCTTTTGGAAATGGGGGAGGAGGGAGTACTAGGAGTGATCTTGTTTCCTGAAAAATACTACTCAAAAGCAAAAAACTGGAACAACATATATTCAACTCCTCTCTCTTCTCACTTATCTTCTTTCAGTGTTCTCAAACTCTACATCCTGATTAAGGGACATCTGAACTTTATCTCCCAGATTAAAATTTAAGAAAATGGATTGACAAGATTTCAGTATCACTATATACCCAACTTCCAAAACTATTATACTGATGTTCATTTCGGTTCCCAAATATCATGGTAATTTTCACATAGTTTTATTACTAGGTAATCCAATCCCCTTACTCTCCACCCACCATGCCTTTAAAGAAAAGGCCATTATACTCCGCAAAATATTTTTAATTAGATTTCGAGCTGCAGGATGTTTTTAGAAGCCTTATGTTCAGTTCCATAAATATTTTCCAATTACTCCAAAACAATGTAAAAATTCTGAATACAGAAGAATTGCAAACATGAAGGCAGTAATACTGCTTCAAAATGTCATTATTTTAGCTGTATCTATCCATACCAACATGGGTATTTAACTGAAAAAGTGTCTCTGAAATTCTCCAGTTTGATTATCAGAGAATGGCTTTCTTTGTGGTGACTCTACCAGGAAAAACAGCTGGAAAATGCCTTGAAATTGTACATGCCAATTAAAAGTGATACAGTCCAGATCACTGTATGGTCGGTCTGCCAAAGGGATAAATTATAAAGAATCCTTTTACTTCCAGTTAAACCACCTATTTTTGAGAGAAGTTTCAATGATAACCACAGACTTCATGATTATCTACTTCAACAATGAAGTAAACCAAATACCTTGAGCCTATTTGATATTCAGGTTTGCTTTGAAGCGAATTCAGGACAAAAGACCTCCACAGAACAGCAATAAAAAGAGGTTTCCTTAGTACAAAAGCATTAATTTTATGGAGCATTTTTAAATATTTCACCGATGTTAATTAAGTAGCTTTAGTCAATTACATCCCCTGATCAAAAAAGCTAGGTTATCAGTCTTCTCTGACTACAGACAGAAACCTGTAACAAAGACAACTGGGGGGAAACACTTCTCTTTATCAGTTTTAGCCATTATCTTTTAAATATTTTATGTTTAAAGCTATATTGTAAGGGCTCTCAGCCACACATTTTTTATCAAATACACACCTAAAAATAACTTATGAAGAAGTACAAGCATTTGATCAGGAAAAAAAATGTTTTCTATTTCTCCATGGAAAAAAGTCATTTACACTACACCCTACGGCCACTTTTATCAATGGGTGATTAAAATAGTAATTTTATTCCTTTTTATTCATCAAGCTGACAGCAAGTCTGGTGCAGCTGAAACATGTAGAGAGTACTGAGCATGCTGTATAGTTTGCTAATACAAAGTAGGTCCAATTTCATATTCTTGCAATGGACCTCCTATACAAATATTGTAACATACTATCTGCACATCTACACATCATTCATACGCAATTTCTGGATGTCCAAAACTCTTGGAAAAAATATCCTAAAGCAGTAAGAAAATAAATGATAATAAAGTCACAGGGTTCCTGTTTCAACAATCCCAATTAGTGCATGATACTCTACAAAGGCCTTGATTAGCATAGCAAAACAAGTATTTCTACCAAAAAGTTTCTAAAGAACCATAAACTCTTCATCCTCTTCCATTTCTCAACTTGTAACACACAGGTTCTCATGTAATACAATTTAATAATTTCCTCATCAGAGAAAGCTAAATTTTGAAGAGAAAGCAGACTGAGGCTCACAAGGATGACAAGAAGCTAGAGTGCTCAAGTATGGTCGAAGTCCATGACAGTAAATAAATCCTAAAAAGCAACTGTGAACCTGAATGGAGCAACTTGCTTTCAACTACAGAGCCAGCTCTAAAAATCAAGTATAACTTTTTCCAAATAACTGAAAATTTTCTTGGATTTTTTTTTTTAATGCTTAACAGTCATACCCAAATGATTTTGAGACATTATCTCACATCCAGCAGGGCCAGTGTTCGGTTCAAGTTACTGGCCTAACAGACCCAAGTTGATTCTGCATTCCATTCCAGCATTTCCATCCCTTGTTCCAGATGCCCAGTGCAGAAAAAACCTCAATAAATCCATGTCACTTCTGGCAAGACTTGCTGGCTTGATTTAGCTTTAGAATCAATGCAGTGACATTCACATAGCACTGCATCTGAGCTAGAAAAATCTTCACTCATGTTTGCTCTCATAACCAACATCGTTTGTCTATGGACTGGATCCTTTACACAGTCATAGAAGACACTTAATTCATCTGATAGCAATAGTGACACTAATGGGCTAAATTAACTCAATTTCAGTATATTCCTAGCTATTTAGTGGTACTTTCAACTTTAAGACCTAATTTTATATATTCTCCTGTTTTCACATGAAAGCAAACTCTGTGCCTGTTTCTGTAGTGTGAAAATGACAGAGCGCCAGGACTCATTTATACACCAGCCTCTCTGGGCCGCAAGACTGACTTGGAAACTGGCTGTAGAGTTACCAAATTCTGACCACGTCACATACCCTTCACATTTCTGCCACATGCATTCATTTGTATATAACTGTGAAGTAAAAATAAGTAGCCCATGTTAAAAATAAGAAACGAAAAGCAAAAACCAACATTAAATGTGGTAACTGTAGCACAAAAATATTTACTATTTACATGTTACAACATAGCATTGAATATAGTAATAATAGCAATATATTTTTGTAAAACCAAGAAAACAATAGTAAGTTTTGAATTCCCAGAAGAGCTTCCTACTCAAGATTCATCAGCCTTATTAAAAAAAAAGCATCAATAAAAATATGGAAAAATCTATGCAATTTTCCTTTTTACAGTTTCTCGTTTGTGTTGTTCTTTTAGCCTTTAATATAATGATGTACTCCTAGAAATAACAATCCTCAATCTGATTGAGGAATCTGTACCCAATCTGAAATTAGTTTTTGTTCATTTATCTAACCAGCTATTTCAAGTGTGTTCATGAGAGCTACAAAGTGCATGTCCCCATTTTTTGAGATTATTAGATATACCATCATTAACATGATCACACTGATTGTAGTGGTTTGTCTATTTCCTAATGACTACATTTACTGAATTCACCTTTCTTAAGTTCTAAAAGATTTTCTTTCCAAGATGTTGTGTATCCAAATAGCTTAGTATTTGACCCTTCAGTTAATGCAATTTAACAGACCTAAGTCAAGCAGTTTGTTTCCATAAAAAGACCCCTGCATATTTTTTTCAACACGTTGCAACAATTTTCATAAGAATAAAATAGTACAAACAGCAAGTGGCTACAAATCCAAGCACAGTTTGCATTTTCTTTATTAAGAGCTTTATTCTTTTGGATAGAAATAACATTTTATTCTCATTCCATTTTATTAAAATTCTTAGCATTGATTTATCTAATTTCCATTAACATATGAAGTTTAAAAAAGCCCCAACCACCACTTAGTCTTCCTTAAATGGCAAGGTTAATAACAGCTATTGAGCAATACCATAAAGTATTACAGTTAACCTAAAGAATTTTGTCTAATTCCTAATTCATGTGATTAGGAATAAACAAAAAAGTAGAAAAATTAAAGGCTCTATTTTCTTCCTAATTTTTGAGATATATGACCTAGTTGGAAGTTACACGCTAAGTAAGATTTGCTCCTCAAGAAAAGGAACACTAAATTAGAAACTAAAAAAATTAGACCACCTTCATTTCTAAATTGAGCTGTTACAGTATAGAATGACAATTCTTCAAAGATATTAGGAGATCCAGAACATACTTGAAAAACTCCTCATCGCTGAAGGAGTTCAAAGCCCATGACACAGAATTTTACTTAAGATGACACTAAACAAAACAGGACTGTATTAACTACGTCAGGAACACGAAAAAATTTGACTCAAGCCAAAGCAAAATATGTTTCTGTGTACTTCTTAAACTTTTATCACTTGAAAGAAAAAGAAGTGTTTCACTTATGCAAACTCTTAGGAATACATACAGTACTGCATGATACGTACTTCTATGCACCAACAGTGATGAACCATTATTACAACCTATAGTATTATAATTACTTTTTTTTTTCTTTAGATATTCTTACCAAATGTTACTTCTCCATTGCCACTCTTGTCAAATAACTGAAAAGCAACAATGAATATTGCATCTGGAGTACACAAAACAGACTCAAATGCCAAAAATTCTTGATAGGAAATCAACCTACAAAGGAAAATATAAAAGTTATAAAGATTTTAAAAGAAATTTCACAATACCAATGACATTGTGTTTGATGCTCTAGAAAACTATGATCCAATTATTAAAATTAAATTCCAATATAAAAAGTTAAAACTCTACAGAAAAGTATGTTACATTTAAGTAGTTACTTAAACTTTATGCAACTCAGTTTCTTCCTCTACAAAAGGACCAAATTCTTCATATCAAACAACAAAATATAAACAATTCCTAGTAAATATCTACACTTTATTACCTTTTAATTACAAATCTAAGTAGACAGCACTTAAAAACTAAGACATAAAAGAACAAACAGAAATTCTACCACCATTAAATTTACAGGGCTGTCATTACAATACTAATTTATATATGTATTTCTACTGAGAGAAAAGTTTAATGCAAGTGTAGTATAAAATATATGTATTTTCTTAAAACTATATAAAACATTCATAAAAAACAGGTTCATTAAAAAGTATACTGTACTATTTATATAGAGAAAAATATTACACTTCAAATATAACATGAACTGTAAAGTCATATACTTGAGGACAAGAAAGACAGAAACTGTAAGAACATTTGACATAAGGACTTACATGTGACCAAGGCAGGGAAGGATTTGAGTGCAACAGCAGATGACAAGGTTCTGAGCTGTGCATGCAAGACAGTTACCATACAGAAAAATGCAACTCGGGAAGCATTAGGAAAGCTGTTCCCGTGCAAGTCAAGGAAGCAGCAGTATCTCTGGCTACAGTTCCCACAACATCTCTGGAATGCTGCATAGAAATCCAAGGCCTTGTGTTCAACACATAAACCTCAGATTTGAATGTATGCACAGCTAATTAATTAGGATTATCATACATAACTTTTCTAGAAGAACTCAGCTTATTCTGACTAACAGGAAAAACATTCAGAAAGGATCCTCATGCTTTATTTAAGAAAGGTAACCCCTAAGCCAGGAGAAGGTAAAGAATAATGTTGACACAGGAACAAAACCACATATCCATAATGATATTTAGAGTTGTCATATACTATGGGCTGTCCAGAATACTGCAAGCAAAAACCTTCAGTTTTAACAACAAACTTGGTTTATTAACACTATAGATGTGTCTTCATCCCTGTAAAAATCGGGGATTTAGAATATTTAATCCAGTTACAAGTTCCTGAGTTCAGTTTATAGAAATAAATGATTAGGTATCTATTTTAGCATCAAAAATTATCAATGGAAATAAGAGTTTTAATTACATTTTTTTCATTTTAAAAAAATTACTATTTCAATGGATGCTATTACAACATACAATATCACTGTAGTTGGTACATTTTCCTAGAAAACGTACATAATTAATCTGAATTTAGTACTCTTCATAAGAGATCATTAGGTCCTAAAAATTACTTCACACAATACTGCTTAAAAGCAAAGTATAAATTCTGTTCCTTAGAGGAAAAGAAAAATCAGGCCACACTATTCGTTAGTTTATCTAGTCTTTTTCTGTCAAAAATACATGCAAAGCAGAATTGAGATATTTTAAATAAGCATACATGTTAACATTCTTGTATATATGAATTGTATGGAAAATACAGAAAGAATGTAATAATTTTGAAAGGAATTAAAATATGTCAAATACAGAATGATTATATTCATTTGTCACACCAGAACAACATCAAAGACAAGGGAATGGTTCTTCAGATGCAAAGTCAATTTAATCCAAAGGATAATCTTAATAACTAAGGGTTTAGCATCAGAGAAACAGAATATCCTTCAAAATAATTTCAAAATACACCTCACATACAAGCAGAAACCTGACATACAAATGAATTCCTAATAGGGAAGCTTTCTAACTGACAGAATCAAGTGACGATCTCTGTAGAATGCATTTGTTGAAGCCTGAACCTGAAAGAAGCCGTCTTCAGAGGTTTCACTTTTACAGTGCCTACAGCAAAAGGAGACAGACATATTCAAATTTCCTTTCCATACATTCAACTCACAGTGACTATAGCAGGGATATCCCCTGTGGTCCTCTGTTATCCATTAGGGCGGAGATAACAGGAGCTGGATTAAACAGAATAATGAAGCTTCCCACCCAATCACTCCTCAAGTATCATTCAGTGAACCCACTGCATTACAGAGACCATAACAATATCAAATTACTCACCTTTCATTTTATCTGTAACATTTCAAAAAATTTCCCCTTATTTCTTCTGTAGTGTTACCCTTCAGAAGCACACAAAGCAAGTATTTACAATTTTCTCTCTCTTTCCTTTCTCCTTACAACAACTTTTTTCCCCCCACACAGCACAGCTTTTAGTCGTTACATATATAGCTCTGCTGTGACTCCTCATTATGTGAAACAGCAACTCTTTCTTCGGGTCTTCACTTAAGAACACATTCCCAAATTTTAAGAATGGCATGCATATAAAAACATTACCCAGAAACAAGCAACTAAAATGAAGATTTTTTTTTTGAATGACTACTGTGAAATGTTGAAGGTATGAAGGGAGATTTTGATTTTAAAACTGCAGTACCTACCAAATGTAACTGATTTATGTAATTGGGAGGGTGGGTTTGACACACATATATATTATTCAGAGAGAATATTTATCTTCATCTCAAAACTGGTTCCTGTTGTCTGAAGATGTAGAAATGCTTACAGCTTCAGTGAAATTCCACTGCATTAGACAGCAGACAAGGGTCCTTAGGCCAAATTCTAATTTAGACCTGATCACATTTATTTCTCAGAAAATGCAATTGTAACAATAAGAAATAAACACTGTGAAAGTGAAGAGCTGTTCTAAGAACTACCTTACAGAGTTCCTCTAAAGCAATCCAGTCTTGTACCACAGTAATTGGAGTAGGCAATACAGTACTGTGGAACAGTTAAGTAAGGATCAAGTTACCATCAGAAAAAAAGAAAAAAAGAAAGTAAAAAAGAAATTGCTTACAGCCAGCCAATTCCAAAATGTACTTTTTTTCTGAAGTGACAAATTTAAACCTACATGAGATTTAGAAGTATTAACAAGTTATTACGAATAGTACTTTCAGTATTTATCTGAAGGGCAAGCAAGGCTAAGAGAATTTGATAGCAGATACAGGAATGAAGTTTTGTAACTGAACCCAAAGCTTCTCAAAGACTTGCTGTGTGACATTGGGCGGTCACTTACTTTACAAATGTATGGTAATAGGACTGCTGATACTTCCTTGGACTTCATAAAGTAACTTTAAGTCTTTGGAAAGATGTAATGCGATCTGGAATTCAGTTGAAGATTACAATAATTATTCATGCTACAGATTAAACTCTCTATGCAGGTGATATAATTATTAGAGTATGGATTTTGATATATTACAGCTCACTACAAATGAAGAATGAGCATGTAAAAGTAAATAAATTAACTGATGATGATGATGGGAGTGTAACAAAAACGTCACATTAAATACAGATTAGAGACAAAAACACATTTCAGCATTTAGAAAAACATTTCAGACAAGTATTCAGACAGCCACACACTTTGCACTGTAGACCATTTGGTAATAATTCCCACTCCTACTGTTCCCACACAGAAGCAGATAAAGCACATTTACCATTATTTGATTATCTCACTTCAAATATTACCCACATTTAAAAAACAAAAAACAACACAACAAAACCTTACATTCACAGGGAAAGCAACAAAAAACTGGTGCCTCAATGTAAAGCTCTGCTGTAGCAATAAAACAATTTATTGATTTCTTACTATAAAAAAGATCCTTTATAAGACATTTTCTGAAGAAATGCACACCGTAAAAGATAACCAACAGCTTTCAGAGAAACAAGATTATTCAACATCTTGGTTTACTAGTCATCAATTAGACTATTATTTCAACAGATAGATACAAAATAGCTTTTTCAATCCATAAAATGCAACAAACTGCAGCTGTGTATTGCAGAGAGACAAGTTATTTACCAAACGTGGGTATACATCTAATGTATTTTCAAAATGCTGCAGCTTTATTAAAAAAATGTCATGTAACACTACATCAACCAGGAGACCCTACATTTGCTATTTAGTGTAAAATGTATACATCATACACAATTTCATTTGTAAAGTACAAACACTGTGCAAGGAGCTCGGGATACTATGCCAACTAACAAAAATTCTAAAGCAGAACATATGAAAACAAAAGGTTTTAAGCGACTTTGAAGATTGAGAGTCACAAATCCAAGGACTTTCCATTTAAAGTAAGTTTTATCTATATATTTACAAACATATTGTGTAATAACTTAACAGCAACTTTTTCTGTCTTCTCTACAAAATACTCAGTCCTTTCTGCATACTTGACCTGTTGTCTGATCCATCTTAACCTTCTCATTATACTTTAACAACGCTTCCTACTACAGTCCAAGGCCAAAATGAGAATTGAGTTTGAAGATGAGTGGGTTTGAGGGTACTATCTCAGTGAACATTTGGTAAATTAATTTCAGAGAACAGTGTAAAAGCAAGTAATATAATCTGTAAGCAGAGTTGGAAAAGGTTTATGTAGCTTGACCTTATCTTGATGAGACAAACATCCTCACCCTTCATAGAGCCATTAGCATTTCTGTTTCCTAGAAGCCAGGTCTTTAAAAAAAGACCTCCATGGTTTGACTTGAATTGCACACTACAGAAGTAAAACAGCTTTTCCATATTTCCATGTTTAATTACAGGTACTAAAGACCATATATAGTTTCTAATCACGGACATGAGTATACAGAAAAGAATTTTTCCAAGGCAATCACACTATGTTAAACCTACTTACAGTTCAACTTTCTCTGCATTTGTTAGAACTCCATTAAAACAAATCTTAATTTTTAAAATGCATGTTAAACACATTTTTCCCCCCAATTTCCACAAATTTATAGTCTATTGTAATTGAGAAAAAAACTTATAATCTAAATGAGCCTGAAGTATAATAAAGTCAATAATGTATTTTAGAAGATGGAACTATCAAACTCATGCATCACACAGAATCACTAGATTGGAAAAGACCTTTGAGATCACTGAGTCCTATGCATTACAAGCTTCTAATGGAAAGCAAAATTCTCACCCATCCTTTGTTTGATCTGCCACTCCAGCCAACAGCTGCACTGTTTTAGGATTGTAACGTGGATCTGTATAAAGTCCAAGGTACTTCTGCACAAAATCTTCAGGGGTCATGTAATGCTCACCATCTTTCTCAACACTGGCATACTAGAGTGATAATACAAAATAAAATCACACAAACAAAAAAGAATACATTTAGATGCTAATTATCAGTGATTACCAAATTAGTATCTATCCTATCACTTAAGATGGTGCACAACTGTCTGCACATAACTGCTCTGATACTAAAGGGCTTGATTAAACTAATAACATCATTGCACTGGTTGCTTACCACAACAGATTATCCCAGTAGAGCAGGTGTGTTCACATAACGACCAATGTCTTCCAATAAAAAGACAATTACCTATTTTCAGAAAACTGTAAAGTAATTGCACAAATTTATAAAACTGCAGCTATGCTGTAAGCTTTCTAACTGCAGCTACACTGTGAAAACATGACACACAAATTTTCTTAAAACTTCTAGCAGCAGGTACCTTCTGAGTAATTCTTCCTGATCATTCCTATAGTTAGTTTGGAAAATATGTATCGTTTATTTTCTCTTTTTGTGAAAAGTAACTTCAGATTATTTTTTATCCTGAAACTAATGATTTGGACATATTTCATTTCAGTAAAAATTGACACACAAAGTATTTACATCAACTGAAATATTTTACTTTTAGTTTTATTAACAATGAATTATCAAATAAAAACCACTGGGAAATTTTAGAATTATATAATTTCAGTAAAAATAAAAAAAAAACTTGTACACCAAGACAACTATCACATGTCTGTATCAGTATTCTTACAGATTACTTTTCTGTTTCAAATCATTAATCACTGGTTCTTATCTGTGGGTCAACTTGAAATTAAAAGCATAAAGTAGATTCCACACCCTCAGCTGTCCAGTTACTGTGTAATACTAAACATAAACCGAGAACGTGAAGCGGTCGGAGTTGAAAGCACGGCAAGTGATGAATAAAAAGGAAATGTATGATGGAAGTTCATACCCCTCAGTTCTTGTTTCAAGATGGCAGTACAGTTGCAGGAAAGATTTCTTGTAGTTTATTCATGACCTGACAGTAATCTTATAAATAAAACCTAATTTTTCAGATTGCAAAGTTAAAATATGCTTGCAACCTGGAACACAAGAAAGTAGATCAAAAAAGATTTCTAGTTCCATAAGCTACTGTGACCTGACCCAGTTTGATGACCAAGTTTGTTTCTCAGCATTTTTTCCTCAAAAAACCTGTAAGCAAGCCTATTTAGTAGTTTAAGATCCACCTCTTCTGTTTACTCTCTACTGCACAGTCTACTTGCACACAGGATGACTTAGATGCAGACCTTCAAAACTATACATAGAACTGTATTCAATCTGAGAAAGCAAAGTTACAACATTACAGAGCTGTTTAATTAGAATTCTGATTTGCAATAAAAGTAGTGTGTTTTAATTCATTTGTTAAAATGTAATTTACCTTTCTAGCTTCTCGTCATTAAAAGCTGCCTACATATGTGTTCTCTGCAGAAAAAGAAATGGCAATGACCCCAAGGCCTATAGTGCAACATCTATGCTAGAGAATTCAAACTTCAATTAACAGCCTTATCTGGCATTTTTAACTTTTCCACTATATACTGCAGTATCTTGACACAGCTGACACAGCTTTATGTGAAAGAGTAACACAGAGGGACCCTACTCTGCCAGAGACCCACAGGAATTAGAATACTAAGACCTACACACATAACCTGTTAAGGTGTAATGCTCCATTAGGGTAACAGGGATCATTCACACATCATGTGTTTGTTTTGGTTGTATGCAACCCAACCAATTCTATCAGGGCAGTGTTTTAGTGTGAAGGAGCTTGCATCAGCATCGATGCCTGCTAAAGCAACTCCTGTATTTCTTCCACCATACCAGCCCTTCACATCACTTCATCACCTCTTCCTCTTCCATCCTATAGCTATGATAACAGCCATTTGCAAGACTGCACCGTAAACCAGACTACTAAACTAATCCCGAATTAAAATAGATTATTTCCACAAAAATAGGAACACAAAGCAGTGGACAGGAATCCTTTAATTCTGCACTACTGCCAACGTTTCAATATAATGAAACTGTGGCTTCATTGAATCAATTCAGAAAGGGTGTCTTCGCAGTTGGATACCTAAGTGACTAAAAAATGAATTACAGCGCACGATTCTGCTGCAGACATACAATCCAAAGAAAATGTTATGATGAACCATCCACCATGCAGAGTATTGAGCATATCTTCAAGAATAACAGAATCCAACTGTATGAGTCTGTATGAAAGAGTCAAAATCTAACCATCATCATCATCTGTTTTCCTTCAGATACCGATTTATCTGAATTTACTACAAATAGCAAATTGTCTTTACAAGAAAAAGCTGTGTGTGGGAAGTTTTGTTAAAAAATTTTGAGACAAAAATAATTAACTGTCAGATAGATTGTGCTCCATATGAGAAGGTCATGGTATTTTGAAAGAGCTTGGCAGACAGCCAATAAATTAAGCCCTGGTAAAAAGCAGCCAGGCTATTGCCTTTTGGCATGCATGTGTCCTCAAGTTACCTTTTCACCATACAGCTTTATAGCACAAAACAAGGAATTGTAAATTATATCTTCATTTGCATATAAAACATAACACACTGATTGAATCTCTATTTTCCTCAGGCTCCAATTATCACTCCATAGCACAAAAATCTTACTATACACGTATAGACCATCTCAGGTAAGCACTTGATGAATTTGCAAGAGACTTCTTTTTAAACATCATATAACACAAACACACAAAAACTCCACTTGTACAATATAGTGTTAGGTATCACCACACTTTCACAAATAATGTTTTCTTTGAAAAATCAGTTGGTTTTCAATTTAAGGGGGTCTTCTATCCCAATTATTTTATCTGGGCAGAGGAGAAGTAATTTCTGAAACAAGAGACCTGTGGGCCCTCTTAACACTTTTTTTTCAGTTAAGCTAAGCTATGAGCAAGAGACTCAAGAAGATTTTACCAAGGGCAGGGGGGCATGGAGATTGTTGTATTAAAATTGGAAAATTGGTTTTGTTTCCTTCTCTACCTTGCTGAAACAGGTTCCAATTGCCTTCAGCGGGCAGGGAATAATTCAGTCATATTCACTGAGGTCTGACTGTGTGTTGCATAAGAAAAAGAATGAAGTCTTACTAAGAAATCTAGTAACTGTTGTTCTACGTGACTCTCTTATCCCTCAGTGAATTTCTACTTTGTTCTTTTATGGCTGTTACTGAACTCAGTGGTTAGCAAACACCTGAGAAGTAACTTATTTGATGGCATACAAACATGAAGTTTCAAAGGCTGCATTTCATAGTCACAGGTTTACATACAAATAATATCACATATTTTAATACAAGTCAAAGTTAAAATATTTAACAGTTCAAAATAATAAAAATAAATACAAAGAAAGCTTTAGAAACTCTGAGAGAAAGATGTGTTATCAGGCATCCATTAAAATACAACGTAAACTGGATGGACAGAGGACATCTATCACATTAGAAGATACACACGAACAGAAAGAAATTTAAGCACACTCTCTATGAATAAGGTGGATGACGAAGAGGCCTAGAGTGCACATCTTCCCTTGTGCCTGTTTCCAAGGGAAGCCAAATTTAGGAAGGAATGCACGCCCTTTAGCTGAAGCTCACAGAACAGGCCAGCACCCTCTGCAAAGAGCACAACTTATCTGACCCCTGATCTGCACAACTCTAGCATTATGTCAGAACAAGACTCTCTACAACTTGGTCTTGGAAAGAGTAAGTTCCCTATTAAAAGAAAAAGTTTGGTTGCTATCTATCAAACAAAACCCCACAATTTCAAATTGAATTATAATTAATTCTAACCCAACAGAAATATAAACTCTCTTTCTCTGCCAGAGGTATATGCATTGTTTGGGGGTTTATTTACTGCAAATCTCAGATACTCAAGAGATAGGAGAGCTTCTGTGTTTTTCATTCCTCAGAGCACTAAACAATCTACATGTTAATTTGCATGCTTCTTTGAAGATAAGGTAGACATGGAAAACACCAAAAAGCTGTTTTAAAATCAAACTGATTTTTAGGTCAATAAAACATGCATGGCAAGAGAGACAGTTTCAAGATCCAGTTGTACAATGTTCTTCCTCTCCAGTTTCCCCTACATGACCACAACCAAGGACTTCTGGAAGTAAGGTACATTGTTCGAAGAAAGCATTTCTACTGGTTGAAGTCAAGCATCACAAGAAGTCCACATTTCCAAGCTGAATAGAGAATTTTGAGACACAATGTCACTTTTTTTGTGAAGTGTCTTGCAAAAGTTGGAAGAGAGTTCTACGATGTTCCAAAACACCACACCTTGGTATTTGTATTTAAAAAAATCTAATTTCATGTTGCTTATTTTATTAACATACTCTACTGTATTCCTTACCTACAAAAGCTAAACGTCATGTTGACAATAACTGAACCTGTGATAGAAGAATTTTACTAAAAACTTAATGCTGTGCTTTCACAGTTAGATTCCAACATTCTATGTTTTAGCATTCAATGATACTAATGTGGCTCAGTATGCAAAAGAACTATCTGTCAAACTTTGATTAGGATATAACTTCTCCCTCTCAGGCAAAAAGGTTTGTCTGTCTACTTACCATATGTGGAAACAGTTAGATAATACAGTAGGACCAAAAAAAACAGTGATAGTGAAAAAAGAAATAACTGATTATTTACAGTAATAGCTCTAATACTTAATTTTGTATTCTTTCCTTTTTCATAGAGGAAATATACTTGAATATACTGTGTAATAAAATAAAAGGAAAAGAAGGTACTTTAGTGATGGAAATATCAGTTGCCTGGCTATGGACCTAAAACACAGCTGTTCTTACTCCATCTGCCCAATTCAAACTTTACTATTCCTATGAGAATGTGCTTCACTGTAACCAAGGAAAATGGAGAAAACTTCTGGTTGATATTTATGTATGTTAATTCTAAGCCCCTGCAAGGGATAATATTGTGAAATACATCAATCTAGAGAAATTAATTTTAAGTTCTAAAAACACTGCCAGTCATCCACCCATCTGTAAGAGGAACACACATAAACCCCAAGGACAAAATATGCAGCCAAGGAAGAAGAGTTTTTTATAATCTTGCAAACATGTATTTAAAAACTAACAGTACTTAGTTATTAGTATCATTATCTGCTTTATGAGAAATTATAAAATACCTCAGAAAATTATTTCAGATTATCATTTGGAAATGGTTAATCCCAATTTGTGTCAGGAGCAGCTTCTCCTCACTGCCCAAAGGCCCTCTCAACACAGTGTGCCTGCAAAAAGAACTTCTAAGCATCCCACAAGCATGACACATGCATGATTCCACGGTAAACTGCTAAAAGGGAATAAAACAAGGCTATCAATCAAATAACATCAGACAGAGCTCTTTACCTGCAAAAAAATATTTCGTAGTTCAGCAGGATCGGCTCTTTTGGTCGATTGCACCTGTAAACACAACAAGTTAATGCTTCGCTAGCCAGGCTGCTGACAGCACAGATAAAAGACGCCGTCTGCACGCGTAAGGGCAGCAACGCAGGGTCCCGCATCTAACGGACGGGGCGAACCTCAAACAGGACCCCCCCGTGCTCACTGCGGGACTCCACAGCCTCCGGTGCCGGTGACAGCTGTCAAGCTCCGAGCTGCGTGGAAGAGGCGCGGCGCGGCCCCGCACGACAGCAGCCGTTACCGGCCGGCGGGCCCGGCCGTTACCGCCCGCGCGCGCCGGTTCCCGCCCGCCCCGGGGCGCCCCGCGCCCGTCGGGCCTTCGGCTCCTGCCCCCGCATCTCCGCCGCTTCGCCTCAGGAGGCAGAGCAAGGCAAGCTACGCTACCCCCTCCCCGGGTCTGCCTCGCATCACCGCCCCACCGGCGGCTTCTCCTGGCCCCCGGCAGCAGCTGCCGCCTCCCCCTGCCTCCCACCCGGCCGCCCCGCGCGGGCAGACGAGAGGGGTCCGCCCGCCTCCTCCTGCGACAAGCGACGGAGGGGTAGAGTCACCTTGACCGCCATGCTGCTCCCGGCGAGAAGGAGGAGGAGCCGCTCGTCGCTACCCACCCGCCGCGCCGCCGCAACAGCCACCGCCTCAGCGCAGCGTTGTGGTAATGAGCGCCCTGCCCTGCCCCGCCCGGCGCGGCCCTCTCCCCTCGGCGGGCTCCCCTCAGCGGCGGCAGCGCCCGCCGCAGGTCTCCAGACACGAGAGCAGCGGAGTCCAGTAGCACCGCCGCGGCCCCAGCCTGGGTCTCGCCGCGCTCTCACACCGCTGCCCATGATCCGTCACAAGGCGGAGGGTGAGCCGGCCGCGACCCCTACCTCTGCTCCGGCGGCTTTCGGTCGGTACCCAGGGCAGAAGTGGTGTCGGTGTTGCTTACTCCCTCGCCCCCCCCGCGTTAGCTGCCACACGGACCCAGCTGGGGATGGTGGTTACCCCCATCAGCGCGGTTTGGACGGCATGTCAACCACCCCACCAAAAGTACCAGGACAGCTGTTGTGGGTCCTTACTGGGGGCTGCTGGTAGCACCACCATCCTGCATGTGGTGGGTTGACGCTGACTGGGCGGCAAGTGCCTGCTGATGCCACTCTATCACTCCCCTCAGCTGCACAGGGGGTAGAAAAGAAAATACTGTGAAAGGCTTACAGGTTGGGACAGGACAAGGAGATCAGCAACAAATTACTGTCGTGGGCAAAACCAACTAAATGTGGGGAAATCAGTTTAATTTATTACTAATCAAATCAGAGTAGGAAAATAAGAAATAAATCCAAATCTCAAAACACCTTCCCTCATGCCTCCCTTCTTCCCTTAACTTCACTCCCAATGTTTCTACCTGCTCCCCATGCAGCAGCACAGGGTGACAGGGAATGAGGTTGTGATCAGTTCATCACACTTTTTTTCTGCCACACCCTCCTCCACAGGGGGAGGACTCTTCACACTTCCCCTGCTCTAGTGTGGATCCTCCGCAGGATCAAAAGTCCTACCAACAAGTCTGCTCTAGTGTGAGCTTCCCATGGGGTCACAGCCTCCTTCAGACACATACACCTGCTCCAGCATGGGGTAATCACTTCTGACTGGAATTCAGTAGCTTCTGACAGACTTTTCTAATACTTTAGCAGTAGAGCACGGTGACTTGCTTTATACCTCAAAATGAAAACCATACAGGATGTAGCCTCAAGAAAGGGGAAAATTATACTTCATTTGGTCAGTTCGATCATAGTAAGTACATATAAAGCCTGACTTAAATAACAATGCATGTTTTGTCTTGCTGTAGTATTTCAAGGGCCCGAGATCTCTTTTATTGCGTGTTGCTGAAAAGCATTAAAAGGACAGCTTCTGTTATACTTCAGATAACACACTGCGACATAAAACTACAACACAGCAGTTGAGGGTTTATAAATGGCAGTCACAAAACAATGACTCAATTCTGGAAGTTTAAACCAAGTAATTTTCTCTCGAAAGCAATAGTTTTTTTGGCTATGGGTCAACATAAACTTCCTGCAGATAACTTGGACTTCATACGCTATGTATGTGCGGATGTGCCAGCTGACAGCAGAAATAGTTTTGCCATCTGCCTATTCGCCAAGTATCTGACCCCTAAACCACCTTGTTCAGCCAGTCCACGTACAAGGAGGTTGCAGGACAACTGCATCAGCACACAGACCCTTAAAATTGCGGAGATCTTCACAGTCCTTCCAGCAGTGGCTGGAACAAGTGGTTCAACGTATGGCTTGCTTTCTTCGTAAAGACAAAGCTCCGGTCTTTCCCTCAGCTGCAGTGTAACGGTGGCGTTGGGCCACGGTACAGACCGTACCTTAAGAAAGAACAGTAGCAAAGAGGTTGCTCTGCCCGCTCCAAAGCTGGAGGGAAAGGTGCCTGTCGTACCTCGGGCCTCTTCGCTAAGGGGTAATGCTCAATTCAGCCCAGGGCCTGCCTGGGGCCGGGTTAGACTGCCCACGCCCAATGCACGCTATCTGAAATAGGTGTGGCAGCGGGACACTGGCGGAGTGTCCTGGTTTTGGCACCCCACCTGCCCCTCACAGCTGAGCAGCCCCGCGCCAACGGGTAGAGGCCACGGCAGACAGCTCTGCGCATGTGCGCAAGCCCGGCCGGTCCCCCGGCGGCAGCTTGCTGGGGCGGGGCTATGCAAACTACGGATCGCGCTGATGCGCTTCTTAAAGGCTCCCGCCGGCTCTGTGTGCCGCTCGGGGTGGTGTTGGGTGTTTGCGTGAGCTACGTCGCTTTGTACGGTACAGCTATTGGCTCCCCGCCGTTTTTCGGCGGGCGGAAGCGGAAGTGTATTTGTGTGCGCTCACTTCCGGTGAGTGGGCGCGCGGGTTGATTCGTTCTGCCCGGGTGACTCGGCCGCCGCTCTTCGGAAATGGCGGGTAAGAACTCGGGCCTGCGCTGCCCAGCGCCGCCAGCCTGCGCTCCGAGCGCCGCCAGGGCACGCCCTGCCGCCTTGACCGCGGAGTGGGGCGGCGGTCTGGCCCCTTGGGGGCTCTTGGGGTGCTGAGGGGGAACAGGTCTGGGCGCTGCCGGCGCCTCTCTCTGAGGGAGAGCGGGGGCCCTGGTGGCGGCCCACACTGCGCCCCTCTGTCGGGATCGCGCGGGCGCTGACAGGGAACGCTGCAACTCTGGCTGGGACGTGGAGCAAGGAACCGGAGCATGAGCTCGGGACCGTGGCGGTACCAGGGTTGGGGTGCCGACAAGAGCTGATCGCGGTGAGCTCGGGCGACAGAGGACTCAGATGTTTTGGTGGGGAGCGCGGCTAACTTTGTGCTCCCTCCTATTGCTGTGGTCGTGCTGCTGTGCAGGCAGGCAAGCATCCGCGGGCTTGCGGTCTCTCTGCTTATTGGTGGTAAGACAGACTGTACCTCTGCGTCCACTAGTTTATAGAGGGAGCGTGGGAATCTAAAACCCAAACTTTTTTTTTGCTTAAAGCTTACTATCTGAAGCAAGAAGAAGGAGTTTCTGATGGCACTCCTGGAATGAAGGAGGGGGGATGGTTGAGTTTGTGAAGTGCTTTAAAAATACCTTCATGGGTGCCTGGCCTGGATTATGTTTTGAAAAACAGATTAGATACAATTTGTTTGTTATTTCTTCCCACATCCTCTCTGGAAGAGAAGTGGTAACCTGGTAATTGCTGGTGGTAAACATGCCACTGTAGTTCATGAGCACCTGTTTGTGAAAATGACTTAATACAAACACTTGAAATGCCCAGAAACATGTAGCTTAACATGTTCTTTAGAAGAAACATGTTAGATGAAATTCTTAACTTTTACTTGCAGCTTTCAAATATGTTTTATGTGTAATAACTTAGAAATGTAAATATTTTAATTGTAATGCCCTTCACTGTCAGAAATTAGAGGTACCTGTGGTCTGCTTTCTGGTTCCAGAGAAGTGTATGAGATAAAACATGTAAAAGGAACAAAGATTTATCAAGTTGTAGCTTTTTTACTGACTTGCTCAGTATTTCTGTTGCTTTTGTGTTGTGTATGTGTTTCTAGATTTCAGATTTTTTTTTTTCTAAGTATGTTACTTGAATAATAGTGGCATGTACATTGTATATATATTAACTCTTTTGTTAAAAAAATCTTTCTCTTCAGGACTTACTGCTGTGGAGAAGAAGCTGGCTGAATACAAGTGTAATACAAATGAAGCAATTCAGCTAAAACTTGGTAATGTAATTTTGCAAATATTGTGCATTTGATACTGGAGTATTTGAGTACCTTCTTAAGAATACTTAAAATTACCCAGGTGTTAGCATGTACTTGTTAGTGTAAATGTACAAGCACAAGAATAGGAATATATAGTCTAGTTTTGCTCAGTCTATTCCAGTCAAAGTACAGATACAGAAATTCAGTCTTGTCTGTTGAATAACATCATCAGCAATTTATTAACATGCTACCAGAGTGCATTGGAATTATATTGTGTTATGTTTTCTTTAACATCTTTTCTTTTTACATCTTTCCTCTTTGAGTGGGGAAAAAATAAAAACAAGGAAACTGAAAAGTATTGTTGGATTGGGTTTTTGTTTCCCTCCCTCCTCCCCCATCTGGATTACACAAGACACTTTTAATGAAAATTCATTAAAATCTGAAGCACAAAAATGTCACTTAAGAACTGTTTATTGCTCTCTGTAGTTCATTTGCTTGATAGGACACCTAGAATACAGAGTGAATTACTGAATTCTTGATGGACTTGTTCATGCCTCAAACTTACATGTGGCAATAATAACGTGAAGAATGAGGCATACCATGTTGCTTTCTGAATTAAACCTGAGAAGACAAGAGCAACACTTCTTTTTTGCATCAGAAAGGATTGAACTTCTGACTTGTCACTAAAACACTCCTCACTTGCATTTTTCTCTTTGACTAATTCCTTCCCAATACCAGAAAAAAAAAACCCAACATTTTCTTCACTTTTGCTGGAGCAAAGCAGCAATGAAGCTGTTCAATATTCCACGTTTTTTTTTTAAGAAGCTTTATTAACTTCTACACTATTGCATTAGCATGAGCGTGCAATGTTGACTCATTCAGTATTAAAATACTGCAGCTGTTGTCTTGAGCTACCTATGTCTCATTAATATGGCTAAACTATTGCTTTAATGCCTAAGTTAAGAGTTATAAGCCTTCTAATTTTAGGTAATTTTAACTGCAAATACACAGAGGATGTTTGGGATTCAAGTATCTCAGTCTCTTAATTTTTCCTCCTAGAAAAATCCCACTTTAATTTCTAATCTCATCCACTAATTATAAATCCCAAGTTTCATGATGAAAGAACTCCTGTCACAATTACTGTGGAGCAACTGCTGTAACTCCATAAGCTTGAATAAAATGCATGTTCAGTAAATTACTGGGTTTGAGTAGATACCATTATAGCAAATATTTTTACACTACCAGAAATTACTTGTTTCATACTAGGCCTTGAGGAAGAATCAGCAGTGGGGTTGCTAATTGTTTGTGTAATATTGGCAGAAGTACCAGTATAATGTTGGAGCAATTGTTTTGCATGTATCAATACTGATTCTCTAAAACCCTGATGTGATGATAAATGGACAGAAACACTTTTTCTGTTCCTTGCTCCATAAAACTCCCCTGGAGTGAAGTCTTCTCACCTGCATGTAGTAGAATGGCACAATGAGAAGGCAGCGTTGTATACATGATCAGTCTGGCGTACTGAGGAATAGCCAGCTGGGCACTGTCTTCAGTCTTCAAGGTGAAGTTAAAGGCCGTAATGTTCAGTAGTTATAATATATATATGTATATACACACATACATATAAATCTGTATCATTTTCTCAGGTTCATTCTGTGTAATGATTGGATCTCTTCAGTTAGCATGCATCTAAATTGCACAGTATGCCTTTATTTCATTTGTATGCCAGCCTAATGTGGATGGGTTCATAACTGAAGTTGTCTGACTCTGCAGTGAAGGAATGCATGAGCATCTAGCAGGGCATCTGTGGCTCAAGCGGAAGCTCATTACTTTGTTGTGACTTGGTTTTTTTTCCCTCTTGTGTCTCAGTTCGCTTTCCTGAGGATTTGGAGGATGACAACACGACATTCAATCCAGAGTACAGCCATCAAGTGTTTGGAGATGAGTAAGTTAAACTATCCAGAATCAAATTAATAAGAAAATAATAAGAATCAAATGAAAAGAATCAAATTGTTAAGACAACAAGAAATCATGCTATGCCAAGCTATTTTAAATGATACAGCAATGCATCACTTAGGACAGTATAGTTAAAATGGCCTCTGCCTAGCTTTGTAGAGTTTGATCCTGTAGTCATTTTATATGCTGTTTTTAAGGTAGATTAGCAGAGAATGAAAAGCGTTATTTTGCAGTCAGAATTACTGAAGTTGGTACTGTGTTCATGGTATTTTTTAAGATTAAGAAAGAATTCTTGGTTCTTGCTAGTAACTTTCACAGTAACATGTACCAGAAAACAGTATCAAGAAACAGCATGTCAATTCATTTTCTGTAATATGTGCACTTCTATCCAGTTGGACATGCAGGGGATACAGAAGACATAGAAAAGTATGGGGTTTTTTCTTTGTCAGTTTTGTGGTTTTTCCAAGTATACTGACCCTTCATTATGTAGGAAAGTTGACCTAGTGCCAAAGTATTTTATATTTCCATCAGAATATTCAATAATCTGGACATATTTAAAAAGAAAAAAAAACCACCCAAAAAACCAACCAACCAAACAAAACACCTGGAAGTGTCCAAGGCCAAGTTGGATGGGGCTTTGAGCAGCCTGGTCTAGTGGAGGGTGTCCCTGCCCATGGCAGCAGGGTAGCAACTAGACAACATTTGAGGTCCTTTCCAACCCAAACCATTCTATAGATTATATAAACAGAAAAAGGCACCTGTTTCTTTGTGAACCACTTTTTGTGGTTCAGTTGTTTGCCTGAGAAGAAATTCTCTATACTTCACAACAGTGTAGTGTTTACATTCAGGCAACTCACATTTTCAGAGTGTAAAAAAGGTATTTGTATTCATACCCTTCTCTTTTTTTTTTTTCATTTACTCAGTTCTAGTTAGATTGGATAACTAGACAGAAACTGTCCACCAAAACTACATTTATTGCTGAAGTGGTTATCTATCCATGTTTTATACAGTATAAATTAATTGCAGTAGTGTATTCCAAAATACTGTACCATACTGCAAAGTAAGTTTTAACAAATGTTACTGATCAATTAAGATAAATAAATGTTAATGAGCTTAAGATACTGGAAAACATCAATGCAGTATTAGCCATTTCAAGTATTGTTTCTTGAGTGGTCGCAGTAGGTGCACAGGCACTGCCTTGACTTGAGTTCAGGAGCATCTCTCTCCATGAGAGGAGCAAAATAACCAGTAGAAATAGCATATGGCATTACCTCTGTCCAGATAGTCAGCATCCCTTTTCCTGTTTGGAAGCTTAGTATACCTCACTGGGAAACATGAAGTGAACTTCAAAGCATATTAAATGAAAGCTTTGTGATGTGAATGTTTTACTGTGTAAAGAGTTCCTGATTGTTCTTTTCTCCTTCTTCAGTGAAGTTGCTTTTGGCTACAAGGGACTGAAGATCCTCTTGTACTATATTGCTGGTAACCTGTCAACGCTCTTCCGCATCGAATATACATCTAAAGTTAATGAAAAGTTTGACTGTGTGGAGGTAAAGACAGAACTAGACTTGCACTTAAAATATTATTGAGATTAGTCAGAATATGGATGAGAACTCTAGGCTTAGTAATTGCCCACCCAAACATTTAAATTGAAAGCAATTGGACAGTTTCCTTTGTGAAGCTGAAGAAGCTTTGAATTTAATCTATACATTTTCCATCTGTTCTTTTGACAGCAGTAACATCAAAATTGTGTCAAACAGTGCAGTCAAACATGAGGTGCTAATACCACCACCAGTTACAGAAAAAAGACAGCAACCTAGCAAGTCTGTATTTGTGTTAACTGTTTTGGGGAGGAGAACTAGGGTTGGTGAGATTTACTGAATTCTCTTCAGTATAAAAAAGTTTCTGTAAACACTTCATGAGGTAGGATATTTGACCATGTCTCCCTAAATAGCAGATGTGGAGAGAAAGTAAGGCAGAAAAGAGATTAGAAACTTATGGTTTGGTATATATTTACATGCTACTTAAAAGAATACAGTTGACTGCAGGATGTTTGGGTTTGAATTTTTTAGGGTTCTTTTTACTTTTTTTTTTTCTTTTTGCCTACAGGTTTTCCAAGCTTATGTAGTACTTTTAGGAAAGCCTTTGGTTTTTTTCTTCTCTTTCTGCCAATATGCTCTGATAATATTTTTGATACAACCCCACAAAATTTAAGCTAATCAAACTTTTGGCCAGCTAAAGAAATGTATATGGAATTTAGAAATAGGAATGAAGTACCTTTTTAACATTGTTTTAAACTGTTAAATACTTACATAAGTGCCCATATTTAGAAAACTCGGTTTTTCAGTGGTCTGTGATGTGTTAAGAAAACTTAATATCATCTGAGTTTTTCTAGCTATAAGGAAGAAAAAAAAATAATTGATTTATTTTGAAAAGACTCATTCACATGGTTACTGGTGAATCTTCATAATGCCCTGTAGTGTGAAGTTACTATATATTTGCACTGACTTCAAATTTCTCTGAGCTTTTTTAAAAAAATGAACAAGTAAACATCTTTATGATTTCAAGTTGTATTCTAAGTACCTAATTTAAAATTCATCTGAGTTTGTTTAAATATTTTTAAGGAAGGGCCTATTGCAAAGGAAAAAAATCCATTGGCATGACTGTTAAATGAATTTTACAGATTTAGCCTTCCTTGTTCTGAAATTGTATTGGATATACTTAGTTCATGTGCTTGGACATGTCTGAGGCAAGAGCAACATGTCTGAGGAGTGAACGGTCATGCTATTCAATCTGTAGAAGATTTTTAGAAATAAGGAAAAAAGGGAAGCCTTTTGGCAAAGTAGTAATCATGTTAAAATCAAACAGTCCAACTTTTCACCAATATAATTTCAAAATCAAGTTACAAGAGTCCACACCATAGCACTTTTTTATTCACACTTACCTGTTTTCTGTAGAAATGGCAAAGCCATTTTTCTTGAGGTATGAGCAAGAACTGTCTGCAAATTTTTTGATCCCTCAGAATCCTTGCGACCTTCAAGCCCTGTTTACTGTGTTGAATTATTCCTCCAATTGAATAAGGGATTGAGATGGGGACAAAAAAGAGGCTCTTTCTCAGTTGAGGCTTCTGTATACTTTCCAGAGCATTTACAGGCTTTGACTAAATGGGAAGAATGTTGTAGTTTACCCTGTGCTTCCCTTGGTGTTATTAGCATGGTACATCCAAATAGGCTATTTCTAAACCTAAGTAGGAGGAAGATAGGGCAGTCATCATGATTTATATTTGCCATTACTTTAAAGTCCTTAAGATATTAATACATTTGCAGATATCAAAATGAAAGCTGCCATTACAGCAGTGTGTTAATTTAAATGCAAATTAACATTTACTTTATTGAAGTTAACTGTTTGGTTGCTGATCTCCGCTCATTCAGGGTAATCATACTAAGATGTAGACTATCTGCCATACCTGACAGGTAGTCATTGTGCTGTGAATAGATGGGGTTCAGGAAAGGACAAGAGTTTCTGCCTTTAACATAACTGTTTACAAGTAAGAAGCTAGTTTTAATGCTCTGCAAAATATTCAGTTTAATATTTTATATCTCAATACTCATGAAGGCTAGTCAACAGCAGTTGGTTTTATTCTGTGATGCTAAATTTGGTTCCATTATTGCTAAAGCAGCTGCTGCAGTCTCTGCTAGGGACTGACAGAAATATTTGACCCGATACCAAGTAAGATCAGATTCTGAAATGTCAGGAACCAGAACTCTGGTCATATTTGTGCAATTTTGTCAGGTCCCTAAAGATAGATATAAACCGCATCAGTAGGGAAGGCTCAGCAAAGTATAATCAAGTTTAGAACAGAGGCTGGCACTGCATTTAATGTAAATATCCTTGTGGAATTGATTCTTTCAAATGTCTGAAGAGAAGCTGCTTTCTTCTAGTGTAAATATTAAGAGCATCAACTTCTAAATTTCTTGCTGCTTTGTGGGTTGCAGTACTTCAAGTATCTTCCTTTTAATCTATATTTTTATGATGGGGTTAGGGAAAGTATTTCACTAACCTCTGATACAGTCTTTACTGTAAATATATTTCTCTTGCTTTGCAGCTGGTCTAATATATCTGCTTTACACAATTAATGAAAAATTGTAATTTCAATATTGGATGTGTTTGGGTTTTTTAAAGTAATACTACTGATGACTCCGTTGCTCCTCACTGGAATTAATACATGTAGTTAGAGAAATTCAGCTTTCAAGTATGTTCCTATAGTTTTAAATTAAATCACTTTGAATCAGCATCTGCATGGCATGAAAATGTCATTACTGTGTGTTAGTACAACAATGATCTCAGTTAAAGGCACCCAGAGTCAAATGGAAGGTACAAAGAGGCAGTGCCCACTTAAGTAGTCCTACTACATGTCAAGTTTACTTACAAGCCTATTCCAAGTTCCCTATCACCACCTTGAGTGACTCTGATTAGGAAGGCAATAGATCACAGGCAATAACTCAGCTGCTCTTAGCTGATTCATTGGGGGTTGTGCATGTTGTGGCTTTGCCTATGTTTAACACTGCTGCAGTAGTCAGCTGGATTGTTCTTCTGAACAGAAACTTGTGTGTCATCTTATGCATCCATACCAATTGGTAAGGTATGAGTGCTTTACTGTGATAAAGAAATTAAGCTCTCACCAGTAGTAAAGAAATACACAAGGGAAA
This sequence comes from Gallinula chloropus, assembly GCF_964237585.1. Taxonomy (NCBI): domain Eukaryota; kingdom Metazoa; phylum Chordata; class Aves; order Gruiformes; family Rallidae; genus Gallinula; species Gallinula chloropus. The sequence continues at coordinate 22,107,292 of NC_140090.1, forward strand.
GGCAGTGAACAAATTTTGGTAACCCCTTGAATTATGAGTACATCAGAGAAGTGTTTGGAAGATGCCTACCAAGTAATTGATGTGTCCATTGCAAAGTATGAGTATTAATGAAACACATTGTTTATTTTCAGAAATAGTCAGGCCCCTTTTCAAGGGAAGGGAAATTTTAGAAAGCAGTAGGTGAAAATGTTGTCATACAGAACTAAGAAGGACTATCTACTGCTTTATCTACTTAACTTCTATTCTCATAACTGGCTTCTTTCTATTTTATGGAAAATGAGACTTTTTTCTGTGGTGGCAGCCAGCAATGGCTGCATTAACTTACATGCTTTCAGCAGGTTCGTCTTCCCTCTTACTGCTAATAAAGAAACTCTAGAAATGTGACGGGAGCAAACTTACTCAAACCTTATTTGTATAGTAGTTCTTACTACATGTTCACCCATATTAGGTATCTTCATGTAGTCTGAATTATTGAACTGATGCTTGGAAGTATTGTTTTAATTCTAGATTATTTTTACATGCCTTTTTCAAGTACATAAAATGAAAGTCACTACATATTCTTAGTTGTTTCCCTACAGCTTTGGCAGCACAGACTTAAAATCTGTGCAAACAATGCACTTGCACAGTTAAAAAAAACAAAATCATTTTTAAAATGTTCTATACAGATACTTTAAAAAAGGGCTGATTTTCTGTAATGCGGTTAAATCAGCAAGTGTAAAGAAAGTGTTTAACTAATATTGATTTAAGAAGAATAGCAAAGGTTCCAATAAATGCATCTCCTTTGTTTTGAGAATGAAATGAATGTAAAGATTGTATGCATTTTAACTGTGTTCTTACATGAAGTATTGTAGAGCTATATTTTAACTGCCTAATAGCTCTCTCTACAAATATAAATATAAATGTTGGTAGTACCACACCATTAAGAATAAAACTTGTTTGTGCTGAACTACATCCATCTTTCTCTTTACTAAAAATGTAACTGAATGATAAAGTGCTATTCATTTGCAGGTGCATTGCTTCTACTTAAGGGACTATGGTTGAAAGGACAGGAATTAGTAGCATGTTGTATTAGCCTTTTGTAGTGTATTTTGTTCTAAGCATCTTAATTTCCCTGTTTTGAATGCTAAGTAGCAAGGGTCTTGGTTTTGAACTAATACCCATCATGCATGTAAACGGTGTGAAAGAGCTGCTTAGTAAGTTAACACAAAGTGTTCTTGTGTCAGTCCTTGTGGAAATAGATACAATACAAACATTACAGCTGAACTCACGGCAAACTCCATTAAGTAAAAACCTGGATTCATTGTCCAGAAGAAAGTTTGAATTGAATGTAAGCTCATTTTGTTGAATGTAATGTCAGGCTTTTAGGGGTTGTATTGAAGAGTACGGTTTTGTTAAGTTGAGACCAATTCATTAAGTTTTATTGCCTGGTGAGAAGCAGTAATACGTTATTGTGAAACTTCATCAAATATTCATGGTTAAAAAGAAGTAGTAAATGTATTCAATCAAGTGGTCTTTTTGGGGTCTGAAAAGGATTATGAAGTCTGCTCAGCTGATAGTCTCTAACTTTCACTTTGGCTATCTGAAAAGAGTAATTTTAATCTCTGAATTTAATTTTGCTGTCATTTTTCATGGTGTCATCTTTCCCAGTGTGTTACACTACAGGTCAGACTTGATGACAGTATGTTTAAATTATATTTTTATTATTTCAGACTTTGTTTTCAAAATGTTGTTTGATTAGAACATGAGGTGTTGTCTTCTGAGTTTGTAATGTGTTTCTCAGCTGATTATGGGCAGACATTTCAGGCAGGGAGACATAAGTGTGCACAAGTCTGCTAGCAGTCACTTTCCTGTTTGGGAGCAACCATTATAAGTCTCTTTTCTTCCACTTAGTTCTGCACCATGTAATACCTCTCGTAAGCTGCTCGTTTGGTAACCTGAGTTCTTCAAGGCTGTGGAGCTGGAAAGTCTTAGCTGTTCTGAAACTGCAGCATATTCAGATGCTATCAACACTTTTAGGTTTTACTTGGGCATATGTAACAATGTCTAAACATAAAATGTTATGAACTGTAGAAGCCATATCTATGAGCTTTTTGGTGACTGGAAGGTCACTACTGAACAACAGGAATGTTTACTTTTAATTTTTTATTAAATAACTTTAGGCCATGGCATCCCTTATTCGTTTCTTATAGCACAATAGTGACATCAGCACTATCTCTTTCTAATGATCCACGGATTGTGCTCCCTTTTCTAATCTCCAGGCAGACGATGTTGAAAGTAAAATACGAGAAATCATTCCTCCTGGTTTTTGCACAAACACAGATGACTTTGTGTCTCTGTTGGAGAAGGAGGTCAACTTCAAGCCCTTTGGAATGCTGCTACACACATACTCTGTCCATAATGAGGAAGCTGGTGAAGATATAACATATCAGATATACAAGGTATAAAAAATAAGTTAAAATTCTGCTTTTGAACAACCAAATTAAACTTTATTTTGCAGTGTTGCACTTTCGGTAATGCTTCAGCTATAATAGAAAGTACTATAATTTTACCGGTTTATTAATAAAGATGCTTTTTCATACTGGAGTATTTAGTTAGGTTTTACTTTTTTTTCCTCTTACATCTGTGATAGGGTTCACCTGACTTCTCCTGGCTTTTTCCCTAGGCTGACATGACATGTCCAGGCTTTCGAGAATATCATGAAAGGCTTCAGACGTTCTTGATGTGGTTTATTGAAACTGCTAGCTTTATTGATGTAGATGATGAAAGATGGAACTACTTTCTAGTGTAAGTACAGTTCTAAAGCAACAGTGGACCTTATTACCTCCACAAAGCCTGCATTTTAATTGTGGCTGGCCAATTATTGGAGCAGTATAATGATATTTTTCCCAGGAAAGAAAAACCATTGTTTATGAGGCTTGAGTTTTCCTCCATTATGCTTTGGGAAAGCTTGAGAATAGAGCTGAATTAAATGCTGTTGTCCGTTAGAGCCCTGAATGTAGGCTTAAACAGTAAAATGAGCTTTGCCTGTGTTTTCTTTTACTTGCCACCTATTCATCTTTATAATAGGCAAGTGCACTGAAGTGCTGTAAAGAGGCCTGATTTATCCAAGTTGCTGCACACCAATTAAGTGAATTGTACATTCAGAACATAGCAGGTGTACCCATTGGGCCCTCACAGAGTAGCTTGCTGACACTGAAAATTCAGTTGGAGAATGGAAAAGAAAATGGACACTGCATGGGAGCGCGACTGTAATTGACCTGCTTGGCTTTCTGTTTTATCTGCAGATTTGAGAAGTATAATAAGGATGGAGCTACGCTCTTTGCGACCGTAGGCTACATGACAGTCTATAATTACTATGTGTACCCAGACAAAACCCGGCCACGTGTAAGGTAATTGGCGGCGTAACTCGTGCCTTGCCTTTTATTTCAGAAGAGGGAACTGCTGAAGTTCCCAATACTTGTTTATAATGGTGTTGATTTGTTTAAAAAAATCCCCATTATTAGCTGGCTATGCACTGATTTATTTCATTGTTCCCTTCTTGAAACGGAGGGAATCTCAAACAAGTTTTGAATATTTAACAATTTTAACTGTTAAAAATTATATTCTGAAATGAAGATTGCCACACGTACTCCAATCTCAAATGAAAGACCATTTCATTTTTATGTCTTTACATTATAATGTTTGCAGATGCACACATTAGAACTGAAAGTGCATTCCTTTGTTTGTAGCCAGATGCTGATCTTGCCACCATTCCAAGGAGAGGGCCATGGTGCTCAGCTGCTTGAAACAGTTCACAGATACTATATGTCTTCTCCTACAGTACTTGATATAACAGGTTTGTTAAATTTTTAACTCAGTTCACCTGTTTAATAAGCAACTTGCATCATTCACGGGTTGTTAGCCTGCAAACTAACTTTCATGTTCGTTTGTCAGAATTAAATGGCCTTTTGAAGATTTAGCTTCAGCCCAGTTCAGGATTAATAGTACTCTGGTTTACAGAAGAACTGTATATAATGTAGCTCCTTAAATCCTTTACTTAGAGAACAGCACACCAGGAAAATTCAATCCCTAGCATGAACGGATTACCAGCTAATTAGCCATTTTATTGTGAGATACACAGCTGAGTTTGCCAAGAGATCAAGCTTTGTCAAATTCCTTGTTCAACTTACTCCTGTTAGCCAAAACTCAAAATCGGGGTGGGGGGACGGGGCACACACCAAACTAAAATAGCATATTAATTAGCTTACAAACCAAAATTTTACAGACAGTCAAAATCTGTAGAGAATTTCTGCTCCAGGAGTACGTATTGCTGGCTGAAGGCACCTATGACATTAGAAGTATGTTCACAAATACGTAAAAAAGAAAAAAATATTTAGGAAATGGTAGAGGGGGGAAAGGGAGTCTGTGCATTAAATGTAACAGAAAGAACTACAAACATGGCATCTGTCCAGTGGTTTCAAGTCCAACATAGGAAGAAATGCGGTTCAAATGCATGACTTGACCATTTATCTTAGACCTTATCTCAGTTGGAAATAACTCTCCTGTTCTGATTGAACTACAATTGAACACTTGCTTTCATATTGTACTGCTGCAGGATAATCCTAACAAAGTAATTCGCATCATAATTTTAATCCTGTTCCTAGGAACCTAAGGAAGTACAACTTTGTTTATACAATTGGAAATCATATGCATCATGCATTTACTTTTTCCTTTTAATAGTACAAAGCTTTATGTAATTTTTCATAGATGAGGATAAGCAAAGTCTTAACATGGTGCAACCTAAATCATATGATATGTTTATGGTTCAGTACCTTAAATAGAAGGTTGTAGCAAACAGCAAATATGCACTAAAATGAGTTTTAATTTCTACATGGAATAAAGGAGGAGAAAGCTTGTGATGTTTATGGGACAAATGAAGTCTCTTAGCAAAATTATTGGTCTTTTTGGGAGAAAGTAAGACTGGACAGTCTTGATATGGCCAGGATATTTAGTTATGTAGCATCTAAGATTGTGAAGTAAAGCCTTTAACCTTTCTGAAGAGAATAAAGATCTGTTTAACATCTTTGAAAGATGTAAATTTTTTAAACTTAAAAATACTTTGGAGTTTCACATTTACAACAAATATTTTTTTCTGTTTAACTTGTCATCCTGACACAAGTGAATCTTATGCTGATAGTGCTTAGTGTACAGAAATGGCCTTGTCCTTCTAGCCTGAGCAGAAAGGAATGGAATCAAATAACTCCAGTACAACTTCTCCTGTTTCTTTTGGAGAGTAAGTGCTCTGAGACTTACCATGCAAGGTTAGACCACTCATGCACAAAACACTTCAACTGATAGTCATAAGCATTTTCTAACCCAAAAAATAAATTGCCAGTTATGCAGTGTTGCATAGACACAGCAAAAACTTCTACCTCAATCCTTCTTGGTAACTTGATTGCTTTTGGTCACCCTTAAACTGCAGGTTTCAACTCTTTACAGTGGTGGTCAAAGCTAAAGAAAAACACAGTTGGGATATAAGCTGTTGAGGAATAAATTCAGCAGTTCACCAAAAATGAGTGTTGGAGTGGAATTTGGCCCTGCTTCTTGTTTAGCCAGGCTTACTGCAGATAAGTAAGGAAGAAGTACATTCACAATGTTGGAAGCGATTTGTGTAGTTTATGTGGTGACAAAGTTGTGTGTGGGACCATGTTGATGTCCATTGGAGGTAGTTCTCAATTTTGTTGGGGGTTTTTTCCTAAAACAACAGTTCTGGTAGCTATGCTGCCATTTTAAGCAAAGTTGAAGTAACTTAAAATTGTGATCTGCTTTTGCTTAGTGATTTCCAGCCTTTAAATTTTAGATAAGCTTGTCTGTTGATCCTTGTAGCTTTCCCTGTCTACCTTGCTAACAAAGACTGTGTAACTCATGGTCAATACTTGTCTTCAGCTAGCTTAGTTGTATGCAGTAAGATAGTTTCACCTGTCTTCTACCACGTAACTAGTGTCCTAGTAGCTCTACTACTCTGTCAAATATAGAATAGATAGAACGCTCAAGAAAATTCATACATAGAGTAACTGCCTTTTCCTAAGATGTTAAATTGGATTAAACATATTTACTATCAGTCTCTTTAAAAGTCTATATAGTAGTGTACAATACAAAACACACTAGAAGGTTTTCTTTCTGCAGGCTTTATAATGTCTACTGTCACATCTAAAACCGATAGCAGTACTTAAAATTAAACATAGTTGTTCATATACTGGTGAATGCTTCTCCATAGTTCTGTTAATTACATACCAGAGGTGAGGAAATAAATAATGCTGATATTTACTATGTGCTTTTCTTTTATTCTTTCTAGCTGAAGATCCATCTGAAAACTATGTGAAGCTAAGAGACTTTGTACTTGTAAAGCTCTGTCAAGATTTGCTTTGCTTTTCCCCGGGAAAATTAATGCAAGGCTTCAGTCAAGAAATGGTGATGGAAGCTCAACAAAAACTGAAAATAAATAAGGTATTACAACAGAACAGTTGTAGTTTGATATATTCTTATCAAGCTAGTAGAATAACAATTTAAACATACAGGTGGAGACTTGGAGTTTACACACTCTGGCTTATTTCAAGGGATTTTTCAGGATGTATCTAGAAGGGAGATATCTAGCTCTGGTTTTAGATATAAATGCTTTTTTTGTCTACTGATTCTGATGTTGTATAACTTGATATGATTTCAATCTCTTTCAAGTATATTTATACAAATACAGTGTTTTGGGAATGCAGAACGCTAGCAAGCAACTGCTACTAAGGCAGCTCTAAACACTTGGAGAACCAAAAAGATTGAACAATTTAAATTTGCTGGTAATCTTACTAAATGATTAAACTCATTAGTGACTATGGTGGTGAAAAGGCAGCATTGCATAATTAAAAATGTATTTCAGTGTGGTTTAGTGAAAGCTTTGCGACTTCAGGTCTGGGGATGTGAAGCCACATTCAAATGCGTTCATGAAAATGGTATAGCTTGTGTAAGGAAACTACATCTGCAGCCTTCTGTGTCTGATATCTTAAACCTGAAAGGATAAATAAATTGGATTATTTTAACACTATCTAAACATTTGCTAGTGTAGCAAACACTTAATTTTGTTCTGTTGCTTAGCAAAAGAATAATTCATCTTAAATTCTGTTTTCATACAGATGCAACAGATAATAGTAATATCATAGCAACATGGTTTTTTTTTCTTCCCAGCTATGATACGATCTGATCCTGGTTCCAAAAGCACTTCAGTTTTTCCATTAACTAAGTTTCTTCCCTAGTGAACAGAAAGCTTTAAATGTGGTTGGTTTATTCTCGTATTTCCAGGGGGGGATGGTGAAGGGCAGTAGGTATTTGGTGATTATTAAGATCAGCGGAGTAGATACATTAAAGTATTGTTTAATGCCACTCTAGTTCTAGACCTTCAGTTCTTTGAGGTATTTTTGGACTCTGGTTTCTGGACTTTCTGCTGCTTATTTACAGCGGGTCCTTCAAGCACCTCTACAGCTGGTGCAGCACTCCAGGAGAGCAGAAACTGGTTGTGTGGAAGAAAATGGTTTTAAAGGAAAAACAAGAATGTTTGTTCACTTAACCCACCAGGTGGCTTTGTTCATGCCTCTGCTGATAGGCTGAGGAACTACTCCTAATACCTCAGTATTTCTCCACTTTGAGTTCTGTTCAGTGACTTGATGTCCATATAAAGGTTTTTATTCTCCTTTCTGTTCATCAGCAACACACAAGACGAGTTTATGAGATTCTCCGATTGCGTGCAACAGATATGGGCGATGCAGAACAGTCCAGAAGCTTTCGGTTGGACGTTAAAAGAAGACTGATTGGCCCCTATAAGGTGTATATGACTTAAGTATCATTTAATACTTATTTCAAGGCTAATTATACTTGATTTTACTTTCATTTCCATAAATGTAGTTGATGCCAATTATGCTGCCAATCAGCTATTAGTTATGCAGTGTTCAACTGGCACATACAGATGCAGAGAACATTCATACATAGCAGCGCTGAAGATCCTGTGTTTGGCTCCTGTTTCCTGCCCAATTCCAGCAGGAAGTTACTACTGAGCTTATGTTATCTAGCTGCAAGGGGCTTTATGCCCAGGTAGGCTTAAGGAGAAAAAACATCAACTTGTCAAAAAGGTTAAAATTTCAAAGAGACAAGCCAAAAATTTGGAGAGGTAAATGCTGTAATAAACTTATATTGCAGACTAGGTATAGTTTATATTCTTGTTCTACTCGTTAGCTAGGTCTTAACAGAACAGCTTGCTAGAACTAATTGAGCCATGTCAACATATAACTCTGTGCTGTTGGAATATAAAAGAATTTCAGCAGTAAAGTTCAAGCTAGTATTAAACTTGGTGCAAAGTAATTATCATAATTCCTATTTAATATGTTTCTCAGGATCTTCAGTATAGTTGGTCCATATCTCAAACTGACCCTTTGATACAGATTAAAATATTTAGCTATTGCTAATGGCATCAGTCTTTGTATTAAGAATCAAAAGACCACAAATAAATCCAGGCTTATTGCTATAACTAGCATGTTAGCTACTCTCTTCGAACAAATACTTGCTAAGGAACCCGAAACACTGTTGGGAAAGTTTCACAAAGAGTAAGGAATACCTTGATTAGCTTGACAGGCTTCCTAAAGCAGCATATACCCGGTTACACCAAAATAGGAAAGCTCTGATTGTACTCATGTTGGACTTTGTGGGGGCTGTTAGCAGAAATAAGAACCTGGCACTGTATTAAATACTTGCCTGATCTGGAGATAACTCCATGTCATGCTGAGCAGCAGGACCTTAATCAAAACACTCCCTATTCTTTCATGAGTGTCTTGTCTCATTTGCTAAATTTCACTCAGTGTCCACTACAAATAAGGCCATGATTTTTCAGCTAACAGGACTGTTAGATGGTTTCATTTCGTTCATTCATCACTGAAGTCATGTGGGGGAAACACAAAATCCCATAAGCAGCTTCATTTCTAATGCCTCTAGTAGTTGTTTCCACACCAGTCTTTGCATGCAATAAATGCATTAATAATGAATGGATTTTGTATTGCTAGATATGTAATATCGCTGCTTCAGAATACTGAGATAGAATTTTTTTCCGTTATTTCAATGGGGATTCAAGAGAATCCTTAAAGCAGCCAACACCTTTTCCCTGATTGTACATTTTACAACGATAGCTGAAATACAGGCATCTTATTTATGGTAGCTTTACCTATTAAACAGCCTACTCATACACTACTTTAAAACGGTATTTCCAATGAATTTTAGTCTTAGTGCTGTTCTCCAAGACTTGTAGAATTGCAGTTTAATTGCTTATGTATATATATAGAGAGAGAGAGTGAGAGTGTGTCATTTGGAGGGGGGGAATATTACATCTTATTCTAATGTGGTATATTTAATATAAAACAGTTGATGGCTTCATTTTTACAGATGTAGAATTACCACTAACTTAATTTAGTAAAAGAGGTATTGCATCTTACAGCTCTTTCCTGGCTAACAGCAGCAGAAATAAAACTGTGTGCAGAAACCCAAGATCAAAACAGCTAATACATCTATTCCTCTTGAAGTCTTCACATTTGCTGGAAGACTGTTGCTAAAAATAGTGATATTTTTATGTATAGAGTGGCACGAGATTGGAATGACTGATAAGCCAACTATAATGCTCTCTGTGTGAGTACTACTAATAGAGGAAGTAAGGGACTTGGTATCTTAGTGAACAGGACATCGCTCTTAAGGTATTTCAAAGGGCAAGCAGCTCGTGAAATTTCAGCTTCGCTGGGGCTTTGCCACTTCTTGAAGAAACCTGCTTTTTATGCTCAGTGGTCATGTCTCCTTGACCATGTCTGTGTTGTTCATGTCATCCCTTTTGGAAGTAAACACCTCTGCTATGCTGCTTTTCTTAATCATAATACTTTTGTTTGCACTTGAAATGTATACTTTATTCCAGTAGCTATCCAGACAAATAACTTGCTCCCAAAGAATCATCTTGAAACTGGCCAGGTAGAATGTCACTGTAGGTTTCAGAATCTTGTGTACCTGGATATGCTGGTAGTATATTTCAAGGGAAATGGAGATTGAAACAACTGGTTGTCTGAAACAGGTGGAGGGAGTTTCCTTTTTACCTGAAATCTGAAACTTGAAGATGGCCTAATGCTACAGTATCAGACATAATGGACATTTAAAGCTGGCACCTTTTTTTCAGAGCTAGTATTTGTAATCATAACAAATATTACTGTTAATTAAGCAGACTTTGCATTAATTTTAGAATTCATTTTTCTACTGACAGAAGGTACTCATCTCTCTTCATTTGGGCAATTCATCACCTCCTTGAGTATCCTAGTAATTTCTACTAGTGAAGTCTAACATGCATCTAAAATTTGAGCAGCTTTGCTGCTCTTCCCTTACTACAAGGATATGTTTCTTGATTATTGACCAGAAGTGTTCCTGGGTGCCTCATCAGGACTCCCAATACAGAACCTCCTTTTCTGAACCAAACTTTGCCTCTTTGTAGGAGATTATAAATACTTTTCTGATCTTACTCATTTATAGTTTACTGCAGTCTCCATTTCTTCCTCCTGACCCTCAGCATCAATCCTAGAAAGAGAACAAATTTTTCATTGAGATAAGTGTAAAATTAAATCCAGTACAGCAAGTTTTAATTGAGACTGGTAGAAATAGTTTGGGAAAACTTTTGTTTCAACAAAGTCTGTGATCCTATTGGCAATGCAGAGATTTATTGATAAGTTGTTAGGCATACATAATGCATGTATTTTTTTAATGAAATTTGAATGACAAAGTGGGGGAAGACTGAATAATAGAAAGTAACTAAGGAACTGAGCAGTTCAGAAATGGGTATCACCTATTATATAGAAGCGTATCTGGGGAAAGGAGAATCACCTCAATACTTTTGCATTTAAGAAACAAAAATACCGTATCTGCAAGGGGAGCTCTTCATCTTTGTGCTGTGTAAGTGTGTTTATGCTTGTAAATGACCTTGTTGCATTTCAGTGCTGTTACTGCTAATCCCTGGTAACTGGTGAATATCTCTTAACTTGTGAAGTCTTTTCTTTGTATGGGAGCCTTAAGATTTAATTTTTTGAGTTATGGGGAAATTAGTTGGCTGAAGAGCCACATAATGGGGTAGCAGTGTGATAAGGTCTACTTTTTCATGCCATACATCTTCAGTATTACAAGCACCATGGGACTGGTTTTGTTTGGTTAAGGAAAAACTTTGAAACAGTTTGTCACTTCTCTGGTTTGTTGGTAATACAGGAACTAGGGGGTTTTAACAGAACAGATGTCCTAGTCAGATGCTGTTACCATTTTTCTCAGGGTTAGGGACATCTTAAAGAACTAGATATATTTAATTTTAAATGCCATATTCTCAATGATGATTGGTTGTGTTCAAACTACTGTTTGTTTGCTTAGAAAAAGCAGAGAGAACTTGCCAAGATGAGAAGATGCCTAAGACCAGAGGAACTGACGAATCAGTTGAACCAAATAGACCTAAACATGCAACATGAACAGTTAGAAGAGAGCTTCCAACAACTGGTTACAGATTACCGGAGAGTCCTAGAACGACTTGCACAAGCATGAGGGTCCTGCCTGTACAGGAAACTTGCAAATTTCTATACAGTGTTGTAAAGCACATCCTTAATTGCTACTTAACTGCAAAAAAAATCTCATGTGACGTTTTAATCACATTAAAGGTGACTTGTGTTTCTGTGCATTTTGAATATTTTCTATTTTTGTCTTGTGGTTTTTTCAAGTGTTGTACTCTAAGTTGGGGGCACTTACTGCTGAAATAAACGATGTAGATTCTCAGACAGAGTATCACTTCAATTGTATGGATTTTCTTTTCCCCTTCTGTTTTGCCTTGAGACTTAATAGGTACCTGAATAGCAAGTTAATACATAAATTCAAGCAATATAAATAATGCATCTCTCTTACATTTCTCCTAACTTAATCCTCCTCTGCCTGTTCTACTTGGATCCTCTTCTACTGTGTAGGTAGGGCCTGTGTACTCTGGTTTTATGTCGTATGAGTAGGTTAGAAGACTGGTTCCAGGGTCTGGCTGGCATGCTTCCTGAGCACAGGCTCTTTGCCCTTCCAAAAAGTGGATCCTGCACGCATTCTACGTAAGCCTCTAAAGGGCCTTGAGTATATTCTTCTTAAAACTCCCAAATTTTCAGATTCATGATTTGAGGGGAATAGTCAAGACACTCTAAAGGACTCTGCAAGCACTTGTACTAGTGTAAGAAACATGCCTATCTGAAAGAAGCAAATGCCTTTATAGTTTGAGACTATTCTGCTATCTACTAATTCCCAGGCCTTCTGTTAGTTCTTAAACCACACTATCTGTTCTTGTATTTCAGGCTTAACAACTGCTTGTCTTGGCCTGTCATCAAGAGGGCTTAATCTGAATACAGATCATTTATTAACTATATTTCATGGTCCTAAAGGGACACAGGTCCAGCTTTAAAAACTGGAGTTTGTAGATTGACAGTTCTCTACTACCATATGATTGGGAGAAAAAGTAACTTTAAGAACTAACAGAAGGCCTGGGAAGTAGTAACTTTTCATATGTTTCAAAACTGTATTGTGTGTTTTTTACATTTTTCTATTAAATTCTTTAGAAGTTTTGACTATTCTGGCTAGGATATCTTGTCCTTGGGCTGCACATGGTTTCTCATTCTATAATGGGCTGGGATTACTGCTGTTGGACAGCAAAACTTGCAACCTGGTTTACAGGAACCACCTTGTTACTAATTCTTGGCACAAAAGCTATGAATAGACACTGGCACAAGCTGTGTCTGCCCCCTCCCTGGTAATGTGCAAGGCTAGGTTGGATGGGGCTTTGGGCAGCCTGAGCTGGGGGATATGTCCCTGACCATGGGAGGGGCTGATCTTTGAGGTTCCTTCCAACACAAACCTTTCTGTCCTTCCTGGAGATCCTGCCATCCTGTAACAGATTACAGCTTCTGCAGCACTGCTGCCAGGAAATACCATGTGACTGCTCCCTAATCCATTACAGTTAATTAAGCCAATTATCTGAAACAACCTTCATCAGCAAATTAAACTAGCCCTGCTGACTTTGCCTGAAGTGTTCTAAGACCAGGCTATCCTTCCCCTTGGCAGAGAGAAAGAGGTAATAATCTCTTCCATGACAGCTCAAGAACAGTGTAGTTCAACTGGCACAACTCCTTGGGGTGCGTGTGCCCGTGCAGCTCAGCAGGCTCTTGGGCCGTCTGTTTGACCAAACGTTTTACAGCCTAATCGTTAATGGCAAAGCTGACTAAGCACTCAGCTTTCAGCAGATGCTACCAGACAAACTCCAGGCTTTCTGACGTGCCAGTCTGGATATGTTGCTCTGTGGTTTCCAACAGGGTAACGGATTTCACCTACCAGTGAACTGCAGGTTTCCAGTCTCAAATGCAGCAGCAATTCCAGCTTTTCAGCAAGTCACATCAATGAAATAAAAAAGTTTAATGCTGTTTATAAAAGTTTAGTACTAAAGTTTTGTGTAAATCCTGTTTATATACCTGTGTTAAGGAAATTAAGAACAGGGACCTCCTCCTGTGTTTAAACAAATATTTCTCGGTGTAGTACAGAAAATAGCATAGCTATCACTGTATTGTCTGACTTCTGCATGCTGAGTGAGGACGTGTGAACAAGTATCAGCTGTCTATATAGAATTGCAATTAGGTACTGGCGGGATCTCATTTTGTGGTATTTGTGAGCTGACAAATGAACACTGAGGCTTAGTAGGAACTTTTCATCTCTAGGTGTTAGGAGAGTAGGAATTGGATAGCTGCGGCTGAATGCTGGTAGAGCCCTCTGCTATTCTGGGCACAATAGGACACTGAAGTAATCCTGGATAAAAATTGTTTTTGTGCAAACATATAATCTTATCCTAGGCTTCTTATCTTAAACTGCTATTGTTCTTCTTTTGAGTTATTGCATACTAAAAGGAACTCAGAGCAAACACTAATAATGGGTTTATGTGATTTAATTTAACTTCTCTGCATTTAGATTAAATCCAGATTCTTCAGTCATTTCAACATAAAGTGAAACTTTGCACAACATACTAATACAGCATTTAAAAGTGTTGTGCATTTGAATATTGTTTTTAGTATGTACATAAGGTCTCCAAGTATATTTAAAGTTTTCCATTATAGATGTTGCTGCCATCAGGCAGCTGGTTTGCCCTTCCATCACTTACTAGTCCAGTCACAGCGATGGTGAATCTACTTCAAGAAAATTCAGTGGAGTATCTAAAATGGTGAATTTAGTTCAACCAGTAGAGACAAATGTTCTTTCCATGCAAAGCTATTATTAATGGTGTGAATCCAAGATTTTGTCCCACAAGTTAAATCAAGCTCTGAAAAATGTGTATGTTTAGAAACCTGGGTCAAACTGTTCCCTTGTATATCTTTAAACATGAAAGTTACCTACTGCAGATCCTAGGAAACAACTTGTAGCCCAACAAGTAATAATCTGAAGAAATAAAACCGAATACCTGCAGTTTCAGAACTGAGAACACAAGCTACCTGAACCTGCAGGACTTGGACACTTCAGCTGCTATGTAGCCAAAGCAGTATCTTGGGCAGTAAATGTCTGTGCCTCCTATGAACAAACACACAAAGCTGCTATGTGGCACTTAGGCAATTCCAGACTGACCTATTGTCTCTCTCCACAATGTCGGCAGGAGGGTAAGCAGCCCCATAATGTCTATAGGAAGGATTTACGTCTGCTTATATAGATCATTTTTTCAATTCCTTTTTTGTCTCTCACTGAGACTTTGTTGCTCTTTATGCTTTTCCTTTATCATATTGTATGACTGTCAGACGCTAGAAGGCTTGAAAATCTTAGGTTGCATATTTTGCCGTTTTACCTTTTCTCCCAGTGTCAGTTCTGACCTGATTTCATCAGTATCAAACTGTTAGAGCTGGAAATACCTGTTACATTTGTAAGCCTATCGCCTAAAAGCTTGGAATCTCAGCTTTCAAATTGAAAATTACTATTCTCTAATGCTACTGCTTTGTGAAACATTCCTTGCTAGGATAATTTGGACTTGAAGTTGACAAAGAGACAGCATGGTAAAATATTAAAATCTGTGTCTCACAAGCAAGTATCTGTTGCAGATATTTCTGTTTTCTCAAAAAAAATCAAAGTCACAGGAAACATTTTTCCCATGCCATCAGTATTTCCAGCCATTGTACACTGCTAGTTCTTCCTCTGATGATCAGGAGGACTTCAATTGAACCCTGAGTGCTATCTATTAAAATGTTTCATTTACAAAAGGCTATTAGTCACACCAGTGGCAGTATTTGGAATTGTGAGGGTACAAATTTAGTGCAACCAGTAAAAAAGGCTGGCTATTACACAAAGCGATACAAACAGATGCAGGCTCAGCTCAGGCAGGGCATGCTATCTGCCATCATACTGGCTCACATCTACAGAGGGAAAATTGTAGGAATGGGCTTGCCTCCCTATCACTCAAATCTTTTTTACAATGTAAAAGAAAAATAATGCAAATTCCAGTTTCTTCCTCAAAACTACACAGGCTCTTTGTTCCTTGCGCTAAAGCATTCAGTAACAGGCACTGCACGAAACGAGACTACAGGCTTTATATCTGAGCTTCCTTTTAGACCTGTAATAGTACAAGCAAGCATAAAAAGGATGATTAATCTAACAATTTCCAGATTTCCATGTTCAAAACATTTTAAAATTTCCAGACTAGAGAAGCAAAGAGAAAAGGGGGGAAAAACATCCTCCTTCTACCATTCACAGCTCATTTCAGATATAAAGCTCCCACCCACACTGAAGGAATCTCAGGTAACAACATGATGAAGACAAAGCCTTGGGAAGATCACTTCAGAATTCCCTCTTTGCTTTTACAAAAAAAAAAAAAATAAATCCAGATAGCAGGAGCAGTAGTGTGCACATTTTTTTCCCAATAGTAGCACTAGCTTCTTTCTTCAGTAACTAGAGAAATGAAACGCTGTAACCATTCCTCATACAGGAGGTACAGGCTCCATTTATGGCTGCTGCACAGTTTGAGCTGGAGAGAGACAATGTAAAAGAAATCTAGATCAATGGGAAGAGCTTGACATCCCCTTTTTGTTTCCAAATGGTCTGGCAATAAAGGAGGTATTCTATGTTCAGTAGCTGCTATTTTTAGACGCTTGCCAGTCATCCAGTTAAGCCTTTCTCAGAACTCTATGGGATGTTCATATTTCTAAAAATCTTTCATGGAAAAATGAAATCTTTGCCTGGAAGGAGTTCAGTATGATCGGGACCGTGAAGATGTTGTTTTGCTTTCCCCACAGCTGTGATGTGATTGTGCAGCACTGTCTGGTTATATATATTCTGTACCGATTATGTAGAAGAGCTTTGGGCTTTGGCAAGTTCAGGACTCCAAACTGTCTCGCTGTGGATCAGATGAACACCAGTGCTGAAAAAAGGACACCTACTTGTGATTAGAGTGGGACCCAAATACCACCAGCCTTATCAGCAAAATCTGCCATGGAACTAAATCATATTTCAAGACAATCTTAGCTAGAAAAGTCTGAGCATTCTAAGCCTGACCCCAGAAGTATCCAGCTGCTATAATCAAACTAGAAGCATGTATCTATATTGCTTTATATAAGATTTTATGTGTACATAAGGCATAACTCTGTTGTTTTTATAGGCTGTTGCAGACTGCTTTCAAACTTGCATTTAAAAGCCCAGTGTTATGTCTTCCTTAGCACATCCGTTGCCTATTTTAATATCAGCCTGTGCAATATCTTGGAAGGAAACAAAGTTGAGATTCGGTATGTAGAACCTGCTGACTCTGGCAGCACAGAGCCAGTCTAAGTGAGATGGGAAGTGCAAGACTCCTTGAAGAATGTTAACACACAGATGTGTTTAAAAAAAAGAAGTGATTTCACCAAAGCTGCCTCTGAACCTGAAGCTCAGGACAATTTGAGACATCGCTGTTCGTCTTGAACACTGCAGAGGAATTGCCAAATGTGAACAGAAGACAACTATATACATGAGGTAAAAGTGACATATTCTTCTGGTGACAGTACTCAAACACGGCAGAGCATGATTTTTCAGGGTTGCTGTGTTAGGATATGGTGTATCTCTTCTGAGGTACTCATCCCAGTTTTACAGGTATAAAGCTCCAAACAAACCTGTATTTCTTTGTAAAAGGAGAAAACCTGCATCTAAGCATGAAGTAGAGACTACTGAATGTTGACTGTTTGTAGACCTTAGCAGTCATCCAGAGGCTGCAAAAATTACACAGTTGTTCTCTTGAAGTGCAATCGATCATAATCCAGTTGATCCCCTCTTGGTTTCTGATACGCAAAAGGAATCGCTCCAGCCTTACCACTGGCACGTACCTACAAGTGTCTGTGAAAGAACCCAGCACTTAGGAACCAGGTGATTACAAAGCTGGTAGCAGCATAACGAGTACTGCCTCCTGGTCCTGCATTTTGTTATACCATTAACCAATTTTCAGAATTTTAATTTCATACTTATTTAAGGTGATACCTGTACCACAAAATGTTGGAAAGACGCTGCTCTACTGAAAAGTTTGCTCTTTTAGATCTTAAATGTATGAAGTCTGGCTGTGCAGATGAAATAATGAAACTAGAAATAACTAGAAAACCTGCTCCTGCTAGAGGCTGCAGGATAACTAGAAAACCTCCTCCTGCTAGAGGCTGCACCTCGAGTTGTCTGTTCAGTGTCGGGCCCCTCACCACAAGTACTGCAGAAAAGGGGCTGAAGGGAGACCTCACCCTCTACAAGTACCTGAAAGGAGGTTGTAGCCAGGTGGGGTCATTCACCCAACTAAGAAGCAATGGGACAAGTAGAAATGGCCCCAGGTTGTGCCAGGGGAGGTTTAGATTTTCCTAACACGGAAAAAATTCTGCACATAAAAA
Source organism: Gallinula chloropus (assembly GCF_964237585.1). Taxonomy (NCBI): domain Eukaryota; kingdom Metazoa; phylum Chordata; class Aves; order Gruiformes; family Rallidae; genus Gallinula; species Gallinula chloropus. The sequence goes on from NC_140090.1 coordinate 22,125,246, forward strand.
AATCAACATTGAAAAAATTCTGCACCAAAAGGGTTGTCAGGCATTGGAACAGGCTGCCCAGGGAAGGGGCTGCATCACCATCCTTGGAGGTATTTAAGGGAGGTGTAGGTATGGTGCGTAACAGGGACAATGGTTTCATGGTGGGCTTGGCAGTGCTAGGTTAATGGATGGACTCTGTGATCTTAAAGGCTTTTATCAACATTTTTCTATGAAAAATAATTTGAGTTTTAATGTTCAAGCTTTAACTTCTGATTCTGCATAAACCCTTACAACAAATGTAACAGGAAAAAAATGTTTATAGAGAATATTTCATCTTTTTATTCACAAACGTACAAAAAAGTTGGTTGAGTGCTTTTAAAGGGGTAAATGATGAGGTAGCTGCAGCACCCACAGAACAGCATGGCTGCAGGTGCTCTGGGACCGGGCGCCCTTCGGGAAGCGCCTGTCTCCCCGATGGGTCTCCGGCAGAAAGCCTGCTCTCCGATCCGGCTGGGCACGCCACGGGGCTGGGCAGGACGTGGAAGGGCGCTTCAGCAGAGCGTCAGGGCACCGCCTGAAGATGGCCCCGCATCCCGCCACAGGGCGGGACAAGGCCGAGGCGGCCAGTCACAGCAGCACGGACCTCTGAAGGCTGTCACCCGCAAAGCGCGTCCCGCGGGGGCGGCGGCAGAGCCCTCCACGCTCCGCCGAACCCCCCCGCAGCTCCCCGCCGCGGAAAGGCGGGAAGGGGGCGCTCCCACCCCGCCGCCGCAGCCGCAGCCTCGGAGCAGCCGGGCTCCGCGCCCGGCGAGACGCAAGGGGCAGCGAGAGCGGGCTGCGCGGGGGTGCGGCGGCGGCGCCGGGATGCTGCCCGGCGAGGGCAGGGTGCCGGCGGCCCCGAGGGGACGGTCTGTTACGCACCGTCCCGGGCGGGACGGAATTACCCCCAGGCACCCGCCTCAGGCAGCGCACGCACAACGCCGCCCCCAACAAGGGCCGATGCGGTCGTCACGCGCGAGGCGTCCCCGCGTCCCGCGCTTGCCCGGCACGAGGCAGCCGGCGCTCCCGCCAGTCTGCCGGGCTCGCCCTGTCCGGCCTGGCCTCGCCTCCCGCGGCCACGTGATCCCGCCTCACATGGGCAAGATGGCGGCGCCCAGAGCTGTCAACGTGCTGCGGAGCGGAGGTGAGTGCGCGCCGCCGCCGCGGGGGGGTAAGGCGCGGGCCGGCGCGGCGCTTTGCCCTCCTGCCGCCCTTCCCGCCTGTCGCCGCTGTTGAGTTGGGGCTCGCTTCGAAACGGAGGGGTGAAAGGTCCCACCGCCGCCCTAGCGGGGAGAGATCCCGGCCAGTCAGAGCGCCTGGGGCGTGGGAACACGTCCCGGGCCAGGGGCGGGGGTTGCCGTGTGGTGTCGGCGGCGCCTGGGGAGCCTCAGAGGGGTCCGGCAGCAGTGGGTGCAGCTGTCACGTCTCGGCTTTTATGGTCGCGTGCTCCCTTGGGGCTCTGCTGGAGTTTGAGGCCGGCCCCGCCTCTCACCTGGCCGGCACCGGTGAGAGCGGGGCCGCACCCGCACTCCGAGGAGCCGTGGGTGCGGGGAGGCCGCGGAGCGGTTTGCTCGAGCGTTGCTGTGTCGTTGCTGCTGCTGCTGCCATTGAAGTGTTCAGCAGAAAAGTGGTCTGACAGAATCATAACGCGTTTCTTCGGCCGACCCATTCAACAGACCGTGACACGCGAGCGCTCCGGCGCGTGTCGCGGCTCCTCCGCCCCCGCCCATCCTCACGCTCCGGCCCCCTCCGAAAAGCACCTTCTGTACCGCACGCCCTTTCACAAGTGAATCCCTCCGGTACGTCTCACTGGCTTACTAATACACGGAGCAACCGCGAAAGATGCTGTACCCTGCTGAAAAACGCGGGATCCTGTCGGGGTGCCGTTACTTTCCTCCCGCTCCTTCCCCGCAGCCTTTCACCGCCTCCTGCTACGGGCGGCTGGGCGCTCTGCGGGGCCTGCCCTGCCGTTCTGGGCGTGTGAAACAAGGAAATACCTTCCTGTCATACTGAGGAAAGTCTTACATGGTTAATTTTATGTGATAACGGGACTGTTACTACATATTTTATGTGGTAACGACACTGTTAAATACATAGTGTGCTAACAGGGGATGGAGTGCCCCCAGATTCATTTTAACTTGAGCATTAAGCTGCAGGCTGCGTGCTCTCAGCTAAAGCACAGTATTGTGGGGCTGTACAGCTGGCGTAACAGCACTTACATCGTGTTGTTGATCCTGATACTCCACTGTACTTTTGTTTGTCCAGGAGTCCTGAATAACACTGGGAAAAGTAAAGGCCTTTTTGTCATGGCTAATCCTCAGTTTTGCAGGGTGGAAGTGGCCCTTTTTTTGTTTCTCTGGTGGTGGCTCATATCCATACAGACATTGCAGTTTGGCTGGACGCTTGGAACCTGAGCACCCGCTGAACTCTGGGAAAAGCTGCAACATTTGGCCTCCAGAGTCTCCCGTTTGCTTTATTTCCAGCAGCTGTCAAACCTTCACTCTTCCACATGCCTGCAACGGGATCGCATTTTTTAGCCTGTAATACCATACAAACAATGGTTTCTTTGTTTGAATCTCAAATGACGTGAAATTTAATGTGGAGCTTCATACTGTTCTTCATTATTGGCCTCGGTGGTTCTGCGTCTGCAACCTTTTTGGTTTGGATATTGGTTCGGTCGTGTGTCTGTGCCCTACCACTGCCTCCAGCCCCCTCCACACCTAGAAACCCAACGGCTGTCATCCAGTTGAAAGCGCCAAACCATTTGAATTTGCTAAGCTTTCCTGCCTTCCCTTCAAGCATCAAACCTTGTTCAGCTCCCTTAGTGGACAGGCACTTCCAGAAGTTGAAAAAGCAAAACTGTCATAGTTCAGACAAGACTGATTAAACTAAATCCAATTTTCTCTGAATTGGACAGTTCAGTATAATTTAATTTGCAAATACTGAAAGACAGAAGTAATTTAAATTAGATTTCTGTTCACCTAAGGGAATCCATTCTACCTAAATTGAATGAAAATTACTTTTTTATAGCCTCTTTTGTGGTATTTTTTTCATATGTATGTTATGTTTTTATAGACAATAAAAGTTTTCTTTATAATGGAACTGTTTCTAGATAAGCACATTTGAAGAGCAGAGATCTTGGAAGTTTTTTATAGTGGTTAAATACTTCCTCCACATATCAGAAAGTCTTCAGCTAGCCTGAAAAATCTATTATATTTGCAAAAAGAACATGAGTGGAATAAAAGATTGTAGGAAGTTAAAAAGACAGTTTGTGCCTTTTCAGCAAGTATGTAGGGAATTTATTTGAAAGGTCTCTGCCTTGCTAGTGTCCGAATTGCAACACTGTCAATCCAAGGAGAAGGTACACAGCTTTTTAAGTGTGAGCAGCTTGCACAAACCCTTGTGAAATTCTGTGTGCTTAAACACTGCATTTCAGAGTGGCCCTGCAGCGAGTTGAACTGCATTTTAGCTGCTGCTCTTTCTTGAAGAGTATTTGAAAATAATTTTACAGGTGATGGACAGAAGGGCGAATTGCATTTACCATTTTGTAAAGGAAAAACTAAGAAACATCCAGAACATGGACACATCAAACTAGTGTGTCATGTCACAGTTTGTACTTATAAATAGTATGGGTCACATGGGTGATTCAGTGGTTTGTAAATGGTCTCATTCCCTATTATGACAGCTTCAGGTATTACAGCAATTACATCAGTGATACTTCACTGATAATAAAGTAGAAGGCACCAGAGAACTGCATGTCTACAAACACAACTAAGATGGTTTAAGGCATAGTAGTCTCTTATTGATTTATTCATTTTAGGCAAGTAAATTATGGTAGAGTAGAAGCCCCTAATTTCCTGTAATGAAGTTTCAGGACTTTGAGCCACAGGAAAATAATTGATGAGAAGACATCCTGTGTAAAATGATCTGCTTACTGAGTTAAATACTGATATAACTGATTTCTGAACTTGCTTCTGTATCTCTAACAATGAATTAAGTATTCTGTAATAATCTATGTAGTGTATTACTGTCCAGACTTTTAAAGGTAAGTCACTGTAGACTGATGGTGTATGATATATCTCTTAGATAGGCAGTCTGTGTTCCCAGGCTGTCTGTTTGCTTGTATGCTGCCGTGTTAAGGCCCTTGTGGAACTGGAACCTTCCAGCTTTGCCTGGAAGTGCCAAGTCTCATTAGAAATCAGTCACATATATATATATATATATATATATATTACAAAACATTCTTATTTAGGCCATATAGATCACAAGTTTGGTTTATGGGTCTTGTCAGTAGTGCATGGGATTCGTGATTAGTCTAGGCAAAATTGATTCTTTCAAAGGAATAATAAAGTCTTTTCCAGCAAGGTGTTTATATGAAAACCATCAAACTATCCAACTATTTTGAAGTATTGCAGAAGTTAGAAATACTATTTTGGACCCTGCAGAGAGTAGACTGACAGAAGATGTAGCAAGTGACTGAGGTGGTATGAAGTGATCTGGTTTGCAGCCTTTAGATAGCATGCATATATTTAATTTTACACTGTTTTTCTTTGTGGCCAGACATAGTTTTGCCATTTAGGATGGCAGAACTGGTAGTCAATTTTTAAGTTACCACTGGATGTTGAACTCTGCATGTCGGTGTACAGAATTGTGTTATATGGGCAGTTTCTGTGGCTTTTTGATGTCTAGAAACATGGAGAAGATCAAATCAGTTACCTTACTGAATAATATCTCTCTAAAACCATTGCAGTTCCCACCACCTGCAAGGGGAAGAGGACTATCCTCACTCCCTGGGAATCTTTTTTTGCAGCAGTTTCTGGTACCCTATTGCCATCGCTAACTCACCTCATCTGTAGGCAGGAACCTGGACTTGCCAGCACGTCACCTCCTCACCAACACAGCCTGCCACAGAATTAGTACCACAACTGAGATGAGGCATCCTTCCCCCAGTGTGCTTAGCTTCCTTTCCTTTTATGTGTCTTCTTACCTTTATACATTAAATATTCATTATCCAGAATTCATCAAACACTTGTGGTCAGCTTTGTTTCCTGAGTGCAGCTGAGGGTGCCTAACTGGTCCTCATGGAAGCAGAGGACACCCCTGTGAAAAATAAGGTACTGTATTTTAGGGAGATGTAATTTCCATTACCTGAACCTTAATTTGGAGTCAGTCTTTATCATTATCAATGTTTAGCCATTTTGTGCATTCTATCCAAATGGGAACCTGTTCTTTTCACTCCTACACTGGAATTGGAGTTGATGTAAAGCATTCACCCAGACTTAAGAACTTGAGTGAATTTGTGTTAGAAGGTGGAGCATTAATGGCTGCCTAATATAAGAGTCCTGTATCTTGAGTTATCCGTAAAAATTCACTGAATCTTCTACCAGTCAGTATTTCTGACATACAGAGTCTGCAGCCCTCAATAATGTTCAGTCTCATGAAATAAAAATTTTGCAATATTTTTGAGAGGAAGTAGAAAAAGGACTCAACATAAGGCAGTTTTCATTTTTGCTGAAATCCGAGTATGCATGCCAGATTTTTAACTGTTATATGCTCCTGAATCAATCTGTTTCCTTTTTTTTTGATGATGCATTTTTGTATGCAAGACTGTTGTAGTTTGCCATTTGATAAATGTATTTAACCATAAAATTCAATATACATGAGATTATTCTCATTTTAAGAATAAATCATAACAATCTTTTTATAACACTATTAATATTCAAATGCTAAAAGTATCTCTTCATCCATATCTTCACTTTTAGAAGAAGAAACTTAGAAATATACCACTCAAAAAATTAATACTCACATATGGTAACTTTCAATACTTTTAAGCTGTATTGCTTTTTAAAAAAATTAACTGTAGTATGTGCAGGTAACAGTTTTGTGGAGACTTGACTAAAGGTTTCCTGGTATTCCAGACTGATAATGAAATGTGTCCTGTAATTGTGAGGGGTTTTGGCAGATGAGAAAAAGTGATTGAAAACTTTCGCTAGAGAGTTTTCAAAATCAAATGATGCTTGGCTGCACTGTGCAATACATGAGCCAGGCAATTAGCTGGAAGAAAATATTAATTCACATTTTCCATTAATTTGTAGACAGACTCATGTCTCCAGAATTTAACATTAGCATTATCAGCTGCAAATGATGCACGGTGGAAGTTCAAACCATTTGATTGTAGTACACTCTTAACATTTCTTGAAATGATCCTGAGATAGTTTCATCCCTGTCTTGAAAATAATCAGGCAGACAAGGAATTATTCCCATTTCAACAGTGCAGCAATGAGTAACTCGGGGGGAGACATGCACTTTCATGGTTTGATGCACGAGAGAAAAAATATTCCCCTTTCAATAAAGTGTTTAATTGTTCTCTTCTTTCACTTGAGAGGTAATGTATTGTTGGCAGCACACAGCGCCTTTGTTCTGACAAGATCTATCACTTCTGGCTGTGGGTGGATTTGTAGGGTGTGGTTTCTCCATAAGCTTAGGTTTCTCAATCAGCTTTAGCTACAATTGCCTTTAAGCGGAGGAAAGTCATTAGCAGATGTACAGCCTTGCCCTGAATCAGACCAACTTGTTGATCTACCTGTGTTTGGATGGATACACTTCCCGGTGTGGAAGGAGGGCGGCTTGTAAAGCAGCAGCATTTTCATGTGCGATTCCATTTAAGCGATCTCTGTAAGTGACTTCAGGCATTACCTGAGTGGTTTTCATTATTGGCTATCTGCTGAAACTCAACGTTGTCTGCCACATCAACAGCTGTACCGACCCACATCTAGTCATGTAGCCATTTGTTTCAATACATAAAAAGTATTTTCTTATTTGTAGGAAGTTGCCTGTTGATCTGGTGCTGGAGCATCACTGTTGCAGTTACAACTAAAATCTACTTAGAGACAAAATTCATGATGAGGTCCTCAAAAATATTTAGTTTCAGCCTTTTGAGAATGCTTTCTCTGCTCCATGTGCCTTATATCTTAGGTGGCCGGGTCCCTGGCAGTGTCCTCTATCTGCCAGTGCTTAGTCTGTGATAAATATCTTGGACAGATACATTTTTAGATGCCAGAAGCTAAGTGGGGTAAGGCTAGCTGTAATCCTTCAGGCAAAATGGAACTTCTTTGGAAGTGTATTTCACATGTATCACTTTCCATTTTGCAGAGTTTTCCTTAAAGCTCACCTGGGACCTTTCATCAGGAGTTATAAATTTGGCTTTTTTTTTTTTAAGCAGAAAGAAGCTGCTTTCTCTTTCCATTCCTACTGCGGGGCCCTCAGACTTTTCACCGTCTGCAGCAGCTCACTGCCCTGATGCAGTGGTTCACTGTAAGGGCTGCTGCAGCTGTGTGCATAGGCTACTGACCCTGAAGGAAAATGCCAGAAAGCTCTGGGAAAGTATCTATCAAGAAACTGGGATGCCCCATCACAGGAACTTTGCTCGCTGCAGTGTTTCAAAGTGGGTTTTACAGCACACTCAGTCTTCAGAGTTAGACATGGGGATTTCTGGGAGTGAGGAGCACTTGCTGTTTGCATGCTTTACTGCATCACCTGCCAGAGGCTGTTGTCCTCATCTGATGTTTTTTTACCTGGCTTCAGGTGTAGAGGCAAAAATTAAACATAATACCACATACTAAGGTGGAAAGTCTGAAATGGAAAGTCCCATCTGTGACTGCATAGTTCAGTGCTGGATTTGGGCAGCACCAAAGGAGCACTTAGTCTCTTCCTGAAGGGGTGGGTCTCTTCAGTCTCACAAATGCAGTGTTAACCAACACACAGATCTTAGTATTGCTCTGCAAAGAAACAAATGGCTGATTTAACCTCCTTTATATTCATACAACAAATCAGTGAAATACAGGATACCACTTCACAATCTCTAGGCTCTTAAAATCTACACCAGATGATCCTGCCAAGCCTGTGTACAGGATCAAACTGCAAGGGAAGTCTCAGGCTTCTTGGGCCTTGCATGTTCTGTTACTTAAAACATCAGGAATAGTGGTGGAATGTATCACAGGTGGTCTCTAAGCTTGTTTGCAGTAACATACAGCATTTGACAAGAAGGACTGAATTGTCCCTAAAGAAATTCTGAACCTCAAATTGTGAATTATATTGTATTTTGGAGCAAATAGCTCCTCTATCCAAAATCATGGCATCAGATGCATTATGAGCATATAGTATAACATCTTTTTGTTTCCAAGAGCTCACGGCACAGGTAGCTCCATCAGACAAAAGGGACTGAAATCGTGAGCTCTAGCTGATGGATGGAGAAACTATAGTGCTGAGGGAATAATTTGTGGGGGGTCTTGTGCAGCATCAGCGGAATGAAACGGGGCCTGAGGCTGCCCTAATGCCCGCTGCTCTTAAGCCTGGTTAACATGCATTTTAAGAGTGGACAGTTGTGTAGTAACTTTGTAGATTTAGGTAGCATATCCCTTTTATTCAAGTTTTTGCACTGAATTACCCTACTCAGACCAGAAGCTGGATTTAAGGCATACATAAAAACAACATATGGCTTGCCTGTAAAGTTCGGGAGTTGTGTGTTGTGGGTGTTCTCTAGTTGTGCAGGGGAACAGAACTGGGCCAATCTAGCACACTTACCCTCATTTCTTGCATCGTTTTCTATGTATAGCTAGAGTTAAGGCTACAAAAAAAAACCCCCACTGAACCTGTATCTGTAGTGTCACAGTATTTTCTATTCCAAAGAGACATGGATTTCTGCTGAAGTCACATTGAAGACAGGCTACTTCTAGGCTTGAACCTGTTCTGGTGCTAAAGCAGAGGTCTGTGTCATAAAATCTAAGCTGCTTTTTCCACAATATTCAGACATAGTAGACATGGTGTTCCGGCTGTGACAGTTGTGAATCATGAGGAAATTTAAGCAAAAGCTTTTTGACCTTCTGAGCAGTCATCAATGACAGTTCTGCTGGCCTACTGCAAACTACGATTTCCAAGTAGTGCTTGACTGCACATGAAGTCTGTAAAAGGCCTTTTTGTGCTAAAACCCTAAAACCACCTGTGGAATCCCTAGTTACAGTGATCTTCTCAATTTAGGATCATATAATTTATATAATTTCTTTTTTTTTTTTTTTTTCCTCCCCTCTTCTTCCCTGCTCTTTCCTGCAGCCCCTGGAAATGCCCCTCTGGCAAGACAAACTCGCTCACTGCCTCTTCTCTTCTTCTTCTTGACAGTTTGATGTGGTGACGTGCCAACCCCAGATAGCTTGCAGTGCTTCTAGACACCATATCCCAGTGCTGTTGATCTAGTGATATTTACTAGCATTAAAATTTAATTTGAAAATATTTTGAAGTAATTAAGTTGTAGTGGGAGGGGGAGTGGGTTGCAGGGCAATTGCTTTTTTTTCTTGATGCTCTGCCTCTTCAAGCTGTGTGCATTTGTCACAGTGGTTTGTTTCATATCTATTTCTATTTAAAAACAGTGTTTGTTAAAATATGCATGTATGCCTTGATGCTACATATGTAGAAAAGCAAGAGAATGTATACAGGGAGCAGTCAGTACTTTGAGTGCTCTCTGCCTTGCAGTTATTGCATCCTGTAGAAAGAGGCTGTTTGGCTACAGCAGTGTTTTAATTTCATTTTTTAGTTTTTAGTTACACATTTCTGGAGTCTCCATGACCACTACTGTTACCTGATGGCGCCTATATTTCATCAAGTTTAGACAAGCAGTCTACCTGGACTTAGGCCCAGGGGAGCTGCTGTAAGTGATGAACATGATCCCCCCTGCCCGGGAATCTAAGACCTGCAGTACCGGGATTCCCAAGGGAATTGAAAGAAAACTGTGTTTAAGCCTCACCTCCTGCTTTTATTATTTTTCCTTGTTTTTTAGGTAGCCTCACCTTGTACTGCTGGGTAGCGTGCCACTCCACCAGTAAAATCTGGGTTTCATTTGATGGTATTTAGGAGAAAAGATTCTTTTTAACCTAGACTGAAAACCAAAGTAAGGAAGAGCACAGGCAGTGACAGAAGTTCCTCTGACATCTGGTGATTACTGCATACAAATAAAGTGACAAGCTATTAAACAAAATAACAAAAAATATTGAAGTGCTAGTGTTACCAGGTTGGGTTTATCACTGTAACACTTCTGGTGTTTAGTGGATGCAATGGCATATTTATGTTTTGTTCTTGCATGTGTCTCTTTAATCTGTTTTTGTTCTGTTAAAAAAGCAGCATTATATAAACATCGTTATTTTGGCTGCACAATATTATCATGGTGGGTCTTTTTTTTTTAGAAAATGTTTTTAGAAAATTTTTCTGATTGCAGACTGAGTGTCAGTGTTCAATCTAATTAAATCTAATTGCATTTCCTGCATGTTTTATTTTTAGTTTGCTCCTATATGTCTTTATTTTCATCAGGAGTTATAAATTTGACTTCTTTTTTTTTTTTTTAAGTATGGAGTTGCCTGCCAGACACAAACTCACTTTAAAGCAGTGAAATAATTGTCTTTAAATTCTTCTAAATGTGGGGAACATATAGTCTCTGCTTAATATTCAAGAGCTGTTTCTTCATGTTGTTTTGGATTGTGTGACCTTGTTAGTTATTTTCTTTTGTAAGTTTCAAAAATTAAGATGGAGAAAAATAATTAAAAGCTGCTTTTTTCTTCCTATTCTGTATGTCCAGGTCAGTTGGACAGGCAGGCAGATCTTGTTAATTATTCTTTTAGCTATTTTTAGCTACATTTAGCTACATATTTGCCATTGTTCTTTTATCTTTTACTGCTCATGTTTACGTACCTAACAAGTTACTCCATTTCTTGTGGGGAAATTTTTTCCATAATGTGTTAAGAAAAAGTGTGGAAATTTTCCAACTTTTTTTTTTGTTTTACTGTTGTTGTAACAGTTTGTCTGACATTTATTTTTCTACACATGACCTGTTTGCCCTGTGAGGAGCTACAGTGGCTGGCAAATTTGTAAAGCTCTGGGATCACAAATGTGAAGACTGAACAGATAAAGATTTTCAGATTTACTTATTTAAATCTAGTGGTTAAAAAAAACTGAAATAAAGATTTCATTACTAAAAATTCAAGATTCTTTTTCTCTGGTTATGGGAATATAAGGTCTGCTGTAGCACGGTACGTGTATTGTATTACAGTTCACATCTTCCAAGCTTCTTGTCTGCTCCAAGTTTTACATTCCTGGTATTTCTGGGATTTAAAAACAAAGCATGACAAGAAACCAGATCTTTTTAAACCACAAAAGGGTAAAAGTCCAATCATGTGGTATAATCACAAGAATACTTTTTTCCAGTTACCAGCAAAGGAGAGAGTTACTGTTCTTCCTAGACAAAGATCTTTCCAAGTTTTTGATATTTAGAGAACACCTGAGGAGTTAAGGTGAAGCTGTTTTCTTGCATTGTGGCCATGCTTGGAGGAAACATGCTTCAGATTTATATTGTCTAAGTTGTAGGAATCTCCTGTCCCTGACACTGTGCAAAAGTTTGCGTAATAAACAAGGGAGAGCAGCAGCGGTTTTTGCCAACACAGAGGCTTTTTTGGCTCACTGCTTGGTCACGAATCAGTTTGAGAACCTCCACCATGAGTCTCACCTTGGTGTCTCACGGACTTTCCACTTACTGGGTACAGTGGTCCTGTTGGGAGCTAGCAGTCCTTGGGAGATGGCCTTTCTATGGAAACAGAAGGCTCTTCTGTAAGATAATTCTACAGCTGTGTGCTGAAGAGAAGGCACGATCTCAGGATAGGACAGGGTTCAGGTCTTTCATGGTACTAGGACCCAGGAGTTAGGGATTTTGGGGCTGGTGGTATGCATGGATTTGGAAAAGCTGTTGAACTTTCTGTGTCTACACCTATAATGTGGATATTTATCTACCTTGCAGGTGCGTTGGTTGAGATTAATGAGTTGTTTGTAAAGCACTCTGAAGATGAAAAGCACTATAAAAATGCTAAGTATTATTATGTATGAGCTCTTGAGTGCATAATGGCTGTTTGCCTGCCAGTATTTAAAGCAATTTGTTGCACACTAAGTATGAAAGGCACTGTATGAAGTCAAATTCTAGTTTCCATTTAAGAAAAGTCACTCATGTTTTGTGTTCAGCAGTTCAGGTCACACCATTGGTCTTCACTGTTACCTACAGTGAAAACGAACACTAGAAGATATTTTTTTTTAAGAGAAACCATTTCAAAACTTTTAAAAACAGGTTATTATATAACAAGGGTCGGTTCTCAGTCAGTCATTTCTTACCTGATCTGTATGTCTTGGGTTTTGCTTGCCAAATTCCCAGTTTCTGACACGCTTGACGTAACTTTCCTCTCCATGTCCATAGCCATCATTGTCACCAAAATTCCTGTTCTTTGCACTGTTTCTACTCAGTACCCTTTGTGTACCTGTTCATGACTTTGGTCATTCCTGCACCCAGACTTCCCTGAGCTCCTGAGGAGCCTTTTGCCCTGGGCACTCACTGCCTGCCAGTGCTGCACAGTATAGTGCTCTTCTTCAGGATGCTTCTCCAGTAAATGTCAGAGCACGCTGCCTGTTGGACAGGCAGAAACATCCCCAGAAGGGACAATGCTGTTCTGTGTTTGGGAGCAGCCCTACCTGCCTGTGACCTGTTGGTTCAGTGATCTTCAAGCTTTTTGAGCATGTTTTTTTCTAAGCATCCTCCAGTGCTGATGTGGGCTCCCATGTAGGGAGCTGAAACAAAGTGACAATGAACTTGCATTCTAAAAAAAGGTCTTTCATGGTCTTTGGATGTGGCCGTCAGATTCGTGGATTTCCTTGAAGCACAAGTTGAAAACAACTGCATCTTGTTTGTTATGTATCAGCACCATATAGTCTGTCCTGCTTGGATAATAAAATACTCACTTTGGCCACAGTCTTGGTTTATTGCATTGGGTTAGAGATGTGAAAGAAACAAATGCCCTCTAAAAAAACCCAAAAAAGACCAGTCCACTTTATAAAGTGTGGCAAGTAGAGCAAGTTTTCATTGTCAAACGTCATAGTGTAAGCATGAAAATTCATATGCCACAGGGTAAGGTCCTGTAGTTTATTGGATGCAGTTCAGGGAGGAAAATATAATATGTGGCTATGTTTAATATGATAAGAAGTGTCAAGAGTTCTCTGTTTTGTCTTATTTACGGCATTATCTTGCTATGTTTTTAAAGAATCTAGAAGAAATTGTTTAAGGTAGTATTTACAAGCTGAAGTGTTCATTGGCAAAGGGCTTTTTCTGAATGATAACTGTACCTCAGAGGTAGTTACTACAGAGGTTCCTGGGCAGGGGAAGTTTGAATTTCTTTCTTTTTTAATTTCTTTATGACATAGAAACAAAACTTGGGAGTTTGTTTGTGTGTTTTGTTAAATGTCCAATTCCTGGGGAGTTCTCCTTTTAGAGCTGTTGTCCTGTCCAAATGAGTAGATGTCTTTCCATTCTTAATTTCTGAACAAAGAGGAAAATGTTGGAAACCAAGCGTTCAACAAACTGCCCTGCTGCATGGAAGCCTTAGAAAAGGGGAATAAAGGGCTCTTCAGAGCTCCTCAGAGGTCTTTTGGCAGGCGTACTCTGCAGTGTGCAGCCTGAGAAAACTTTCATGAGTGTTTTTGAAAGTCGCACTGTTCTCTTTCTGGTTAGATGATAAATAACTAGCCACTCTAACCAGCTGTTTAAAGTCTCTCATGCTTTTTAAAACATTTACTTTTAGGTATTTAAGGTTAAAATAGTGTTTAAAGCTGTTTTTCAATTTTAGATCAAGCTCATTTTATCCATGTAGGACTATTGCAGCAATGAATAAGATCTGAATTTATACACTGATACTTACAACATATCAGATGTTCTTTAAAGGAACATGTACGCTTCTCAGATTATCTGTTTCATGTTTAGTTGTACATGAATTAGGTGCTACCTTACATATTTTTAGACTTATAGTCCATAGTGATGGCATAACATTGAAAGAAAATGGCAAAGAAATTGTGTCTCACATAAATTCCAGCTGTTTAGTGTCAGATTTTCTGATAGACACAGGTGATGTGTTGGACTTGGAAAGAAAAGCAACAGTGACCTCCTAACTTCCTTCCATGAGCCATAAAAATGAGCTGCTGTCACTGCAGATGTGCTTGTATGCTGTTTGGGTTTATAGCTCTTGAAAGTGCTAGTAAACTCATCTAGACTTGTTGACTTGAGTTCCTTCTCCACTGGACAAAGTAGACAGTCGCCTTGCAAAGATGTCCTGGTTTGACACCAAGACGAGGTATTGCCCACAATTGTTCATGCAGGTCTGAGAGTCATTTCACACTCTTGCATGAGGGATGAAACAGTAGGTGGTGACAAGGCTTAAATTCATTGCCATATACTTTCAGAACTGACACCTGTGAGGTGAAGAGGCAGCTTTTACCTCTCAGAGATATTTCTAGTTGTTATGCACTGATTATTGTTAACATGCTTCTGGCTCATGATAGAAACTTAAAGGAAATGGGTGTTCTTTGAAGAAAGAAATAAAGCAGTAGAACCTGCTGGGTTTGTAAAGATTGGTTCATGCTTGGCAGACCCTACTAATTCAGCAGAAGGTCAGCTCATGAGAAGAGTTCTCTTCTGGGAAAGCTTAAATTGGTTCCTCAAAAAGATGAGGTGATACCAACAAAAATAATTTTGCTGGTATAGGTCTGTACCAGAGGTTTTCTGTGTGGCATTGTTACACTGTCTAGGAGTTTTGGGTTGTAGAGTACTCTTTAACTAGTACATGTTTTCTTGCAAAACATTATTGCAGAGCAACCCTAAGACTGCAGAAGCAGATGTTTAAAAAACCTGCTTGATGAAGACAGTGTTGCTTTTGTTCATTTGGGGTCTGTTTTGTCCAAATTTTTTTTTTCCCAAAAGTGTTTTCCAAAATCAGGTATAGAGTAAAGTAGCTGCTAGACAAACATCAGCAGCTGTTGCTACAACTGTGTCTCCAGCTGTGGGACCCAGCTGGAGGTTGCCAGCGGGTTCATGGGAGGTTGCCAGCTGGAAGTTCAGGCAGCTGATAACAATCCGTGTGGGTGATTGTCCCCTCTGATGTGACAGGTGGTAATGATGAGCTACCAACACACCGCACTGCGAGCAGGCACAGCGGAGGCATGGGAACATTGTTTCTGCTGACTGTGCCATTGCAGTCGGAGAAACCAGGTCAGAGTTCACTTCCCCATAGCTGTTGGGTCAACGAATGCAAATCAGGAGCCCTCATGTTTACAAAGATGTGGCCAGGGATGTAAAATTTGAATTCACAGGCACATCACTTTGCAGCAAGCCATACAGGTGTACTTAAATGGACTTCACATCTTCCATGATTAAAATATGCAGCAGGATTCTTAGCACATAGTTGACTGAATTTAATGATTTGGGGATGAGTTTAGAATCAAAAGGAGTTGAGACCTCCTCCTGCACATGTCTGGGCTATGATTTTGTCAATACACGTAACTTCTGCTATTACATCTTTGATATATTTTAGCACCAAAGCTTCTCACTCAGAATTTATCCACATGTTGGCCCAAAGCCTTCCAAGAGACAGACAAAGAATAGGAAATCACACACAGAAGGTGCCTATGGTTCCATGTCTGGGCTTCTGCAGAAGGTTGTGGGAGCACCAGCACTTGCTCCCAAGTTGAGGCTTTTATACTGCCTCTGTCCATCTCTATTTTATAATTCTCAGAATAATTTACAAGTGATCACAAATCACATCTAGATAGAGGTTTAATGAACAACTTCAGTGATCTGATTTTTAAATTAGAAAATAGTGCCTTTGCAGCTGAAATCACCAGTAAAATTGTGACATCAGTGTTTCCCTATGCATATCTGCAGGTTTAGTCAAGCACTGTCAAGGTAGGTCTGCACTAGCATCAGATCTACATGGGGCTACCAGGATCACTGGCCTTTCTCAATAACACCAGTCTATACTTCTTGCCACATGCATGACTTCACTGCTAGCCCATTTTTTCATTTGGGTTTTTTTCAGTCCTTCCCATGAGGAACACAATATGTGCCTGTGTCTTGCATGACACACAGAGAGCTCTGCAGCCTTCTCTTCCAGTAATGTTAAATTTTACTTAGAAATAAAAACGCCCTTTTTTTTTTTAATCAAATTGAATGGGAAGCCTTTGCAAAGTTTTTTTCTCTTTATGCAACTAATGTCTTTACAATTTTGTCCTCATGTCAGTTCTGCCTCTGGAGCTTGCTCCTTCTAACCGAAGCTCTAAATAAATAAAGGCATGTGGGCTGTTGAAATTTTTCCTCACTTGTAAGCAGCTGGCTCCTGTCAGAGCAACTGGGAAATCCAGCTGTGGGCTCAGGTTGCTCCCCACATGGATCTGTCTCTCCCGTGGGCAATATTATTGCAAATCCATGTATTTAAACCACAAACCTGTAGCAACAACAAAAAAAAGAGAGTTAAGCTGGATGTTTAGCAAATCACACAAGACAATCTAAAAGTTCTGAGTGGAGTTTGCAAATTAGTAATTGATTAAATGGGATGTCCTTGTGGAGAATTTTGTGGGTCGCTGCCCAGCTTTGCCAACAAGGTAGCTAAGCGTGCTCTGAAGAAATGTGTGACATTTTTAGCTGGTGAGTTAGAATATCTTTATCCTGTCGGAAGCAAAGCATGCATTCCTTCTTACAGATTTATTATCTGTGCAGAGAAGATGCTGAATAAATCCTTTTCGGTCTATAAAAAGGAGTTGGAGACCTGAGCTCTTGTGAAGACCCTTTGCTTACTCAATCTTAGAAAACCAGATGGTGGAGCAGTCCAATAAACTGTACGAAGAGAGTGAATAGCCTGGTGAAGATGGTTTAGAACTGAAGTATTCTATTCTACTTTTTTTAAAATCTGCTTGTGTCTCACTGTGAAGGGCCTTGCTGTACCCATCCATGGAGCACCATGTGCGGTGGGGAGGTGTTATGTGGGTGACTGGTACCTGTAAAGTATGCATTGGGAGGAGTGACTGGGAGCAAGGTGAAGATTTGGAGGTGACAGGTACTGCCTAAAGTGCAACTGGACTACATGACCCTCTCAGGAGGGATTAAGTAGCTGATGTAATTTGTGATTTATTGTCTTTGTTTCAACAAGGCAAGTACTGCATCCAAGAAGTATCTTGTGGCAGTAGCTGGGTATCTACTGTGAAATATGGGGCATGGAAAAACCCAGAGGTCCTTCTTTACCGCTCAGGGCTGCCAGCTAGCTCTTGCGATCCACAGGGGCCGGATGAGCAGGGCTGGAGCCAGTCCCAAAGAAATGCTTGAGAAACTCTCAGGTGTTGAATGTCAGTTGGCTTATCCCCTTCCAATGTGCATTGCTTGGGACCGGGCACAGGCGATGTGAGTGTGCTACAAACTGATGTGCACATGGGTTGTCACACCATGAAACACACTCACCTCTCTTCCATGTTCTGGAAATGTCGGAAGGGTCATGGTGAAGACTGAACCTTGGTCATCATGGTGGTGGTTATTCTTTGATGAGCTCTTTGCACTGAACAGTTACTGCATCAAATTAAGGTGCCTGCTGTACCCAGCTGTTTATTAGGTACTGGTGAAACACTTGTCCAGCACATGAGGGTTGCAAATGAAGTCTTTTGGGGTGAGAATAGCTGGAAACCTCCTACTATGTGTTGATTAGTTTATTTTAAAAGCTGAAGCTCAGTTCCTACTCGCCTCTGTTTACAACCATGGATTGGAAGAGGAAGTACAGTGAAGGCTGTCAGAGAAAGCTGATAGCCAGTGTCCAAGCCATACTTTTTGGTATTCCAAAATTTGGGATTGTGTTGGCATGAGAGTAGCCAGTATAGCTTCTGGAGGAGAGATGTTATGTGTGCTGTCTGGCTGACAGCTAATTAGCAAGTAATAGCTACTTTTCAATGGTAGCCAAAGTTTCACAGAACTTTAAGTTTTTGTTGCTAGAAAATAAACTGAAATATTGATGGCTGTGCTGATATCAGTGTGTGTAAGTAAGGATGGATGTGGAGAGCAGTCCAGTAAAGCCACTGTGCCACAGCAATGAGGGAGGAGGTAAGGCGTCCTACCACCTGCCTGCCTGTGGCCTTGCAGGCCGCGTATCATGTCTCTGAGAATCTCAGACATCCCACGTGTTGCCCAGCTGGATCTGCTGTGTGGTATGGACAGAGCAGGGTTTCCCAGGCAAGGTCTGCCAGCCCTCTTACACTGTAACATAATCAAACGTGTCACCTCTGTCTTTGTAGAGATTTTGTGCCATGTCTGTGCTTTGTGCTCGAGGGACTCTTGATCACTTTTTTTTTCTTAATCCAAATTCCGTATTCATTGAATAAATTAGGCTGAATGTTTGGCACCTCATACTCTGTTTCTTTGCCTGTTTTGTACTTAGGTTCCTTGCCTTTAGTGTTTAGAGCAGCTCCCCTTTCCACAGAAGCGCTGTGTAAAATTGTCATTTTATTTGCAATATGCCGCGTATGAAACGGGCCATAGATGACGGTTACACAGCTTGAGAATAGAGCCCTTGATTTTGATGTGTTTTATAAAATCTTGGCAATAAATGGCCTGATCCTGTCCTCTGACTTTTGTGGGAGTTCTCCGACAAGTGCATTTACGCCAGAACCGCCGGCTGCCAGCGCAGCGTCAGCGGGCAGCACGCCTTTGCATTCAGCGCAGTTGCGTGTCCCCGTGCCAAGAACGAATTTTGCCGATTCAAATTTGCTCAGTTTGTCAACACACAAGCTCCCATTGAACTTGGCGGGACAAGAATCATTCTTGGCACGGGGCCGCGGGCAGCCCAGGGAGCGCTGCCCGCTGCCGGCACCGGCTGCGGCGGGAGCTGTGCGCCAGCGAAAGGAGCAGCGCCCAGCCTTGGCTCCCCGGTTTGCGAGGCTCCCGTCTCCGTTTCACTGGTGGGAAGACTCGGTAGTAAAAAGAGGTTTCCTCCGTTAGTTTTCAAGGCACTTTTTTCTTTTTTCTTTTTTTTTTTTTTCCTGGTCGCTGTCTGGGTGATTAATGGGAATAGGAAAATACTGTTGACCCATTTAAATCATGTTAGACGACATCCATTGCTCATCTGCATAATGAAATACACACTGAACATTACAGCTTAAGTATAAGAGCCAGTGAACTACAAAAATAATATTTTACTCATTTAGATTATGAAGTAAAATATAGGACATTAGTACTAATCATAGTATTAAATTTTAAGCCATGTAAATTGTAATTGTCAGTGAAAAAGAACTATAAGTTGAAAAGGCTATTAGCATTTCAGCTTTAACAGCTAATTTGAGTAATCTCTTTTTTGCTAGTGTGTGGCTTAGAAAAGTCTATATGCAAAAGTGCAGGAGTCTTTGTTTTATATCGTTATTTAATTTTGGTCACTAAAGAAATGTTAGAAATATTAATTTTCAGTATTAAAATGTATTGACATTTTATATTATAAAGAGTAAACTTTAATCTTTACTTGGATAAAACCAAATCTAAAAGGCAAGTTATTAGTAAGTGAGAGATGAAATAATTTTAAGCATTTATTTAAGTACCAAAGCAAAAACTGAAGCCTTTTAAAATACGGATTTTGTCAAATAGAAACATAATTTTCAGCATTTTAAAATAAATACAAATTTTAAAGTACTGAATTTAGGCTGTCAGGTTTCTATGGTTACCTGCCTTTCCAGCAGTTTGGTGAGATGTGTAAATAGGCCTATGAGTCACTTGTAATTATTTGTTTTTTGTTTGTTATAGTTGTAATTCTGTGTTCAGTTTGAATCTAATATAGTTCACACCACATGCTTTGGTTTATGTATATTTTAGTACATATGATTGACAGTGATTGAGCATTTCTTATGGAGTGCTTGTTTTTTTTGTCATAAGTGATGTATGTTGGTACTTCTGAAAAGGTAAACAACTTCTTCCTGTATCACTGTTTGATAAACAGGGACTTTTATGATAAGAAAGAGGTCTTTGTAAATGTTAAGCAAGGAGATAAGTGAAAGGTATTAAAAAAAAAATTAGAACAGCTCCCAAACATTATACCATACTCTTCCAAATTCGATCCATAATCCTATCATTATAATTCATTCAGTGACCCAAGTGTCACGTATTTATGAATAAGCTTCTAAGTTACGCAGTAATAGCACACACTAGTGACTGACAGGTTTAAAAATAAATGTTTTAATAAGGGCGCTGCAAGTTATCTGCAACAAGCTCTTGATTGGAACATCTTCCGTGTGCCGAGCATGGTCTTGAAAAAAGAATTCGAGCTTGTTTCCACCAGCACTGCAATAGTTTAGTAGAAACAGCTGTAAACTCTTACACCTCTGTGTTTGAAATCTTGGTTACGGGATGTAATTCCCCAATCCCTAATAGCAACAGAAACGCTCATGCTTTCACAGTAAAGACCTGCTGTCCTAATGTAACTTGTGTTTTCAGGTGAAAACAGGACAATATGAGTAATTCACAACATTTACTACAAGGCAAGAAACACTGCTAGCTGTCATTTTTACCAAATGAGTAGTAGTGTAATCATATTTTAGTACGGTATTCATCCCAAAATTGCCAGGAGTGTACACTTTTTAAAAATTTTATTTTAATTTTGAGATAAGCCTGGCTTACTATTCAGGAATCATTTTGTATCCTTACAGATTTGGCTGCAGGTGCATTGAAAATAATTATTGCAACGGGTCTCATATTTTGTGTGGGGAAAACACTCCCGACTGCCCATTCTCTTCCCATGTCTCAAGCTATGCAGAAAATCCTGATACGATGTTCAGGAGCACTCCTGATTTTTCTACACAGAGATTAATCTTATTTCAGCAGCCTTGATCACCCACAGAAAGGGTTTCTGTGGGAAATGTGGGTGTTTGGCAGTGATTCAGACATATCTTTTTATTTTAGGTGGAAATTTAGGAGGTTAAAGTAAGATTTATTTTTAACATTTAACACTGTATCAGGCATATATATAGGACATAAACAAGCCAGTCGAAAAAACGGTTGTTTCACAGAGCACCTGAAAAGATTTTATCCCAGTAGGATTCAATGAATGTTAAAGCTGTGGGTGGGTGCATATTAACAACAAGATTTGGTATTGTGCGTGTGTGTAAGGACTGTTTGAGTAGCTTATTATTTTAGTTTGAAACAACAACTGCTATTTTTTTAAACTAAGTAACTTGTTCCAGCAGTTTTTACTTCCCTACAAAATCAAAATAATGAGTACAATAGCCAGGTTTTTAAGCTAAAGTAATTCCTCTGATCTTTTAAAAAAACCTAAAGGTAGATAGAAAGTGATCAAAAGATGTATTTGTGCAAACCTGAGCAGATATGTTTCTCATTCTAATTTATTCACATTATGATAAATTAATTTACTCAATACAGGAATGCGGTAACATAAGAGGAATGTTTCTCCTGCTAGTCACAGAAGTTGAAACTTGCCAGATGCTGTGTTCTGGAGCCTAAATTCCCTTGATGTTAACTCTGTGTGAAACTCTTAATATTGCTTTGTCCGGCTTTTGTACCTGACTTCTTTCATTTTGCTGTGATAGTGCTTTAGGCAATTCTTTCCTTTTTATTTTCTACTTCTGTTATTGTACCAGAGAGAGAAAATTTAGTAGAATTTACACCAGGAAGGAAGGCTGTATTGGAGAACCACAACACTGTGTTCCCAAAGTTAAGCCTGTACAGCCAAGTCCCATTTTCTGTAATAGACAATTAATTTCCTTTGGAATATGAATGAATATCATTCAGATATAGTGAGGTTCTACTCTGTATTTTTAACATCCTGTAGTAAAACGGGAAAGTGCTGGTTAATGATACGAGAATTTTGCTCATTTCTTTCTTATACTGGCTTGGTATGACTCTGTGTGTGTATACGTATACAACTGCTCAGTTGGTCAAAGGGGGTTTTAAGGATATAAAATTAATTTTTCCTTTTCTTCTTGTTTGTTGAAGTTGCACTTTCGGTTGCTGCTGATAAAAGGTGGCACCAAGCCAACTTCCTGAAGGAGCTATGGGGAGGGTCATGGCTTGTCATGACCTGGGCACCGTTACTTGAATGTTGTTATTATTGGGATGAAGTACCCTTAGGCTGTCATCCTTCCTGTAAATAGAAGAGGTTCTGATTCTCTGTGGTTTCCCAGTTTACCAACTTGTAGAACAGCTATTTTGTTGGCTCTAGGTTTGACTGAATAGTGAATTAGAAGAGCGGCACTATCCCAGAAGGCACTGATTCATCATTTTAGTGTCCTGGTCTAGACTAAGTCATAATAAGTAAAGCCAAACAGGAATGTATTTGTATATAGTTTATAAATTTACACCCAATTAAAAACCTCATTTATATTAGCATGCAGCAAACAAATTGCTTGGTTCCGCTCTCCATGAAGTAAGGGCAGATTTTTAATTAGCAGGGAGCATAACTGGTCCTGAGGGCCAAACTTGACTTTTCGGTGTCCGTGAGGAGTCCCAGCGGTGTCGGCAGAGGGGTTGACTCTGCTCCCTCGGAGCCGGTCGGTCGGTGTTTGGCCATCGCCTCGCTTCCCTGGCTCTTTCGAGAGTAACGGGAACAGCAATTCTGTTAATGCCTTTATTAACTGAACAACTCCTGTCGTTAATTTCCAGTTAATTTCAATAATTAAATAAAACAATGCCAATTAGAATATAATGTTTGCAAGAAACTGGTGTGTGTTTCGGTTTATCAGGGTACAGTCATAAGCATGCTGTTGTTGAGGCTTTCACCAATGTGTTGCTGTTGTAACCGAAGTCACATCTATCCTGATGAATATTTCATTTCCCCAATCATGCTATTAAAACCAGAGTGTTTTTACCCTTTCATTTCTGTTTTCTCTTTTCCAGTACCATCATGACAGCTGTGGCTGTGTCCTGTTTACAAATTGCTGCTAGTCACATTTTCAGTAGTCCTTGTGGGTTTTGCTTTCCCCTAATATGGGCAATTAGGAGGAAATACTTCTCACGAGCATGGACTTGCTCGTCTTGTAATGACATAGTCCTGCAATCCAGGAAACAGTGCTGCATGGTGTCCATGTCCACGATTTCCTGATGTGGGAAAAAAGTGTGGAAAGCATCTGGAGAGGAGGAGACCCCCTTTACCAGCTTGTTTCCTGTAAGCGAAATTGGAAGACCTTGTCTGTGCAAATAGATTTCAAAATAGAGTCTGCCCTTTGACTGTCTCCATAATTACACAGCGCTCTCTGTATTTTATTTGGCTGCCAGAGCAGTTAACCCCTGGAAGTAAGGGGCTGATGATGGCGTGACCAGCACGGGTATGCAGACATGACCATGTGAATACACTCTTGTTTGGAGAAGCCTGTCCTTAAGACCTCGTTACAATATACATTTACCAAATTTAAAAATTATTACGTGTTGGGTTATGTTGATTAAGATATGTTATATCCTTAATGTAGAGAAAACATAGAGGTATTAGTTGCAGAAAGAAAAAAAAGAAAGAAACAGAAAAAAGTTGTTTTGTGGCTTTGATGTAATCAACATCTGTCAACAGAATGAATTTGCTTTTGTTTAATTTCAAGGGCTCTTGTCCTTCTACTTTGCCCAATCAGTTTCAACTTCTGCCTCAGGCATTTCCCTATGTTGTTCTTTTTTCTCTTTTTTTCCTTAGCAAATGCACAGGTTATTGCTTGTGAAATGTGAGCTGCTCTTCTGCTACACAGGTTACACAGAGATGGAGAGAACCTTTAATCTTTCCCATCCTATTTTTGAAGCCTGGACATACCTCTGCAACACTGGGATTACAAAGTCAGTGTTTTATTAAGACAGAATTACAGTTACAAGTAAAGATCTTTGAAACTACAGCCATTATATTGGATTGAAATTTTGAAACATTTTGTAATTAACAGTAAAAAGCTATATATTCTTACTTAGCTGCATTGGGTGGATTTCATATAATATTACCCATAGTGATTTTTAATATTGTATTTTAAACTTTATTCTTCTGAAGGTTAAACAAATGTAATATTTGCACAAGAAGCAAAATTATGATATATTACAATGACCTGACAAGCCAAATTAAAATACCCTCAAACATGTATATACTAAAAAAAAGCCCACTCCATGCTCATTTTTTAGATTTAAAAATAGATACATGCAAGATCACATATTTAAAAATAAGTTATCTGAACAACGCTTTTGATGTTGTTAATTGTTCTTGTATATTAAGATTTACTTTGTCAAGAATAAGTTGATTTTATTTTCTAAATCAGTGGGATGTTAATTTTTGTAATCCTGTATAATTTTGGTACTGCACTTCTGTTGGTACTATGACTAAATTATTCTAAAATATGTTAAATTTCTTTCTCAGATCTTTTAAGGTGTGCCCTTGTATTTAGAACTTAGAACTGGTATAAAGTTTAACCTTTGGTAACATTTTTGCCATTTGATTGGGAATTTGAAAGCTTTTCACAAATAAATACCAAAAAAAGGTTGCTACAGTCACATTTGATGAATCATGTAGCTGAGCAGTTTTTTGCATGGCTACCCCACACCTCGTTCATTGAAAATACAGCTGATAAATTGCTGTAACTGTTAAACAAGAAGCATTAGAAAAGGGCTTATGTGAGAGTTCATTTCCAACATCTCCCTTTAAAAATACTTCTTGACCAGAGGAAAATCACATTTAAATTACTAAAATCAATTTAATTAAGGGTCATTAATAGAGATACGCATAAAAAACTCTCTACTCTGTGAGTGAAATGGGAGCATTTCATTATATAGTGTGGCATGCATGAACAGATAACAATTAAAATAGACCTAGAGTAAAAGGCTAATAAATATAGGGCACATTGTGCTGCAAAATCAGTCACTTAAAATGCTCCCACCCATCATCATACACGAATTCTGTATTCAGACCGTTTGGCTGACTCGTTTAAAAGAAAAAGAAAATGTAATTTCCACACAAGATAAATTCATCTGGTAATTTGCGAAAGCTCACAGTGCATATTTATATTATTAATACAAATTAAGGTCTGGGAGGTATGCTGAGGAATCCAGCAGCTCCAGCAGGACATGCGTGCATACAGATTGCACAGTGTGATTCACTGTCGAATCAGAGGAGCAGTTGTCTGTCATTTTCTGTGCTTGGTACATCGTATCTGCTGATGTGACTTAGTAACAGTGGTAATAATTCCCCTTATTGCAGCTGAGAGCAAATACTCTGTTGTTTGTGGCAAGTGGCCTTACTGTTGGGGGAGAGAAGTAATGCATAAGGGGGTCGACTCTGCATCCTCGTTGTGCCAGTGTGTTATAAGGTCACCCGGCTTCAAACTCTGGGCTGCCTTCCATGGCTGCAGTTTCCACTGGAGGCTGCAAAAATCCCACATTTACCAGCTATCATGCAGTAATTAGTGTACAGAGAAAGCTTAACAAAAAGGATGTGCTTGAGCGCCAGTGTTGCAGAAGTAAATAAGGCAATGAGGAAAGCTTTGATAGGTGTGAGGGATGGGGAGGAGGGAATATCTGAGCCAGACTTGGAGAATACAGCCAGTTGTTCCTGTCTCCGGTGATTGATGATGTTGCTATATCGAATTAGCTGTGAATATGGGAGCTTAAAAAATAAAAGGAGCTGTGGAGACATTAGGAAGGCCTTCTTAAGGAAGGAAGTGTGTGGATGGAGTCCAGATTTTCATTATAAAACAGTAACTTCATTATATTTTAATGCCATTTTATTTAATTTTATTTTTACTTTGTAGGAGAATATTTTCTGCTGTAATATTTTATATTTCAAATAAAGGTTTAGTTGTCCTGTGTGTATAATTCTTGCAATGTATTTTAGGAGTCGTATTATACTGTGGTGATATTTATTTGGTTGTCGCATTTCACCTGTTCAAGTAGTAGATATTTTTATATGCGTCTGGTTTATAATGAGTAGTTAGTAGAATAACAACAGACTACAGTACCTTATTATCCTGTTATCTTGTGACAACACTTACAGTGTATCTTTGGGAGAATAGAGGCACAAATTTTATACCCTATAAAAAGGTATCCCTTCTGAATGTGGGGTAGTTGATGGGCATGCACTCATGAATATAGACTGGTTTAGTGTATTTAGGAGTGTGTATCTGGGACATGTGGGAGTTGTATTGTCAATAGTTGACAAGCACGCTTGCACCTTTTCTTCCGCAATGAAACTTCTACAGAGTGGACAAGGTGCCCGGGCAGCATGCCATATGTCAGTGAGGTGAGCGTTTGAAGTACATCATGTATTGATGGCCACATGGACTCAAGCTGACCACATCAGTGGGTGTGGGTTTTCAGTATATTTAGAATACCTTCAGCCATGGTAAAAGCAAGGTACTTCCAAAGCGCTCTGTAGAAGAGCTACCTTAGCTTATGAGAGCAGACTGATTGCTGCTCTACAAAACAGCCAGAAGTTGCTGCCTCAGCATGTTCTGTGCTTCCAGAAATGGGTGCAAACCACCCAAGAAGTTTGTAGGATGCTTTGGGCTCTTTGGATACACTTAATATGGTGTGCAGGTTGGATGGCCTGGATTTTTTGTTGTTGTTGCTGTTTTTTTGTTGGTTTGGAGTTTTCTTTAATTGGACAATGCTTTTTTTCTTGTGATGGAGACCCTAGAAAAGCAGTAGATGAGGTTGTTGATTAAACTGTGATTAAAACACCACGAAAACAATCCAGCCCTCTGTTAACTGGGCAGCTCCTCTTCATAGTGACACTCTCTTTTGAATCAGACAACTTCCATGGGGTTTCCTAGGTTAGACCGAGAACTTGACCTGAGCCTCACTCTCCAACTCACCTTGTTACTTACCAAAAATTTAAAAAAACAGTAAAAATTTGCTTGCATTGAGGAAAAGTCTCTACAACCTCTCAGGTACTGGGAACCAAAAGTAGCACTGATCAGCGTGCAGAGAGTCTGGACCACCTCTAAGGCAAACCACATGCATATATTTCATTCATTTTGGTGCTCCAAAGGAGGGAACTCGAATCTCCCACATATCATGGAATGCTGTAAAAGGGCTGTCTTTGCAGCCAAGTGTACATGTGGAAGGATAATTTCTGCATCTGGACATGATAAATGCGTCCAAGGAAAGGAAGGAAGGTACAATAAAATAAAAACATACAAGATCTGGAAGAAATGCTGCTGCTTTAAAAAAAAACAAAAACAAAAACAAAACATCTTTAGTAGTTACAAAATACGCAAGAGATTAATTTCTTAATTTCTGTGATACATGTTTAGTTACTTCTGTTTAAATGAAAACACTTCCTTTTTACAAAAGAGTAATTATTCATATGGGTTGCTTGCCTCCAGAGATTGCTCTTATGTTTGTATACATATGACATTTTTCAGAAGCAGATTAACTATTATGTGAAACTTACATTTAAAAAAAACCCCTCTGTTTAGCTTGTAGAATGTTTGAGTAATGGAAATACGCACTAGTGTAATTGTAGTTTAATTGGGCAGTGTCAATAATCCTTTTGAATTTAGTGTATTTCCCAGTTTTGATGCTAGCTTTGTCTTTGTGATGTATTATTTTGGTTTTGATGTCTCTGACAACCTTTGGGCCCCAATGCTTTTTTTTTCTCTCTTTTCTTTTTTCCTTTTTTTTTTTTTATTTCAGGGGGCAAAATGCATCATTGCCTGACAACTAAGTTTGAGCAGTGCACACTCTGATGAACTGTCATCCTGAATTGCCTGGTGAATTAAATGGAAATCTGATTTGAATATTCCGAGTCAGTTACAGATTTTAATCCCTCCAATTGCCTTTGGCCAAAATTAAAAATATCCCGTGAAGTTTGTTGTGTTGCCCAGCTAGGGAGGACAAATTGAACCCCATTCACTGTGTCATGATGCAAATGACAAGAGCAACATGAACTTGGTTATGCTCAAATCTGTCATCAATTCTGCGAAAATACAGATGAAAATACTGCATGAAATGCACATTAAGTATTTTTTCCTCTCCTCTTTTCTTGTTGTTGTTTGTCCCTTACTTGCCATTTCCTCAAGCCTTGAAAAGTGTAGCTTATAGCCATACAAATTGCTCCATGCAGGCACCAGCGGGAGTGTCACTCCTGGCTCTAAGCTTTGGGGACTTTGCCCACACTACTTTTTAATGTATCAAATCAAAACAGATCTGGTATTTTATAAAACCTCAGAGTATTGTTAGGGTATTTTTTTGTGTTCATTGCTTCTTAGTGTTAATGCTCTTTCTTTAACAGTACAAGTTGGAACAATTTGAACTACCCTTGGCTACTACATGAGTTCTGTGGTTTGTTTTACATTATCCCATTCTTTTTTGCATACTTCCCATTTTGTAATGTGGTAGTAGGAAAAAATGTTGACCATTTTTAACTTGTCTATTAACAGGTTCTGTGACTGGCCATGTAATCTTTTCTTGGTGCAATCGTATCTACCTGCACAGGCAGTCAAGCAATCAACAGCAAAGATGCTTCTTTTTTCATGGACAAAGAAATACCGCTTACAGCGTAGTTTGGCCAGCCGCAGTCTCTCCAGCTCACCCAGTTCCTAAGGTACTGCAATTTCTATTATCTAATCTGTTCTTCAGTCAGTATAAAGTTCGACTGCAGGCATGATTAAGTGTATTCGCTGTCCGACAGCTGGGGGGTTGGATCACTGTCCTGTTGCTTGGTCTGGTATTTGAAATAGGAGCACTGGTGAGAGATGTTTTCAGCTCCCGACCATGTTAAACACAGTGGCATATCTAGTTATTAGGGAGTTTAAACCTGGGACTTGTTCAGTTATGGTACTATAAATGTGGAATATTATAATCATCTGTCAACACTTCTGGGTCCAGATTCTAATTTTGAACAATTATAGATGGTCGTATCAAAAATCAGTAGGAATCATTCGTGATCATCTGAGTTCTTTTCTGTATAAATCTTCAGCAAGCTAATGATAAAAAGTTTATATTTTGCTGTAGGCTTTGTTAATTGATTATGTCAGATTTAGGAAGAGAACACACAGTACCCCCTGGGAGCTGCACTGCAACCCCACTGCATGTTATAAATTCATCTTTACTGTGTCTGAGTGGGGTATTTTTCTTACAACATATGTTTTTATTTTTATTTACCTTTGAGCCAAAAAGAACTTCTTCGTGCAATTTAAACATGTGTTACACTTCTGGTTTTCTCCCCACCCTTTTTTTCCCCCATTTAATTGCAGCATAGAGATTAACTGGTTAGTTTTTTTCCTTTAGCCAAAAGAAAACCAAAGTACTCTTTCTAAGCAGAGCTGCTCGGGATGCCTATTAGTACTTTTTTAATTTTACATTTTATTCTATTATGAATTTCTTATGCAAAATACAGAGGATTTCCATGGGCCAGAAATACTGAGAAGTTGTTTAATGGGAAAGCTAGTAAGGATACTGGATGCAGGGCTCTTAACACCTCAGAGGCTGTGGAAGCTCTGTGTGCAGGGAGAATGTTAAGCTTTATATATTTTCAAAGGTTTATAAACTGCCAATTTTATGAACTTTTTTTTCCTTGTATCTAGATGCCTCTTTTAGGATAAAGAGGAAGAAGAAATACATTGTCATACTGAAAAGTTGTCTTCACAGATTAGAGTTCTCAGGCTGTCTGAAAGTCAGTCCAGTTCTTCAGCTCTGAAAACTTGCAGGCAAAGTTATGACTTTATTCAGAGTATCACATTGAAATAACACAGTTTTTTTCAACATGTTGCTGTGAAACTGTATATATAGACTTGTATGTACACTGCTTTGGGCTTCTCCCTTAACAGATCTTGCAGGTCAGCAGGGTCAGGTCTCGGCAATTACTAGATAAGTGCCCTCCAAGGGGAAAGCAAGGGTGCTGCTGTGTATGGAGTTGCTAATACAGCAAATGTATGGGTTTTTTTTTCTAAATTAAGTCCCAGACTACTGCAGTAGTATGTTGTTAGGGTTGATGTGCCATTAATTTGAACGAAATGTAAATCTGAAATTCTGTTTACTTGAATCCACTGAAGATAGTTTCACTTCTTGTCAGAGTAGAAATTTAATACCCTTAACAATAGTCTTCCTATTTAAAGTCCCACTATAGCTAAACTCTTCTTTCCTCCTACACCCGGATGTTGTATGGTCTTGTGTACAGCCCAAGCGCCCACTTTGGTCTTTGCCTGCCAGCTTGATTCTGTATTTTGTGACATCAGTGCAAAACTCGCTGCATGACCAACATGAGAAAGAGTCAGCCTGACTGTGATGGGCAAAGGGACTCTTCCCCCAGCCAGTGAAACAGCCCATGACCCTCCAAGAGAAAGCGTATTTCCATCTCTGGGCAGGATGTTGCCATTATTATTACTACTTTGTTGTGTCCATACACTTCTCAAGGGATTATTGTTAATTAAAAAAAAAATCAGAAGTGAAATTTCACCTCTCTATAAGAGCTGAAACTTTCTGTGCAAAAAAGAAGTTTATTACACTTTCCTTGACACAGCTGATTGGGATACCCTTGCATAGTATTATAGATGGGCAGAGTATGAAGTAGATTAGTAAATAAAAACTTTAAATTAAGGTAAGTTAAATCCTAAGTTTCTCAGCCAAAAAAGTATCACATAGAGTTAACAGGAGTTTTGCCTGTATTTGATCAGTTTTATCTGTGAGCCTAATTTTATATGTTTGTCCTGTCAGTTCCAGTTTTTAGATCACTTTTGTAGAAAATGTTCCTCTTTGCAAAAGAAAATAAGGAGTTTTTAAGTCTCTTTCTCACAGTTTTGAAACTTGCAACTGTCTGTGCTGGAAGTTGGTTGCAGTATCTGGGGTTTCAGCGCTGGAAGGTTAACAGACTGTATAAGTCAGTGGTAACAGGCAATGTTAAGTTCAAAAGGGCAGTGGAAGAAATACTGAGGCAGCCTTGAGGGTTTGCCCTGATGGCTTAGGAAGGTCGATACTACGACAGAAAGGGCAAGCTGCCATGAAGCAGGAGGCAGTATCTGAGAAAATGATCCCATTGTCATGCTCAGTTTTCTGATCTTCATTTTCAATCCTTTTTCTCCAAGCACATAAAGAAGCCAGACTATGTGACGACAGGCATTATACCAGACTGGGGAGACGACATAGAAATTAAGAATGAAGATCAGATTCAAGGACTTCGTCAAGCTTGTCAATTGGCCCGTCGTGTCCTGCTTCTGGCTGGAAAGGGCTTAAAGGTAACAGTTACAGAAGTCCTGTAACAGCTTGGATGTCTTTTATGTTTTCACTTATTTGGTTTTTTTTTCTACATCTTTTTTTTATTATTTTACTTTCCCTTAATGTGCATCTAACTTTTAAGTTAGATCCTGAAAAAAGGATTTGATAACTTTTTATTCAGTCCGTGATATGCCTGTTTAATTACTTCTGTATTTTGGACCCAAGTACTGCTTAGAGTGAGTCCCTGGCTCAAGTATAATATCTCTCTATCTGTAGTCTCCCTCTGTTCAGATCATGCCAAATTACACGAGTTTCTCATAAGGCCCACACTACATTTTTTTTTTCCTTTTTTTTTTTCTTTCATTTCATGGCCCATCTTCCTCATGCATCCTGCTTTCTAGCTCTGCATGTGTGCAAGTCCAAAGGGCTGGTCTGCTTCTTCTGTTCCTGTCCATCCTTCAGTCCCTTGCTGTCCCGCAGGGTCTGACACGACACGAGTTGTAGAGCTGCTGTTGGAAAAAACAGCTGCCAAATTCCACACAATTTTCCAGAGTGCATTGATAATAAAGCCTCGTAGTTTCCAGTAATGTTTCTACAGTATGCTTTTTGGGATACCTCCCAAGTTAAAATGCACTGGGAGGAGTCTTCTACCAGGTTTTGCAGATGAAGGAGTGCTTTTTTAGCCTTGCCTTGGTATTTCATGTAATAGCATACTGGATAGGGTAAAATGGGTTGAGTAACTATGAGATGCAGAGATAGATGGGAACTGTAGGTCAATGCCATTGACTTAAAAGGGGAAAAAATTATCAGTTTACCATGCATTTTTCTTTCAGCTATCACTTTCCCAGAGGTTTAATTCTGGAGCTGGGATGGCCAGTAATAAAACTTCCCCAAGCTTTAATCTTAGATGTGTTCATACGTGTTCAACTTCTTCACATGCAATTATTTCTCAGTACAGCACAACTCACTCGTGCAAAGTTAAGGGCATGTACATGTTTCTGAAGGACTGAGGGACAGTGTGGGTTGTGAATGAGAGCGGTTTTTCACTAATAATCTTTGGTGGTTGTTATATGCAAAATACATGTATGTGCAGCACGGTGTAGCTTATGATGCAGTTCATAGTATGTGCCAAGTCATGTGTAATAGGAAAATGATACATGTATGTAACAAACATTTTGGAGAAAAATGTATAAAATAAGAACTATGTGACCAGAAGCTGTGGGACTGGAAGGAAGGTGGCACTTGGAGTTGCAGTGCCGAGATCACTGCCCTGGTCAGCTGCAGACAAGGGGTGAGATCCCTTTTACACCAGTAAGTGTTCAGCCAACACTGGGAGTACCCTTCTTTCTCAACAGGGGCCATCTTCTGCTTTCCAGCTTGATGCTGCACGTGGCCAGTTTATATCCATTTGTTCTTGTGCCAACACCGCTCTTTAATTTAAACAGCTTCCTGCCTTTCCTTGAGTCTGTCCCCTTCACACAGTAATAGAGCTATTACAGCTTTCAGTGCGCCAGACTAAACAAACCAAGCTCTTCTAGGCTGTTCTCAGAAGGTAGTAAGCTCTGCATTCCTCTTTATCTGAAGAGCCCCATCCCTCCACCTGTCCCTGTTGTCTTGCTGAACCCACCTTGCATGCAGCCCTCCAAACCAGCTCTCGCCTGTGCTTTAGCTAATGGCAGCCACATTCCCCAGTACAACAGAGATGCATTATGATGTATGGATGCAGAGGGACAAAGTTTGGGCTGAGTGTGGTTTTGATATTATCACTTACTGCCTGGTATTATATACGATAGCATTTCCTGGGATTAAGCATAAAGATTTGGGAATAAAGCAGCAAATTCTATGACATGGGAATATTTTGTTAGATACCACCAGATTGCTCCATCTCTTTGAGGTGCACTGTAGGTGTCTCCCTGGCACTACCCGGATAGAAAAAGCTCCTTTAAAAGTAAAGCAGATAGTGTTAAAAGGAGAACTTTTCAGTGTGTAAGCCTGCCCTGCAGAGAGCACAGACCTGTCTGCTGACAGTCCAAAAGCCAGATTGAATTCTGTGAGCAGAGCAGCGGCAGACAGCACCCAATCGGTACACAGCGGTTCGGATTGTCTATGGACTGAAAATGATAGATGGGTGAGCAAAGGCAGTAGTGACAAACCTGTATTTATCTGGAACTGAGGGCTGCAGTATCCAATATGGGCAGCGTACAGGGGCTGCGGATGCCATCCTGGCACAGAGACTGCAGTGGCTACTGCAAAGCAGGGGGGTTGCACCGTAACCCCAAATCCTGGTCTTGAGTGGGTTCTTCCCTCCTCATCTGCCCAACCACGTTTTTCATGCTGAACAAGACGCAAGCTGAGCAAATAGACCTGGCTTTATCCTCAACACAGTACACAAGTGCACTCCTCTGTATTCCCTGTGCGCGATCACTGAATATTTCAATATATGGATAAGTGTGCCTCCTGCGCCACAGCCTGCCTGTGTTCCACGTGTTACTAAAAAGTCCTCCAAAATCACAGCCGCTCTAGTGTATGTGTACGAAGTATGATTTTCAAAGGCTCAAAACTCATTCAAATCAAAATCAATTTGCAGAGGAACCCTCAAAGGCACTTCTTCTCAATGAGGGAGGTTTCCCTACCAAATTTCAAATTTCAGCTCTAACCATTCGAGACACAGAGCCCATCCAAAAGAAAAGGAAGAAGAATGTTATTTTGAGCATGTGCGTTTTCCACTCCATGGATACTCAGAAATGGCTGAATGATTTATGAGAGGGGTTTTTTTTAATATGTAAAATCATGGGGAAAAGATGAATCTAGAAAATGTCAAGCATAAAAATGAAGATTTCTAGAAATGATGGATGAGCGCTTGTAGATTCACTGTGATCATCCAGGCTATGGCAACTTTAAGTACATTATCCTCAAGATACGAAGCCAAATATTTAAATATTTTATAAAATTAAAGAATACTTGGAACAATTTCACAAAATGCACAAGTACCTTATACAAATGTATACTGGACAGTTACAAGAATTAATATCCTTTCTTTTACAAATAAAAAGCGAAAGTAATGTTGCGTTTTGAAGGACTGAAAGCATTGAAACCAGACATTTCTATAGCAGCTACTGAAACAAAATGCCATGGAAAATTGGTGTCTGAGAAAGCAAATGTGAAAAAAAGAACCTAAAGGAAGTAGACAGTATTTTAGGTTTTCTAGGAACCTTTGAGTGCTCATTTCTACTGCATGCTTTATTCAAAACCTTTTCTCTTTAAAATAAAGGTCCAATGTATCAATAAAGTATATCAGACAATTTAGTGTTCTGTATCAAAACAGTGTGTTTGAAACATCTGAGATTTCATTGAAACGCTTGGCTGCAATCACGTTCAGTAAATACGAGAAACTATCTTTGCTTTTTTAACAGGATGTTATGTTTGATATTTTAGGTTGGCATGACAACTGAAGAAATAGATTCCATTGTTCATCATGAAATAATCAGACAGAACGCCTATCCTTCACCTCTGGGCTATGGAGGTTTTCCAAAATCCGTCTGTACTTCTGTAAACAACGTGGTATGTCATGGTATTCCTGACAGGTATTTCCCCAATAATATACATTTTACCACCAGGAGTGAAAATGTTAAACTGAAATTAATAAATTGTGTTTAATATTGAACATACTTCAGCTTAACTAAATGTCATATGTAAACCTATTGCAGATGCATATCATGTTACCACACAATGCTGATAGATGTTACAGAAATGTATGTGAAGTAAAAAAAAAAATATTATCCTGTTTATCCAGATACTTTAAAAAAAATAGCATAATGTCCTTAGAGTTCAGTGCCTGGAGAAAAAAAAAATCAGTACTGTCTGATTTTTTTTCTTCTCCAGCAAAATAAGTATAGGGTAAGGAAGAAATAGATTTGAATCTATGTGAGGGTTCGGTGGCTTTTTTTTTTTTATTATTATTTGCAATACATTCAGCTACTCACAAAGTAAAATATGAACCCTAGTGAGAGAAAAAGAATAAATATAATGGTAGATTTTTTTCAGGTCTTGATATGTTTTTCTGGTGGTTGTTTCTCATTTTATATTCAGCTACACTTGTTCTCTGAGTAGTGAGAGCTGAACATTAAAAATGGTTATTCTGTTTGCCTCTGCCTTCTTCCATCACAAAATATCTACCTCCTGATTTTTTATGTATGTGTCATTAGGTGTTTATTCTTATGTTCCCTTTGTTGGGAACTGTCTGTCACCATTATTATTTTTTTTTTCTGTTTATGTTTCAGTCGACCTCTTCAGGATGGAGATATTATCAACATTGATGTCACGGTGAGTAATTCATATAAAAAATAGTCTTTGATCAACTTTAGAATCACTAGTAGCAACAGGAAGAATAGTGGATTGGAGATGGGGGATGCACAGATGGATGTGCTGTTTACTTCTGAGCCAAGGCACAAGCAGCTGGTTTCCTTTTTTGTTTTTAACTGTGTGTTTATTCCAGCTAGACCCAGGCCTGACTTGAATTTAGGACTGGAATCAGATGCACTGAGATCAATGTTGGCCTAAGTGAAATGTCAACCCAATCCTGCTATGTGTCATGTTTTTGAGAAGGTGTAATTGTTATTGATCCACTGTGTAGTTAATGCAGAGCACCACAGTACTGGGCAGCAGCTGAAGATAGATATGTATGAGATGAGCTAACATGAAGAAAGCCAGCATTTTTCCTTCACTCTGCCAAGATTGATCTTCCTCTTCCTGCTGATTTTGAGTGGGGCCTGTCATTATCTTACTCTGTCATTAGAGGCTACATTGGCCTGTGTATGTCAGTCTATTTGGACAGCAACTCTTTTGCTAGCAGTGTTCCCTACATTTATTAAAATCCCCGAAGGTAGTGTTGTGTTCCATTTCTGGTATAAAAGCCCTGAACCTTTTGCACAGAAACAGAAATAGTGTGATATAACCGTGACTTAATATTTCCAGAGAATGGTCAATTATAGCTATTTAAATAAACACTGGCTGGATTTTCTTAGGAGCAAGAAAGTACAGAAACTGAAAACCTAATTCACGTTTCATTTGTGAGAGAAAAAAATCATCACTCGCAGCAGCTTTTTTTCTTTTTACTGTGCATGTTTTTATTTTCTCAAAGAGCAGCTTATTTCTAACAGGAACACAGGCGCCTTTAGAATCCCACCATTAGTTTGTAATAATACATCACATACATGGCAGCACCATCTCATAAGAAAAAGCCTTTTTAATCATTAAAGAAACTCTTGGTAACTTGATACTGTTTTCGATGGGCCCAAATTTCATACTGGCAGAAGCAAAGAAATCTCCAGCAGACCTACCTCTGAGCGTGAGGTTCAAGCTTCCTAAAATATTTTTTCTATTAAAATTAGGGTCAGTGACCTTTTTCCCATGGTATACTCACGTGTGATCCAGAACTGGGTTGTTGGGGTTTTTCCAATCTTCCTAAATTCTTCCCTATCTCCATATTTTTCCAGCGTAGAATTGTGACGATGAGCTTTGCACATTATGATGTAACATATTTAAGGTATATTATTGGCCTAAATTTATTAGACTAAATCTGTTTGCAACAGCAGAGGATTTAACATCTGGGTTTTTTTATATTTTACTTTTGTTTGTTTATTTGTTTCATCTGTCAGGATAATAACAACTCCTCAGATTTAAAAAAAAAAAAAATCACAGATACTTTCAGTGATAAACTAAACTGAGCATTTTCATATTAATGTGGTGTGCATATTTTGTCCACTCTGCTTTACAGAAAATGTCTGACTAAATCTTAGTCGTCCTATTGAAGATATTTTTTTTTCTGTTTACCATCATAAAATAAAATAAATCTTGACATTTCTGTGAATGTGACGATTCTTTACAGATTATCTATGTAAAGATTTCTTTTATAATTTAAAAGCGAACTGTGCTGTGTTTTATAATTGCTCATTTCCAAAATACCTGAGGAAAAAATATTATTTTGAAGCATTGCTAATTATATTTTAGCTTAATCTTTAATGAGCAAAATTAGGACATTTCACAGGTGGGCAAACTAAAAATCAAAGTAAATATTTCAAAACACATTGTTCATAGTTGTGTCCAGCTTCTATAAAATGATTAAATAATATTCTGGTTATTAAGTATAAACAAATAGTTGTACAAATTATTTGAAGAAAAAAATTGCACAATTAAAATGGTAGAATTTTGTAGATGAAACACAAAATTTATTGCTCTGAATCATGTAGAAACAAAAGCATTATCTATCACTGAATCCTCAGCATTGTGCAATTTTCAGCCTGCCATTACCAGGTTAATGTTCCTTACAACTTGGTTCTTTCGTTGACTTTTAAGAAATTAGTGTGTTACAGTTGCTGTGGTTGTAGCTTATTAACGTCAAAAATATGTAATTCCAGTTGATGGGCTGCTATTTTTTTTAGGCTCTCATAATAAATCTGTATTCGCTTTTCCAGGATGATGATGTTTAATGCTGGGATTCTGTGTGTTCTACTTGCTAGAGCTAAAAATGAGCTGGTTTGGTTTAAATAAGAACTATCTAGATTAAAAATTCCCCAACAGGCATTAAATTACTTTAAAAAAAATATTTTAAAAAAAGAAGAAGACGTAGTGGGAGTCTGGACTGGCAGAAGAACGTGTAGAGCAGGGGATCACATCCACTCTTTACTGAGCTGGCTGGACATGGTTGGGCCCTTGCAGGCACTCACCTTGTTTTAAAACACCCCTCGCTCCTATGTGCCTGCATTTTCTTCACATTTTGGCCCGAACACAAACCTGGCCTTGGGATAAACTGTATACAGGTTTGGTTTTTAGTTGTTTGGGGTTTTTCTGTTTGGAATTGACCAAAAAGAATGTGAGTCTGCCTTTCACAAATAGCTCACCAGTGGCAAAAGTTCAGTGCTTCAAGCTTGGTGAGTTATGAGTCCTAGAAGGATAGTTGCCCACTGTTGGGGGCAGGGGATGTTTTAGAAGATCAAAACTGTGCACCATTGTAATTTGTCATTCTGTAGGGAAATTTGGCTTCATCTTACTATTATGTGCCTGTCTGCCATACTGCAGAGCTGCAAACCCCATTTTAATGGGGTGCTGCAGAGCTCTGTAGTGCAGAGTCAGGGTCCTGTGCCCGGCAGAGAATTTCTAGAGAACTGAGATTTAAAACCTATAAAATGGAAAAAAAAAAAAAAAAAAGTATGTAAGTGATTGAATGGGCTGCCACGTTTTCAGCACATGAAACTTTGTGGTGCCAGAATGGGATGTTTATTCTCTTTTAAAATTCATCTCTGGAAATCAGAAATAAAATCCAACATTAATGCCCTGTTGTCGTTTAGAAGTGAGATTAAAGAAAACGTGCAGCAGCAGCAGGTGGTGGATTTGGCCCATGCTTTCCATGGGGCTCCCTCTGCATGTTGGCAGCTGGGTACACCTCACCCCACAGCATCACCTCAAAACCCCACCAGGGAAAGCTGGCTGCAGAGCTACAGGTCTCCCTGCCAGCTGCTGATGGGTCTCTCAGCACCCACGGCCAGCGCCGGGGCTTGATGTCCAAGCCCTGTGGGGTGCACGCAGGTCCCTGCCCAGGGCTGGGCAGCCAGGGCAAGTGGGCACACAAGGGCCCCCAAGGCCCCTTCAGCCCATGCATAGCCCTGGCCCATCTTCCCACGTGCAGACCAGCTCGCCTCACGCCGCATGTCCTGTAGCTGAGCAGTGAGCTGCAGGGCAGAGATGCACAACTTTTGCATTTCTGGAATTTTAATTGGCAACCCTTGCACACCTTGCAGCCTTTCATACGTCGTCGTTTGTTGGGGATTTTTTTTCCCTCCTCTCTCTCCACAATGTTTCGCTTTTCCAGTCTCATTCTTGCAAATCCAGCTTACCTGTGGTCGCTCTGTCGCAAAATATAGCTCGTTCCTAGAAAGAATGGATTTAATTAAGAAGACGATCTGTTTCTGGATGCACAACAAGAAAATGTCTTTACATTTCTGCATATGTTTAGGTCTATTACAATGGCTACCATGGTGACACTTCTGAAACCTTTTTGGTGGGCAATGTGGATAAATCTGGTCAAAAGTTAGTGGAGATTGCCAGGAAATGTAGAGATGAAGCAATTGCAGCTTGCAGACCAGGGGCTCCCTTCTCTGTAATTGGAAACACAATCAGGTAAGCCTTATATTGACAAGTAAAGGGAGGGCTGGCAAGTGGGACAAAGGTTATTGGTGGTTTGGTATAAAGCTGATGACATGTTTTATGATTCAAAACCATCATTTCAGTCTGATATCAGTATGTGAACTGCCAAGCTATAATGTTGTTCCTTGGGTAAGAGAGATTTTTT
Organism: Gallinula chloropus; assembly: GCF_964237585.1. NCBI lineage: Eukaryota > Metazoa > Chordata > Aves > Gruiformes > Rallidae > Gallinula > Gallinula chloropus. The sequence goes on from NC_140090.1 coordinate 22,164,653, forward strand.
TTATTTTTTTTTAAAGTGAATTACACTGGGGTCAGCAAAGATAACTGTAGAAGGAGTCAAAGATATTCATAAAGTAGATTTAAATTAACAGATGTAATTTGTGGTGCGGTTTTGTTTCATTTTTTATTTGTTTGTGAAGCTACACCACATCTGTCTAACAATGTAAGAAGGTTAGAAACCATGAATCTCATCATATAGCAATAACAAATGATACAAAGGAATTAGTCAACACAAATAATCTCTTTGTTTAAAAACTACAAAAATATTTAACTCGAGAGCTTCTGATCTTACAAAGAGCAGTGCATGCTAACGTCACAGGGAAAAAAGAGCTCACACTCAGAGATTTTTCCCTATTTTACATCTCCTCATATGAATGCAGTCATGACTCTTCTTCTGCTGGTGATTTTGAATGAAAATATGGCTTAGTTTTTTTGAAGGTACCTATGGATTATTTTTAAATGTTTTCCCCCAAAAAATAGACATATATCGTATACATTTCATTAAGCAATACTTCTCTGGACTATTAATGGTCCCAACATGCTATTGAATACATTCTGATTACTTAAAAGCTGCAAGGCTTAGTCACCTTGAAAGGATGCTGCTTTTTTTTTTCTTTGTAAATCTTGAAATACTTTAAGGAAAAAAGAGAACAGCAAAATATCAGTTAGATGTATTTATAGCTTTAAAAATATTGTAACAGTGTCTGAATCAAACTTTAGTAAAACCTCTTTGGGTTATATCTGAGAAGCTTTTATTGAAGACTTTGTATAAAATTGTGTTTTTGACAGTTTTAAATTATAGGCTAACTAGCCTGGAGAAAAAGGATAGTGTCTTTCTGTTCTTTCATAGGAAATGTTGAATCAGACCCCTACTGGGAAAAGAAATTTAATGCATATCTCACTATCTTACTGTCCATGAATATAATAGAAGTGAATTCAAAATGTAGTTTTATTTTTGCAAATGGGATGAGTCGATAGATGCACCTCATATTTTTGAACACCTAGGGTTCAACAAATTTACTGGTGGTGCTCTTGCATTTTAACAAAATTTATTCTTGAGTAGAAGGGGGCACAGAACACTGGATTCTTATTCAAGCATTCTATCGAGCTCTGCATTCATGGCTGTGTCTAAAGGGCATGTCAGCCTTTGATTCTCTCTGAGAGGTAATTATCCTTTTCCTGTCACGGAACAACAAATGATAGCTAACTACAGAGGCACATTTGCAGTAGTCACATTCATCAACTGCAGAAAAAAAATTCAATTTAATTGTGCAACACAGCTGCACATAGGCTTTTTGAGCATTTCTGTTGTTCTCCCTGTCTTGCTATTCCTCCCTCCAGATCTATTTTTTAAACTTTTTTTCTGGTTATTTTTTTCCCCCTTTTTGTCTCTTCTTCCATTTTTACTCTCTGTACTTTCTTGTTAAAGTAATTTTCCTTTGTGGCTCTCATTCTTTTTTCCCCATTGAAGGCTATGAATGTAGAAAATTATCACAATTACTCATATAATTGAGCCTCTTTGTAGCAAGTGCAACTCCAGTAGCCTTTCTCCATCATGAAAATGGTTTCATTATAGGGTTTTTCATATTCTCTGACACCATCTACACAGAGGAACAGGCGTGCAGATGAGATGTACTAGGAACAGGGTAGATCAGTAAGGTCACAGTAGGAATAATTAGCTCTGCTATGGAAAGAGCATCTAGGCCTTTTACTGCTACATAAATGTACTGTCCGTGGCTTTTAGTCACAAAAAAACTTACTAACAAATGGAGCTCCCGCCTACTACTTTGAAAAAAAGATTTGTATCAACACTACAATTTTCCATCATTAAGACTAATAACACAGAGCCTAGTATACATCAAGGGGAATAAAAAGAAAAATCTCACATTCAAGTGGCGGCTGGGTGCTGACCTTTGTTCCCTTTTTTTGTGTTCAACTTAACTCTTTACAAAAAAGAGCCACACGCCACACCAACATGCAGGTGAACTCCAGCTAGTGCTAGCAAAGCATGGCATTCAATTGGAAAATCTGATAAATCTCCATGCAGGATAATGCATTTCATTACAGATTCACTACATTAATTCTAGCTGTATTAAAAAAAAAAAAAAAGAAGAAGAAGAAAAAGAACAGAATTGAATGTGACATTGGATTTTTGCTGTGTTGGTACGGAGGTCAGTTTACTTGAAAAGTGTAAATATATAGTCAGCGCCCCCTTTAAAAAGCAGATTAATCAAAGCTAGTAGCTGTTCAAAACTACGTATGAAATAGCAGGTCATTAACTTTATTTCTCAAGATTTTTTCGTGTAGACAATTTAAATGTGCTGTTTTGTTTAGAACTACTTCACCACTGCCTCTGCTGAAAGATTGCCCCAGTTTAGCGAAGCTGAGTGGGCTTGGTTATTCATCACTTGACTTCTGCATGCAGGCAGACATATATAATACATACATACATCACAAGCTTAAGTTTCAGGAGAGTCAGATGTCATAAATACCTGAGAACCAGCACCTGCAAGCTGAAAACATTTAGGCCCATCAGGATGGAAATGTCTCCAGGCTTCTTTCATCAGTATTTCTATAGAGGTGCTCAAGTGATATGCAGAACGTATCTTAGGCACAAATAATCAGTGTATTTCCTTTCTGCAGTAGATTTGGGAATAATTATATCGCAGAGGTAAGTTTGCATTCAGTATTCTAACACAGCCTTTGTTACAGAAGCTTGATAGCTGACACTTGAGTATTCCATGGTTAGCAGTTCCTTCTGCCATCAGCTACAAGTTGCGAGTAACAGATTGCATAGAATCATCACTGACTTTGCCTAAAAAACCTGAGTCTTTGCTGACGTTTTCTTACTGAAGGTGGTGGCAGAACTGTCGGTCAGCTCCAGTGGAAACAGAATTGGGCCCTATGCTCCATTTTCTTGTGCCATTTCTGACATTTTTCTTTCAGGCAGAAACAAATCTAGTTTAAATTCTACTTTTTAGACAGTGAGTTTAGGTACGTGGAAGAGTTGTGAGTGTAGAGACCTAAAAGGCATAAACGTGATATTGTTAAATAAACCAATTTCCAACTCCTAGGAAAAATGGTAGTGATGAAAGTATTAATAAATGGTTTAAAATGTTTAACTCATAAGTATATGTTTTGATATTAATTTAGAACAATATAAAGCACATTAAAAAAAAAAATCTGTTTCTATCAGATTATGCACATTTAAACAATAAGTGGCTCAGGCAAAATAAGTCATTTTAATGTCATCTGTGATAGATTTTCCTTGACAGCTAGTGTAAATTACAATTACACTGCTTCTCTCTACACTTGAAAGTAAGCATTGCAATAAATTATCTTTTATTTCAATCCGTCATGTCTGCTTTCAGAAACAGAGAACCTCAAATAAAAGTTCAGCACTATTGTAAGAAAAATACAGTAATTTGTGTTCCAGTTTGAAACTAAAATGTACCTTTCTTTCAAAAAACAATTGTTGGCTTTCAAAAATATTACTAATTATACCTCAACATTTATTGTCATTATAGGGAATCCCTGAACTTGTGCATTCCCTCAGTCTAGGATTACTATTTAAGAGAAAAATACTTTATTATTTCCCCAGTAGAATTTATTAATTTCTTAAATTAGATTATATGGTACTCTTCAAAATGATTTTTTTTTTATCAGAAGCAAATCTAGTTTAGGCTGATGCTGTTTTCAATAATTTTAAAAAAAATTTTAAAAAGCAAACATGTCTTTCAATGTTCATTTTGCTAACACTGTACCTAACAAAAACTTAATTACTTCTAATTTAAAAAAAAAAATATCATTCATACAGATCCCTAAGTGAGAAAACAATTATTGTAGGTCTCTTATTGCTTTCAGCATTTCTCAGACGTGTTCCCTGCCCAGAAGTATAAGAGAGATTTGTTTAGCAACTTGAACCATTTCTATCATGCTGCTCAGCAAGACCACTGCTGATAAAGTTTCATCCCTGGTGAGAGGACCTGGCACCATGGGGGATGAGTCCCTAGCTGGGAATCTGTTCACCAGGATGCTCAGCCTTGGTAAGGGAGCAGTCTGTGCCATCTTGTCTGATGAGCAAATTCTTCCCTTGTACCACCAAGAGCCAGGAGGGGCAGTTGCGTCAGTGCTGGAAATGGGATTTGTTTCACTTTGTTTCTTTGCTGAGGGCTTAGAGTACTGGTCCAGACCTGCCTTGAGCAGAAAGTGACATTTGGTAAAAAGAAAACACAGGTTGTGGGGTGTGGTGCTTTTTTCCTCCCCAAAAATGTGAGTTCAAGTCCTAAGACCGAATGGATGTTTTTTCCTCTGGCACTGGGATGCCTGCTATCCGGTAGATGTTCCTGGGGGCTACCTGCACTGGGCCAACCCCCTGAGGAAATTCTTTCAACCCACTTTTCATCTTCTTAGCAGGAGGGATTTACCCACTTTGCCCAAGATCTTCTTTCATGTGTGGCATTGTGGGAGTCAGAGAGTATCAAGGAGTATGTGGGAGTATCAGGGAGCGCTTTGTGGAGAGTCCTGCCTGTTGCTGCTTTGTGGCAATTGCCCTGTTGGGCTGCTGGCAGGACAGCAACACGTCTCCACCTTCATCCTTATCCTTTCAGAGAATTGGCTGTTGTGTGGCAGCGTGGGCAGAGGATGCTCAGGAGGAAACTGACACCCAGCTCTCCTGTCTCTGTCCACTCTCAGAAGCATGATACCACCATATGAGGGGCTCTGCCTATGGATTTAGGTGGACAGCCTGCCCCACAGTGATGTTCCTCTACCAGCCCGGCTGCTGCTGGTCTATCTGGATGATAGATTCTTTGCCTGGCTTTGCTATCAGCAAAAGAGGAGCAGCATTGTGGGTACTCTTGATTCCACAGCCATTGGACTGGAGCACATGGCGGTAAAACATAAAATCAAGTCCTGAGCTCATTAAATTATTATGCTTTTAATCCTGCCCAGTTCACCTCTGCCCAAGCATGACTCAAAGAAGGAAATGTGTGATGATAAATGTTGTCAATGGGCATTTTTAACAATTACTATTCTGAAGAACCTTTTTCTTTTGCCTTCATGCTGTCGGTGTGGTGTGGCTGTGCTGCCCCAGCCTTTGGTCTGGAAGTGATTTGGCTGGGGCATGCCCCACGGCCAAGGGCAGCTGGCAGACTGGCACATCCACACTGCAGTGCTGCTCTCCTTTCCCACGACGGATGCCAGGCAGCCTAGCTCAGGCGTGCCGACTCCTGCCTTCACTGCTTCCCCACTGGTAATCAAGGAGCAGCGCATGGAGCTGGGGCTGCGATCTTGTAAGGTTGCCTTCCAGGGAAGGCTGGAAAGAAAGGCCACTGCTGACAGATCCTGAGCTGGGCAATGAGACAGCGAGACCAAAATGTTGAGCTGTTGTCAGCAGCAAATAGTAAACTTGGGCAAAAACACTCCGCTCCATGACATCCTGATTTTTAACCACATTCCACAGACTGGGAGTCCTGGAGGTCAGAGGCTGACCAAGATCAACAGTTCAATTCACTCTTCTCAGAGCTGTTTCGAAGTCCTGCCAGCACTTACAGCCAACCTGTACTAGTATGTTTACAGGATTACCACTGCAAGTTGTAGCTGGGGTTACTAGCTTTGTTTTTTATGAAAGCTGGGTGTTTAACTCCTCAAGGATGTAAGAGCTCACTAGGATTTTGGAAAAACTCCAAAGTAAAGCTAGTAGTTGTGGAGTGAAATACCCCATAAGGTGCTTCTGAAGCACATGCAAATGCTAAAACCAGATTGTGTTTCATACCCGCAGTTTATTTTCTCCACAGGTTTTCTCTGGTTCTCACTTCAGGTTCGTTGGCCACATTACATTTTATGTAAAGAATACCCAAGACATTTTTAAGTGGTTGAGGGGTAGGGTGGCCACGGGCATCTGTCAGTGCAGATGTCAAAGCCCCGTGAGCTCCAAGATTCCCTGTTTTAATCAGACAGTACTGATGCCAGCAGAGTTGTTCTCAGGCTGCTTGGCAAGAAAGTGGCAGAATTTGCCATTGAAATGCACAAGAACCACTTCTTTCACTGTGTGAGGACGGGATGCTGTCTGCACACTGCCTTGTGTGTGTCTGGTGCTCCTGCGCCCAGTGCCCAGCACGCAGCTGCTGCTGCCACCCTCCTTGGCACCAGCTGAGTGCGGGGGTGAGAACTTCCCCTGCCCACAGGAGAATATGTAACCACTGTGCTCAGAAGAATAGCTGCACAGGAAAAAACACCTTTCAGTCTGGCTACAGAAGGTGGGATTTTTTTTGAGGAAAAATCCTGTAATAATTGCAAACATTTCAAAAAGTGACTCTTTCAGTGGTCAGAGTTGCCATGTAAGGGCATCGGCAAAGCTGAACAGTCGCTTGTTCATGCTTTTCAAAAAGGACTTGCAGAAGAAGGTGAAAGAAAAGCTTAACACATGTTGTATGGACGGCTTCTGCCATCTCTCTCCAGGGAATCACTTCACCCATATGGGAATCATTATCTGCATTGCTCTGGGCTCAGTCACCGGAGATCTTCCATTTTGTTTTGTGTATGTTCCTGTGTAATCTGGCTTTCTAGCTCCTTGCTGGTCCCTGTGCTTCTTCCTTGGCCTACAGAATTGCCCTAGCCAGTGAGCTGAGTCTCTGACCTAGACATGTGTGACATGATGGAAGGGCATACATAGGGGAAAGTCTTTTCCATCTCTAGTAGGATTTTCGCTGCATAAACCTTCATGATTTTTTTCCACATAAATGAGATGTAAGGTAAAAGCCTGGACTTTAAATAACGATCTATAGCCTTATGAGTAACTTTTTGCCAGTATTCAGGAGTTTGGGGACAGCTGAACTTGACATTTTAATTCTTCCCCACAGTTAATGAAAGACATGTGGTTAATGGGTAGGTAAAAGCTAATATACAAATACTGTTAGAATATGCTTTTAAGGTCTGAACACTGCGGCATTATTAACCGTTGACCGAACTCTCTTCCCTCATGCCTTTTCGCTGTGGTGGAGCACCATGTCCCTCAATTGCAGTGGCATTAAATTCTGGGATGGTGACCCATGGGCACTGGAGCCAACACTGCAGGGGCTGTGAAGCCTGGTGTGCAAAGGGATTACTGCGTACAGCTAGCTGAGGTCATTTTGCACCTGAATAAGGGCCTCCCCATGGGGTTTAACATCATTTAATTTCTCTGAGAGTTTACAGGTTTGAGTTTCTTAACTTTCCCGCTTTTCCTCCTGCTGTCAGACTCTGAGAAAGCATTTAGGGTGTAAACACAGGAAAGCTGAAGTTTTTAAGTACCTACCTTGATTTAAAACAAATGAAGCTTCTACTGTTGTAGGCAAAATAAATTCAAGCTAAATGCCTTCCTGTCTTGCTCCTGTTTGCTTTTAGAAATAGCGGGGGTGAGATGCAGGGACAGGGGTAGCTTCCTTATTACTTCTAATCCACCTCTAGGTCTCCCCAAACCTCCACACATTTCTTTTTCGGATGTGAGCAACCCTCCTGGCTGAGCTGCCTCAACTCATCCCTCCAACACTGCCTGAGTAAGGGCAGAGCCTACGAGTGAAGCCTTCAGGTGGCTCAGCAGCCAGAGGACACCAAACATTTATCCAGGTCCTGTGTTTTTTAGAGATCAGGATGAGTAGGGATCGGTTCTGGGACATGTTGGTGCAGACAGCTCTCAGAGATGCTCCTCCCTGAGGCAAGTGGTGAAGGACAGGACAGATCTCTGAGGCAGAATCGTAATTGTTACAATTTGGTTTTGCTGTGGTGGTGATGGGTCCTTTAGAAATAAGTTGTTAATTAGCATGAACAGATTTGCTGGAGTTTCAGTACATTTTGGTCCTGTTTGTAGTCTTCCGAAAGGGAAATGGTAGGGCTCTTAATTCTGTGTACTGCAGGACACTCTTCTCCTGCAGAAAGCCTGGTGCAGGCAGGGGGTGCACAGCCCAGCATGGGCTCTGGAGCTCGGGAGGACTCAGCAGAGGCTGCGGATTCGTGGTGTGCTGGGGCAGCTGTGTGACTTGGCTGCCATTTAGCTGTCCCATATTAAAATGAGTTCCCGGTGTTCTGATGGAAAACATCACCCCTTTGCTTAGGCAGCAGGGCAGCCACAGGAGCCACCAGGCTCCACTGCAGGCATGTTAACTCTGAAACCTAACAATGTCTCACTGGTGCTAGTTCTGATGGCTGCAGTCTCTCCAAGCAGGTGCAGGTGGTCACCCGGCACTGGGATGGGGGGTGAGAGCTAGCAGAAGCTGGATGATGCCTGTGACAGTGGGGTAGCAGGGGCCAGGGCTGGCTAGCAGAGGTGGAGGTCAGGGTGTGCTCCCTCACGGTGTCCTCTTTGCCCCCGCAGCTCCGTGGCGTGGCGGGGTGGTTTCCAAGTCTGCCCGGCTTTCATCGGGCACGGCATCGGGTCTTACTTCCACGGGCACCCGGAGGTGTGGCACTACGGTAAGCGGCGCCCGCCGGCCGGACTCGGCTCCCCCCGCCGCTCACTTCCCCCGCCGGGCATGAAACGATTCCGGGGGAGGGAAACGAACAGAGCCCCCCTCACCCACGCACGGGGGCGGGGGGCGGGGGTGATTTCCACACTTGCAGTCTCGGCGGGCAGCCCCGACCTCGCCTTTTGAGAGTCGCTCATGTATTTTTGAGGACAAATTGCTGGTTTGACGGAGTCGTCGGGGCAGCGGAGCCTCGCGGGCCTCCTCCCCCACCCCCACCCCGCCCTTCCCCGCTCCGGGCGGCACCCGCCGCGTTTCCGAACCCCCGTAGCCCTGCAGCCCCGCATCCCGCCCGAGCCACGCCGGCAAAGTTTGTCACGGGGCAAAGCAAAACCGCCTACCGAAACCTTAAAGCCCCGGACCCGGCCTGGAAGGAGCCGTCGCGGGGGAGGGGGGAGATGGCGGGGAAGGAGGGGTGTCCCGCTGCAGCCGGGGTGGGATCGCTTTCGGCGGGTGCTCCGGCTCCCAGCGGGGACCGGCAAGCGCCGTTCCTGTGAGCCCAGGGGGGTTAAACCAAGTGCTGCTTGCGTTTGCTTAAAAAAAATCCCAGCCGAAACAGCCCTAAACGCGTTTTTATTTTCTTTTGTAGCCAATGACAGTGATTTGTTAATGGAAGAAGGAATGGCGTTCACAATAGGTTGGTACCTCTCTGCTGCGGTTTTCTTTTTAAAAGCACACAGAGCAGCCCCGACCTGTACCGTTTCTTCACTGGGGTGTACAGGTATCCACGCAGGTATGGGGGTGTCAGCGACACTGACCCCCTAGGAAGCAAATTAAAATATCGTTAAAAAAAAGAAACCCAAACACCAAACCGAACCGCATTGAGGAGCCAGTGGGTGAAATAGCTTCCAAGAGATGAGATTTAGAAAACGAAATGTTTATTGCGGATCGTATTAACTGACATATTTGACGCGTATTTTTGTCAAGGCGGGGACCCGGCCGGCACGCTTGGGCTGTGGAGGATGCGAAGGGCGCGACTGTGCCCCCGGAGCGGAGCCTTACCCGCGAGCTGCCTGGCGGCTCTTGTGTCATTTGCCGCCTGCCAGAGCTGCTGTTTGGGTTTGGGGACTGCGGCGCCGGTAACCAGTCAGAGCATCGCCCGCAGACTGAACGTGCTAAATACCAATCATGGCGAGCTGGTGGGGGAAAAGCCCTCTTTCTCACTGTGTGGCTAAATGGCGCGGCAATTAGGGGGAAATAAGAAAATTGTTGTTTTGCTGATTTAATGAACATTTTAAGCCTGTTTAAAAAATTCAGATATTTAAAACTATCTGCTGTTTCTAAGTGTGGTTGGTGCTTTGGTTATTATCCACGGGGTCTTAATTAAAGCTTGATTAAAACTCCCCGCTTTTACAAAAATGGAATGGGCAACTTCCTACCTTGATATTTCGTCTTCCTCTTTAGTTCACGTTTTGGTGTTGCAGGAGAGTGCCAGCCCAGGGAGGACGGGACCTGTACAGAAAGGGAGCTACCTGCTGGGACCCCCCCTTTCCTGCTTGCTGCACTCTCCGCGCAGGAGTGCGACTAACTTCAGAATACATTTTGGTTTTCTTGTTGCAGAGCCAATAATAATGGAAGGATCCCCCGAATTTAGGATTCTGAAGGATAAATGGACTGCGATTTCTGTAGACAATAAAAGGTGCCTGATTTTTTTTTTTTTTTTTTTTTTGATCTTTCCTAAGCCGTGGAACTGATCACTGCCATCTGGGGAAAAAAACAAACGGGTGAGTTTTACAGGAGTGCTGGACACATTTGCTCCCTCCTAACTGCTAAATGTGCATTTCAGATCAGCACAGTTTGAACATACCATTGTGATTACCTCAGAGGGAGCAGAAATCCTCTCTAAACTGGTGGAAGAAGCCTAAAGATGGAGCAGGGAGTGGAGGAACTCGCTGTGCTTCTGGGATTTCCAGTTTCATTTGGAACGGAGAGGTTTCTGTAATTTCTGTGGGGAGTGGGTGCTGCGTAAATTGTTGCAGGGAACAGAAAAAGCAGCTTTGAGGGGTGTGCTCTGGACATAGTCTTTTCTGTGTGTTACCTGGTGAGTATTTAATAAAAGTCCCTTGGCTTGTTTGTGACCTTGGAAACAGTCATGCACAGCCTGCAAGTGCAAAGGGTTTGGGTTATTTGGGGTGAGGTGCAGAGAGCGAGTCCCCTCTCTTTCACATCCTATGTGGGACAAACGTGTATCAGATGACATGGTCTGAGCGGAGCTGAGAGGACAGAGGAACACGGTATTTTCCCTTTAGAGTCGGTTTGTCTTCATTGTGACTAGCACAGTGCTGTTTCCCAGGCTGTAACTTTTGCTGGGATGGGAAAAAGTTTCCCGAGGGTGGAAAACAGAGGCAGCAGCCTCTTCCCCCGCAGCCACGCCAGGAGCTCTCCCCCTTCCTACCTCTACTAATTTCTCCTTGCACAGCGCAAAAAGTGATTAAAAATGAGATGCGAAGCGCGCTTCTCTGGAGATCGATAATTGCCCTGCTTGAAGAATTAGCCGGTTTGGGGTAATCACTGCTCTGCGGTGCCCACGTTTAGTTAAGGGAGAAGCACTCCGCAACTGAAGCGTTTAACAGAAACGGAGGAGTTTGCGGTCTGGAGGATGCGCCCCGGCTCCTGACGGGAGTTTGGAGCTGATGAGTCTTCATGCGCTGCGGGTCCGTCTCGGCCCCACGGTGGCTGCGGTGCCGTCCCGGGCCTGTCCGGGTGGGCTCTTTGATTTGCAAATAGCTGGTTGCTGACCGCCCCATCGGGCCGGACGTGCCTGGCCTCGGTACTTGGAGGCTGCCAGAGCAGGACGCGGTCCTGTGACATGCGGGGGAGCCTTGGAGATAAGTGACATCCAGAAGTGTCCCAGACCCGCGGCAGCAGCAGCGATGCGGTTTCGGTACAAATAACTTTGCCCTTAATTGCAGGCAGATGCTGTCCCGGGCGGTTGCGCTTGCAGGCGCCCGGGGCTGCTCAGCACCGGCTCCCTCAGTGATTCAGGGCAGAAGTAAGCCGCTTTCTTACAGCTTTACTTTGCTGTTTGTTTTCACTCGAGTACAACGAGCTGTCAGCTCTAATAGTTTCTAACAGCATCTTTTCAAAAAGCAGGACACACACACACACACACCCGCCCCAGAAGACGGCTAATACCGCGGGGCAGCTTCTCAGCTCCGTCCTCCCGGAGGCTAGCTTGGAAGGCCTTAAAACCTGTGAAAACAAACCATGCAGCCAAGTTCACAAACACAGAGAGGGTACGCAGCGCTCTGCGGCCGCGGGAGCCCGGGGACCCCCGGCACTGCCCGGCAGGGATCCATTCTGTTCGCCAGCATCCGGCCGCGCTGCCCCCTCCGAGGGGCACTGAGGGCAGTGGGGGTCCCGGGAGGGATTAGTAGCGCCGGGAACTCCTGGATGGCACCGCAGGTGCTAAGGGAGGAAGGGGGGAGCAGAGAAGGAATTCTCCACGTCCCCTGCCCCTCTGCTTCCCGTCCCGCGCCAACCGCGGCGTGGGGCCAGGCGGGAACGGGGCAGCCCGGAACAGGGAACGCCCCCGCGGCCCGGTGTGAGGGGCTACAGGCACCTCCTGTTAGTCGCTGAAGTCCCCAGTAGCTCTGATGGGACTGCGGGTTTTACCGGCCGCTGCGAAGCGGTGCCGGCCAGGCGCCGGCATGGATGGCGCGCGTTTGTAATCCTACTTAGGAACGAGAGTAAAGAGGTGCCTCGGCTGTTAGGGGACAGCCACAAGCCCTTCACGCAGGAGGTCTTGCCGGGCAAGCAGGATGAGAGCCCCGACGGGGCGATCGCCCTCGCTGGCTCGTGGCAGCCGCGGTCCCTCCGCTCCTGCCGAAGCCGCACTGCCTGGGGTGGGCGTCGCACACAGGGCCGGCCACGGCCCTGCTCCGGAGGACGGGTGTGAGCAGAGCCGCGACGTCCGGTCCGCGGGGTTTTGGCGGGGCCGGCGGGACTGTGGTTCTTCCCGGGAATGCCTGCCCCCGGCCGACCGGAGGAGGTGGCCGCTGACCCGGCGAGCATGGGGCAGCCTCCCCTCCCCGCAGCCACCGGGCTCGAAGCCGGCGAAGGTGCCGGAGCCGCCGGTGCGCCCCGTCCCTCCCCCGGACAAGCGCGGGGACCCGCCTCGGGTGGTCACTTACATGGCCGGGGGGCAGAGCCGGCTGCCGGAGGAGTCTGTGTGGGGCCGCGCCGCCACTGCCCCTTCCCGCCCCGAGCCGCCGCGATTTTGTGAAAATGAACTTTGCGCATCGCGAGGGAAACAAAAAAAAAAAAAAAAAAAGAGAGAGAGAGAGAGGGGGAGGAAGTGAAAGAGGCGTTAGGAAATGGGCAATTAAAACCGACAGAGCCACTAATGAAAAAAAAAAAAAAAAAAAGACCAGGAGCAGAGGGGCTCGGTCTTGTCAGCTCCGCACAGTCATTACCCGGTTGCTTCAAGGACCGTCGCTGCCCGGCGGAGCCCCAACACCGTGCGGGCTCTGCCGGGGGTGCCCCAACGCCGGCGGCGGGGGAAGGCAGGTCGGCGCTAATACCTCTAACGACATCAGCGCCGCGATTTGTTTTGAACGTTCACTTTTATTGGTGTTCTCCCTTTGCCAAAATGTGCTTGATTACACAGATTGTGGTGCCGTGATAACTGCGCACCCTAGACAGCCTAGGTGTAACCGGGAAAGTTCAGCCCAGGCCAGATCAAATCCCAGGCTGTTTAATGCTGAAAGGCTGCATGTTGCTATTAGTGTTAAATATATGGCTAATTATGCGTATGAAAATTAAACATCAGTGTTATGCTAATGGGGCCGCCTTCAGCTGTGGATCAGAGCACTTGAGACTAGCATTTAATCAAATGAATCAGTAACTAATACATCTGCACGTGTGAACTTTCACAAGATCATTTTCCTGTTACAGTCACACCGCTGAATTATGAAAGAAATAATTATCAACACTTTCTAATTATCTAACAAAGTAATTTGGGATTCATCGTGGGCTTTCTGGGGAGGATCTCCCAAGTCCCACCTCATTTACCGCTCACGCGCGCGGAAGTTTTCATTTTAAGCTCAAATGCGCCGTTTGGCCCGTTCAGGGCGATTTTTGTTTCGTTGGCTCTTCGGGTTTATTTTTCCCTTGTAAGAACAATGACGGCAGTAACCGGGCGTCGCGCTCCGGAGGTGCGGGCGGCGCTGGGACACCCCCCCACACACACACCCCACCCCCGGGCCGGAGCAGAGAGCTCCAGCGCGCCCGCGGAGTGAGCGTGGCCGGGCAAGCGGGGGCCGTCCAATTTGCCTGCGGGTCCCGCCGCCGTCTGCCGGAGCAGAGGCCGAGCGGGGCCCGCGCAGTGGGGCAGCGCCCCGGCCGCTCGCCCGGGACGGCGGACCGCGGCTGCCGGCCCGTCCGCGCCGCCTGCGCGGCGAGGGGCGAAGGAAGATGCGCTGCCTCCTGCCGAGCCGCGTCAAGGCGCTCTCCGTCGCCGGGAGCGATCGGGCGGGCGACCCGCGGTGGGCGCGGCGGGCCCAGGCGTCTCTTCGCCCGGGGAGCCGGCGGAGCGGGGCGGAGGCCGCCGAGCCGTGCCGCCGGTGCCGTCGGGGCGTGCGGCCGGCGCTCGGGGACGCGCGGCGCTGCCAGTCCGGCTCTCCGCGCTCACCGGGGTCCGGGCGAGCCCCGAGCGCCTTGGACCAATCCAAAGCGATTATGCAAGACGGCGGACCAATCAGCTCTGCCACCTCATGAATATTCATAGACTTGGCTGAGTCAAAGCTTTTAGGCGAGTTTGTGTAGATCTACAGCATCATGCTTAGACTTTTCAAAGAGACAAACTCCATTTTCTTATGAATGGAAAGTGAAAAACCCTGTTCCGCTTAAATTGGGTTCTTTCCTGTCCTGAGAAACACAACAGACCCCAAAAAGGCAAGCTGAAGAGAGAACACACACACAGACCAAGCGACAAGAAATGACCATGACTACCATGCCAGAGAGTCTAAATAGCCCCGTCTCAGGGAAGGCTGTCTTTATGGAGTTTGGGCCGCCCAGCCAGCAAATGTCTCCTTCTCCCATGTCCCACGGACACTATTCCATGCACTGTTTACACTCCGCGGGCCACTCTCAGCCTGACAGCTCGTACAGCACAGCTTCGTCCTTCTCCCGACCGCTGGGCTACCCCTATGTGAACTCGGTCAGCAGCCACTCGACTAACCCCTACATCAGTTCAGTGCAGTCCTACCCCAACAGCTCCAGCCTGACTCAGACCCGGTTAGAGGAGACAGGTAGGTGCACTCGGCTTTGGGGAGGGGGGGGGAAGGGGGGGGAGGGAAGGCAAGGAGGGAGGGAGGGTGCTTGTATTAAAAAAAAAAAAAAAATCTATCGGGGGGGAAATTAAATTAAATTACAAAATATTAGTCAGGAGAAGCAGAGGATCACAGGGGAGCAGTACACAGAGCACCACAATGCCCGGCTGGAAAAGAAATCAACCCAGATGTGCACGTATTAGTCTTCGTAATTATTTATTGCGTAGCGCTATAAACAATGTATGCAATTAAGGGTAATTAAACCTAAACTGCAGCCTGTAAAAATAGCAAACTTTCTCTGGGAAGAAGCCTGGGCTGCCATAATCGCCCGAGCCTTTGTTAGCGTTACTCGAGCTTCACTTTTCTTCCTCCTCATTATTGTTATTGTTGACGTTGTTGCTGTTATTGTTACTATTGCTGCTGCTATTGCTGTTACTGCTATTATTACTGTTGCTGCTATTATTATTATTTATTCTGCATCGTTTGTGGTTTGTAGGGGCCGAATCGGAGAAAAGCACTGTGGTAGAAGGAGGGGAAGTTCGCTTTAATGGGAAAGGGAAAAAAATCCGCAAACCCAGGACTATTTATTCCAGTTTGCAGCTGCAGGCTTTGAACAGGAGGTTTCAGCAAACTCAGTACCTGGCTCTCCCCGAAAGAGCCGAGCTCGCAGCATCTCTGGGACTCACCCAGACCCAGGTACAACTCCGACCGAGACGGTCGTTTTCCCGTGACTTCTCCCTGTCCCCACCGCCGGCGTGGGAGCCCCCACGCGTGATGCAGACGGGTCTACAACCGCGGGCAACGGGGCCCGGCGCGACGCCCGCCGCGGAGGACTAGCCGGTACTGCGGAGGCCCCCGCGGTACCGGCTGCTCCTCCGCGGCGGGGCAGGGGTTGGGAGTGTTTTACCGGATGATTTGGCATCACAAAACGGCACCGGGCACAACAGCCACGGGAGGGGGGATAAGGGGGTGAAGCTGGAGGCCGCTGGGTGCGGGGGGGGATGTCTGTCGGACCCAGGGTGGGGGCAGGAATGATGGGCTGTACGGAGGGATGCTGAGCCCCGTCCCGTTCCCGTTTGCAGGTGAAAATTTGGTTTCAGAACAAGCGCTCCAAATTCAAGAAGCTGATGAAGCAAGGAGGGGCCGCCCTGGAGAGCAGCGCCTTGACCAACGGCAGGGCTCTCTCGGGCAGCTCGCCACCGGTGCCCCCGGTTTGGAATACCACCTCTGCCTCTGGTAAGGCCTCGTCGGGGACCCCGGGCACCTACATCCCCAGCTACACGTCGTGGTATCCTTCGGCCCACCAAGAAGCTATGCAGCAGCCGCAGCTGATGTGATTATAAACCAGTTTTCCCCTACCGCAAGCACTATTTGTCCCGAAAAGAAAATTATTACCAAAAAAAAAAATTAAACAAAAAAAAATTAGGTTAAAATAAAAGGAAAGGGGGGAAAAGAAAAGGAAAAAAAAAAAAGAGGGGGAAAGAGAGAGAGAATCAAACAAAAGAAACCCAAGCAAACAAACAAACAGGAGGTCTCTTGCCCATCCAGCCATTAGGACGCTGCACTGTAGCTCGGTGCAGGGGAGCACAGATGTGATGCGGGCCGGTTCCCACCGCTGACAGCTGACGGAGCGGCCCCGAGCACCGCACAACAGCCTGGGAGCAGAGCGAGCGCCGGCCGCGGCTTTGTGGGACAATCAGAAAAAGATGTTTGGGGAGGGGGGGGGGAAACAACCCCTCTCCTCTGTCCTGTCTGTCTGTCTGTGTCTGTTGAAATGTAGGTCATTTATTTACTACCCCAATCTGACGGTCTCTTCAATTGCAAGGGGGAAGGAAGCTGTACGATTTCCAGGGCTTCTTTCCCTCGACATTTTCCGTACCTTTCAGTACTCATCTGTATATTTTTTGTTGTTGTTAGAAGGGGAAGACAGGGGTTTTATTTATTGACTTAAATTACCACTATGAGAGTGCTAGAAACAGACGGACAATCCGGCTTGCTGAGTGCACTGTTCGGACGCACAGTTTTACTTCACACGAAACCACACAAGGTCCCCCGGCCCCGGTCCCCCCACCCCCAATAAATCACCACAGGAGAAGGATGCGATTTTTAACTTTTACAGTAACTTTTATACTTCGCTGGTGTGGAGAGGTTGGGTCCGAATGATTTGCATTTCTCGCGTATTTAACAAAGGAAATAAATGCACATTGTTTGGTACACTGAAGTGGAATCGCAGCAGCTGCCGAGCGCTTTGCTGAGGTGAAGCAAGGCGCGGAGGACGGATCGAGAGCCCCGAGGGCGGCGGCGGTGGCGGGGGGCGAGGGGGGGGACCCGCCGGACCGGCGGGCGGGCGGACGCATCCGCGCAGCGCCGCGCAGCCCCGGCGAGGCTTCCCCGCGGAAAGCCGGCCCGAAGTCGAAATGCACAAACCGACGTGCAGGAGCTACTCGCTGTACATATTTTATTCTTAATTATTATTATTGTTCTGTAAACATGTTGCACAAATTTAGCCTTTTTTTTAATTATTATTATTATTATTTCCGTTCTGTTTTCGTGTGGCTGTAAAACATGATGCTTTGTGTACTGAGATCTTGACATTTTACTTGTGAAACTCGGAAGATGTGATAAACTGAGCTCGGCTGTGTTTAGTGTTCTATATGTCAAAGTTTAGTTTTATATTGAGAATGTTAACTTATTGCTTTGTATCTGGGGGAGGAAAGGAAAAAAAAAAATCCCAACACACAAATCTTTGTACATAAGTTATAAAGTTTCTTTGAGACAGTAAAATTATGGTTTGGAAAAAGAGACGCGCCTGCTCCCTGTCTCGTAGCGCGGCCGGAGCGGGGCCCGGGCCAGGCTCCGCGCTCTGCGGCGGGTCGGCGGGCGGCCTAAGAGGGAAGCGAGGCGGGGGCGCGCCGGGACAGGGGCCGAGCAGGGGCGAGCGGCCCGGGCCGGGCAGTATGTTCCCGTCCGCGCCCGGCGCGGGCCCGGCCAGGCGGCGGCGGAGGTCCCGAAGGGCCGCGGGACGCTCAGCGGCGGAGCCGTCCCGTCGCCGGAGGGGGACGGCGGGGAACAGCGCCTGGGCCGGGAAGGGGATGCGGACGGACAGCGACAGCGCCGGCCCTCGCCTCGACAGCCAGGCCGGCTGCCTGAGCCGCGCGTCCCCTCGGCGCCGGAGCCGTCCCGTTGCCGAGCCGGCTTTTCCAGCGCCGGGCTCAGCCGTGCCCGCTCCCCGGGGCGGCCCAGCCGCTGCTGGGGGTAACGCGCTGCAGAGCGGAAGGCAGCCGGGAGTGACCGGGCTCTACCGGGCGGCCGTGCGCGGCTCTGCGCCCGGGCCCCGCGAGGGAGCCGCCCCGCGTGGGCAATGCTAACCCCATGGGAATCGCCGCCGCGTGCGCCCACTCCCCAGCGCGCGGGGCCGGCGCGCAGCCGGCGCGCGGCAGCGCAGCGCCTGCCCGGGCGTGCACGTGCGGCGCGGCGGCCCCCGCGGCCCCGCGCCCAGGGCGGCCCTCGGGGGTGCCGGCCCCGTCCCGAATAACACCTCCCGGCTCTGTATCTCCCGCGGTACCGCCGCCTGAGCCCGGTGCCGAGCAGCCCGCAGCCGCGACCGCAGCGGTCCCGCGGCGCTCAAGACCCGCGCAGCTCCCGCGGCGGCTGCAGCCAGGGACCAAACGCCCTTGTCCGGTCAGGAGCGGGGTTGGTCAAGCAGCTCGGAGCGCTTTAAAGATATATCAGCTTCTCCTAATTCAATAACGTCTTGCTAACAGTTCAAATAGAGAAATTATTAGTTTTCTCTCCGCGAGGCGGTCTTGAGTTAGAGTCTACTATAATTGTACATTTGAAAATGTTAATCTCAATACAGGCCTAATTAATTCTGCCTTGTTGCTGACAAGTAGTTCATCAAATATCTGATTCGAAGATTTTCATAATGAGGATATTAATTAAACTATGAATAATCCAAAGGTGCTTATATTGAAACAATACCTCATTACAATGATTAAGTCCTGATTTCGAATATTATACCTTTAACAATTGTCACCCCGCAAACACAACCTTATGGATGAGCCTGTAAATGGCAAAATGTAATTTTGGGATATATTTTTTCCTTGTTGGCGAAAAAAAAAAAAAGTGCCCCTCATTTTCAAACACTTCTGAAATAGGTTACACACAGCTTAATGATGATCAAAATGACTCTTTTCTGCAAAAAAAGACCCCAAAGTGCGCGTACAGCTGCAAACCCAAGAGGGTCAGCATCATTTCACTGTATTCTCTTCTTGATTACAAGCCGAGCCCATCAAACACAACATAATTACAGTAATTTCAGGTTTATTTATTCTAATGCAGTTTCCCCATCTCTCTGGTAATTATGAGCAATTTTTTCGCCCAGGGAATCTTTTTGCATTAACAAAAGAGATAACGCACTGAAAGCCAAATTTGCTGTGCATTGAGAAAAGCGAAGAAAAAAAAATAAAATAGGTGCGAGCTGCCATCTCTGCAATTCTCCTATATTGGAGCTCTGCAAATTGCTTGCAGGTGTATGGAGCAGAGCTGTCAATAGGAAGGGGCTTCCAAATTAGCAAATGCACAATGTTGAAGTAATGAAGACAGACTTAGCAAAATTGCCAAACAACAGATACCTCTTTAATATCTTCTACCCAAAAAGAAAAAAAAAAAAATCCCTTTGGAGTGTCCCTGCGAACCCCCTTGAATGGCTGGGGATGTTGTACATGTGTCAATCTAATTGCAGAGCACAGAGCGGCCCCTGAAACTAGAAAAAAAAAAAAATCAAATATCAGAGCCCAAGCCCGTTTGCGTTCGGAATTTGCTCCCTTCGTTTGACAGAGGGGGATAAGAAACCCCCGCCGCCGCCCTCGCCGCTCTCCCCGCCGCCGGCCGCCTGCCCCGCTCCCGCCACCGCCGCCGCTCTCTCGCCGGTGACAAAGTGCCGTGTCCCGTCCCCACCCCCCGCTCCGCACCGCTGCCCTCCCCTCCCGCCTCCCGGCTCCCGGCTGGGAACCGGGCAGTAACGCTCCCCATTGCAAGGAACCGACAAGCGCACACCGCGAGCCACCACCGAAAATGAGCGCGCCCCGGCGCCGGTAGCCCCCGGCCCCCGCCGAAGCCCCGGGCGGCGAGTGCCCCCGCTCCGCCCCGGCGCCGCTCTGCCAGCGCAGCGCTCCGCGGTTCGGCTCGAGGGATGCCCCGGCGCGACTCGGCTGTGCCCGGCATCCCCCGCCACCCGGCCCGGTCCGGTCCGGTCCGGCGCCCCGTTCCCCTTCCCTCGCCCCGGCGCCGCCGGCGAGAAGTTTTGCGGGGAGATGGGGCCGGCGGAGCCGCCGCCGGTGCTTCCCCGTCCGCGGCCCGCGCGGGGCATCCGTCCGCGTCGCGCCCCGTGCACTCACCTACCCCCCGAGAAAGGAAGCCTGTGTCGCCACCCTTACCTTCCGCCTCAGTCCCTGAGGCGCTGGACACAGGTCTTTGCTTTACAACAAACCAAAGGACCGAACGCGGCTTTTTGCTACGAAAGTTACAGGAGCGAGAGAGTGCGAGGGAGAGGGAGAGGGAGAGGATCGGGAGGGAGAAGGAAAGGGGGGGAAAGAGAGAAAAAAAAAAAAAAAAAAAGCCGAGCACAATAATAATATCCTGAGAGTGCAAATGTGGATTGAGATCCCCCAGAGATGCACATGCCTCTGAGCGCAGCAGCCTTTTTGCAGCTCTGCTCTTGCAGAATATGACTGAAATTTTCTGCTATATAGCCTCTGTCTTTATAGCTGATGAAAAAAATTGCAGATTATTAGCATAAATGTTTACTCTTCATTACGCTGATGACATTGTGCACTCGAGATCTTGGTAATCTTTGGGAAAATTATGAGTAATTTTTAAAAATTTTAAAGCAGCAGCAGTTACCATGCAATTCAGGCTAATTCTGCGTAGGCTCCGAACGGATATAATTATCGAGGAGTCAAGATGTTATGCTAAAAACTATGCATTGATATTCCCATTTATTATGTACATACAACTTTGACAATGTTGATGCTTGAAATAGCAGGAAATTGTCTTGCGCAAAAATTACAGTCCATATTAGGACATGTGAAATTGCGAAGAATTATATAGTAATTGCAGGCTTTCAGATGGGAGAGCCAGAATGCTCAAACTAGTGCAAATGTGGATAAAATTACAGATCAGAGCAAAAATTAGGGAAAAAAGGGGTCTGGGATTTTTCAAGTTGGCTATAGGATTCCGGAAGTGTCTAATGCCACATGATTGCTGCAGCTTTAGGGGAGACATTCATGCCTCAAATAACTCCTTTTGCCAGAGCCGCTTTAATTGAATTTCTCGTGCTTTTTCTCTTCACCGGGGCAAATGAGTAAATTGCCTACCCACGGCACAAGCCCGGCCGGCCCCGCCCGTGCCACCGGGGAGGCACAGGGTGCCCCTCGCCCGGGCGGCTGACGGGCCGCCCCTCCTACCCCCCCGGACCGGGCTTTGCGGCGGAGCCGTCACTTACCCCGGCCGTCCCCCCGGGGCCGTCCCCGCTCAGCCGCCCCCGCCCGGGGCCGGGCCCGACGGGGCTCTGGGGGGGGATTGGGGGTGTGTGATGTCGGCCCCGGGACGGGGGCGGAAGCGGCTCAGCCTCCCCACATCTCCCCCCACACCCAACCCTTCCCGGAGTGCTCGAGGAGAGGGGAGGGGGGCAGGGGCAGTCCTCGCCCCGCGGCCGCCCTGCTCCCCGCGGCTCCCCCCGGCCCCGGGCGGCTGAGCCCCGCGCTAGCTGCAGTCTCTGCGCGGGGGCACATGGTTCACAGCGGTGCCTGCCGCGTCCTGTCGGACAGGAAAAGAGCGTGAGAAATCACATCACAGACACACACAGGGCTGTACGTGTGCAGCTACGGTGCGCGCGGCGGTGCGGCGCGCCTCTGCGTCCGCCTTCGCCGTCCCCAGCACGGTGTGAGCCGCAGCCAGAGCCCGGGCGAGCAGCGGGCGAAACGCAGAGCCTGGAAGGGCTCCGGGAGCCGCGGGGATGCTGCAGGCGTGGAGCACGAACACTCCCACGCACACACCAGATGCGGGCAGCCCAGAGAGAGCTGCTGGTAGCTGGCAGCAAATAAATAGTAATAAATAAATAATAAATAACTAAACAGGAGATGGAAAGCACGGAGGGGAGAGAGGTGTCCCATCCCGGGGCGGGGTGCTCCGCTTCCGGACCGCTGACAAGCGTCCCCCGGCTGGGCAGGGCCCCGCCCCGGGGGCTCCACACCGCCGCCAGCATCCTGCCCTAGCCACGCTCCGCTCCGCACCGCCCCGCCGCACCGGGCTGGAGCCGCGCTGCCGGGCGAGGAGGGACGGCGGGGAGGGGACGGGGGCTGAGGTGTTTTTTGGGGGAACTTTATTTAACAGCGAGAAGCGCGTATAAAAACGACGACGAGGGAGAAGGTGTGTGTTTCCGTCCCGGCCGTGTCCCGCGCCCCGGAGGAGCAGTTTGGCAAAATCTGTCAACTGGCAGAGGGGCGCCCTCCCCCTCTCTCCATGTTCCCAACACCGGGGCCCGCGGCGGCACCGCAAGCAAAGCCCCTGCCAGACCGCGGGGGGCTCCACGGCGCTGTGCCCACGCGTGCCCCTGCCTCTGGAGACGGCCCCGCTGCCTCCCCATTCTGTCACCCTCCCCGCCGGCCGCCCCAGCGCCTCGCCGCTCGCCAGCCAGGAAACTCCTTCCCCCGCTGACAGAGCGGGCGGCCGAAGCCGCTGTCGCTGGGTCGCCCCGCGGCCGGCGGGACTATAAGAGGCGGCGGAGAGGTACAGAACGGGCCATCAACGCTGTTTTTCGGGGCGGCTCTGGGTTCTCCTGCCCGTCTACACCGCCGGGGCAGCGCCGGGGCCGGCGGGCAGCTGCCGCTTCCCCCTTTGTCTCTCCCGCTCCCTCCTCTCGCCTCTTTTGCAGCCGCTGGTCTCGTCCTCCAACACCTCCCTCCTTCCTCTCTTTTCCTCACTCCTGCTTCGCCCCTCTGCCCACCACCCCCTCCCGCTCCCCTCGACCCAAGCCTTCCCCAGGCTCTCAGGAACAGTCCGCCCTATCGCACCCCATCGTCGCGCTCCCCGAGGGGCTGGAGCCCCCACGCCTTCCCCCGCCCCGCCCGGGCTCCTCATGCCTGTCGGGAGGGTCCTGGCCGGGCTGCCCATTCCCTGCCCCGGGCGCAGTGGCCTCGACTTCTTCATCGCATGTCTGCATTGGGATCCTCCATACCGGTCATTCTCCCCCCGCACCCTCTCAGGCTGGCGGGGACCTGGGGACGACACGGGACAGAGACACTTGACCGTGCTCCTTCCAGATGCCAGGACCTCCAGGGATGCATCTTGGAGGGGCACACCCCTCAGAGTTACAGCTTGGAAGGGAACAGCCGTGAGGGGTGTGTCCGAGGGGGGCAGCCCAGAGGGGTGGAAGGGTGCAGCCTAGAAAGGGGTTCAGCTCAGAGGGGTGCAGACAGGGCTAATGGAGCCTCTCAGAGGGCTAGAACCTGAAGGCATCCAGCCCTCGAGGATACATCCCAGAGCAGTGCCACTTGGTGGAGGTGTAGCCTGGAACCGGGAGGGTTCAACCTGGAGGGATCTAGCCCTCGCAAGGTACATCGCAGAGGTTTATCACCCTCGAGGGCTACATCCCAGGGGGCTACATCCTGAAGGGTCCAGCATTCCAGGGACACATCCCAGAGAGGTCCAGACGGTGCCTCCACCCCTTGAAAAGTCACAGCGAGGCTCGGGGGCAGCCACCAGTTCTGGCCTGGGTGACCGACGGGGAGTCACACGCCGATCCCCGGACACGGCCCTGCCTCAAACCCCTCTGGCCTGTCTGGGAGACTGGGAGACGGCAGGAGCCAGTCCCGGGCGAAATGTCGCTGGCGCCAGCAGGAGCCGGGGGGCGGGTGTGTGTGTGTGTGCTCCGGGCTGCTGCAGGCGGCGCTGAGTGATTCATGGCCTCGCCGAGAAGGCTGGCAAGGGCGAGCTTTTATTCTAGATGGGAGAGGGGGTTAGAATTGTGGGTGTGGGTGCGTGTGGAGGCAGTGCCTGCTTGCGGCAACAGTTGCAAGGGGGAAAGGGTAGAGGGGACGCAGGTCCTCTCGCAGCGAACACCGGGGTCAGGATCGGCAGTCCCATCCTCTCCAATCCCCAAAGAAACTCAGCGCGGGCACCGTGGAAACAATAATTTATTTAAATAATCTCTGCTTATTGTAAAAGAAACATTAAAGAGTGTTTAAGTTTTCCATAATAAATAACCAAAAATACCTTTATTTTGTTTTCTTTCACGACTCCAGACATCAAACGGCGCAGGGGCAGGACCGGTGGCTGGGCTGCCGGCGGGGGGGCGCAGGGGAGGGCTCGCCGCGGCTCCGCACCGCCCCGGGAGGCCCCGTCGGGGCACGAAACGCACCCGGAGGCAAGGCGCGGGCAGCAGCCCCCCCGCCGGGGAGCAACGCCGCCCCGGCTCCACCGCCCAGAACCGGCCCCCCTCGCCGGAAGGTTTCGTTCACGGCTAAAACAGACAACTTAAACACGGGAGGCTCTCGTTTTAAATCTACATATAAAAATTATTTATCTTTTTTTTTTTTACCATTTTATTTTTTAATTCCCAGCATCAAAGTGAGGTCATCCGCAAAGGCACCTATCAACTTTAAAAAAATAAAAAATAAAGTTAACCAAAGTTCTGCACCGGTGGTTTGATGAAAAAGCCGGGGAAGAGAAAGATGGACGCAGGGGGGAGGAGGGGAAGCGGATGCTCGTTCCGCTGCGTGGTTCTTTCGGCGGCGGGAGACCGGACCCCGCAGGGCCAAGTGCACACGGGGTCCGACGCTGGTGGCGCGGCGGGAAGGGGCAGGGCGAGGAGCGGTTCCTCTCTGTCGGGACGGTCAGGGCCAGGCTTCACCAAAACACCGGTGCCGCACCACGGCTCAAGTCTGTGCGGCACCTAGAAGATGCCGCCCCCACCGTGGTGGTGCGGGGGCTGCGCCGGCTGCGGGAGGGGGGCGGCTGTCGGCAGATGCGCCGGGCCCCCGGGGGCCGGTGGGTACCACGAGTAGCTGCTGAGGAAGGCGGCGGCGGGGTTGGGGCTGCCGGTGCCGGTGCCGCCCGCTGTGCGCGGGTGCGGGGCGAAGTCCCAGGCGGGGGGTGAGGCGGAGGGCGGCGGCGAGGCGCTGCGTCGCGGGGGAGGCTCGGCTGGTATCTCGCCGCTCTTCCACATCTTCTTGAACTTGGAGCGGCGGTTCTGAAACCAGATCTTCACCTGGGGGTGGAGAGGGGCGTCAGGCGGCCGCAGCCTCAGCGGCGGAGGGGTGGGCAGCTTTCGCAGCCCCGAGCGGTCCCAAGCGCCTCCTCAGCGGCGCGGCCGGTCCCCCCACCTCCCAACCCGGGGCCGAGGAGGCGCCGCCGGCCGAGTCCCTTCCCACGCCCGCACCCGACCCGGCGGCCCCGCGGAAGGCGAGCGGCCCCGACGGGGCGGGACGTGCCCGGGGCCCCGCGGCGGGAGAACCTTACCTGTGTCTGGGTGAGGCCGAGGGAGGCCGCCAGCTCCGCTCTCTCGGGCAGGGCGAGGTACTGGGTTTTCTGGAAGCGCCGCTGCAGAGCCGCCAGCTGGAAGCTGGAGTAGATGGTCCGGGGCTTCCGCACTTTCTTCGGCTTCCCGTTCACGATCCTGATCTCCGGCTCGCAGTCTTCCTTCTCTGCTGCGACAAAAACAGCGGCCCGAGTGAGAAAGGACGCCCCAGCCGCCACGGGCCCTGCCCGCAGCGCAGCACCGCCGCCCGCCCCGTCGGGGCGGTCCGCCGGGGACGAGCGCCCTCCCAGCCCACCCCGGGTCCCCAGCCCCGACCGCCTCCTTGCCAGGCCTGGAGGGGCCGCCCGGCTCCGCAGCTCTCCTCAGACGCACCCCCAGGGGCTGGGACGTACCGGAATCGTTGTTGGCCGGAGAGGCCCTGCTGCCGTAGGGCCCATAGGAGCCGTAGGAGCCCGCGTAGCCCAGGTCGTAGCCGGCCTTGGAGTAGGGGGCGGTGCCGCCGCCCGCGTAGGCGTAGGAACCCACCGAGCCGTAGGGCGGCCCGCCCGCCGCCCCGTGCTGCTGGTTGGTGTAGTAGCTGCTGTCGGTGGCCGTGGAGACAGGAAGCGTGGGGGACTCCTGTGGCTTGTGCAGGCCGCCGTGCTGGTGGTAGCTGCCGGCGGAGATCTGGCTGGCGTGCATGTCCGGCACCAGGCTCTCCAGCACGCCGGTCATCCCGCGCCCCCGCCCGCCGGGGCACGGGCCGCCGCTGCCCCGCGTCCGTCCCCACCGGGGAGAGGCGCTCAGGGCCGCGCCACCATGCCCGTCGCGCCGCGCTGCGCTCCGCGCCCGCGGGACCGGGGCGGGCAGCCGCGCTCCCGCCGCCGCCAGCGGGACGGGCTCTGCGGCGCCGCGCGCCGCCGGGACGGCATTTAACACCGGTCACGTGGCGCGGCGCACGTCACCTAGCAACGGCCAATGGGGCGCCTGGCCGCGCCGCATCCCCGCGGGTTCGCGGGGCATGGGATGGGGCCGACGTAGAGCGCGGGCACGAGTGGCCGCGGGGTCGCGCCCTGCACCGCGACACGGACCGGACCGGACCGGCACGTCCCGCCGCCCTGGGACCGGTACCTGGCCCTCTTCTGGATCCCATGTACTGCTCACGTCGCCGCCCGCCTCTGCGGCCGCCGGGGGGAGTCCGACGGGCCGGTTCGGCTCCCCCCGGCGAGCGCTTGGGGCTGCGGCTCAGTCCCGGCCGCCTCTGCCGCGCTGTGCTCGGTGTGTGCCCCCCCCCCCCCGCCCGGCTAGCGACCCCCGTGAAAGGTCCGCTGCGCCCGTGTCGTCGTGAGCGGCATCCCCGCGCGGGCGCGGCTGGCGTCGATAGGACGGGAAGCGCAGGCGGTGCTTGGGCACCCGCGTTCGGGAGTCCTGCCCGGGGGAGAGGACACATCGGGGGAGGGCAGGACTCTCGTCTCCGTGCCAGGGTGGCAGCGCTTTCCAGCGAAGCCTCCGCAGAGTTACACACGGAGGGGCGACACGCCGCCTGGTACACACGCACGTGTGTGTTACGCAGCAGCTGCTGACGGCACCCAGGGGACGTCGCTCCCTCCACGGGGCCGGCGGTTGCGGAGCGTTGTCGTGGCCCCGGAATGACCGTGGGACCCGCGGTGCCGGGCACCCCCGAGCGGCCGCCCGTCTTCCTGCCGCGTCCCTGCCGGCTGGAGGTTGGGGCCGGGGGAGCGGCCGCGCTACCCTCGGCCGCCCTCTGCCGGGAGCAGCGTCACGGGGCAGCAGCGACCGGCGGGGCGGGGGCGGCGTGTGACTTCACACGGTGTGTGCGTCGCTCGGCTGTCCCTCCGCGTAGCGGAGTCGCTTGTCGGGAAACGCGTTTCTTTCACGGGGTCGACGGCACCCCCGCGCGTGGCGCGTGCGGGAGCCTCCGGGGCGTTCCGCGAGGGCAGGCGGGGCGGCGGCACTGGCGCAAGGGTGGCTGCAGACGGGACAGAAGGGGGGCAAAACGGGAGGAAGTGAAGGGCGGGACCCGCCGCCGAGGAGTCATTCGCAAGGGTCGGGGGGAGCCGTGGCCCCCGAGCCGCGCACGAGCCGATCGCGTGCCCCCACGAGCCCCGCGCGGGCTCCGTCTCACGAGTCCCAGCGCGTGCCTCCTCAAGACCCTCGCTCGCGCCCTTCCCGCCCGCCGGGGCGGCCGTTCCCTTACGGCGCAGGTGCCGGGAGGCCCCGCCGCGCGTCCCGCCTCCGCCGCGGGGCGGCTCGCCCCGGCCGCGGACCCGTTGCGGTCGCTTTGAAGCGGGGCGCGGCTGGAGCCTCTACGTCTGTGCCCGGAGGGGGGGTAGCGGCACTGCGGCGGGCGCCGGGTGAAGGTGAGCGGGGCGGGGGCGTCGCGGCGGCAGGTGTCCCCGGGTGCTCGACCGGGCTGGCGAGGTACGGCCTCTGAAAGAAGCGACCTGCCGCTGGAACCTGGTGCCTCTGCCGGGAGGAGCGGAGCCCGCGGGGTCCCGGGGACGGGCTGGGAAGGAGCAGGGGCGGTTACAGAGGGCGCACGGCGCCTGCACCAGGTGTCTCACGGCGGCTACAGAGAGCGCACGGCTCACGTACCGCTGTCTCTCCCAAACACAGTCTTTAATACAAAGAAACCCCAACCCTGGTTTATAGAATCCGCGGCCTGAGGCAACGGCTGTCCCGAGCTACATCTTCGCACGCCTGTTTCTGTCGGTGGCTGGAGGGGGGCCAGCGGCCTGCAGCAGCCCTTGACTGACACTGGGCAGAAGGGGAGGGGCAGGCAGCATTTAGGGGTTAGCAGCAGAGATCAGGGCAGTCAGCTACTCTGCGTTAGTCACATTTTGAAGCATGCGAGATGGTTTAAAACCACCACAAACCCGAAGCTACAAAGAAGAAAGGACATACCGCCTTGTATTATCCCCCTCTGAGGATTAATGTGAAAGACTTTCTTGGAAATTTGTCTTGCTATGTGGCAAAACCCCGCTTTTTTTTTTTTTTTTTAGTAACCATTTTAATACTGTATAGTCCCATGCGTGTGCATGGTGATTTACACAGAGAAAAGTGAAGGGCACGGTTTTGTTTAGTTTATCTGAATAGTCTTTCTCACGCAAGTTGTTCCTCCTAAGTCAGGTTAGGGCTCACATGCTGGGGTGAATGTCACATGGTAGCTGCTCCAGACTTATGGCTTTTTTCTTGCATTTAAAAAAAAATAAAGGTTTTGCATGTGTGGAGACAGAGGCTGTGCTGGGATGACCGCTGGGGAGTTACTTATGTATATATATTCTCATAGCTGATCTTGTAGATCTGATTTTATTATTTCTCATTTACTTGAACTTTGCTTATGAGTAAGGTGGTTGTTTAAAACACTAACTTGTATAAATAATGCACAAGTCTCCACACGGTGAAAGTGAGCAGGTTAAGATGCAGAGGGGGAAGACATCAGGGAGGAGGCGTTGCTCTAGGTAAAAGATAACTCAGCTACCATGAATGTTTTAAAACATGCTTCTCCAAATCGGTCTTGGTGTTAGTGAAGAGTTTAAAAAAATTATGGCATTAGGCTAGCGTGTGTTTATGTGGTTTTGTGTTCTAATGTCGGGTTCATAATTTTAATTTATTTTTTGTCTCTGCTTTGGGAGTTGAAAATTTTGTTTGGGTGGGCAATTAGAAAGGACTGAGTGAGACTGGGATGTGAGGTAAAACTCAGAGGAGTGTTTTGTATACCTCCTGTCTCTACTCAGCAGTCTTGCTTGTTTTGCTGTAATTATTTATGTCCCATGAGAAGGAATGTTTGAGTGATCCAAAATACATATCTTATGGACATTAGTCATTCAGTTGCACATGGAGAAAGATGCTTGCCTTCCCCTTACAGGGAAGTTCAGTGTTTAGAAGTTTTGGATATGAGGTTTATATAAATGTACAGCACTTATTGCCAGAGGCAATTGAGCTGGCTTTATTGTTGTTGACTTTTTTGTTTTAGAAGCATCCTCATGCTGTTATGTGGATATGTGGATGTGTTTTGTTCATCCAGTATACTACACATGCAAACACAAGAAAGGTCCATCAGTCTTCAAAATCTTCATCTCTCAAGTTGATCAGTTTGAATTAATTTTTTTTTATCAGGCCAGTTGTATAGGACTCAGAAATAGCTACACTAAATTCTGCCTGGTATGCTGCTCTTTTTTATTATTATTAACTGTTACTCTATGATTCTTTTTCTAAACCAGACTTAATCTAAGAAAAATGTGAAAGTGCTTAAAGGCTGGCATCCTCAGGCTTTTTATATGGTATAGATTGAACCTAGGGATCAACAGAGGAAGTTGTTCCATGATGTTTTATCTCAAGTTTGACTTGAGAATACTCAGCATTAAGAAAGATGAATTTTAAATCCACTGTAGTTGTTAATATTATTTTATCCATTATGATCCACATCTGCCTGATCCATTTAACTTACTTCAGTTGGAATGTGGTGAATCTTGGGAAATGGGCTTGTTATTTCTGACAAGTTACAAAAGAAGTAATTGTACAGTGGTCTCTACTGCAGTGGCACGTTAACAAGCGTGGGTTTCTTTTCCTGGCTGTGGGAAATGCTTTCCAGTGGATTTATGGTGATACAGTGCATGGTATAGTGCTGAGCATTTGTCTTCATAATAGAAGGGTCATTTAAATCATGTGGCACATGAAGTTGTGAGGAGGGTTTATGCTTTCATTGTACCTATGAGATCTGGTATTACACTCTGGAGTAATGGTAACAGTTAAATCTTCCTTTTCCAAGGGATTAAGCATATCGTCTTTTAGGAAATTGTATGAGTCTTTTCAACACCCTTCCAGAAGCTTGCTACCTGCTGTGCTTAGTTTCAGAACCCAGTGTTATCATTTTCCTCTCTAAAACCTGTTTATTGTCTCATCCATCTGCATCAGATTACTTCATTCCAAAAATCACAAAACTCTTCTGAGAAGAATATGCCCCCTTGCGTGGCTCCCTGAGGTTTCCTTTCGTAGCCCCTTGTTGTAAACAGTTTATATACAAGCATGACGGGAGACATGGACTCTGTAAAATCCCTTCAGAGTTGTTTATTAATCTGTCTTGGCCTCAGATTATCCTTCTCAGTGAAGATTCACTGGCAGCTCAGCACCTTTCTTCAGTAGAGACCTTTGCAGACTGAAGCACAAGCTGGGATAGCGGGATAGGCCGGTGTTCCTTAGCTCAGGTGTTTCTCATCTGTTTCCTCGTACTGTATTGAGGAAGTGCTCAGCCTGATGTGTTGGAGTGAGTGTCTAATATCAGCACAGCCTTGGGTCTAATCATTGCTATGGGTGCAGGGGGAGAAGGAAGGTTGGTGTGCAGGATGTGAAGGCAGTAGAGCAGCAATCCTCCACGAGTGGCATGTGGGTTAATCATAAGTAACAGCACTGACAAAGCTATAGGGTTTTTTTTTTCTGTGAAAGGGGATTGGTAGAACAGCTACAAAGGAGTATTTTTAATAGCTTTATATAGGAGTGTCGACTGGCCACAGGCTGGGCAACTGTGGCTGCAAATACACCTGTGTTCCAGAGCAGGTAGTTCTGAGCCCACTTCATAGTGGATTTGAGCAAATTCAGGTAAATCTTTGTGGAAAGCGTTTTGTGTGTGAATATTTAGAAGGAAAAAATCTTTAGCAAGAGCATGCAGGAAAAATACTTTCAAGATGAATCATTAGATAATTTCTAATATCGCTGTAGATGACAAGTTTGAGAGAAGCTGAGAGGCGTACTTTGTGGGAGCAGATTTAGGCTGAGTTGATAATTTGTGTTATTATGAACTCTCATTTTGCACAGGTAACGAAGAATAAGTTGGGGTTTTTTTTTGGGGGGGGGGAGGGAGGGACAGGGGAGTTTGCCTTGACGGCAGCATTGGCACAACCTTTGCCTGTATGGTCGAAGCATGCCTTAAGTAAACTGTTCAACATGGAGAATAACTTAGACTGCTTTTGTTTTAGTTTGTGTGATTATTTTAAGAATTCAATTTAGTGGACAGTGGAATTTGAAGTTGAGAAATGCTGTATCACCTTCGTGTGCTTGAATGAGTTTTGATTTGTAGTGCCAGTGAACTGCCTCAGCTGTGGAGTACAGTTTGTCCTGCACCTCCTCTGACTGGCAAACCAAAAGACCTGTTCCTGCTGGAAAACATGAATGTCTTCCTTGGAAGGATGGGATGCTTGTTTTATTTTGTTGAAGATACGCTCAAGAACAGACCTCCTAAATGGATTATACAGCTGCAACACACTTTGGGGCAAGTCCTAGATGGCTACTTTTCCATCTGGAATGCCACACTAAAATGGACTCAAATTATGGGCTGTGCAAATTGCAGAGCTTCTTCATAGGAACACTCAGACTCCGGGGAGAGCAGTGGGTGTTACCTGCTTTGACTTCAGCCAGGCTTTTGATGTTGTCTCCCATAACATCCTCATAGGGAAGCTTAGGAAGGGTAGGTTAGATTGAGTGGACAGTGAGGTGGGTCAGGAACTGGCTGAATGTCAGGACTCAGAGGGCTGTGATAAGCCGTGCAGAGATCTAGTTGGAGGCCTGTAGCTAGTGGTGTGGCCCAAGGGTGAGTGCTGGGTCCACCCAGTCTTGTTCAACGTACTCATCAATAATCTGCATGAAGGGACAGAGTGTACCCTCAGCACGTCTGCTGGTGATACAAAGCTGGGAGCAGTGGCTGATACACCAGAAGGCTGCTCTGCCGTTCAGTGAGACTTGGACAGGCTGGAGAATTGGGTGGAAATGAACCTAATGAAGTTCACCAAAGGCAAGTGGAGGGTCCTCCACCAAGGGAGGAGTAACCCCAGGTGCCAGTACAGCTTAGGGGTTGACCTGCTGGGAAAGCAGCTCTGGGAGTCCATGAGCCATCAGTGTGCCCTGGTGGCCAAGAAGGCCAATGGTGTCCTGGAGTGCATGAAGAAAAGCATGGCCGGCAGGTTGAGGGAGGTTCTCTTCCCCCTCTGCTCTGCCCTCATAAGGCCACACCTGGAGTACTATGACCAGCTCTGGGCTCTCCAGTTGAAGGCAGACAGGGAACTACTGGAGAGCGTCCAGCAGAGGGATATGAGAATGATGAGAGGTCCTGAAGCATCCCTTGTATGAGGAAAGGCTGAGAGCTGGGTCTGTTCAGCCTGGAGAAGAGTGAGAGGGGATCTTATCAATGCTTATAATGTGTCAGAACAAATCTGTGAGACACTCAGTCATTTGTGAGTGTCAAGACTTTTCAGTGGTGCCCAGCAACAGGACAAGGGGCAATGGGCACAAACTGGGACACAGGAAGATCTGTCTAAATATGATTTTTTTTTTTTTTTTTTTACTTTGAGGGTGACAGAACACTGGAGCAGGTTGCCCAGAGAGATTGTGGAGTCACCTTTCAGTTGTGTGCATGACTGTCAGAGGTTAGTGTTGCCACCTAGATCAATTCAAGCTCCCTAAATTTTGGGGGTTTTATTTTTGTCCTTGGAAACTATATAACCCAGAAGAATAGAGAGAACAGAAAATACTGAAAACTGAGGTAGAGCACAACAACTTCTAAGTGATAATATAAAGTGGTAGATGGGAAGTTAGATAAGCAAATTCTATTGCCTTCAGGCCCTCTTATTAAGTGACTTTGCATCTAATTAGCGAAAGCAGTTAAACAAGTGGATTAAAAGTAAGTGGGAATATTCAAGTGTAAAGGATGTCAGTGGCCACAGGATGTCCCCACTGTTCCATGCTGATGTATCCTTATAGGCCATTTATCCTGTAGTAGAAAGCTTGACACATTTCTTGTGTGATACTTTACATGTTGGAGGTTTAACATTCATTTTCATATTCCTAATGCTTATTAATTGACAGGGCAACCAATTATCATCTAGTATGATAGAGGGAGAAGGGAAAAAGAGGAATTCTTGGCTTGGCTTGCTTGCTTTAGGTCTGAGTTACCTTTTAACTGCCAAAGATTGGGAATGGACAAGACCTGTTTTTTTTTGAAGTAACAGCTATTTTTATCATGTGAATGTTATTTGGTCACTCAAATTAGAATGAGAATTTATTCTCAAAGGTAATTTTCTACCCAGTTTTAGAAGTCTGCTATAGTTGGTTTGCATGTTGACTAAGAAAGCAAAAGGATGTACTTCTCTAGGGGCTTGTCTAAACAAGGCTGGTGACATCCAATAAACTAAGGTGTGGAAGTAAAAGTAATGGTTCTGGGCTGTTAGGGTAACCTACTGTGGAACTGATTTAATTTAAACAGAAGAGAGGCATTCTGCAAAAGAAATGTATCCATGCAGAAAGCAGTGTGGAGAATAGCTACCATGACAAAATGTACACCCTGGCTTCTGAATAACAAACATGTGCCAGAACTCTGTATGTACCATATGTGATGGCTGATGCTGCACAAGGATATATGGAGGGAAAAGTACGGCTTATAAGGAGCTCTGCATTAGAGCTGGGACTGCATGTCAAAACGGACTCCTGAGTCCAAGACTATGCTGTTACATGTAGGCTGTGGCAGTGATGTTACCCTTAGGAATTCTTTATAACTACAGCAACTACATCCAGCAGCTTCAGATTTTCAGCACCTGTGAAAATCGCAGCCTGTGTTTTGAAGTTTTTTACATGCATCTGGCCATTGAGTCTTCTGGGAAAGCCTGAAAAGGAAACTTTTCAACATTAAGCAACCTGTTGCTTTTGATTGTCTCTTCTGCAGTGCAGGAAGCTGTGAATTATGTGTTTGTATCAGTGGCATGCTTCCTTTTTCTTATGGAATGGAATGCTGCAATACTGGCAGCATTCTGCACTCTTCTTTATCTGGTAGCTTCCAGGGTTGGATTGTCTATCCTATTTTTATTAGCTCTGTAGACCAGACTTGTCTAAGTAACTACAGTAATTATGCTGCTAACAACAAATGACTGGCATTTCACCTAAAGGTGTTTTCTTGGGAGTTGATGAATGTGAGCTTACTTTCTTAAAAGCAAGTACTCTAGAAGTAAGCTTGGAGTGCAGCTCTGAGTTAACATATAAACTAAGTCTGTTCTTGTCCATGGGGACATGCTACTCAAATCTATATGATTGTATATGCTTTTATTATTGAAGGGGCTCAGGGGCAGGCAAATGTTTTCTCTTTTCCAGCAAGCATTCTGGGTGCTTTGTGTAGAAATGTAAGTTAGCTTTTTTGTGTCTATGGTTTTCATGACCAGTGTGAAAGGATTTTTATAAAGGAGGTATATGCTGTCATCCACTTTAATATATACAAAATCCCCACTATACCAGAGTCATAATACTGCTACCATTGCCTTAGTTGGCTCATTGTCATCAGAGGTAGCTTTGTATGAAAGGCAAAATTCTGATAGAGTAGTTAGTGGGACTAGCACTGTTCCTAACAATGGGACTCTTATGTATCCAGAGACTGTAAATCTTGACTTGGACCTAGACTTTCAATTCCTACATTGTCTGATGCAAAGTGATCCGATGATGAAAACTGATCACTAAGTAGATAAAACTTTTACAGTGCTTCTGGAACTGAAAGCCTGGACTTGCAGTATAGTGTATGCAAGCTACCTGTGAGCTGGGAAGATGATGTGTGGGCAACTGGGCTGTTGAAGTCGGTTGGTCAGGTTTTCTAAAGAGCCTTGCAATGCTGCTAATCGAGACTCCTGTTGTATGGATCTTTGTGCTGGAAGAGTAGCTTCATTACTAAGTGCACTGCAGCAAAGGAAAAGGCCACCTTACAAGCAGGGGACCTTTGTGCTCTAATTGAAGAACTGTGAACGGTTGCTCTTGAACAATGCAGGGCAGCGCATATTGGAGGAATAATTGCTCTACAGACATAAACTATGCAGTCTATGGGTTGCATGCTTGCTTCATAAGACTTTTCATGTCTCCTTGGCTGCTGCCTTCCTTTTTTCTTCCTGCATATGCCTACGCACCTGGAATGGGGAATAATTAGTGCAATTTTTCAGTGAGAGAGGCAGCTGCCTAGAGGTTATGAGATTCTCTCCTTTCCTCATTCCCCCCCCCCTTCCCCGGCTGAGAAGGAAATTCTGTTTCACTTTTCATTCATCCAGTGGTGAAGTCAGACCTTTCCAGGCAAACTCTGCAAAGGTAAAATAGCTATGACAGGAAACATTCTTCCAATTGGAAACTAGCTGTGGCTGCCAGTTGGTACTCAGCTAGCATACCTGTAAATGTTAAATTCTGTTGTTACATCAATATTTGAGGAGCTGAGGAAGGGAGAAGAGAGTCTTTCCAAGTGTGAAACTTATCTGGCTCTGGAGGGGGAATGGGAAGGAGAGCACACTGTCATCAGTCAAGCAGGGAGAGGGAACAATGTGCTTTATAGTTCAGAGATTTGGCTTTAATTGCATAAAATGTAATGCACAGAACTGTTAAATTGAATCAGAGCTTGCTTTGCTGATACTGAACTTCATTTTTGTTGTATGCAAAGAAGATGCCAAATGTTTTTGAATTCTAAAAATGCCCTCACTGTTCTGTGGAGGATTGGATAGAAATAATCTAGCAGTTGTAAAAGTATTTGTCTTTAAGATGAAAATGTGGTTTTGTTGATTCTTGGTTTGCGTGACCTAGTTAACTAGTTAAGTTTCTTAGAGCTCTGCAGAGACTTAATAATAACCTTGTGTTGTAATTAGCAGTTCTTCAAAGAAGTACCAAGCTTCAACAAATTCATTACCATTCACAATTTGCTCAGCAAACTGATAGAAAGGTAAGTAAATAAGATGCTGTGCCCATTTCTGTATTGTTTTCCTGGTGTGCTGGGGGTAAATAGGTGATAGGGAGGTAAATAAATTGGACCTTCCTTTTTTCAGGAGACAGTTCTGACAACTAGTGGTTTTCTTATTGCCTCTCATGCATTTTCATTTTTGAGAGCCGCTCACCTGAATGAGTTGATGTGCTGTCTTTAACACAAGTCTAGTGTCTGTTGTGAAGCCAGAAAGTCAGTGATGCATCACCTCTTGAAATTCTTATTGCTGTATCTGTTCTTTCTTACACAAGTGTGGATTTGTTTTTTGCTGTTGTTGGTTTGATTTTGGTTTGCTGTTTTTGTTTGGTTTTTTAAATTTTATTTTACTGTATGGGTAGGCCACATTCTCATGGGGGTTTTAATGAAGAATGAAATATAATATGACGATTGGAAAATAATGTACATCATACCTGTTGCTTAATTGCACAGTGGCCTATTACAATACTCAGTTCATCCACATACACAAATGTGGTATTTGCATCAACAGTTTTAAAAGAAGGTTCTGGAAATTGGGCTTTCTCCCTGGTGCTGGTCTTTGAAGGTGAAATGTACACCTATATACTCATGAAAGCTGGCAGAGAAATCTCTTTTGCAATAACAGTGGTTGTACTCTTGTCTCCTTTCTCCCGTTATGCACTATTGAACATTTATGAATGAGAAACTGGAGTCAGTGCAGATATACCACAACAGTCTTCATGAAAAACGTGAAAAATAATTTTAAGTTTTGCTAAGCAGCTTTAAACTGTGATTAAGGAAAACTCGTGTGATTCTTTGCAGAACCTGCAGAAGGAATAGTAACCATCTTGCAGACTTAATGCAGTTCCTTCAGGAGGTTGCCCGAAGATACTGTTTGGACTCAGTCTGCACACAGTATTCATGAATAGAAACATCCCTGTGTAATTCGCTACTTGTATCAGGTATTTGCAGTCCTTTTGCAAGTAGAAGAGCAACAGCTGAGCTTTTTTTTCGGAATGAAACTGTCACTTCAAAAACCACATAGTTACCATTGTTCGTATTTTCTCTTTGTCACTGGAGTATGGCAGTATCTCTTGCACGATCACTATTGTGACAAGCTGATTAACGGATAAGTGCTTTCCAAATGTGTCCACTTGGCTGCACTGTAGATTCAGAAATGTTACCTTAAAAATCTCCCCTCCTAACTCATTTCCCTATTTAGTACTTCACCTGAGGTTGAAAAACTTCATTTCTTGGGATGTTTCCAAAATTCTGGTATCAGGTCTTCTGTGAGAACAACTCTAGAAAATCACCCTGAACATAGTGTAAAGGTCTGCAGCTTACATCCCCTGCCAGATTTTCATATCTGCTCTTACATGTTGATTACAGAAATTGTGAAATTAGATGGTTTTGTTGGTCTGTCTATGTGGCATGTTTAGCATAGTTGGTTTTTTTTTGTTTGTTTGTTTTTGGATTGGTTTATGTTTTGGTTGTTTTTTATTTTTTTCTTCTAGCAAAAGCTTTTTTTTCCGTGTTAAACCAGCTCTGGAGTTAGAGTGGGGGGCATGTGAACAGGGTAATGCCACAGGGAACTGCCACCCCATCCTGCTGGGACTCACCTCCCTAGGGTGCCACCTCCAGCCCTGGGTGCCTGGATTTGCTGGGCAGGAGCCACAGGACAGCCTTCCACTCAGACTAAACAGCTGCAGAAGTGGACTCCACAGCACTCTCCTAGCTCCTCAGCAGGCCCAGTTGCTCCAGTGTCTATCCTGGCAACTGAGGGAAAGCCGGCGGGAGTTGTGCACTATGGGGACATGAAGGATAGGTGAAAGGAGGTGAAGAAACCTACTTGCTTTGTGATTGTTGTGCAGGCATCCCTAGTTTCCATACTTTTCTTCCCCCTTGGTGGTCTTCAGCAAAATCTACTGCATTGTGTGAGATACAGATGATATTCAATAGCCTCGTAATGCTACGACCTCCTCTCAGGTATGGGAAAATTAAAGCAAGAGCAACGCACTGTCACAGTTCTCTAGTATGATCTATACTGATGGGTTCCCAGGCAAAGATCTGGATCCCAACTGATTTGAAAATTGTTTTGATTTGATAGGTAGTAACAGTTCTACTTGTTTTGTATTGAATATTATGTATTTAAATTATGTATTTAATATTGTAAGTTGGGAATTACGTTTCAGTAGAATCCCTTCTTCAGATAGCGAAGCATAGCTATCAATTTATGGATTACTTCGTTCAAATATTATCTATTATTATTACATACTGCTCCATCAAACACAGTATTAGCTTTAAAGATCATAAATAGAGGAATAGTGTTTAGTAATGTATAGCATTAACAAACAGCATTACTTGGCAGCCTGACCACCCAGTGTATAATAAAGGCTTTGGCTTTCACATCAGTAAGATCTTTGTATTGCTGCCAGCATGCTTTCCACAACACTGCTTCATGGTTGTGTAAAACTTCTGAGAGGAGAAGACTTATGGAAATAACAGGCTACACCATTGTGCAACAAGATTATATGCTGCTTATCATAGATGAAGTGCTAAGTACTGGCTGAGTCATCAAAGAGATTGAGATTGATGTGTGTGAGAGTGGATGGCTGTGTGTTTAACTTCTTCCTTGTGTTTCTTGATGTAATATTGTTTTAGCTGTTGAGCCTGAGTACTTTCACTAATCCTTGGTGCATTTAGCTACTGCCAATTTTGACTAACCAACAGTCACAAGGAGCAGAAACTTTCTAAACATTAGCTATCTGGGATACATCTGCCAAACTCCTTAAAAGAAGTTTTATCCTTCTCACCTGATGCTTCCAGCTGTCTAGTACATATAGATTACTTGGGTTTACGCCTCCAAAGTGTGCTTGGTCATACTATTTTAATTTTTACAAGTTAATTTCATAAAGTTAAAGCTGTGTTGTCTCTATTATATAGATGTGTAGCATTCCCCCCCCCCCCTTTATCTTGTGCATATCAATGATGGTTACTTCAAGTAAATCTTAGTTATTGCAGTGGAATCAAAGGCCTTGCAGCATGTGTCCATTTATCTAGGCAAAACAGTGGCTTGACTTAAAGCCAACAGTAAAATGATTAATGACTTTATTCATTTCTCTGAAACACTTTCTTCTGTTTGGAAAATCAGGAGGCTGTTTTACAAACCAGTCTGGAGTATTCAGGAAACTTACAGGTGAGGTCATTCAAACACTAGTGTTACCCTGAGAACAGCCAGAGTATATGACAACTTTATCTTCCACCCCACAGTTCTTGTTATCAGTGAGCATTAGCACCATTTATATCAGTCAGAGAACTTTAATGTTTTAATGTTACAGAGAGTGTTATGCAGCAGAAAACAATAGCTTGGTTCCTGTATGGCTTAAAAATGTATAGTGGCAGAGTGTATATTTAGTTATGGGCTGTACAATCACTTCAGCTTAACTGTATGAGAAGCTTTTTTTGGCATTTGTTTCTTTGCTTAGTGGCTAGGACTTGGTTGAGGTTTTTTTGCTGTTGTTGCTGATAGTCAGTGTTCAAACTGACAAGCTGTACTCGGTGGTCAATAAACTAGCTTCCAAGGCTGGCTGAGGTGCTGGTACTGTCACACAACCATGGCTGCTGTTGGCTGAAACACCACAGTTTCACATTGCTAGTTGGAAGGCTCCTGCAGGCCTCAGGTGCAGCCACTGCATGACTGCAAAAGAGAGAGAAGCAATGAATTTCTAGGATGGTAATGTCTGCACTTTAAGGGAGTAAGTGCAAATCTGCTACAAAAATGTGGATAAGAAACAAAGATGCAGCTGTAATCTGAAAACAGCATCAAGCATACTAAGAGCTGTCCTCCAGGGCTAGGGGATTTGCTGACTTTTAGACCCCTGCCTATTAGGTCATTAGTGCCTGGCTTCAACCTTTGATCTTTCTGCAATTCGGGAAGCTCTTTTGGTTTTTTCCAACACAAGGCCAAAGTTGTGTGATTACAATGAGGCCACTGTACTAAACATCCCACATATGGATGCAGCACTGAAGACTCAGAGAAGTGGCTTATGTTGCAAGAATGCAACAATCTGCATTGTACGATGTATATTCATCTCAGAACAGCCTTTATTAAGTGAATAAGGCCTGATTGTTTAAACAGATTTTTTTTTTCAGGAGAGAAGATGCACCTCAAGACAAGATAAGGGATGAATAACCAAAGCTTGCCTGTGGCACATTAGACGGAGAGGAGGGGGCTGTTTGTCAAGTCAGAACTGTTGGAGAGCAAAAATTTTGGGAGAGAATGAGGAGCAGAAACATGAAACTACAAAAACCTGAGGCCAGCAACACTGAACTGTGTTGTAAGTGGACACCTTTGCTCTAACTCCCAATAATGTTATGCCCGGAAAAACAGCAGAGTTGGTGAGTTCTGCACAACAGATTAATCGGAGATTTACCTAACTTGAAATTACTGGTGATAGGAGATGCTGAATCTATGTACTCCTTAAGAAGAGTTCCTCTGTTTAATTTTTAGGAAATACTTGGTTTTCCCTTGGTGTCTGGGTGAATTATGTTGTAGTGTCTTTAGTGGTTCCTTGTGATTGCTATACATGACTACCTTCTGTGTTAATTCTTATGGGCCAGAGTCTTGGCCGTTTGGGGTGTAACTGGCCTCTCAACCTCACTGAAAATTTGTGAGTATGGTGTACAAGAAACACCATGGCTTCCTTAGTGTCTTTGGGGGGAATTCTAGTTGGTGGAGTAGGCCCAACCTGGGAACTCTAACCTGTTTCCTTAGGCTGTGAAAGAAAAGAACTTTGAAATACTTGTATCTCCTGATTACCAAGGCTGCTCCCTTACATATTTGGTAACATGTCGCCCCCTTCCTACTTCTAAGGAAATGCCTGATTTTTCTTAGGTTTGCTTTTACTGTGCTGCACCACAACTGATGATCTGAACTATGGGTCTAGTAAATGAGCAGTTCCCAGGAGCAACGCTTTCAAGCTAATTACAGCAGTTTATTTCTTGTTTCTTACAGCAGCAGTTACTTGCTTTGCTGTGCTACTGCTTAACAGCTCTGACTAAAGCCCAGATACCTTGTTGGTGTTGCAGCACGTCTTTGTCTTCCTCCTCATCTGTATTTAGTTTAGGTGGGCCCCCTCTGTGTTGCTTAGAGAGCCTGCCCAGGAGTAGTGGGTGAAGCACTGAGTCATGGAAACAGGACCTGCGTGTGCTGCACTGGCAGGGTCTTAGAGCATGTTGGGGCTGACTCCAGGACACACTCATTCAAGCTCACTCTTGCCTCTCAGGCTTAACCACTGGCAGGCTCTGTCTTGTCTCACATACCAGCACCCAGACTCACATGGGGTTTAAGAGGAGTGTCCCAGGATGTCTGTGCTTTCAAAAAAAAGATGTAACTGTGGACCTAAGTACTGAAATCTTCCCAAGCTCTTCGAGTCTGGAAGGGCTGTGTCATGGAATCCATTTCAGCCAGTTCAGTTCAGTGATCTTAACATCTCTTTTTCCTTTTCTGTTTTTTTAAGGATAAAACCCAAAGGATTTTAACCATTTGATAATCTGTCTTGGTCACTATCTGACTTTCAGTCTAGCTACCAAGTTACTGAGTAAACAAAGCTGACAACATAGGTAATGAGCTGCAATTAGAAGGAATTAGAAGGACTAGTGAAGGCAGTACTAACAATAGGAAAACTAGGGAGTCACATTGTAATCAGGGTATGGTGTCTAAAATGCTACCATTTAAAAGAATAAAGAAAAAAAATTAGAAAGATCTTGTTTTGAGATCACTGCCAAAGATTTCTCTATTTGGAAATTATGTGCTTTCCTATTATTAAAAATGAACATGACTGCAGCTAGGCTTCCTGCTAAGATTTGGTATCTTTGTACTCTGTTAGTAAGCGGAGTATTTAACAGGAAATGAGTGAAAATCTTTCTGGAATATTGCAGATGTCCTGTCCAGGGCCAATTCTCTCTTGACTGTCATGGCAGCAGTAGATCTCTAGTAGAGTCCTGTAATTGGAGATTTATTTCAATTAGTGGCAGGCCTCCTTTTGGGTTCAAAGAGCTGGATCAGTAACTTTCTGCTGACAGTCTGAGCACTTAATTTTACATCCTGTATCTTGCTTTGTTCGGTCTGAAGAGTGAAGCTGTTTGTTTCATGTTGTTACAATTTAAGTACTGTCACTTAAACAGCACATCACAGTACCTGACAACATGGCATTAAACAGTTAAGGTTCTTTAATAAGGAACCCGCAGCCCTGTGAGTTTGGCTTGTCATGCAGCAGCATTGCTGTGCCACTGTGCATACTTATCCTTGGCTACACCAGGTTTGGTGTGTGGGGGTTTCTGGAAACAAATGGCCAGCCTAGGGGAATCAAACTTCCCCTGGAAATTGGCTATTCTGTTGCAGTGACGGCAAGTTTTGTTCAGGAATAGAGGAGGCCTGTGGAGTTGAGTATGGTAAAGATCTGGTCTGTTTACTAGTTGGGAATGGTTTTTGCATGTGCCCATTGTTAATAATTATGGTATACAAAGTCCTCATTAGAGTTCAGTATATAAAAACTGCAGTCAGGGTGCCTTGCCCCTGCCATTCAGAACCAGAAAAGCGAGGTGGGACTCTGAAAACCAAGAGCGGGCAGAATGTACCCAGTACAGGAAGAAGCATGCCTGTTGCTCATAAATCCAGTAGCATGTGTTACTGAGCCCAGCTAGACTGCTGTGTGGGTGGGGAGTTGGAGCAATGGAGACACTGGAGGTGGTGTTTCTCTTCCTTTTTAATTTTCCACTGCTTAGCTGTGCAAAGGCACTTCCCCATATCCTGAAGCTGGCTGGGATCCCGCAGACATCACAGCGCTGCGTTTGTGCTACAAAGGGCAAACCTGCCCAAGCAACCATAAAGTCATCCTGATTGTTTGAATCAGTAATGAACCAGTGTTGAGGCATTCCTGTTCTGGGTGGGGAAAGGCAGATGGACCCTGGGACGTGGTCTGGGTGATCAGCCTAGGCTATCTGCAGTGACCCATAATCTTCCCAGCATCACTGTTGCTCACCCTCATGCAGAGGGCAGGCTGCTTCAATTAGTCCTTCTGCTCCACTGGCCTGGTGTGGCTCATTACCATATCATATCTTGCTTCTTGTATACCCGAGTGCAAGACCCAGGTACACTTGAGGTCTCTCACAGGTTGCCTATAGGCTCATTTAAACCCCTGAATTCTCCCCAGGATCTATTGTTGGGCCTCTATTCATACCTTAGGCTGCAATACTGGCTCCAGGGCATATTGGGAAAGCTTTAATAAATCCCTAAAGGAAGTCAAACTATGCGAGGATGTTAGATAATCCAGCTATTACTTTTCCTCTCCTGGTGAAGTTTTTCCTGCACAGTAACATCTCAGGTTTGTGGTCACATTAGCTTGGCAAAGGCTAGGACTGTGACTGAGAGAAGTGGTCATGCTGCTGATTGCTCTCCCCTCTGCTGTACTGATCCGTTTGTGTGCTGGTGTAAGTGTACTTATGGTAAACTGTGCAGACAGTAGTGTGGCTTAATAGTGAAATGACAGCCTAGGTACCCTGAAGTAAGACATTTTCATGTGTGGTTGACATGCATGGCATTACATAAATGTTAAGGTGTGTCCAAGAAGCAGAGTGAAGCAATTGTGTGGCCTGAGGCGTAGGACTTAAATTTTGCAATGTATTTCTCAAACCTTTGCCGGGAGGGGAAGGGAAAAAGAGAGAATTGCCC
This sequence comes from Gallinula chloropus, assembly GCF_964237585.1. Taxonomy (NCBI): domain Eukaryota; kingdom Metazoa; phylum Chordata; class Aves; order Gruiformes; family Rallidae; genus Gallinula; species Gallinula chloropus. The sequence goes on from NC_140090.1 coordinate 22,208,414, forward strand.
TTTTTTCCCCCTGTTGCTTTTTCCTGTGACTTGGGAACACAGGTTTGAGCTGTAAGGATTGTTAGGAAGATTTCAACTCTAGGCTCTTTAAATCCCATTCTATGCACTTTGTGCCTCTGGAGTGACAGAACTGAGGATGGGTGTGTATGGAGTGACAGAACTGAGGCAAGTGTAAAGATTTGTCAACAGGGAAGACATTTTAATACTTGGAAGCATTTTTCTGTAACTGAAATGCTGCATCTCTTTCATCTCTGGTATTTGTACCTGTCCCTGGCTTGTTTTCAGGGACATGCAAATAAGTATTTAACAGCAGGGAGACTGTTGTGGGCTCAGGAAGGTATGTAAACCAGCTATGTAAAAATTTAAATGATCTCTTTCTCTTCCCTGTTTCTTGTTCCTTTTACAAGATGATAGCAGACAGTGGCTTGCTGGACTTCTGTTTCAGCTGCATGTAATATATTCCAGAGTAGCAGAAGACAAAAGCCATTATATTGAATGTGTAAATTAGCTTGTACTCAGGCCTGTTGCCAGATCAGAAGATGGTGTGTGAAGCATACCAAATGACAGAGCTGGGTATGTGGCAGTGATAATCAGTCCAGAGAGAGGATGCCACCTTTTTCCTCGAGCAGTGTAAGAATTGACACAGAGGGAGTCACATCTTGGAGCTGTTCATGAAAAGGAGAGAAAAGGGCATTAAATTAGCATTTAGTGTCTCTAGCTGCCTAGATGTCTCATTCGACCTGCATGTGACTGCACGGCCAGGTACTCCCAGCAGCATGTTTCTGGAGGCCAAGGAGGCTGGTAGGAGCTGGGAAGCACCTATCTTGGTGCAGTCCCAGACTGCAGCAGTATGTGAAAGCAGGAGGTGGCTGGCAAATGGTAAATTCTGCTGGATGGTTGAAGCATCCAACCCATCTGTGGAAAGCTGCCTGAGGTGTGCATGGATCTCAAACGAGTGACTGAGTTCTGGTTTAAATTTAGCTTCCAGCTTTGTACCAAGATTAAAGGAAAGACAAGGAGTGCAGGTTGGGCACACTTAAATGTAGGAAGAAATATTGCTCTTCAGCTGAGCAATGTCTTCGTCTTACTCCAGACAGAACAATCTGCAAGATACTGCCTCAGAACTGTACCACCTCCAGACATATAAGACCAGCAGCCAGTTGAAAAAGGCTAAATTACCTTGTCTGGAGTTTGAGATTTTTTTATCTGCACTCTGACATTGTACTGGATTAGAAAATAAGAAACAGAAGCAGCAGAATGGTGTGAAACACAGCAGTACAGGGATTGCAGCCAAAAAAAGGCTCAGATGTGTTCCCCATGAGCAACTGGCAGATGAAATTCAGGTATTCCCAGGAAGGCTTTATTTTGTCTGTTTTGAAGACAGAAATATAAAATCTCTACAGGAAAAGTCTTCTTCCCTTTTTAATAATTTCATTTTTAAAAATTGTATTCTCCTAATACCTAGGGATCAGGCATTCTGGTTGCATTGTGCTTGGTTCTGGACAGATGCAAGGAGGTGTAGGCCATCAATAAATAGCTTTTGATGAATACAGTTATTTAAACAGATTTGCAAAGCTGCATTGCCCATTTTTTTCCCCTTTTGCAACAGTTTATCAGAGGCTTCTTATTAAATACCCAGCTATATTTATTCTGTTTTCAAAAGCTGCTGGTGGCTCTTGCTTTGGTGCAGGCTGGCCTCATTTAGAATCTATGTCAATGGATGCGTGTAGCAATAAACTGCACTTTAAGACACTGGAGTGTATATTAGCAGATTATTATCCTTAGAGTTGTTATGTGGATTTTTAGGTATGCTTTAATCTCTTGCTGCCACTTCCCTGGAAGATTGTTTTTTAAGTAGCAAAGCTGATTAAAGCTTTTTAAGTTTTGGGGGTTTTCTTTGGGTTTTTTTTCTTTTTTTAACAGAAAAGGACTGTATGCACTTTTATCTCAACCAGTGTTCACCTAAGCTGTGAGTAACTGTTTGCTCTCATAGTTTAAAATAAAGCCTTTGTGATAGTGTCTTGTTCCACAAAGTTCAGTTGTGACTCTGGTGCTGATTTATTCAGTTAATCATTAAAAGAACAGTATTACTGACCAGTGACAAAGCAGAATTTGAGATTGAAATAAAACTGCCACCCAGTCTTAAGGTGGAAACTGATGTAGGAATAATAGCAATAGACACCACCTGGTAAGAGCTGGTTTCCGTGCCTGTTTACTTTTGGATGTAGAAGGAGAGAGTAGTTTGGAAAGAGGAAGAAAAGTACTTCCTAAGTCTCTACATGGTATGAACTCAGTCCACCCTATTGACTATGATATCTAACAGAATTAATTTAATGTAGTGCACATGATTAAAAATGGAAGTATTCCTAACACAAGCTCATCGTTCTGACCTTCAATGTTAACATTAATTGCACTTCCCAGTATCCATACTCTGAATTGCCACTGAAAGACTTTTGATTTATAATGATGTTAAGAATCTCTTTCTGTTTTCTGGGTTCTGTTTGTTTATTTTAACAACTAAAAAGTTCATCATATTTAACACAGTTACATTTAGTAGTCATAGTGTATGGATTTGGCTTACTGAACAACAGTGAATACTGGAAGAAAAGTCCATCATATAAAAAGTATGATTTGTGTGCTGAAGGTTACAGGGAGATCTGGGTAGATGAGCTGTGATTGTCTATTTTGCAGCTGAGTTAGGCAAATATTTAGTATGGTCTGAACAAAGTTGCTTCCTTTCTGTTTGCCTCAAATCTCTGAAAGTCAAATGTGATGGATCTTATGCTTGACCGTTTGTTCAGGCTGAGAGTGCTCTGGTCTGGTATCATTTGGAGTATCACCTTGATCTCCAGTACAACTGAGTGTGTTTAATTGAATAAGAGGAATCAGAAACCATTTTGGTATGGGCACTATGGTTGTTTAGAAGCAGTCTACACAACATGACAGATGGACTTCTGCAGTCACCCAATCTGATTTAATGTAAAAGATTGATTAAGGATGGTGACTGCAGAAGAGCGTTGGAGACCAGCCTGGGGAACTGTCAAACCTTCTCTTTTCCTGGGCAACTCAGCTTTTGTTTCTCACCTTCTATATTTAATGTAGTTTCCATGATTCAGCAAGCTCAACATCAACAAAAGTGCCAGGCTGTCTGTAGGCAGCCTTGCATGTCCCTTCACTTGTGTCTGCTACCCATAAGCATGACACTGCTTCACCCAGGTTAAAAACATCTCTTCCTGCACACGGCATCTTTGGATCCTTTTCCTGGTTAATTGTGTTGTATGTTTATAATGTGTGGCCTGGTGCAACTTGTGAACTTGCTGTGTGGTGTCCTATCTAGAGGCCCCAGTGATACAGTGTGTCCAGGCTACCAGCAGCCAGCTCCAGCTCACTACCTGGGTTACAGTTTGGGTTCATCATTCCAAACTGACCCATGTCCCAAATAGTCACTGCACTTTTCTGATGTTCTGTGGCTGAAGTGGTTAAAGATGATTTTGTGGTTAAGTGCAGATGCTGTGCTGAGCTGTTGATGGGGAAGAAGGCCAGGGGATGCCATGCCTTGTTTTATTTCCTGGATGAAGGAGTTACTACAGAAATCCCAAATGCAAATTAAATGCAAGCAATTAATTTGGCGTTATTTCTTAGTACACCTGTTAGTAAGGAAATACTGGCTCAGTCAACAATTAAATGTATGTTTTTGTCATGCTAAAGGCACTGAAGACTTTCTAAAAGTTGCTCTCAAAGGGTACCTGTCACATACACTGTGTGGATATGGGATAATGAGAGTTAGAAAACCTCTAAGCAGCTTCTAGAAAAGGAGTGAAGAACTGTAAGTTTCTGTGGATGCTGAAAAGCAAACATGGTGAAAGGAAGGCTGAACACTAATATGGAAATGGTCGTGGGATGAAAAGGCTTACTATGGGTGCTTTCTCCAGCAGTTGCTAGCAGCAGATTGGGGGAGGCATGTAAAAACAAAGTAAGAGAACTACAGACTGCCCCTTCTCTGTTCTCCAGTCTGAAGCAATCAGCAGCTGAAAGAGAACTTGGGGTGTGATGTTGCAGGTGTTAAGTTTTACTAGCTATTGATCAACCCTCCAAGAATGTGCCCAATCACTTTTTGAAAGAATTTATGCTGTTGATACAGGATACCAATGAAGCCTAAAAGCTTAGAAATCTGAATATTCTTTACTTTAAAAATGCTTTTTGTCTGTTTAAATTCTGCTGCCTGATGTGAATTAGTGGTGAGTGAAGCCATGTATGAGAGACCAATTAGTTATTTCTTAGACAGCTTCTCATGTATAGACTGACATCATGTCCCTTGGTGATCTTTATAACAAAGGGAAATTTTACTTCTGGTATTATAGGCAGTGATGGTAGAGACTGAGGAAAGATAGCCCTCAGCTCTGTTTGCCTTTCAAAAATTAGCTTTCTGTGCACAATACAGCAATGATAAGTAACTGTTCGAGCATACCAACAATTTGACTTCACTCCAGAAGGTCCTCTGTATGCAAGAGATGTACGATCAAGGAACAGCTGACATAAGGTAGTCATAAAGCAGCTATTTATTGGTGAGCATAAGCATTATTAGGGATAACACCATATCCTGTGTGTAGGCTATATCCTACATTATGCCTTATGTTTTCCTCAGACAGCTGTTACTGTCTCTGTTTCACAGTTGTAGAATGATGGGTGAAGAACCCTAAAGGACTCACAGGATTTGTATCCTAACCATTACAGCCCCTTCACCAATAAACTCATGGTAACAGAATATTCCTTCCAATATCCAATCTTAGGAGAACAGGGATGCTTTTACATATTTTGTATTATATTTACAAAAAATGTTTCGGATACAGAGATACCTGCTCGTGCTCCTGAAAATGCCTGACTTAGCTTTGATGCTGTGAGCTCCTAATAAGAATTCCAAAAGAACACTCTTATTAAATAAGAGATTTTAAAAAATATATCCTTTGAGGTTAAGTAAAATTTGCATTTGGACTTTTGTGGGCCAGAGAAAGAAGTGGTGGTCATATTCTGATAGAAAGTCTTAGAGCATAGGCTCTCTCACTGCCCTGTGTTTTGATTCACAAGGACAAGATTCTGAAAGAACGGAAGTAGTTATTGGGAACTTCATAGGGAAAAGTCCTAATTGGTTCAGTGTTTCCTCATTATTCATAAATGACAGAAGCTTGGCTGCATTGGATGATGTATACCCTTGCAGCCTTATCAAAAGAAAAGCTGGAAGTGAAGTCTTGTGAATACTTGCTTTCTGGAGGTTGTTTCATAGGAAGCGACACAATTTGCCTCACTAAACTACACCTTTTGTTTCAAGAAAGCAGCCAGTTACTCCCTGAGCAACTTGCTACTCTCAACTGCCTCATCCCTGTAGCATCTGGGGGCGGGTGCCCGTCTTCTGCAGTCTGGGATGCAAAACACTTGCCTTGCTACAAACTGAACCTTCCACCTTAACAATTTAGATGAGGGAGACCATCCTTAATTAGATTGGGAGGCTGTTAGCAGCTGCCAGTTAGCTGCCCCTTCTTGTCTGGGAAGGGGAGAATCTTTTGGCCAGCTGTACAAGGAGGGGAGAAACAACTGCTTCCATCTCCTGGCATGGTAACCCAACTGGGAATGGCTTGAAGGAGGAGTGGGCACACTGTAAGGAAATCTGATGCCCTTGGCATAACGTTATCTGGCATTAGTATGTAGCTTTAAAAATAATTCTACAGGGCAGAGTACAATGCTACCACAAAAATAGTTGTTGCAGCATTTCTGCCAAACTTGGCTTTTCAGCAGTAAAATTAATTTAAGGAATCCTTTCTAAGCCTTTCCTTAAACCGGTCTTTCTTCTGATTTACATTCCCGTCACAATCAAACTTCTTCTTGGTTTTATTTAGTTTCTGAGTCAGACTTCTTCTTTCTCTTTGTAAATAACAACCTGCCTAATCTGGGAATAGCAGTACTACTGTACCCACCAGTTCCCCTCTTCTGCATGAACTCTTGTTGCCCTACACTGCGTAGCACTACTGCCCTGCAGCGAGGGGTTTAGGTGCAGCTGCAGCCTGTGAAGCAATAGCCTGCAGTCACACCTCTCTTAGTACAGCTGATTCCTACCTGCTGTGGTAACACCTCCAAGTCCTGGATCACTTTGGGGTAGTTAGTGATGGGACTGTTGGGGATACATACCCAAAGCTGACTTCCTTGTTTGAGAGGGGAAAACAGTTTAGAGGGGTTATAAGGTCTTTTGCTGCTCTGAAATACCATGAGTAAGAGCTGCGCTTTTTCTCTGTGTTTCTAATTGTGGCACATCTGGGAAGTCTAGAAGCCCAGCTTCTGCACTTTGGTTTGTGTCAGGACTTCATCTCAGCCTGTAGTTAGGTGCACAGACTGGGAGAGCAGTGCAAGGCAAGAACCTGTTATGCTGGGTGAGCAGTAGAAATTTAGGTTAGCTTAAGTGTGCCCGGGAAAGAAATAAGAGTTAATTTTTTTTACTAAGGATAATATTGTTTTGTTTGTAACATTTTTTGCCATCTGAACCTAGAGAATTTACAGTAGTTCTTCAGACTCTTCCTTGCTGGTGTGCATAGCCAAAATAGCTTAATATTTTACATGATACATATATGACAGTATGGACCTTAGGATATAATATGTGAAAATGCTGAGTCTGCTCTATGGGTGCGAACTTGATAAAAGGCTTTGGGTTTTGCACTTTAATAGTATAGTATATTAATACCTATTTATTTTACCTTCACGTAGCTAGGAAATGGTGCTGTCATATTTGAATGAATTGCACAGAAACAGAGCATGTTCCCATTTGCTTTTTAGAGACTAATGAAAAGTATTCATAGTATGGTTTGTCTGGGACTGTGCTCTCGTTTGAGCAAAGACCAGTGTCACTGAGCCAGCAGAGTTAGGTTTATTGGCTAACTAGCCAGCTTGCAGAGAAGCCTGTATTTGTTTTTAATGAGAAATGTCAAATCATTAGCACTGTTTTGATATGGAAGAGTTATACTTGCTGAGTTTATTTGGCATTTTCCTTTGGTTCTCTTAATTTTTTGCCTTTTTTTTAAAAATAAAAATGTAATAGTGACTACATGCTGAAAGTGCTCACTGTACTCATGGCATAAGAATGCTTTTCCTGTGCTGTGTGTGCATTTTGAATTTGATCCAGAGACCAGGAGTGATTCAAGATGCCTTTATAATAGGCACCTGACTCACATATATCATGATGAATCAGCTTCCTAGGCCTGGTGTATGCTGTTCTGTGAAAGAAATGTCCTTTGGCATGGTACCCTGTGCAAGCACACGTTCCTAGTCCCTTTCGTTCTGTGTTCGTCCCATCAATTACTAAGACTGTAAATCCATGTCTAAATTGTCTTACTGTTTATGCAAATTAACATTTAAGAAAACCAGTATTTTGCCATTAATTCAACATACTGTATGAATAGAAATTCTTGGACTGCTTTTATAGAGCCTCAGGGTGTTTTACTCTTTCTCTTGTGACATGCTACTACTAGCTGCCTCGGTGATAGCTTTGTCCTTGCATCAGAATGGCTCTGTAAAGGACACATTTGCAAATAGAGAAATGTTGCAATATAAGACTTTCTAAAGCTTCAGCTTGAATGTAGTAGGATAATGTGGAAATTAAACAGTAGAGTTCAGCTTTGGAAAAGCTACCCATATTTTGGAGGATTTCTAAAGATTAAGCTGACTTAACTCTTAAAATATTTTAATTAACACTTCATTAACCTCAGTGTGTTTGGAAGACTGAGAATGATCTCTCCTCTCTCCCCAGTGGTGCGAGGAGAATTTGTATCTGTTTGCCTTGAGCTGTATGCTAGACATCGCCATAATGTCATTCTAGGAATGAAATATGTGACAAAAGCTGCTTAGGAAAAATGGCCATGGGCAGATGACCTTGTGGACTAGGCATATTTTTCTGTTTGCAGATATACTTCTTGAAACTGATAGTGATTACCAAAGGACATGATTTCTTAACATCACAATACCTTAAATAATATAAAAATTAAAATGGCATTTTTTTAAATAATGCATACCTAACTCTTTTCTTTGTCAAACAAGTTTTTAGCTCTAAAAAAAACCTTTGTAGGTGCTTTGTTCTTAACAAGTATGATGCAGACTAGCTTTAGTTAGTTAGTTAGTTTTAAGAGCTAGGAAATCACTTCTGAAAAAAATCATGTTAAAAGAAAGTATGTTAAATGCAGAGTGAACCATGTTTAAGAAATGCCAGGATTAAATTTTCTTGTGTAACTTGGGTTCAGTAGTTTAGATGGAGTGATAGAGGCATCAGCCAGATACTTACTGTGGAGGATAAAAATAAATATTAAATGCTCAAATACTAAATGAAGGAGTGTTAGGAGAAAAAAATGCTCCAATACTGTAATTTAGAGACTTAAAGCCTAAGGAGAATGTAAGAGAGTCACCTGAGATTGCACATAGGACTTTTCTTTGGGTGTGTCTGCAGTCTAATCAACTTTTTTTGATGAATCATTTTATTAGACATAATAAACCTAAGTGAACATAGAATTTTTTTTCCTCTGGTTCAATTTCTGGGGTTCTGTGGAAATGTGAATAAGAAACAACTTTCATTGTCACTCCGTACTATGCAATACCATTAATCCTTGCTGGTATATAAACCTGCAATGATTGCTTGGGTATACTGCAATATTTTCTATTTCTGTCTTTGTTGTAATGCACACTGAAGCTTTTTAATTTTTTGTATTAACATATTTGACAATATGATGTCCTGTACTGGATTTTATATTATATTTCCATAATGAAAGTAGCTTTTGTATATTCTACTGCTCTTACACTTGCAACAAAAGGTGAAAGTGATTGATTCAGAGTTAAAAGACTGCATTTACATTCTGTTGACTTATAAATGGGAAAGAATGAGTGGTTTATATACATTTATAAAATGTATAATAACTTGGAATTCTGGAACATCACGGTATGATTTCTATACCATAAACATGCTATAAAGAGCTGTATTAAACCTACCAGAGATCTCAAGAGAGATACTCTGTTTATAGCTAGGTACAGTTACTACAGTGGTAGTTCAGGAAATACCACATTTTTGCAACTTATCTTCATCAACCACCGTCTGGGAGACACTTAGTGGTAGAGGCGGCTGCTGCTGTGGCGGTGGATCTGCTTGCAGCAGACCAACCGGGCCTGACCTCCTGAGCACTGGGAGCAGGAGAGATGCCTGTCCTGTTGCTTTCACCTTTTTTTTCTTTCCTGAACCTACATTTTTTTACAGTCTTTTGGTGAATGTATAGGTTCTAAATCCATGTAAATTTTTAGGTCTTTATGTAAAGAAAGTGGTTTAATTATGAATAAAGAAAAAGTGTTCCTAGCAGTTATCTGTAGTTGTGACTGCTCCTGTAAAAGAAACTGCCCTTAAGCAACATTAGTCTCCCTTCAAGAAAATAAGGTTCAGCAAAAGGCAGCTGAAATAAGCAGGATCAGCTTCTGTGGCTGAAGTTCCTTAAACAGAATTTAAAGTTCATGTGTCTGTGAATGGAGTAAGAGGGTGAGTTGCAACCCCAAGTTCTCGATAGCTAAAATGTCTCTCTAGCACATCACGTCTGTTGATGTGAGAATGCAACTGGAGAGAATATTGGAGGGGGCAGGAATAATTGTTTTAAGTTGCTTTTCTGTTTTATCTCCAGCAACCTTGTGACATAGTGAAATGCAGCAGGGAGATCCATGTGAGGTAATTCACCTTGCTTACAAGAAATTTACTGCCTGACTTGAAACATCATGAACAGGAGTGTTGTACACATCCTGTTAATACCATCCACAGGGCATGCAATTCTCTCCTCAGAGCTTGCAGCTAATTCAGGAACGCTTCCAGTGTTGACAGGTGGTGGAGACAGCATAGCACTAATGGCCTTGGAAACATCCAGGACATCTGTGCTACCCCTAAACTTTAACCATATCTGGACAGATGGTGAACAGATCTCTGACAGTATGGGCTGTTGATTGTCACAGGGTTGCTGAGCCATTATCAATCCTCTTCTGATTGCTGCTAACTTATGTGAGGTAAACACCTTGTACAGCCTCATGAAAATGTCTTTTTGTATTTGAAAGTTTCAGGTACAGTGCATGTCTGTGTCCATTTGCAGTGTGGTTTCTGTATCCTCTCTCAGTTGCTCTGAAGACAAGCTGTATCGCTGTCCTCAGAGTAGGATTTGAGCCTTGTCAACCTTACATGGTAGTTGCTTGGGCAGAAGCAGGGAAAAGAAATGTTGGGTTCATGAAAAGCAGCAGCATTTGGTTCTGGTAATTAGGGAGAGTAGGATTGAATTCCTTACTGTGTAGTGGTGTATACCATGCAGCTGTAGCCTGTTGCCAAGAAATGGATTTTGCAGGCCTGGACTATTTCTTTTTATGATTGCAGGACCAAAGTTGTCCTGTAAAATCCTGTAAGTGTGCTTAGGAGGTAGTGCAGTGTCTTGTGGGGCTACAAAATGTCATGTAACTGCAGAAAACTGTAGAGTTTGTCATGGCTGGTGCCCATAGTGTAGCCCAACAAGATGAAATTATACTGGCAAGGGGAAATGCAGGTGCTTATCTTCTGGCTAGTGTGCAGTACTGATGGTGTTAGAAATGCTTTAGGAATTGGAAGTGGTTTTTGTGGGTTTAGATGTTAAATACAAGACAAGAAGCTTTTATTTTTCTCCCCAGCCAATGTGAATTTGCACTTTTATCTACAGTGGAGTCTGAAATCCAACATCCTACTGGATTGTGTTTCTCTCTAGACAAACAGCATCCTTATCAGTATTGATAAGAGACACATAACCTCCTGTATTCAAAAGGCAGTGTTCGCAACTGGCTTCTAATTTCAAAGCCAAGATCTTATTTCCTATGAAGACTATCATGCTCCATCAGCAGAAATTATTATTGGAAGACACAGTAATCTGGTTCCACTGAAGATGAAATGTTCCAGTGTGAAATTTTATTTTATGTTCCCAAGATGTCAACTGCATAGCACACATTGTAACTCGCAGGAGGAGTTTTGAGTGTAACAGCTGAGACATTTTTGAGTCACATACATCATTTATAGTTGATAAAATTCTCATTCTAATGACTTATTGCAGTATTACCACCCCTCCATCCCCAGTATTGTGCAGACATCACAGCAGCTGTGATATCACACAGAGTAATGAATGTGGTGCAGCAGAAGTGGGACTTTCCCAGATGGTGGCACAGAAAGCTGGAACCCCTCCCATGGACGTGCTGACCGCACCTGGGCTTCTCTGCTGTTCCCAAAAGGATCTCTATAGGTTAATAAGACTTAAGACATTTCAGTTTATGAGTTTGGCACAGATTTGTTGGCTTATGTTTTTTTCTGGGTCTATCTGCTGTGTCTGGTAACATTTTTGTCTCACAAGCGGGAGGTGTGTATCAAATATATATATAGCATGACTGTCACTGGGTTTAGGGTAGTGACATGCTTTCTTAATATGCCTTCTTGATTTTGCTAAAAGAAACTGTCTCTGCAGTTTTATCATAGAAAGCAAACAATGTACAGCTGTAAGGATGAAACAGCTGCACTCTATTTCTGCAGCAGGTCAGGGAGGGAGGGTTGCATAAGGCTTCTTGTGTAAACCAGTAAAATTACTTTGATGAATTTGAGTTGCATTGTTAAGAATCCTGTTGGTAATCTGCTCCACGTCACCTTGGCTCTGTGCATAATAAATGATAATTCTGGACCAGAGAGGAGTGTGGCTGCGTGGTGCTCTGATGGCTTTTGGCTGGAAATTGTTGGGGCAGGAGATCTGCTGATGCAGCTGTGAGCAGTGTGAGTATTTATCACATAGTGGCCAGTGTGAATATTTATCAATTACAAATGGAAGTGCTGTAGTACCTCCTGGACCTCCCCCCGCCCCGGCCCCTGTCTTCAAAACAACAGTTGCCAGGACTGCTTTCTTGCTTTAATACTTGATTTTATTCCTTCCAAGACTACAGCAGAGTTGCTTTGCAACAGCAGAGTGGTAAATCTCGCCTGATTGTGGAGTTGTATCATTATGACTTTCTGAAATTGTGAGCTATTTTTTCAAGGGTGGGTAGCACACTAGCTGACAACACATTGGTCAATGCAGTTCTTGGAAAATCTTATTACTTTATCTGGCTTTGCTTACTCAAGACTGTAAGTGGCTGGCTTGGTAGGGTTTTTTCTTGGTGCCTCAGCTTTTCACAGGCATTGAGAACACTGGTAGGGCGGGCTTGGTAACTCTGTTTTGGGGAAATGTTTTCTATTCATGGCAATTTCTGATTACTTCAGCAGAAGCAACAAGGCTGGGCCTGAGTTATAAAGTATCAGTAGTGAGTTTATGCTGTGCTGCAAGCCAGTTTGTGAGTATGGACCTAGGGAAGCAGCCTGCCTAGGCCAGCAGTGACTGTAACTCATAAGGCAAAGAGCCAAACGTACATGGCACTGCATTTCCCCCACACCTCTCCTCCCCTGATAGCTTTCCCTCTGACTTTTCAGCCCAGGATGGTTTTCTGAGCTTAAGGTGCTTTGTCTATCTAGTAGCATGAAGCAGGCTGCCTTCAAAATGCGTTTGCTCTTCCACACTACCCCTGGTCTATTTGAATGTCTCCAAGGCATGGCTTGGCTCAGTTCACCACAGCTGTGTGAGGAAATGCTGTGCATGTTTGTTTTGAACTGGCTCTTGATGGCTTAATTTGCAGGACACTCTCTCAAATATCTGCGGAGACCATGAACAACATTCTTCTTTCCATTTTTTTGCCACCTGCTACTGGAGCTATCACTTTCTCAGACTGACTTATTATCAGGATGAGTCATACCTCTGTTCTTCCCTGTTGTGTCCTCTGAATCTTTCACTTGCTGAGACAAGTGAACTAGTCTGAACTGCATGCAAGGTCTGGAAGAAGCATGGATTTATTTGGCAGCATAATGTCATTCTCTTTTGCTCACTGTTAGTAACTCAGTGGGGTTTTTGTGGTAACCAAGCACCAATCTGATGTTTTCTTGGTGCTATCATAACCCCAGACCAGTCTTTAGAGAAGTAATGGCTAGGACTACTTTCTTCCTCCTTGGAGATGAGAGAGTCTGGTCTTTTATACAGTGGAGATACTAGTCATGCATGTTCCAAAAGAGTTTAGATCTAGTAATTTACAAAAAATCACCTGGACATTCTGCAGTCTTTTTAAAGTGTCTTGCTTGTAATATTCTTATAAACAATACCATGCAAACCTGCCATTGCTACAACGTCTTGGATACATCTTCATATGGATTTGCTTATAAAACTACACTTTTAGTTCTATTGTAGTTGCCCAGGTTGTTACAGACTCGCAGTTGCATTAACAAAAGAAATTACTGTTATGTATGTCAGTGGATATCAGCCCTATGAGCTTTGTGAGCTTTTATCAGCTCTAGAGAATCATCTTTATTCATACAATCCTGGAAATGTATGCTTGACTGCGTTTGCTGGAAGTATTAGAAACATCACTTTCTAATAGGGAAACACGTATTGTGCAGTAGACATCAACCTGGGGTTGTTTTTTCTGTAGGCTTATAAGATGGGCTTAAACTCAAGAGTGTTTATTTCTAAAAGCATATATAAACTGTGCCTTGATGGGTGAGGCTAGAAAGAAGCTTCCAGTACTGGCAGACTCTGCTCAGGCTCCCTTGTGTCGTGTTGAGGAAGATTCAGGACGCAAAATACTGACAACACATCCCTGAAACATTCAGCAACTGAAAAATGGGTTGTTTCTACATTACTGCTGTTCAGTGCAGGTAATACTGTAGTGCCAAAGAGCTGTAGCTGTAGGAGTGGTCAACAGCAGCTGGGTAAAAGAGAGCAGCCCGATTAGTGCTCCCTGCTGAGAAATGGCCGCAGTGTCTTGGCTCCCGGTTGCCTCTGCCAGGCATCAGCCAGCTGGTCAACGAGCACCTGCATCCTGCACCGGCCCGCCAGCCAGCACTCGTGTAGCTGTGGAAACATCGTGGCCCATATGTCACTTGTCTGGGGGAATGGAGTGCTGAGAGTTCTTGGGGATAAGTGGGTTAAGAAATCTAGGACATGTCCGTAGGAAGCAGGCATCCCATTTCCAGTGGCTCATGAACCAGGTGTTTTAGTAGTAACCAAGATGTAATATTTTGCCTCTTAGTCAAGTCCTACATAATGGGGGAGGCTCTGAAGTACCACTGGAGGTCCTGTTTTGGTTTGAAAGAGGAGGAGTGATCACACTTGCAATTGTAGTGATGTCAGGACATTTATGCACGGCGTATGTACTTCTCATAAAAGAAAATTGTATTTATCTAGATGTGAAGTGAAATGAAATATTTCCGAATTTTCTCCATCTCTTTGTGGAGGTGCTGCTAAAGGGAAGTTGGAGAAATGGAGAAAAAATGCAGTAAATATTGCCATTAGCAGCTCTTTCTTTTTGTTGAGAGTGTAATTACTTCAAATGTTTTTAGTGGGTTCTTCTATTAAGATCTCACATTTTGAACTCTTAAAGTCATTTTTACTTGAATGAAGGAGTAAGAATTTGGCCAGCCTATTGTTGAGGAAATGCACTTTCCATTTGAGTGATGCTGATGCAACTTTTCCATGTAGCCACTCTCCAAGGCATCAAGGCACTTCCTTCTCCTTTATTCAGTTTACCTAGGTAAGCCTTTTCTAATAGAACAGCATACTGGTGATGGCAATGACATGATATAAATGTAGGGAATGGGGAGAGGGGAATCCCCTAATAAATCTGTAAGTTCTTTAACAACTGTGAGGGAAACAAAATTTGTGAGGACTTCCAAAGCAATGGCCTCACTGTCCCTCTGGTTTGGGGTGTGTTGATCGCTCTAATACAACATGCACCTTTGCTCTGTGATGTTCTTATGTTTGTGCTGAACGACACAGTGCATGTTCCTGTTTTATGGCTTGAATCTGGGAATCTTTGTTCTCTGCTAGACAGAATTGTGCTGGAGAGAGGGAGTGAACCTGGTGGTCACTGCAGAGGCTGTGGGGACTTCTGCCCCTATCCCGGCCCCCTGCTATGGGGACAGTGCTTGTTAGTTTGCTATTGCTTGGGGTTTCATAATGACCACACAGCTGATGGTGATCCTAATTGCTGTGGTCATATAGGTGATGATGCATCCTGGTAAATAATACCATTGATACCAGCTGTTCTCAGTAGTGTTAGGAGGTTATTACCAAGCACTTGGGAAAATCTGTGTAAATACATAGGAAATTGTTCCCTTGAATACCTTTAAGACTAGTGTGATTATGAACAAGTGATTACTTTGGCTTGCAGATTTATTCATAATACTTCAAATATACATAAGTTTAAATATTACATGAAATGTAAATGTAGTTGATTTTATGATCATTTTTCTTATGCTGGAAGGCGTGCTTTAGTTTAGTCGCATATATATGTGTGTAAACATACTTATGATTAATATGTTTAACCTGTGTGAGGGGTGGTTTGCTGTCATGCATGTGTCATGCAGTGATGTACTTCGAACTACAAGACTGTAAAATGAATATAAATTTCTGCAGAATATTGGCATCAGTAGGATATATTGGTTAATGATGGGACTCAAATATTTTTACAGTGGAAAGACTGTATCTTTGATACCTATAGCACTTCTATAAATATGCCTGTATCGTTCACAGTGAAGGTTGGAGACTGTTTGAAACAAACACCTGACTTTATAAGTGCTATAGTTACTTATGTTTACCCATTATTTTATTGTGAAAAATAGCATGTAGCAAAACAAAGAATTGTTTGATTAGCAGAATTGTAGTTTTCATATTAATTTCACGGAGATGAAATCAGTATAAACTGATGGACTGTAGTAGAGTAAAAGTCAACAGAAAATGCCCTCCCATTATTTGGTGATGAATTACTTTGTACTTAAATCTACCATGAGTGAATGTCTGGTCTTTTCCCAAGACAAATGAACAAAAGATAAACAGCATGTGCAGTGTGTCATCTCTGCACTTCAGGAAGTTTTGGAGATTCACTTGATAGTAGTGTTTTCTGTGTTCATGACAGATAAAGCTGCTGAAGCAGCTTTAATTTGAATATGAATTTTAGGGGACAGGGCTAAGAAGAAACATAACTTTGAGTTTAAGACAACGTAGCACTTTTTTTCAACAATAGAAAAGAGGACTTTGTGTTCATCATAATCATACTCACATTTGGCTAACAGTGCTGTACAGCCAAATACTAAGAGTATAATTCAGTTAGATTTTCTGTATTTTCTTTTAAAATCTTTTTGTTTTGCATTGTTGTTTTTTGATCACCAGTATAAATTAAGAACTTTCTCATTCACTAAGCTGTAAAGTATATACAAGCTTTCTAGGCTTTCCTGTGTGGGAAGGCAGAGGTCAGTAAGTTGATGCTTTGTGAACTGATGCCCTGGGTTACTCTTCAGCAACTTCCTTGCATAAGTAAGTTTTTTGATTTGTCTCTGGCACAAATTTGCAAATTAGTTCCTCCTAAAACATTGTTAATATATTTAACATCATTGATTACAAGTCATTATATGGCCTGAGACACTGTTTATCCTGTGTATTTGAAAGATCAGTGCTTTACTGAACCTCAGAGGTTTAGCTCAACACAAGACCAAGAGAAATAAATGGCAGGAAACTAAACCCAAACCAAACAAAGCCACTTAGTGCCCTACCCCAACCCAAAACAATAACAACACCAACACTACCCCAACCCAACAAACCCCAGCCTAACCCAAACAACCCCTATGTGAAAGAAAGGGAAACCCCCTCAAACCTGTGTTTCTCTTCTTTTAAAGGTATTTTACAAATTAAGTTTTAGGTATATAATTTTTTTTTCTTTCAACATTTCTTGACCTGGAAGAAATAAATCTTAGTTGGGTATTGCAGCTTGAAGCAACATATTACAAATTGTATTGGCAATATTTTATCTTCCAAGAGAATGTGATTTTAGATGAACCTAAGGAATGACAGTCAACCATTTAATTGGTATTGTGTGCAAGGCAGAATGTACACACTAAAGGTTACCTTAAGGTCTGCAGCTATAATTACCATTGACCAAAACAGACTTTTCATTTAATCAGCCCCCTGAGAAATGATGTTACAAGGTTAAAGGATTACCATTTTTCAAGAAAGATGTCAATAAGGAATGAAGACTGCTTACAATTTTACAGTGTCTCTTGTCTCAGCTATGCTTGAAATGTGATAAAGTTGGACCGTCTAAGTATGAAAAAGAAAAGTATTCCGGACTCATTCCTACTAAAAAAAAAATCCTACCAAAAAAAACCCCAACCCCAAATCAATCCCAAATACCCAAAGAGTTTTAAAGGTGGGAAGAAAAGACGTTCAAGTATGTTTTAAATACCTCTAAGACTCGACTTTTTTATAATTGTAAATTTCTAAAGAACTGAAGTGGAAAAAAATGCTGGGAGTGCAGGAGTATTTATCCTTTGATGCAGAATTGGATACAGTGGCAGCTGAGAGAAACTGAGGTGTTGAATTCACAGCTGTGTAAATTTAGGAAGAGATGGGTCATGGCAACTTTTATGTCCTTAACAAAGGCTTTTTAGCTCTAAATTTGTTTTCCTCCTTTCATGAGGGTTCACATTTGGTTATGATAAGAAAATTTAGAGAAGCCATTCACTAGATAGTTTCTAGCGTTGAGTTAGAGGGTTGATTTGATAACCTTGAGGCTAGGAGACACACACTAGAAAAAATATGTATGATAACAAATGTACTGTGCAGCCTGAGCATAAAACCACAGTTAAAATCATGCACACAAAGATGGTTGGTTACTTCTGCCTTTGAATGCAGGTTATTAGGCGGAAAAATATTGGAGATCCTTACACTTTATTGAACTGTATCCATAGCTCCTCTGCCAGTGGGGTCTCTGAAAAACTTTATTAATGAACTGAAAGCCTTTCAAGTAGCTCCTAGATAATTTTCAAGCATGGCTTGATTTACACAAAATGCACAAATCTAAACATCGTGTAAAATGAGATTGCATCTTCTCTCTGTGGGTTTTTTGTTTTCATACATTGAGATAGTGAGTATGATAGTTGTCCGAAAATGGAAAGCAGCAAAGCCGAGGCACGTTAACAGTGTGTGCTGGAAACACTTCCTGCTGCTTCCAGGGAAGCTGTGTCCTTGTGTGTTGGAGCTGCAGAGCCATTTCTAGGCTCTGGTGTCCCCCTTGTAGTGTTGAGGTGCATGTCCCTCGCAGCAGGCAGGGGCCGTGCATGCCACCATGTGACACTATGCCCATTCTTCTGCTGATGGTCAGGAAACCCGCATTTATTCCTTTGTTATTGCTGTCACCCTTCCTTTCATGTCATCTCTTTCCATCTGCAAATAATGAATGCAGTTTTGTCACTTCCCATAGCAGGATAATCTAACGGATAGCGGGGGACAGGAGTTGGTTCTGCTCTAACTTGTTCACGCAGCAATTAACGCAGTGAGGCCTTGGTTAGTGTAACAGCTGCTATTTTAGTGAAGACCGGATGCTTTGCTGTGGACCTCTAGAATTAAAAGAGCCTCTGTGTGGCTCTCAAGAGTTAACAGCAGCAGTAGCTGTCAGGTTCCCATCCTTGTCACACGGAGGGGCAATGCAGCTGAGTGATGGACTGCATTCCTGCACACAATAGCATTGGTACCTGCGGGGCTGCTACGAGGGGGCCAATGAAGGAAAGCACAAGCACTGCAAATTTATCTGCAGTGTGGGAAAAGTATGGTTCCTTGCACTTTCACCCCTGAGCATTCAAATATAGGCTATACTCAACCTGCTTCTCTCTAATTCTCAAGTGATTCTCAAATTGCTTTCCTTTACCCCCACCTGATTTTCAAATCAACTGCAAGATTCAGGATGTGATAGGGAAGGATCTTACATGTTCACAATGAGCTCAGCTTTCCAACTTTTAGCAAGCTAGAAATACACGTTTAAGACAAAACATGGAAGTCCTACAAATCATCAGTGAATGCTCATGTTCTCTTTTTGAGGAAGTACGCTTTGGCTTGCACATCCCTCTCGGTACAGAGTTCCCCAGCAGTCTTGCTGGACAGTTTGAAAGTGATTACCTTGGTAACGCCACTTCCCACGGCCAAAAAAGCTTCAGGCAGCTCTTAGCATGGCCTTTGTGCTCAGTGCTCTTAACAATTACAGTGCAAGTCCCTAATTATCCTGCTTCACAACAACTTTCCTTCTCTCCTGCTGGAGTGCTTGAAAGGGTGAAGTAACTAGGATAAAGCAAGGATTTACATTTCTGAAACTTGTTCAAAATCAAGTACTGACTAAAAACTAAAATGCATTACAAAAGAAAAATGTTTTGATTATCGGTTTCCTGCTGCTACATCCTCCTGTTTAACGCTAGTGTACACACACTCTTCCTTTAAATCTCAGATGGGAATATAAATGTGATGCCAATTAAGATTATAATCATAGAATTACTAGACACAAAAAGGGTGTGACTAGTGTGAGCAAGACCGAGGTCTGGTTTTGTTTTCTGAGTTCCTCTCGTGGTCTTGTGTTTGTGTGTTGAGCATCCAAAACTGTATGGAGGTGAAAGAAACTGCACCTACTCGATGTTGGGTATTAGTTATTCTGCAGCGTCCTAGTCCAAATACTGCTGTCCTGCCTGGTGTCATGGCAAGGAATGTCTTGCAGTGAGTCTGACATGTCCATTTGTCCCAGGATTATAAAGCTGCAATTCCGTAAGGAAAGCAGCAAAGGTGAGGAGATACAAAGGTTGTGACTTTAGCTCAGAGGCAGCAGCAGGATGCCATATGCTCTTCTCAGTGCTGCTTGCCCTGTTTCAAGAGTTGACATCAGACACTTTCTTAATTTAGGTTTGAGACTGTTGTAATTGCTTTGCAGTTGAATTCAAGGACTTAGTAGGGTTTGTTTATTTTTATTAATAGCCTCTGAAGTAGCTCTTGCATCTGAGGAAAATACTTCTGCGTGTAATAGACCATGATGTCCTCTCACGTTTAAACAATTGTGGCAGAACAGATCTACTGGAGATACTCCATTTGGAGAGAAAGCAGGAACCTTTTGTTAGCATGGGATTGTACTGTTTTCATAGGTAATGTCTTGTATTATGACAAAAAAAATCTGTTAGCATTTGTTAGAAAAAAATCCTGCTTGTCTTTACATTATTAGGAAGGCATATGCCTCTGTTAGGGAAGCAAAGTGACTATTAAATGCTTCTTTTGTTGTTGACAGAAATTCCATGTTCAATTGTGATGTGTCAAGTATGAATGTAAAAGATCTGCCATTCCACAATAGCTGTCTACAATATATCTCAGTGACAGTGAAGCCAAATTAATCTGCTGCATGTCGGTCAATATTTGCAATTGTTTAGAGAGTTTCCTTGATGGACATTTATACAAATAGTGGTTCATTGTCCCTTAAGTGGATGTCACCTCCTGAGAGACATAATCTCCCAGGGGGGAAAAACAATCATGGCAAACCTATCATCAGTCCATAGACTGAGGGACATTAATTTTCTTTTTGTTTCACTGTGAATACCTATTCTGTGTATCCAATGCTGGGGTTTTTTGCTTTCTGTAATGTACGACTGCAGTTGTCTAGTTTGTATTATTTCTTAGCAGAATTCGGGTTTGTCACATTTCACACCTCAAATCCTTCACACGCAGCAGAAAGCTACACACATTTTTTTATCTGTGCACAATTGCTATTGGAAATTAACAGTTCTCCCCCCTCCCTTCCTGGTGAAACACAAAATCAAATTTTCAAATCAAGACTGTACAGTTAAAATGGTAAGATACTAAACAAGAACTTGCATGAACTTGGACTAATTCACAATTGCTGTTCACAACTCAGATATAGTATGAAAGGGCCAGCAAGTATGTTCAGCTTATCCTTAGCAGCTTCCTTGTCTTTTCAGGTCTTCTGCCAAATGCTTCTATAGGGCTGACAAGAGCCATCTGTAGTCTTCTGTAACCCAGGCATCTGTAAATCACCAAGCTGTTCAGTATTGAAACAGCAGTGGGTAATATATTTTTGTATGTGAGTATTTATTTAGGAAAGAACAATGTTTAGTCAAGAGGGGGTCTCCCTGTGTGCTTTAGCAAATTTATCTTTACTCTCCTTCGCTAGATTACTCATAGGTTTGACCTTCTGCTTGTCAACCACCATGCTAATATAAGCAGTGGCTTCACATTCCCTTTGAAAACTTATCCAAATAAATGTCTTTGCTCCTCAGTACCTTTGTGAGACAAGTTTTGGTTCTGGCTCTTCTAGTCTTCCATTTTTAAAATTACTTGTGTTAGGAAACCCCTCAAAGGAACTTCTATCTACACAAGTGGATTTTATTTATAGAAGAGTGGAGTTGGTTCCTCTGCAGGAAGGACATATTTCTTCTGTCAGAAACAAAGAAATAAGCAAATTAAACAAGGAAAAGGTCTATTTTGCCATGCTTACTAATTCAAGAAGAATTAAAAGGCAAAGATGAGCAGGGGAAGGGAGATCAGACTTTGATTTGCTGTTTGGCTTCAGTTTGCTAACTGTTTTTTGGCTCATTGTTAGGAAATCCTCTTCCAGTGCCTCTAGTGTCACGAACGAGCAAGGGGAGAAATCCTGGGGTCACATAATGGTATTAACTTCAACCAGTTTGTTACAATGCTCGAGACAGGGACTGACCTTCCATTAGCCAAAAAAAAAAGCCACACAGAGAGAACTGTTACTGCAGTGTTATGCCTGAAAAATGTGTCCTGAAACTATCCTTTCTCTTTTGTGTTGGTGAATGATTCAAGCTTTAGGAGAATTAATTATGTCCTGACAAGCTTGCTTGTCAGTCTGTGACACCAGTAATATCCACTTCTAAGGCAGTTTGTCCTCAGCCTAATTTGCTTGGCCGGCTTTGAGACACACATATGGCCAAGGTTCTTGGGAAGCAGGACTTTGTTGTTACCTGTGCCTGCCTGACTCACCATGTAACACATTATAGGGTTGTGGGTCACTTCTTTCACTGTAGCTTGGCCTTCCCACTCAACCTTCAGAACTTCCAGACACCTGAGGATTATTTCACAAATAGGCTGTGTGAAGGAAAAATCCTGTTGGTAGGAAATCTTATTCAAAGGTGGATGTTTTCTGTGCCAGAGAGGCATGATTTCTGTGTTTCTGTGCCTTGTGATGCTTGGGTTTCTTTTGCAATGATTTTGCTTATGACATTTAATAACTGATCGTTCCTGAAAAGACCCCAAAACTAAAATTAGAGTTAACAGTTGTTTCTTTGTATATGTGTGTCTGTGTGTATGTGACATCAGTTTTGTTTAAAGCTAGTCAGGAAACAACCATTAAACAAAATTTAAAACAAAGCAAAACACGTTTGTGGCTTGATTATATACAGAAGCCTCTGGAGCACAGCAGAAAGTGGCAGAATAAATAGACAAAAATAAAGCTGGATTGAGAAATAATTACAGTAGTATTAGAAAGAAGATTAGTTTACAAAGTAGTACTGTGTTATGCACACAGGACTAGAGTATCCTGTGGTGTTCCTATCATACAAATATGATTGGCTTTGTGGGGCTTGGCTATGTGGGGCTGTCAGTACCTTTGTATCAGGAGCACTAACTCCTGAGAGACAGGAGAATGTAGTTCATTTGAGGTTAACCAGGAAGTCCAGCTGTTGAATTCCTGTGGCCAAAGCACTGGAATTAATCTCCTATTGCAGTGCTGGTGGACTCCTCTGCATTGCAACTCCTTGATATATAGCAGAATAGTTCTGCAAGTTGCCAGATTTTTGGAGGGTGACATGGCACATTTAGAGTGACCCCTGCAGAGGGTGTTTGGTCCAGTTTGTGCTAGCAGGTAGGGCTGGGGGGGGAGTTAGTCTGCAGCTGGCTGTAGGAATCTCTGGAGTGGGGTTGATAGTTCAGCCCCTGAATGCCCATTTCCTGAACCTAATCTCTGCTCATCTGCAAGAAACTTTGTTGCCACTGCAGCACCAAGGATTGCTCTGATTACTAACATCACTTTGGGTGGGCCTGATTTCAGAAATCCCTCTTGTACAGCAGGTAAAATTTTACCGTTTTTAGGACAGTCACAGTTGAACAAAAGTAATACTAGAAGTGCTTTATAAACTACAGTAACAACTTTTTCTCTTGCTATTACTGTTTTCTGAAGCTCCTCATTAACAGTGAGAAATTCACATTGCAGCATATTAGTTCATGACTCATCCCAGGATATACTATCTATTGAGTTGTGGCCCTAGATGAGGCAAAGAGGTGTCTCATAAGTGGTTTTTATCAATAAACTAACTCAAAGATACTATTCCTACACTTCATCAGTGCTGTTTGTTCCATTTGCGCTCCACCTCTGCTATTAAAGTGGACACCGACGGCAAAGAATTTTGGGCAATACCCAGTTTCTGGTATTGCTTGGATGCCCATAATGTTTCTCTGCAATGCAGCCTCAGGGATTGTCGTATCCCCCACCCAGTGGCTTGCAAGGAATGCATTGGATAATGACAAACTGCAGTGCACTGTGCTTAGAGAGCTAATGAGATGCTTTGTTCTTCAGCCTTTCATCTACACCCTTCATGTACAGAAGTGGAGTTTTAACTGGCATTATACACATCTAAAAGGAAGTGAATTTCTGATACAACTGTAGGTATTAATATCCTAACCATAATGATTTTATTATGTCATCCAAGCTCAGCATCACACTGTCCTTGTAAGGTAGAAAATTACCAAAGGGAATTGAGGGTGCCCTTCTGAAAGGGTGTCATAAAGATACTATGACTTGTTAGAAGGAACAAGGGTGTGATACATGCACAGACATGGTTTTAGAAGCATCTCCTTGACACTAAGCACATCTATTGAATGCTAAGGCTGCCTTTCTAGAAATTGAATGCATCCATATGATAAATGGGCAGGAAATACAATTTCAATCTTGTCCTGTTTTGCTTTTCCTATGTATTAAAAAAACCCCCAAAACCAAACCACCCAAAACAAGCTCTCATCATGCTACTTACAAGGCTGTTATTTTCAGACCACAACTTGGGGTGGGAATGAATGGGGAAGATACACGTTTTGACCCTTGTAAAAATGATCTGTGGCCTAATGCCATCAAAGTGGAGCTCAGCTTTTGAAAAAGTTGAGCATTGCTATCCGTGTAAAAGGATGCTGTTCTGAGTGCTATAAAATACACCAACTTGCTCAGGTTGTCTCTTCTATTGTATTGACTCTTATTGTATTTCATCACTGCTCTGATCATCCTGTGGTGGTAAATGAAGTGATACAGATAATACCTGATATGTTCTCTTTCACTGTTCTCTTGCAGGGAGAGAAGTGTATGTGGTGAAATGTTTTATTTGTTTGGGGATTTTTGTTTCTTTTTTTTTACCTGTCTATATACAGGCTTGCACCTGTTGCTGTGCACTTGTGCTGAGAGGTCAGTATCTAGGAAACAGCCTGGATTGTGACATTTCACAATCTGTCTGATTCTGGAGATAAGTCTCTTCTGCCCAGCTCAGCCTGCTGCATAGTGTTGCTTTTGCCAGAAGAGCAAAACTGGCTGCAGAGCTCTTGAGCTCTTAGCAATGCTGGGTAGTAGGTAGTGGCCCAAACTGAGGTTCTTTTGATTATGTTCTACATTGCCAAAGAAAAATCTCAACAAACTAACTTTCTTTGCATGTCCGAGTCAAACTTCTCTGCTTCCCTCCAGATCGATACAAATTCAATGGGTTTATTTCTTTGCATTACTATACCTTCTCTTCACCCTATCCCTTCCCCATGTGAGTCATGTGGCAACAAAGGATGCTGCCTCAAGTACAGATGTTCTGAAAGAAGAGTGGCTGTTTGTGTCTGCTACAACTGCAGGAAAATGTTAGTGTTTCTTCTTACCCCCAGCACTTTTCAGTTCCTCCTGCTCCTCTGTTGCACTGCCAGGCAGCGCTCTCTTACCAAAAAGTAATTTAAATGCAGTGTAAATAACATGAGTGGTACCAGTGCTTGGACATGAGTGGGAGATGGGGTAAAGGATGGAGGCTTCTGCCTTCTGGTAAATTTCTGCATGGAAACTGATCTGCAAAATTTGTTAGCTGCTTGGAAAAGCTCTCCTGTGTCTGTTGCTGCCTGCCTGTATTATCAAGATCTGGTTTTGGAAATCAGTGCCAATGCTTTTGGAGCAGTATTTCAAAGTGATCTAGAATCTGTGTGTAGGGTGTGATTTTGCTTCAACTATGTTGCAGACACATTAGTGCAGATTAAGTAGAAGAAGATAAAAGGGAAGTTGATGCAATCATATTTGCAGAACAATAGAAGTAAGAGTGATCAAAGGCAAGAAACAGCTGGGTCACTTTGCTGGAGTACTCCTGACACACAGCACTCTTACTTTGAGCTGCTCTTAGCAGTTTTCCAGTCTCTTTGGAGCAGGAGTTGGAAGCATGGCCAAGGAAGATGTTTCACCATTATACGTTAATTTTTATTTACTGCTTGACAGCTGAGAACCAAAGAGTAGAGCCTGTTCTTTGATACCTGGCTGACTTATTACCTCTTTAAAGTTCTCTCATCAGCAGGAGTTATGCTTCAGCCAGACGTGAGATCCAAGATACTGAATGCCTCTTTGGTGTGTGATGGATCTTTTGAACCTACTAAAGCCAGAAGCACCACCAAACTTCCAAATAGTTTGTAGAGTGTATAATGGCCTAATTGAGAAAATAAGAAAGGGAATAACAGTGAAACATCCAAGACTTACAGATGCTCCTTGTTGAACAAATGGTGCTACCTGGCAGCACCTCAGGTTTCCTCTCTGCAAAAAAGGGGGTCATTACCCTCATCTGTATAATACTTTGAGGCTGACAGCTTAAGGGGACCAGGGATTGGGGCCTCCACTACCTCTAATAACTGCTTTCTAATTGGATTATTTACTATTATTGTTGTGTCACTGTTATGTCTACATAACATTGTAACATACACTGCTATAATATGATAAGTTTATTTATACAATTAAACACTTGTCACCAGAGGTTTAAGTTGCAGCTTGAACGTGCTGGTATACTGAGACAATGTAGAAACTTCCTTGTGACTTGCTGTGGCACAAACCCATTGCTGTCCTGGATTTTAGTGAGGATTATTTAGTGAAGTGATGATGTGCTCTGAATTTGAGTAGCTGATCTGTTTGTTTTTTCAGGAGCAGTGTCCTTTGAAAATTCAGATGTACATGTGTTTAGATGTCTTTCTACCAGCTAAAATGAGTTTGGCTTAATGATAGGTTCCTATAGTCAAGACCAGACCAGCAGGTATTGAATAGACTGGTAAAAAACACTTGAAGAAGTGCCAAATGTTATAACTTAAGAGAGACCTTGAGGTTAAGAAGGAACTCACTGTTTACTCAGACATTTCCTTACAGAAACTGTGGAAGTCAGTAACTTTTGCAAGAAGGAAAGGATTGATGGGCAAAGGTGAAATGACATTGGTGAAAGCTGAACTACTGCTTGATTTATGGTAGCCACCCACAGCACTCTGAGCACCAAGTGCTGCTGAGGTGTGATACTAGTGTTAGCCATAGAAACGTGTGGATGGTCTGTTTCTGAGCTGGAAATCTTATCAGTTTTCTAGATGCTGTCATTTTCTCTGTCCAGGGAGTTTGCTCCAGGAGGAAACTTGTATTGTTTTGACTAAAGACTAGTGCCCAAAGGGAGACAAAAAAACCCCTTTTCTCATCCAAGATGTATGTTTTGTAGTAGATTTGTTTTGTGACAGTTGGTTAGTGTGGTGTTTTTTCTTAATCTCATTTTTTACTATTATTCTCCCTAGCTATTTTGAATGGTGTTTGGAGATGTTCATTAGTTATGGCAGTGTTGTCATTTCAGATGGGTTTGGTGAGGCATCCAGCATGTTAGTGCCTGTGAGCTGGCTGTCTCCTGCTCTAGTCTGTCATAGGAGTCTGACAACACTCTGTCATAGGAGTAAAAAGATTTACCTCCCCCCACCTTAGAAATCTGCTGAGTAGGTCAGTTTGACTTCTTTCTTTCCTTGGCTTCCTTCCTTCCAGCTTTAATTCTGCCGAGCCCTTGAAATACACAAGAGATGGTATAATACAGTTTCACAGAACGAAAAGAGAAGTGAAATGATGTGTCAATGTTCAGGAAATAAGTAAGGCTAGATACAAAAAAACCCCTCCTTAATTACCAGAGCCTGTCTAGGAGAGCCAACACAATCTCTGTCAGCTCCTCTCTCTATCTCTTACCATTTCTTTCCCATACACATTTAAGAAAGTTTTGGGACTGTGTGTTTCCTGCTGCACTGCTTGATCTCAGTTTTCTTCTGTAATAACCAAAGTGGTTTGAGATTTCTAGGTCATCTTAGCTATAACCTGCCTTTTAAATTTGTTTAGCTACAGTTTAAATACCAGCCAAACTGAGTCAGAATTGTTACTTACCATGACTGCTTCTGACTACCCTCAGCTTCTTTCTTGTGTGGGGTAATAGAGGTGCTTGAAATAAAAGTCTAGTAATGCAATTTCCTTTCTCGTTAGATTTCATACCTGCTCTTAACCTGTTCACCTCCTCAAGAGCAGTATCTGGGAAGCCACGCTTCCGGTTTCAGATTAAAAACACTTCAGAGATTACTTCCATAGCACTGGAAGGTAATGAAAGAACTTCTGTTGCACAGGTTGCCAAAAGTGTATTTAGCAGATATGTAAGTATCATTTTGCAAAAGAAACTCAATGTGGACAGAAGGAGGAACAAACCCTTGTTGCCAAGACTGTAGTTGGTTTCCAGACTGTGGACTGATCACTGGTGGTGTGGAAGGGTTACTTAAAGGTAACAGATAGTACTATTTTTCTGTCAGTAGTGTCCAGAAAATTAACTGTATGTAATCTGACAGTGTAGGTGTGAACTAGATTCATCCAATTCAGAACTTCTGTCTGTATACACACTCATTCCACAGTTGCATTCGTTTTGAATGTGGGATGCCTGACACATCCCTATCTCAAATGAAAACTACAAGATAAGAATCGGGGTATGCAGCAGTTAAGAAGAAAACAGGATAGAGTGCAGCTATCATAAGCTCAGAGCATGTCAATCTGAGCAGAAAATAGGTACCTAAAGCTATAAAAATGCCTGATCAACCCTGAGTCTCAGACTCAGAGACCCGCAAGTGGGTCTAAATATTTCAGTGTAGGGATTTCTAGCCACTCTTTTTAGTAATTTCCAGATGTCTGAAATTGTTAATGAATTTTTATGCTTGGATTTTGGCTGCACAATGGGGAATATACTGATTTTATTTATTTATTTATTTATTTGGTCAGTTAAATGTGCTTTTCTGTTTCAGAGTGTACTTGTCTGAATTTGTGTACCTTTTTAAGGCATAAAAATGGCTTCATATTTAAATGGCTTTCTTCCATGCTAGTCTGCTACTTTGCTTGGCTCCTTAGTGGCTCTTGTTCTGAGGGCAGAAAAGGAAGGGATGAAGGAAATCTCTGTTTTATGCTCAGTTAGTTATCCAAATCCACTTTGCTTTGCCTAGCAGCTTCATGTTTTTCACTAGCAAGATCCCTCAATCATAATTTAAGTGATAATTTTCAAGAAGTGTTTTACAGGCAACTTTTGCATGTCATTTTAGTGATTCTTCCATCAATCTTAAATTACATTCATAATCTGGGAAAGAAAATTGTGCCACTGAAGAGCTCTTTTATACTTCTGTAGTATAAATGTGACATCACTCTTTCAGTGTTTGTGTTGTGGTGGGTGGGGTTTTTGTTGTCTGGGTATTTTTAATACTTTGCTGAAGTTTAGCAGAAGGAGTATAAACAAGGTTCCTAGGTAATGCAGTTCAGTGTTTTACTGCAGTGATTAAGATAGTGCTCTATCATGTCTGACTGTATTGCTCACTGATTTCCTTTAATTCCCATATGTGAATTCTTATCATACCCTTTGCCTCTTCCACCTTCTACAATTAGCTCAGCTAAACTAAAGATAAAGTTTCTAGAATCAACCATATTCTGTTTCGTGATTGTTCTAAAGAAAAATCAGAGTCTCTTTCATTGCATGTTTGGGGCACCTCAAATAAATAGCAGGTCAAATTTCTAATCTATTAGCTCTTTGTCTGCCATGGTATGCACAGTTAGTCATGAAATATTCATGCAATTCAGAAAAAAGCTTGGGGGGAAGGCAGCTCCTGAAATGAAACCATAGTATCATAAGGTCAATCTGGTTGCTGCTCTTAGATTCAAGCACAGGTCAAGCCTTTCATCCTAGAAACTTTGCCCAGGAATTATTTACTTTCAGCTGTCAAGCTTGTTAAATGATTACCTAAGTCAATAGTGTGCATTTTCTTTACTCACTGGAAGATTTTTATAAATTACTTTTTCCCTAAAGGATTAAATTTTTACAGTACATGGCTCTCTATATGTAAGCTTTTCACAACAGTCCTAATCCAGCTTCAAATTAAATCGTTTGGCAACTCCTGTTGGCTTCAGCATAGCACCAGTCTGTCTTTGTGCATTGGAAGAAAGCACATTGAGTGGCATATAGTTATAAGATTACTAGGTTTAAAAGAATATGAAATTGCATATGCGCATAAACACAAAACACTAGATGTACTCTAGTTGGGTTCTTACCTCATCTCCACATCCAGTGCTGGAGAATGAACAAATGCACGATGAAAGAGGAGATAATCTACATTTTAAATATAAAGAAGAACCTGTGTTAAACCTATGCTAATACTGTGTTCATTATTCTAATATCAGAGTACTTTCTTCAGTGTACTAGTGACATAAACCTTTTTTTTTTCTGTTCTTGTACTTCCTCATCAGCATGAACAACGTGTAAGGAAGGTTTCAGTTTGAGGTGATTTTTCCTCTTTAAATGCATGTAGGTATTAGGGAAGGTGAGAATAATAATACTGGAGCAAAAAGTGACAAAGTTGGCTCCAAGGCTGATTGAAGGAAATTAGTTTCAGGGATACAGACTGATGCTTGTAGAAGCTTGCATTGTTTTCCATTATGTCAGGTGAACAAAGTGTTGCCTGTCACCTTAATTTCAGCACCTCATTTATTTTGATTAATCTGGTTCAGAGTTTTGGAAACTGCAGATTGGCAGCTGAGACCCTGATTTTGTATTTGTTGGCCAGTATGTTGTACTCTGAGGATGCACACTGAAGTATCTTGTTGCACTTGCAGGCATCTAAATGCATCTGGTATTTTGACACAGTCAAAGACAGGAATGACTCTCTAGTTCTGGCTGGAGAGTCAGACTAATCAGAAACATTGACTGAGGACACAAAGTTGTGGAGTTGTAGGGTTGTTGTCTAGAAAGGGAATTTAGACCAGCATCCCTCTTGAGGGAGAATGATTGCCATTGGGCCAGCTCTAATTTTGTCTGGCTGCATCCTGAAAACCTCCAAGGATGATGATTTAACCTCTTCTGCGTTTTCCAGGGTGTCTTCCTGATGGAGACTCTTTTTTTCATCCCCAAATATCCAGCCTGAATCTCCCAAGCCTCAATTTCCAGTTGCAGTTTGTTGTCCCATGTTACACTATTTGTTACTAAAGGAAGAGTTTAGCTCCATCATCTTCACAACATAGCCTATAGCTAAGTCTAGACCAAACACAAAGGACAATATATTTCTCAGGTAAATTTTACTGTAGTAGAAAATATATTTTGTGGCAAGTGCCACATATACACATTACCAGTGGCTGTTGAAGCCCATGAATCATGGTAGAATAGAAGCGTGATCCATAAAACATTGAATTTCCACTGGCAGCTATCCAGTGTTTTTCTTGAACAATTTAATGCTCCACCCTGTAGCAGGATACCCTGCCCAGCAGCAGGGTCAGGAAGTGATACATGGATTTGTTTTTTGAATAAGAGCCTTCACTGGCATGAAAAAAAAAAAAAAGGAAAAAAAGGGAAAAAAATATTCTAAATCCAGCTGCCTTTGTACATCCTCCAGCGGAACTGACACATTCCCATAATGTGTTCCTTTTTAGTTAAGGGTATGTGCAATCCTTTGGTCTAACACGCTAACATTAGAGATGGAGGAGTTATGGGGAAATGGAGCTGGTATTGGGACCAGCTACATTGTGTTATTTCTAAAGAATTGTGAAGTTAAGCACCTTCACATTATCCATTTTTCAGGTAGCACCTGCAGTGTTGTTGCTGTGACGTTTATGGCAAAGTATAAAGTAGTTCCATAAAGTGTCCAAGAGTCAGAATAGAAAGGATTTGCTGCACAACTTACCCCACTGGCCTGGTGATTTGATATGTTTATGGCCTACCCTAAATTCTGAAGAGGTAAATACAGTTAAGATTTACATATTCTGGAGTGTTACATCTATCTTAAATTACTACTATTAAAATGCTAAAGTAACACCATTTGCAGTGTGTGCTGCTCTTAGGAAGAAATGTGTGCTGGTCAAAGAAATGATACTGCTTTTTTAATGGGACAGGCAGTGTTTCTTTCTTGTGCCATCCCATTAACTGTGCCTTACAGCAAGCCATCAATGATTTTGTAATACGGAAGTTATGATTTTTTTTTAATGGGAAATGCCATTTTTGTTGCCAGGATGTGGAAAAAATATATAGTACACTTTGAAAAGATGATTTTGTATGTAGTTATACAATCAGGATTTCCTTCAAGAAAAGGCAGGTTTAAGACACTGCAGAAGAGCTTGTTTTATAACTGTCGACTCAAGTGCCGTTGATTTTAGAAGGGCTGTGCCTGCTGTTTCTCTGCACAGTCTTCTGCCATGACCATGAAGTAAAGACCAGGTGCTGGTCAGCCCATGGAGGTCAAAATGCCAAATGCTCTTCTCTTGCACATGCTCCTGGCTAGTGGCTGCATCAGTCCTGCTGCTGGGGAGGTCACAGGGACCTGCACAACAGTCCCTGTGGGAGCCTGTGATGCTCACCTCATGGCAGCGTGGGATGCTCCCTCCGTGGGCGCTGCTGCTGGCACAGTGTGCCCCAGGCCCTTGCATGCTCTGCTGCACAGGGCTGGATAGATTCCTCTAGTAAAAAATTGCAGATTGAAAAACTAATTATGCAGTTCTGTCACACAGTGAGTTCTAAAAGGAATGTTTTGGGTATTGTCTGACAAGCATATCCTGCGAAGCCAAAATGAGGTGCAGCCTCCTTTCCTGTAGTAGCTTTTATTCTACCTATGCAGGAGGGCATCTCTACTTCTATTTCAAGTTCTGTTTAAATCACTTGGAGATATGCTGCTGTGGGATGCAAACTTCCAACTCCTCTTGGAGGCACTGGGAGAATTGCTGGTGCACCTGTGCAGAAAATTTCTGCCTCATTACCCTGTAGAATTAGAAACCCACCATGCATTGTCAGGGATTTGTGTATTAATTATTGCATTATTGTTGAATTTGGTCCATGGTGACATATCTATAAGAAAGCATTAAACCTACAGATGAAGAGAGGAGCACAGCTGATTAATGATTGTAATGGTTATTATGGATTTGTGGTTGGAATCTGGAAAGGTAGCTAACTCACACACTGGTACAAAACTCATTGAATATTCCTATGTTTCACATCCTTGCCTTGGATGATTTTTCTCCATGTGTCTTTTTTAAAGGGTGAGGATAGTAAAATATTGAACTTGGGAATATAAACCTGTGTAATCAATTTTTGATGTTATTACAGATATTTAGAAATTGGTCTTTAATCTGTTCTATATTGGCCCAAAGGCTGGGTCTAAAATCAAAGCTTCACACTGTATATGAGAAAGATGAGCTCCTTTTCCAGCTTTTCTACTGATCTACAGATTATTGACATGGCTGAGATCTTTCCAGTTTTACGATATCTAAAATAAGAATAATAATATAAATAACTGATTTCCTTGGCAAGGTGTTTTGACAATAATGAATGTAAAGACTTTTTAAGAGCTGGGTTTTTATTTTCAGAGAAATATTATGTACAAATGGTCTTTATTTGTCACTGAATGAACATTTTATTTGTAAATTTTGTAACTTTTCTTTTTCCACTGAAGGAATAATTTTCATTGACAGTTTTCAAAATGTATTTCATTTTAGTCATGAGAATACTTTTTTTTTTTTAATGTGCTCCTGCTGGATTCTAGTCAGTACATGTTTTCCTGTACTTAGGTTTTAATTTAAAGAATAACAATGGAGACAGCAGGTGTGGTGATTGATTGACTAGTTAAGTGCTGATGTCTTTAGGAGGAGTTAAGGCCATTTTTATAAAATTGAAAATGAATGAAAATTATAAGGGGGTGGATTTTTGTTTAGTGATTGAGATAGCTTTTGCTGTGTATTGTTAGAAAATGAATTTCCTGCACAGTAGCAATTAGATTTCTTGAATTATATTATCATTCTATTCAGTTTAATATTATAGTTGTCACTTACATAACGAGCCTTCTGTATGCAGCTCTGATCCACTGAGCCTTGTTATTTCACACTGGGAACATGAAATAAAGAAGTATCTACATCTGGATTTCCCTGCATGTCTAATAATCAGCACAGTAAGTTTTCCAATCTAAATGATGGAATCGGCATGATCTCTAAATGGCAAAAGATGTCCTTTCTGCTGACTACCAGTGAGCAACACCAGCTCTCGGGAGGCACATTTTAATTTTTGATGCTTTGTTTCTGCTTAGAAATTCCCACATCCACACTGACTCGCATTGGGAAATATCCACAGTTTTATGGCTTTATTTGCTCAGATTAGTGCATTAGTGTTTAATTTTTTACTTAGCTTGTACACAAAATATAAGCCAATGTGTATCTTTAGCATGAAGACATATAAACAGAGTAGGGAAAAAGGATCATGAGAAAGGGTATTACAAGTTTATGGTAGGGGAGGTTTAGCATGTAGTTAGTTAGTGCTGTGCTACCTGTGCCTTTTCTTGAACAGATGGTTAACTACCTTTCCTTTTGGGGAGGCTTCAGATTTGTTGTCGTTGGGAGTTTTGTAGCCTCTCACCCAAGTCATGCCAATAAAGGGAAATAGGTCAGTTCCCAAGGAGCTAGTGGGAAGAGGAACTGATGTGGGCAGGTTGCCCAAAAGCTTCGGCTCAAAGCCGGACGGAACTGTGTGCTGTGACACACACGATTTTCCAGGACAGCTGGGATCAGGGAACTGAAACTACAATAGCAGGAATGGAAATGTTTTGGAAAGTGCTTTCCTAGAACAGAGTATGTCCAGGGCCAATGAAGGATGCCGGTGCCCCTTGAAAAATCCTGAAGAATGAGCCCATTTAATTTGACCTGTAGATTGGTACTGGACTTAGGTAGGTCCTTTCATAAGTTGTAGGTGCAAATGACAGTAAAATGATCCCCAATTCCATTCTCCGGACTTAAAAAATTCCCCACATACATCAAAGCAAATTTGTAGTCTTTTTTTGTAATGTAGCTGTTTGACAGAAGTCCATAAAAGAAATGAAAGTAGAGGTTGGGGTTTTCTTTTTTGCCAATACACCATGCTTGCTCAACATAGCAATATCAGAGCATCTGAAACACTAGGTTCCTGACAATAGCTCACTTCCCAGCCAGCTCCAAACCCACTCTGATGTGTTTCCTGTTATGGCAGTGCCTGGTTATTTGCTTTTCGTATAATTTCATTGCATGCTTAATGAAATTATGCTTGTTAGAGACTGAAAATGCACACCAGTCTCTATCTGGTATTGTTTCAGATGATCCATGGAGTTTCTCTTTGGTTTGTACCCAAATGAAATTGTGCCAGTTTTCTGTATGTCTGCAGTGGTGCAGGACCCAGCTGCCCTGCATGGTCAGAGCATTCAAAAGCCTGGTATGTCCCTCACTTGTGATAGGAGCTCTGCAGGAAAAACAGGGGTGAGGGGACTTTGCTGTCTGGCAAATACTTAGGCATCTCTCCTCCTTGTTCATGTGGTGGAAAGTTGGAGAAGCACCTAAACCTCTGAAGGGGACCATGACTGTGAGCTGAAGGGTCCGTCCATCTGCTCTGGCCAGGGCTGGTCTCTCAGATAGACACACCTTCTCCCCAGCCTGTGTCAGGGGTCTGGTGGTGCTTTGCAGACACCTCCTTCAGGCACCTAGTTGCCTGTCACAGGCTTAGCCTGGTTGGTTGCCTCCTCATGCACCAACCAGCTGGTTGATGCTGGAGGTAGACAAGAGATGAGTTCAGCTGCAGCATGAGGGATTTCAGGAAAATCAGACACTGGGTTTGAGGCTTGGCTTGGGCATTAAAGGTAACACTGTTTGCACTTGAGGAAATAGGCTTGTCGGCTTCAAAGGCAGCAACTTAGTCACATTATCTGCAAAAGGTTTTCTGTGTTTCTATGAAGAGCACATGACTGTTTGGAAAGGGGGAAGTTGTGAGGGCTGGTGTGTAGCTAAAAGGAATCATTTAAAAGTCCATGGCATCCCTGCCAAAGCAAATCAGATGTTTTTCAGATGTTGTTGAAGAATTATTGGTTAGATGAGCTATTCCTGATAGAGGGATGACATCCTCATGGACGTGAAGACTAGTGACTACGAATCAAAACGAGCAGAATGTTCTTCCCTAAGTGTGGTACAGAAATATTTTTCAAATCAAAGGGCCATTTTGTTAAACCAGCTAGTTTGGACTTCATGTTCCACAGTAACTCCTTGTTTAGCAGCAAATGTTTTTTAGGGTAAAATTACTGCTTCATTCATGTCTCCTAGACTTATATGAATAAACCCTTTCCATTTCACCTACTTGCCTTGCAGCAAAATTGCCTCATTTTAGGCTTTTTAAATAAATGTGGGTTGGAATGAGTGTTTAATTAAATAATAAGAACCTCTGTTGCTCAACTGTTAAATAAAGATCAAGCTCTGTTTGGCTGCAAAAACGGTTCAGATATTGCTTAGCAAAACATACCTTATTTTTATAAAGGCATCTGGTATTTCTGGACACAAGATTTTCTGCTAACTACAGCTGCCAGTTTCTTTGAGTGGTATTTTTATTGTCTTTCAAGACTTGCTAAGCTGCCACCTTGGCTTGATTTATGTCAGTAATGAAAACCAATGGTTTGGAACAAGGTATAATCAGTCAGTTTTTCATGCGTCCCTTCACTAGCTGTTGTCTATCTTAACTTATTTTGATCATATGTTTCTGAAGAGTAAGTGTCCCCATGGTGTTGAGCAGGTGTTGCCTTTTCAATTTTATCCTTGTTAACAATTAATCCCTTTTCACAGTTCTTTCTATAGGTGACCTGGGGTACACATTTCTCAGTTTTGTGTGTGCATGTCCAAGGAAAGAAAAAGAACACACTTCAATTTTTATATCTGTTTCATGTTCTACTTTAGCTCATTGTAAACAAGGAGTAATCTCTTAAATTCAGCTCCTTGTATGCAAGAAGGAATAAACACAAAAAGATTGAAATAATTTATTCTGTAGGATGGTGCTTAGTGATAGATCTTTGCAAGCAGATGCATATTTCTTTTGGTAGTTAGTGGAGTCTTTTTTTTTCCCTCCCTTGATCTTAATAAATAATTAAGAACACAATGATGAATCCGTGTTGCATGAATGAAATTATATTGTGATAAGGAACATTAAGCAAACTGTATTTCAATTTTTTTTCTACATTCTTGTTCAAAGTAGATTCTAGCTCACGTCCTTTAAAATTATTTTCAGTGTTTGTCATTCATATCTAGAAAGTATAGCAGTCCTCCAAAACTTGTGTGGCTGTTTAGTTGCCTACACATCAAAAACATTGCAAATTCCTGGCATTTGGAGTATGTGACTTGGGCTTGCAAATCACAAGGTTGTCTTAAAAACCTGTACCTTTTAAGAGGTGTTTTTTGGTCACAGCCCTCATAAAGCACCTCTTGAGAGATGTATACCATATTAGCATATTGCTGGGTTTGTCTTACACCCCTAGACATCCCAAGGCTGCTTTTGCCTATTTTCTTATAATGAGTTTTCTGAATCCTAATCCAGTCTATCACATGGGAGTGATCTTTGTGGTCTGGCCACATGTTACAAGGTGGCCCAACACTTTCCCACTTGGCTCTGTGCCTCCTTGTGCCCTTCCTCTCTCCAATGTCCTCTGCCTGGGAACACGTATTGGCTAGAACACTTAGCATGGAGCTTGAAACATTTGCAAATCTATTTTCTGCAATTATTGCAAGAAACTGTGACAAACGGAAGTAATCTCATGCAGTTTTCTAAAGCTCAGGACTCGTGAGCTTTCTCAGAGCTAAGGTCAGAGTCTGCTCCTATGACCTGGATTCTGTTTTTCCCTATTGGTGCAATCTGAGTCATGAAGCCAGCCTGTGGACTTTACCTAGATTCTTGTTTAAACTTCCTTTAAATTAGCCTATGAGACTAAGAGAGTAAACTTCATGTGATAGCCATGTGCCCAGCATGTGTGTTAAATGGCTGAGATACTTCAACAAGACACTGCTTAACTATCACTTACCTGGAATTTACGTCCCAGTGACGTCTGGTACCAACTGGAGGAAACTCTTGGTAACGCTGTTACGTGTTATTTGCGACAAAATCACACTTAAAAATGAGGTTAAAAATAAAGTAGCAAATAATAGGTATGAAGAAGAA
Source organism: Gallinula chloropus (assembly GCF_964237585.1). NCBI lineage: Eukaryota > Metazoa > Chordata > Aves > Gruiformes > Rallidae > Gallinula > Gallinula chloropus. The sequence goes on from NC_140090.1 coordinate 22,245,915, forward strand.
TTTTAATGACCTTCCTGAAGATTTTGCTGCTTTCTATGTAAATCCTTTTTCTTTCTTGGAACTTGCTGATGTCCATGGTTTTGATGTGGGTTGGTTTTTTTTGGCCCCCCCCCCCCCCTTTGAATAGGTGAAAACTGGTTTAAAAATATTTTCTTGTTTCCAGAAATATTTTATCCTGAGAGTAGTTGCAAGTCCATGTTCAGTAAATTGCCAGGGTTTTCAATCAAGGACAAAAACTCATACCAGCTAGACTTTTCTGATAAAGAACTTTATCTGTACTTCAGCTTTCTCTTTTCCTGCTTAGATTATTTGTGGCTCAGATGAGTCATCTTCCAGCATGGGTGGTTACCAAGTTTCATCTCACATAGGACTCTACCCCAAAGTCTCTTCATCAGCCACTTGTTTGCTTAGCAGGACCAGGACTCACTTGGATACAAACTTTCAATTTCCTTCTCTGAACTTGCCTTTTGCATATGTTTTGTCAATTGAAATCTTGTTTAGAGTTAGAATATCAAAGAGCTGGCATTTTTTCATAGCTGAATCTAGAAACCAAGCCAAGTGGGAAGATAGCAACATATTTTCTCATCATTCCTGTCTACTCTCCCTTCCAATTGCAAGAATAAAGGCATAGGTGGGGAGAGGCAAACGAAGCCCAGAAATTATTGTCGTGATCTGATCCTCTAGGGAAATTATCCCCTGCTTTGTCATTAGTTCTACTGAAAATGTAATGCCACTAATTGCTATTGTAGGGAAAGTCAGATCTCATCAATCAGTGACCTAGGCCAATAGAAGGCTTCAGTTTAAGGCTGTGTTCTTTGCCCTGCTCCACTAATGCTGTTAGTAAACTTTCAGTACCACACTGGAAAATAATATTTGATAAACATGGGCTAAATAACTTGTTTCATGATGACATTCAGCATAACCTTGAGATAAGTAGCAGGATGTGTAGCACTTTGCTCACAGTACAGCCTGTTGCATAAACTACAGAACAAGTTACTTCTATCTCTTCAGTAAATAACCTTATTTTAAAAATATTTAAGGATTTAAAATCAAAGAACAGGTTGAGAGTGTGAGAACTGGTGACATAAATATTTGAACTTAAATTTGAACTTAAGTTCTTTCAATACTTTCACATACTACTTCCCCCCCCCTTTTTTTTTCTTCAAAGACTGGCAAAGGGAGAGGGAAAGCACAACCTTGAGGAAAAATTTAATTTGGTCAGACTTTGGAGGACTGTTTTTGCTGCTGTTGCTGGTTTTGTGGAGTTGTTTTTGTTTGTTGGTTTGTGGGTTTTGTTGTTTGTTTTTTTTTTTTAATTTTCTGAGCACTCAGGTAGTTGAGAACTGTGATAAAGCTCAGATGTGGATCCAAACCTTCCTGCAGTTTTAGAATAGTAAGATAGATTCTGCACTGCCTGTGGTGCCCTTCTTAAGCTGAATGTTACCTACTTCACCTTTCTTCCACAGCCACCTTGCAAGGTATTTCTTTCACTGGCCTCAGTGCTTTAGGGAAGTAGGTGTTGTACGAAAAAGGGTGTTAGTTTTAATGCAAACTCAGCTAAAATGGGAAACAAAACACAACTACGTGCCAGCAGTGCTGCCAAAGCACTGAAGTATGCAGTGTGCCCAGACTGCGCTTCTCAGTCGGTCTGTCAGGTGTGTGTTACCAGCTATGGATTTCGTTTGTTTTCTGCCATGAACGCCTTCCTTACAATAGACTGCTGGTGTTCCAAGGCTGGCAGTTCACCTTGGGGCGATCCATTGATAACTGGGAGAAGGGAAAGCCCATAGCTGGATGAAAAGGAGGAGCTTGTTAACGTGCAAAAAAATGAGCTGAGTGAAAGCTGCATAGCTGAAATCTTCTAATGTGGGGCAGTAGTAGGTTTTATTTTAATCAAAATATATACATCTGAGAAAAATACATTTTCTTGGGCCTGTCTCTTGTGGCTGGCCAGTATTTCAGGATTGTTACACTGTAAATGATCATGAAGTGTGCACTGCTGGAGTGATATAAACATACATTTTTTATGTACTGAACACACAGGATACTACTAGTTATAAGGAATAAAGTCCTGATTGCTTGAAACCAATGGTAAAAATCTTTCTTGACTTTTAGGGGGATTAAGATGTTGCCTCTTGTTTGAGAATATCCCTAAAGAAAGACCAGTGCTTGGCTATCTCCCTCTTCTGATATTATGATCTGGCATGCATATCATGGAAGATGTGAGTGTAAATGAACCTCTTCTTGTTTCTTGCAGCAGTGCATCTTCCTTGCAACAAAGTTCTCATCTTGGTGTGATGTTGCTGTGAATTCTTGCTAAAGGTATGTGTCGTCATGCACAAGGTAGAAAACCAATATTGTAGCATGACAGGATGGATTTTCTGTGGGTTCAGTATCAGAGAGCCTTGGAGACTCAGACAGCTTAGAAAAATGTACAATACCTCTAGTTTGAAACAGTTATCTAGAAATATGTGCTTTCTGTTCCTCTGCTTCCCCAGAGGAATTTTGCTGCTTTAGACAGGCTTTAACAGTTCTGTACTGTATTTAAAAACAGCTATGTTTGGCCTTTAGCTATTTGTGCTTCAGCTATTTCAGGACACTGCCTTTACTTACAAGTTATTCACTTAGCTTTTTTATTGAATTAACTTTATTCTAGAGTTCCTTGTTTCTGGGTTTCTAACTTCACAGTGGCAAGTTGAATGTGATTTTACCGATACCTTCATTTGCTTTGAAATATTTTGAAACTGTGTGTTGACAGTCTTTGCTATTAATGTGATTAAGAGGACACAGTTCTACATACAACTCATGTAATGATGTTGTATCTAGTAATTCTTGTATAGTTTCAAATGGTAGAGATTTTGTTCTTCTCTATAACAGGTGGATGGATTGTTTTGTTTTGATGTTGTTGGGGGTTTTTTATATTTGGAGTATAACCTCCCACTGAAAGACTGGTGAGCCTAAATCCTTTTGTAAAACAGAAGTTCACTTTCTGTTTTACAGAAACATTCACAGAGAGGTTTTTCAGTTGCTAAAAGAAAAGGATTGTTTAATTATTCAAGACAGTCCTTTGTCACTCACTCAAAGTCCCGTTTCTTGGCATCTAAGAGAAAGCACATAGAGGACATTAAAAGATAATTTTTTTCTCCCCTGAACTAGAGCTGTGTAGAATTAATACCAGACACTGAAAAGTCATGGAGAAAGAACTTGCCCTGATAAAAGTTCATAAAGAGCAGTTCCTAAACTATACAGGTTTCTGGGATGCACACCTTTGTCAATGGCCTCATCCCTGGGAACTGCACAGGTTGGTGAACACTTCTCAGATGTCTTTGGCTGGTATCTCAGACAACCTCACAATGGAAGTCCCTGGCATTAATTAACAGTCCTCTGAGCCTGGGGCATTGCAAGTTTTCACACTCTCAACTTGCTACTGATTCTGGTTGTACACAAAACATTCAACTAGCCATTCATGCGCTGTGAGTAACTCCCCACAGTGCTGGATGTCACAGGACCTTTGGGGCTTGACAGAGCTCCTGGCACCTGAGCCTCTCGCATGTGGCTGCCCCTGAACACTTAGTGGGGTTGTTTGCAGATCTGCCCTTCAAGTGCCACAGAAGCCTCCTGGAGACGATAGGCAATACTGCAATATGGTCAGGCTAAGACAGAAAACCCAAGTGTGCAAATATGTATGATTAACAAAATAGATTCTAATATGTCTAAAGTACTAAAAATCTCCTTGTGCAACCACTTCTTTTTAGTGCAGTGAATTTTTGACATGACAAATCCTGACAGCTCTTGCAGAGCCATTATAGCCCAGTACAAAACCCAATGCCTTTATTAAAAAGACCCATGGCACCAAAAGACCTGTGATGGCTTTGTATTAAATACGGCTTGTTGTATTAAATATTTCCTTTGAAACTGCTCTACCACATATATACAAACCACTGTCCTAACTGTGATTATGCTGTCAAGGTATTTTTTCCCTTCAGTAGTGCAGTCTGCATTCTATGAAAATAATAGTTGGTACTTAGAGCCAGTATTTTCAAAGTCTTTTTCAATTTTGAAACTTTTAATGTTTTCTAAGACATTTCAGCATGCATTATACCTGGTTTACAGTTAAGAAAGCTTGAGGTGCAAACTGAATGATTTGTCTGAGATCACAGAATATGTCAGTGGTAAATCTAGGAAAACAGTAATGGTGTTAAAATACGTTGATTCTATAGTTTACTTTTAATGCACGTTCTTCTGTGTCTAGACATTAGGCGCAGTAAATACTTGTTCAGTTCTGAGATGCAGGACTACAGAAGCAGCATTTAAAACGAATGTGTATTTTCACTATTCTGATTAGATCCTGTATTGATGTCCAGCCAAATTACTTGGTTACTTTTTTTTTTGGGGGGGTTGGGGGTTGGGGGAAGGAAGCGGGGGGGGGAGTCTTGAGTAAAATGTTGTTGATATCAGTCAAAAGAGACACGATTGAGGCTGTTTGGAAGTAGGAAAACAGAAAAGTTGAAACAACTAGTCCTTTTGTGTAGCATTGCAAACAGAGCCCTCATGAGCTGGGAAAGGACTGTGGGAGTGGGGGCAGGGAAGAGGGCAGCATTTCACAAAGCAGCTAGTGCAGGAGTTGTTTCAGCAGAAGATGATTTTGCTTGATAAAGTGCTGTTTCACTAGCACCATGGAACAACACCCTTGCAAATTAGGTGTTCCCATCTGTGTTGTTCCTGCTGCATTTGTAGATCACTGTTTTTTGTCTGTTGCATGCTAGCTGCTTTCCATGCAGCACTTGGCAGGGGCTAAAGAAGTTAATTTCTTACAATAGTCAAACCAGTTTGATTCCCTGACCCCAGGCCCTTTTGTATTATATATATAAAAAAATACTCTTAAATGTAGGTCACTGGTTTTGGCAAACACAGACACAGTTTTTGTAACTTCAAAGTTCTGCACAGCCTGCTCACCAGGCTGTACTTGAGTGTGTGGAGGAGTCAGGGATTCCAGGCAGTTTGAGGAGGGGCAGGAGGGAGTCTTGTGGGAAGTGTAGATGGCATTCCAGCTGGCCGGCTGCTGAAGGCAGCATCTGAAACAGTGTTCTCTGCTCTTCTGCTTGTGTCAAGAAATTGAGCCGTTTGTGTTGCTTTACATAGCTGGCAGTTGTGTTATGCTAGATACCCAACATACACAGGTTTGCAGCAATCTTCTTGTGCGTGTATAGTCCTTCATATGACTTTATGGCTGAGATAAGTGCTGTGGATGAGAATGGGAGCTGTCCCTCTCTGAATTTCCTGGTCTTTATGTAATTAAATTATTGGCTATGATATTGTATTAGCCGTGGCAGGCAGGCAAGGCCTTGAATACATAAGGATCTCTGGGTCAGGTTACTGCATACTGTAGAGTGTGGGTCTCCAGAATGTAGATTTTTCTGGAGGTAAAGAAATGGGATTAGGAGGTTGGGATCATGACACTAAGCTGGTGATGAAAAGGCCACTTGTTGTTTTTCCTCCGTGCCAAAAAAGGTTACACTTTTCTAATTTAAATATTTTCTAATTTGCAATTCATTACTTGTAAAAGATGGAGAATAATTTAGACATCAGACTTTAGCAAAAGAATACCAGGAGGGGTTTTTTTTTTGGTTTTTTAGAAGTGTGGTTTCCAGCTCACACCACAAGAACAGGCTACAAGTGGGGATGTGTTGGCATGCACTTTCTATACCTGTTTCATAGCTTTTCAGGAGCCCTGCTATCCCTGTGGGGGGATGTTTAGCAGTAGCTGTGTCAGCTGCCATAATTAAGTGTACTTGTGAGCCCAGGATTATTTCAGTGTGAGTTTGTGTAACTTTTGTAAAGCTCCAGAAGTCATAGTTTTGGGATATTAACTGGCAAATAGCTTTTTATACTATGACTACTAACCAGTAGCTTTGAGATACACAAATTCAGAAAATACCTCCAAACAAAAGACTTCTTGAAAGTTACCCGAAGGCTGTGTGTTGCTAAAGAATTTTACTGCCCATTCCAAGATTATCCAGCGCACTGGGCTCTGGGAGGTGATTTCCATTCTACGCTTTGAATGCACCTTTAGCTTTAATATTCTTTAGGGCCTGACATGAAAGGTGGTTTTCTGCTTTACAGAGCATATGTAACATGTGAGGGCACTGCCACAGAACGGATAGCCTTTGGCTGTTAAAAACCAAAATATAATGCCTGTTTGGCTCTGCTTGTATGCTATATTCAATGGCTTTCTCAGTGTGTGTAACCAGAAGGGGCTTTCCTACATCATGCTGGATACTATTTTGATTTGGAAGGAACAGAAACATCAACATGCCTTCTAATTTCCTCTGCTCTGTTTTTTTTTTTTTTAAATATAATTAGCTTACTAATCAGTGAAAGACATTCAAGGTTATTATCAGTAACTCCATTCTTTGTCTTGACATGTTAGCTGCCCACTTTCCCTTTAAACCTCTACTTAAAAATCCAGTTAATTTTTAAAGTTCAGCAACCAGAGGAACATCTTTAATTTGGCTTCTCTTCCTAGATTCTGCATTGTGCTCCTTTTGAGTGCAGAGAGGCTGAGGTGTCAAGTGCTTCTGTGCAAGATACTATTCTCTGAGACCCATGATACTGTTCCTTGTGTGTAGAGGAAAACAGAAGGTAGATTTTTAAAGGAGCTCAGAGGAATAGGAGTGATTGGATTCAGCTTCTAAAGCCTCATTGAATTAGATGAATGAATAATTAGGTAAAGAAAATACGAGGAACAACTAGAAATCAACATCTTTGTGACTGACCCTCTGTTGTGTCAAACAGAATTTGTCAAAAGAGGATGAGATTAGTTTGTAATATAAACCACAACAGTAAACACCACTGTGCCCAGTCTTAGCTATGTGGCAATTCAATCACAGGAGTAAGCAAGTTTTTCTTACCTTATTTACCTCCCTGATCCCTGCAACTGTGCCCTACTTTTATTTCCAACCAATTTTCTCTTTCTGCATATACTCTTGCTTTTCCTTTCACAAGCAAAAAGTACCTGAAATAATAAAGTACCAGTTAGGGCTTGTCAGATACCTCTTCCATTCCGTCAGATGTTTTATGAACTAAGCTATCTACGTAACTAAATTAATTTTCATTATAAACACAGCAGTTGTGTTTATCTGGGAAATGCTGTGGTTAAAAATGACTCATGTATACCTCACAGAGCTATTCTGCAATAAATATTTATTTTGCATATAGTATAACTCCTAAAGGCAAAGTTTTTCAGCTTCCTTTCAGTGTCTGGCTAGAATTTCAGACAGATTGTCTATTTCAAAATCAAAACAAACAGTTTGAGGCCTCTGCATTTTTAGAATTCTTCTTTCTTGATAACAACCACCTTGTAATGGAGTCCCTGGCATCTTTGGCATCGTCTATTCTGTGTAAGGTAGAAATTAACACCTCAAAGTTGATTTATTTCCTTTCTTTTGTCAAACCAAATAGCAATAGAAACATTTGCATCTTTGATCTATTTTACAAACATTTTCTGAAAAATGCTATATTTATGTAATTAAGCTGAGAAGTTCTTTGGCATTGCATATCAGGGGACAAAAGGATATATTATATGCCTTACCTTTAAGCTACTCTGCATAGTGCTGTCTGTATGCTGTAAATGATAGAATGCCTACTTGTTTTTTTTACAGAACTTGAGTGCAAGTACATTACACAGTCCCTCAGAAAAATGTTTTTTAAAAAGTCTAAATGAGAAGGCTAGGCTATGGTGTTTTTAAAAATGGTTTAAAATTGATGCATAACAGTGTTATAGTTGCTACAAGTAAGGTCTGAACCTTGCTTTGTTGCTTTATTACTCAGCTCTGATAGAGAATTCCACAGTGCTTATAGCTATATATTTAGGGATGCCTTTTTAAGAGTCTAAGGCTTTTATTCTGTATTAGGTTTTATTCTGTATTATGAAACAATATATTTTCTTCCCTTGAAAACTATGGTGACTATTGTTAATTTCCTGCTTTTACAAGTAATGATCATTTTGTACATGTGGGAAACACAGACTCTTAGTAACTACCTTCTACCTTTTTTCCCTGTGATAAATATTGCAGATTTACAGCACTCTTTTACTGACTGATAAAGGCAAATGTTTTCCTATGAATTGTATCTTTCCTTGTCCTTGCAGCTACTACCTTTGATCTTTAATCTCTTTTGACAAATCAAGGTAACACTTTAGCTTCATTGGAGTTTTGCAGAATATATTATTTGTCTAGAGTTAGAACCACAAGGGGCTGGGCTGAACTTCTGCAGTACTCTCACTTAGAACAAGGTTAAGGCTAGGATTTTGATCCAGTCAGGATGTTGATGAATCTTGCAAGGAAAAGATGGGAGCAGCCACCTCTTCCTCATGCATGTTATGTGCAGCAATTGATGTGAGCTGCTAGTCCTTCATGTGGATTCTTTTAGTGCCTTCTTGCTATTACAGTTATTTTTCCTGTGAATTATGTAAGGAGACATAACTGAGATTTTTCCCTCTTTCATACATCTTTTTTAAAATTAAAGTAGTTTCAATATTTTAACTTTTTCCATCAAAAATAAATACTTTACTGGAGCATCTGGATAAAACTGCATTTCAGACTCCACAGACATCCTTTGATGTTATTCTAGTGGAAGCAAGTGGAAGTATTCTCTTTTTCTCCTTCACAGGTTTGCAGAATGCAGATATCAGGCAGATATATGATAATGAGTTTCATTAGTCTGACTCCAGAGTTGCTGATACTTGGGTACAATTAAGTCAGATCTAATCTTAAAATAGGCCTAAATCTTGAATAAATATAGCATTAGGGTTGCAATGAGTAATTCCTACTTTTCAAAAACAGTCATTGAATGCACAAATATTAAAGGCAAACCACATGGGGGCCCAGTACATGAGATTTCTAATCTATTTAACAGGATCATTTTATATGGCTAGATTCAATTAAAAAGATAAATACATTCAGTTTTCTCAGTGGAGAATCTGTATATACTTGGTATTCAATCTAACTCGTAGTATGTAATGTTAAGCATTTGCTATGGTAGTGGAGTTGGGGTCTTTTTACCCTCCAAAAAAAGGATTTATTGCATTAATAAGGGCTCTGGAAGGTCTGGCAAATCTTGCTGAGGCAGATTGACATTTCTCTCTCTAGGGGTCTGACCTCCTCCTTTCCGTTCTCTGCCAGGGCAGAAGGGAAATGTGTACCTCTGCCTCTGTTCTGTAGTCCCCAGGCTGCAGTGCTTGCTTCAGCTGCTGGTGAAGGACTGAGAAGGTGGATTTAGCGATGTCCTAAAGAGCAGCTGCTGCAGGGCTCTCTGAAACTCATCCGTCAGCGTACAGCAATTTGTAGGGAGTATTTGCTTGTAATGACCTGTCTCAGAGAAATGGCACTTCAGTTACGTTTGAGTAAAGGAGATGGATGGTAATAAGATCCCCAAAACCTCTCGTACAGAATTAGACTGTAGGGTTGATGCTCTGTCCTAAACTGGAAGCCTGTTTGCAAAGTTGCCATGTGATTACCCATTCAGCTATATTGTATGAATAGATAGTGACACCACACTATTAAGTCATGCAGGACTGCAAGTACTAAGGCACTGAGAAACTATTTAACAGGGTGGTATTGCTAGACTGTAGCTTTGTCTGGACTGTTTCTTGGGATTGGATCGGGTTATATTATGTTGCTAGATCCAGAAGCAGGAAGATTGAGTAAAATACAAGAAGGTTGTAACTTCTGCAAGAAACTAACTGTATAGTTTGGTTTACTACCTTATTTGCTACCAGCGTATTAAAAACCTGACCAGGAAAATTTGCTGTAAATTTCTGCTTAAATTTTGTGTGTTGTTGATAAAAGTCATTGTGCCCAAGGCTTTTTATTTTCCACTTAATCAGCTACCACTGCCATGGCCCAGTTGCATTTCAGCAACATCCCTTCAGTGTAATGTGACACACCCAGTGGATTTGCACAATGTCTGCTTCAAGGAAGCCCTGATCTTTTTACATCTGAGGACAATGATTCAAGTGTTTAAAATTATCTGAATGTTCTGCATATCAATTCAGCATTGTTGTAATGCCCAGGCCTTTCTAAATGTGAAATTAGTAGATTTAGGACCCAGAGCTCCCCTGGAGTGTCCCCATAGATAGATTGTAGGTCACAATAACATGAGACAACCTAATTACCATAGCCATTGAAGGGAGTGAATGCACAGTAGGCACTGGATTATGAATGCTCAGTTCCAAGGAATCCATTCCCTAAATGGTTGCTGCTGGGTCCTTCCTCAGGCATGTAGGGTTTTTTATCTGTTTAGTTGCAAATTTGTTCCACAGCTGTTGTGACAATATTATTACTTAAAAGTATCTGCAAAGATTCATCAGCAAATACAAAATGTATTTATGCAAATGCCTAATTATTTTTTTTCCTTTTTGTGCTGAAACTGGGGGAGGAAGAGTTGCTGATTCTAGTTTGGATTATCATGCATGTGACTCCTGTGTCCCCTTTGCATTTGTTTTTGGGTTTCCATATGACATTGCAGATGTGGGGATGGCTCCAATCAGAAGCCCACCAAAACCTTAGGAGCTCAAATTTTAGCTGTATAGCTGAAGATTTTAGGGTGGTTTTTTTTTTTTTTTTAAGTAGTGGTAGTAGCCACAACACTGCCTTCCTCACTAAGAAAAGATCCTGCCTTAAGCTGGGCAACAGGCACCTTTCTGACTCCAAAAAAGGGTACCCAGGTTCAGTTAGAGAACTGGAGTTCTATGTAGTTACTCTCTAGAAATGCTGCTCTGTGTTTATGGCCTACATTACTCACAGCAACCATATTACTGTATAATGGTAATTGATGTTGTAGTGCTCATTTTTCTCTTTATTTTATAGAACAGAAATTTAGAAACTCAAATGAAGGTCCTGTATGGCACTGCCTAGGTCAGCTGGTCCATACCTTTTCTCCAATGTGGTCCAAGCTTTGCTCTTGCCATAACACGAGCTTGTATGTGAGTACTTACATCCCAGCTTCAGAAAGATCTATTTAGCTAATGTCATCTGGGAAGGTGGTTAAATACAAGGAATATAAACCAGGTTTTGTGTGTCACTGTACTGTGTGTGTATCACCAGAAGATATTTTCCCATGTAGATGATGTCCTAATGAGTTACAAATAAGTCCCCGTACCTGACCTCCTCCCCAGTAGCTCCTGGGAATGAGCTGGGCAAGGTTAGAGGTAAACTCTTTATGAAAAATTTGGTGCCTTGAAACCTTTCATCTTAAATGGGTTTGGTTGCAGAAGTGACTGTGACAAGAAGCTGAAAATACTGCTTAAAAAAAAATTATGGTCAGAAAACCATATCCTAGTAAAGAATCTACTCTTAAAGTTATGTAAAGATTCTTTTCATCGCTGTTTTTATGAATAATAATCTGATTTATTAGCTAATAGAGTATTAATCTTCACTTTGGTGAGGACACAGTCTTCAGATTTGTGATTTTACTACTGTGAGAATTTATTTAAGAATACAGCCCACAGGTACAGTATTATAACACTGCAGAGCTGGTATATTTTCAATATATACAGGTACTTATATAGGCAGATAGATTAAAAAATACATTTTACAAAGTGCCTCAGTGTTTGAGCATGAAGTTTAGCAAGAATTAAATTCTTTCCTTGTTTCATTCCCAAAGAAAATCTTCAAAGTAGGCTTGAAAATACCATTTTTTTCTGAGGACCCATCTTCACAAGGAAGTGGAGCTGTTGCTGATGATGTGTTTTTAACTATGAGTCTCCATGAATTGATTTTTAAATATAGTTTCACAGGTTGTGGTAAGGATACTGAAAATAGTCTTGTGCCATTACAAGAAGTTTCCCACATCAACTACACTTAATGTTTCACATTTGTGTGATAAAAATGCCGATTCCTCAAACTAGGTCTTTAAAAAAAATAAAAGAAATCAGGACTTCAAGGGGAATTTCTTTATTTCTGAGGCTGCTGAGATGCAGTTAACTGCATCTGGTCTGTAATGCTGGGAGGATATTTGGAACAGGGAATGGAGTATCTTGAAGTCATCACTTCAGGTTCTGCCTGGGGATGGTGGTGATGACCCTGCATGAGCAGGTGAGGGCTCGAGCCCAGTTTCTGTGGGCTCTGCAAAATGAGATGGGCCACCCTCTGCTCAGCCCCAGCCTGTGGGACAAAGCTGTCATTATTTGATGGAGATTTAATGGTGCATTATGAAATGAAAGTTGCAGAGGCCTGCATGGCTAGAGTCTTTGCTTTCACTGCGTGTTAACCATGGGGTGAGTAATTGAATGCTCATCCATGTGTGATTCTCTGTGCTGCCACAAGCTCATTATCAGCATTAATGTGCTGAATTCACCCAAGCCTCTGTAATGGTGCTGTATCTGGCCACCACAAGAAGTACTGCTTTGTCCCTGTCACAAGGTGCTAGCCAGCAGTTCCTTGTAGCTGTTGGAAAATCTCAATTTATAGAATTATTACAATTCCTTTCTGTGCTAGTAAAGCTGCATGCTAGAATCTAAGCTCTGCCAAGAAATTTGCGTGCTTACATAGCCAAGTGGCTGCCTGCTGGTTAGATGCTGTGGCTGTATTATTTTATTTTAGTCTGAGGGATGGGTGCAGCTGAATAAGCACTGCATAGAGTGAGACTGTAGGAAAAGAACAGGGGAATAAAAAGTAGAGTGCTTCAAGTGAGATCTCCGGTTGGTGGAAGAGCAGTGCCTGGAGGGTTTCATGGTGTATCATGACATCAGTAGGTACCTGGTTGCTCCACTTTCTTCAGGGTTTTTCCTGAAGGTCCAAGGGCTGTATCTACTTTGCCACATAGTACTAGGAAAGGTGTGTGAATGGGGGAGCGTGCCAGTAATGAGGTCAAAATAAGTATGCAGTAAGGTAGGGCTGCCATGGGAAGAGGCAGCCTTTCCCTCTGTGAGGATGGGTTGTACAGAAAGTGCTCTTTTATTAACATTTTCCATCATGTTCTTGATCTCTACAAGACCCAGTCATATCTGCTAATGCACCAGTCTTGGAGATCAGTGATTTCTGAGATAACTGACCTGCTCTCTGAGCAGTTTCCCTGTTGCATCATCCCTTGATACCACGTTGTACATCCCACAGTGTGGTTCCTGTGACACAAATTTCCTGCCAGTGGCATTTGTGTCCTGGTGGCTTCAGCCACTCCTTAGAGAGGCTAGTCAGCTCTCCTGGGGGGACCCATAAACATATCCTGCTAAATGTAGTGTAGGGAGGAGAAATCAACTCCACAGTTGGAATGTGAATTGGAAATTCAAGACATGTTCCCTTCTGCTGTCCATGGCAGTGCCAGTTGCCAAAAGTGGATTGATTACTATCAAAGGTGAGTGTGAGGATGGAGAAGACAGACCGATTTTTTTTTTTTTTTTTTTTTTTTTACATCTTCACATCTTTATTTGGAGAAGAGGGGAAGACAAATGTTAGCAACTGTTTCAGGCAGGTTTTTTAGGGTAAATGACAAAGCATTTTGGTATGCAGGAAACAACTGCTTCCCCTCTAGAGTCTTTGGGCACTTGAAAGGAAACAAGGCAATTCCAAACCTCTAGAGAGTGAAACAATTACAAAGGCTAATTATTCTCCCTGTAAAGCTTTTAAAGAGTTTCTCTTGTATCAGGTGGAATGATGATTCTCTACATCCCAGTAATACCACTGTGTCTGGTTTGCAAGAGTTTACCTCTGTGTGACAGTGGACTGCACTGGAGTTTTATGAATTTCATATCTACTAACAACACATTGTATTTGGGATATTCTATGTAATTCAGTCCCCAAGATATCTAAGTAGGTGGCAAAATAATCAAGAATATTTATTGCAGAGTTTCATGAAGAGACTTGAAACTCTGCTTATGCTGCAGAAAGCAGGGAAATACCGGTTTCCAGAACGTTGTTTTTCTGTTTTACAAACACTAGAGCCTTTTCCCCTAAATCCTCATTATGTTGATGGGTTCAGTCATTTGTTGGTTTACAAGAACTACATCTTAGCTGCATGTTTTGTGCGTATCTAATACAGTGTTTGTGGTTATGTGCAGGTTCTTGCAGCCAGAATTGTGTCCATGCAAACTCTTCTTGACCTCAGAGAAGGTCTCCTGTCTTGTGCTTTGTGTGTCAGCAGGTCAGGGACTTCTGTAGTGCAAAAAGGGGGTGGTCAGCAAGTACAGATATGAAATTGTGTTTATTGAGTAGAACTGGAGGACAGGCAGAGACACAAAAACCCAAGGGATCTGTTGGTGGGTTAAGTACTGCTGTGCAAGTGCAGTTCCCTTCATGTGTTGCATGATGGCTTGAACAGTAATAAAATTGACTTTGTTAAATCCTCACACTGCCCAAGCCCACGTCTTGCTGTGGCTGTAACACTGAGATTGCTAAATCAGCAGGAATTCTATGTCTGGATGGGGGACCTCCTGCATTGGAATTAAGGGTGGGATGGGCAGCCAGAAATAGAATCATTTGGAAGCTGATTTTGGGCTTTTAAAGAAGTTGAAGCGGAGGCAATTTGTTTCACTCCTGTATTTGTTAGTAGCTGGCTGGTGCTGGCCAGCACAGTTTGCCAGTGCAGGCCAGGGTTGGCAGGGATTGATTTTTCCAGATGTCAGAGTGGCAGCTGTGGGGTCCTGGCCAGAGAGCCCAATTCCTGCAGGTTCCCCCTGTCCCTGGCTCCCTGTCTGGAGAGAGGTTTCTCATGTGAGATGAGGCATGGATTGGTTGAGGCTGTAAACAGGAGGGGTGAAAACACCTGAAAAACCTTTTTGTCTTCTCAGTTTGCTAAGGGGAAAGAACAGTGTGGGAACTTCCCACGCCTGTCATGGGGGCGGGGCGTGTGTGTGTGTGTGTGTGTGTGTGTGTGTGTGTGTGTGTGATGGCTGTAAATGTGTGCTGAATCCTGTGGAGAGGAGGAGCAGAGGAACATGTTCTCTCTCCCCTCTTACTTCACCACTGAGTGCCAACAGGTGCCATCACTTTGTATTTTTACCGATTCTATTTCATTTAGCAGATTTTCTTAGACAAGCCTGCACAGTGTTCTTTTTTCAAGTATATCTCAAGAGATGGTCTGAGGTGGTGTGTGTGTTGTTCATGGACTGGTGGGCTGTTAGTGTGTTTTCTTTAAGTTACATTTGAGATTTTTCAGTGTTTTAAATATTAAGATTCTAAGAATAAATAGAATGGAAATTAACTCCAGTGCATTAAAATTAGCTTTTGAAGAGGAAAAAGGATATATAATTTAAACAAAATTTTGACCCAGCAAATACCTAAAACTTTCAGAGAAATCCCTCTTCTGTGACCAGGGCCAAGATTCATCCTGCCACTCTGATATTTCTGAGATTAAAATGCTAAATAAGATTAAAATAAATATTCCATACTTTCTACATATGTACAAAGGACAATTTTAAAAAGCCTTTTCATGCTGCTACTTGAGTCATTCTTTAACAAAGTCCCTGTGTACTGTCTTAGGAGCGGCATATTCCCACTTCTTTGATAGACGTGATCTTCATTAGAGGCTTCCAGCCAAATTTTTTGTGTGCTCTCTACCATTTTGCAGGTCAGAAAAGAAATCAACCCGTTCAACCTTGGGAATTTCAGGAAATAAGTGATGAAGGGGGGGAAAAAAAGTCAATATTCTATTAAAAACTATGGAAAAGGTTTTGGGCCTGAAATCATGAGTGCCTCCTGGTATGTATTGCTCAGATCTGAGGGTTGTGACCAACCCCAATAAATACTTTCAGTTTACTTTACTTTTCTAGCACAGAATAGATATGTTCTCAAGCAATATTAAAGCATAGCAAAATATAGGGAGAGTGGCTTGAGTATTGTACCATAATGGTTTTCTTTTCAAAGTAAATTGTAGAGCTCTCCTTTGCAAATTGTGCTTTGGTGAAATTTCCTTCAGGTTTTTTCTTCTCTACATTTCACTTAGTTTCTTTTAAAATTAGATCACTGGAATGCCATATCCATCACAACAGTACTGCACATTCTTCACATGTTTTCATTCAATACCTGACACTATTTCTATAAAACAGATGGGGATGAGCTCATAATAATACTAAACCAAATATTTCTTCCTATTAATTCTTCTCATGGATTATAAGATATGGTTTAGAAATGAGATGCATCATGACAGTTCGTTTGTTTCTGCTCAGTGTATGAAATTCAAAGCTTACAACAGTAACCTCATGGGACAGAAATATTTTAGAACTAGAGCTACGTGTGTCACCCTCGGTCTTTGGCTTAATCCTTTTGTGTAGAGTTGCCCAGATTAAGTAGAAGATGAAACCAATATTATGTTCTATGTGAAGATGGCAAAACTTGCCAAGTGCCCGCAACTACCACCTAAAAAGCTGAGTTATCAAAATAGTGAGGAGGAAAAGAGGACAAGATAGGAAAGAAAACATATCATCCCAGAAAGAACAGGCCTGTGGATGCAAAACTCCTAATGCATTTTAATATGGCCATAAGCAAAGCTCTGCTAAGTTTAATACAGTAGAATGAACAGATTACTGCTGCTTGCTAGAATACAAAGTGGGGTTTGTTCCTCTTTTGAGTAAGTTGTGCTGTGCTTCATGATAGGGCAAGTTATTTGGGGGAGGAAAAAAGTCTGTCTCAGTGTGTTGCAGTGTCCTTTGCTGGAAGAAGGCTGGAGCAGAGGGGGGTGTCGTCTACCGTGCCACCAGTGTCACTAAGCAGGAGAACCAGAAGTTTCTACCTGCTGTTGAAATGCTGTAGGGTTTACTGAGTGTTCTGGTTCATTTGCACCAGAGGGACTAGGCTGGGCTCTGGGTACAAATTTTTATTTCCCTTCTAGTCCATAGCTCTTCACCCTTGCTGAGGAGGAGGGTATTACACAGTATTTGGGCTAATGAGAGTGCTGCATGGACAGACCTAGCTATCCCAGTGCAATCCTGTAGTGGACTGGAAGGACATTGTTTGTGTAGGTTTGTCATTGAAGTGTGTGAGTATCAGACTGAAAGAGATCGAGTATGACTAAAATTTTGTCACAGCTTAACACTAGACTAATTTTTATTGTTGTTGTTGCTAAATAATGATGGTCATGTATGGATCTGAGACCTACAGGCTGAAACCTGTTTGAATCAACATTTTGATTGTTTCAGTATGTTTGTATTTTTAAGATGTTATTAGGGTTTGTTAAGCAATGATGTAACAGGTTGACCTTTCATGATGGATTTGAGGATGGATTCCAGAGGTCACATTATGCCTTCATTGGAAAGTTAACTCAAGGAAATGGGAAGCTTTGGTCTGAGGGTCAGTTTTGGACTTCCTAACCTGTAAGGCAAAGCTTCATATGATTTTTAAACATTTTTGGTACAAAAATAGCTTGTAAAATACTCCTGGGAGACTTGCATTTGGATGGGCAAAATTAGAAATGAACACAAACTTAACAAATTGCAGGAGTTGCTCATGTGCAGATTGACCACAGGCATCAGCTTTGAAGATAAGGCTTGAGGGCATGTTAGAGAAAGACTTTGTACTTTGCAGTTCAGCTTTATGATACTTGAAAACTTTGTTCTAACTTCTCCCTTGTAGAATTATAAAAAGGTTTTACTTCTTGTAGCTCTTGTTGTATCTGCAAGCGAAATACTGTGCCTTAGACTAAGAGCAAGGATGAGGTGTAATTTCTGAAAAGGATCTTATTTTACAGTGGCATTTGGGGTGTTCACTGTATTTCTCTATGTTTAGGATAGAAACATAAGGCAACAACAAACCAAGATCACTTGTCACAGTACAAGTTTTTTGTATAAAGTATTACTTCCTAGCTTTGCCTTCCAAGTGCAAGATTGATACTTTAGAAGCTCATCATATGCATGAATGGGACTTCCAAATGAAGTTGTGGAAACCAAAGGACAGTCATTCAGAAACTGTGTGAGAGAGATCAGTTGAAAAAAATGTAAAAAAGGAACTCTGTATAGCAGAAGTCAGTAGTGTGAAATTAAAAAGAAGGCTAAATTATATTCTGATCAGAGAGTTGTTCTATAATGGATAGGTATAGGCAGCTGTTTTAATCCTAAAATAATGTGCCATCACTAGCAGGTTAACATTTGAGGGTGTTTCATCATAAGGCCTGCTTGGAGTGATAGTCGTGTTGATAGAATTTTACAGTACATTTTCAGAGGCAAAAGTATATGCAGGTGCAGCTGGGCAGTGGAGAACCAGGCCTCATTCATCCTTGGGTGATAAGCATACATGGTTCCTGCGCTCTTCTGCTCTGAGAAGGAGCCTGCATAGGTCAAATATCAATGGGCCAGTGCTCTGCTCCATTCAGAAGAGGTCATTCTGAGCCTCACTTGTGTCTAAGGAGTAACGATGGATATTAAGAAAATGAAGATAAATATGTGGGTGGGCAAAAGAAAGATAGTGGCATAAACCAAACTCCTAACTAAAAAGGTGCTAAAGCCCCACTTTCAGGTTTCCTGCTCATCACTGGCCACAGGCTGTGTCCGACAGTTGCAGAGTGGCAGTTAGACAACAAGAACCACAAGAGGTGACAACAGAGTAGCAGTGTTGTGCTGGTTGGGCTGTCCACATGTGGTGACATGGAGCACCCAGTCTGCGTGGTTTTGCACCAATGGTTGTGCTTTGGGAAAGAGCAGGAGGAAGGGAGATGTAGCCCTGTGTTTTCAGGCTTAATGCATGTACCATTCAAAAGGTATGATGGACGCTGTGCAGGAGTTGAGGTTGTGTTCACAGCGTTCAGAAGTCAAACTATTTATCTGAAAAGACTATTTTGGAAAATGTTGTCCTGAAGTCAGTTGTCAGGCATCCACAGGCCTTGTTTCAGACTTCTGCAGATCTCATTTTGAACATGTTTGTTTTAAATAAGTGAGTAAATTCCTATATTTAGCAGCTGACTAGAGCCTCTGTTTTCTATGTATTTATTCATATGCCTAATTATATTCCAGTGATTACTTCCTCTACAATTAGTGGAAGTACTCATATAATAAAGTTAGCATATGTGCATCTACAGGAGCAGGGCTTAAATATCACTAAATTGTTCATTTCTCTTCCCAACTGCTCCCTCATTATACAAGATAAATAATATGAATGAGGAGAAAAAACAAAGAAGTCAAGAAATGAAGTTTTATAACAAGAATCACGCTGGTTACTGCTTTATAGAGGAAGAAAAGGAATGGGGGGTGTGTTCCTGAAACAGGTTTTAAAAAAAACATGGTGGT
This sequence comes from Gallinula chloropus, assembly GCF_964237585.1. Lineage (NCBI taxonomy): Eukaryota > Metazoa > Chordata > Aves > Gruiformes > Rallidae > Gallinula > Gallinula chloropus. The sequence continues at coordinate 22,265,125 of NC_140090.1, forward strand.
TGTATTTTCCCTTTAAAGAAGAGAGATCTTCTTTCTCTTAGATGATCCAGAAGTGCAGGTTTTTTGAAAATAAATTATTTGCAGCAACTAATGCAGAAAAAAACCCAAAACCAACCAAAAATCCACAAACATTTTAAAGTACTTCGTTGCCTCTGTCCTAGCTAATCTTTCTTGTTATACCCTAGAATCATATAAGCATCCTCTTGTTTATATCTGAAAAACCTATTCCACTTTTATTTCCTCTAGAAGATTGTGGAAAAAAACGATCTTGTCGTGGTTTTACCCCAGCTGAGAGCCGAGATCCACGCAGCTGTCTGCTCCTTAAAGGAAAAGAGCAGGGGAAGGGGGAAGGGGGGGGGGTGAGAGGCAAGGGAAGGGAAAAGGAAGGGGCAAATAACCCCAAAACCAAGAAACTAGAAGGCCTGTGGTTTGGATAAGGATAGTTTACTAAGATAACAGAAAGATAAAATATAACAATGCTAACAGGACTTTAGAGCAAAAATATATGAAACTGTTGCTACACAATGCAGTTTCTCACCAAACCCACAGCTCAGGCCGTGCCACCCAGAGCTGTCCCGGAACCCGACCGTCCCCCAAAAACCACGCGTCCCTGAGCCACCCCTGCTCGTCCTCCCATCAGCCCCCTGTTGTACTGGGCAGGACGTAATTGGCATGGAACACTCTCTTTGGCCAGTTTGGGTCACCTGTCCTGGCTTCGCCCCTCCTTTCTCATGAATAGAGAAATATGAAGAACTGAGCAAGTCCTCGACTGTCTGACAGCAACTAAAATCGTCAGGGTGTTATCAGCACTGCTTTCATTTTAACTCTCAAACACAGCATTCCATCCGCTGCTACAAATGAAGTTAACTCCATCCTGACCAAAACCAGGACATTATCCACCCCTTATTCCATACCATTTACGTCATGACCAGATCCAACCATTTCATTTGGGTACTACCAGTTTCTTGTTTCAGACACACATATATGTATGTACACATGTATACACACACATGTGCATACAGGTATTATTCCCTTAGTCTATGGACCATTCCTCTGAGTTCGTTGAGTACATTAACATTTAGTCCATGATTTTCAGGCTCCATTTGTCGTAACAGTCTCTCATGGTGTGAGTGTGCGCCATTGGATCGTAGCATGCTGCATCTCGGGCTGTCAACCTATACACTTGATATGGTCCATGCTCATAGTCTGTGGATCAAAGGTGTTCATTCCAAAGGGAAAAAGGAAAAAGTTCTTGGGACGCCAGGTCTTGGTCCCATCATCGTGGTACTCTTCCTTCATTGACATGTATGACTGCAGCTGTAATTCCATTGGTTCAACATACAACAACATACAGCAATAATAGCAATAATGAATGTACAGTAATGGGTTATTTAGCAGTTATTATAGTACAATTTCTACCTTATTAATTATATTGGCTATTCTCACCTAAAATCAAATCCCTTTGAGGTACACATCGAACTTCTCCATCCTTATGCATTACCCACCAAGTACAACCAGGTCCTTGAGCAAAAATAATCCCAGACATGGGTTTACCTTTGCCTGAAGCAGGGATTACCTCAACTGTCTTTCCTAATATACTCTTCATATGCACTGCTGGGACTCTGTCTCCTTTCACAGTACGTGGAAATTTTGACTGGGCAGGGCCAGCCCGATTGGTAGATCCCCTAGAGTTAACTAACCACGTGGCTTTGGCTAAATGTGTATCCCAGTGTTTGAATGTTCCACCACCCATCGCTTTCAGGGTAGTCTTTAAAAGTGCATTATATTGTTCAATTTTCCCAGAGGCTGGTGCATGATAAGGAATGTAGAACACCCACTCAATGCCATGCTCTTTTGCTCAGGTGTCTATGAGAGCGGAATGGCAGTCGGGGTGTCAGGAGGAGCTGGGCTTCAGTTCCAATCACTTCTGAAGCGGCTCGAACCCCTTCATAGGTGGCCAGTATTTCCTTTTCTGTTGGAGTATAATTGGCCTCAGAGTCTTTGTAGGCCCGACTCCAAAACCGCAGCGGTCAACCTCGAGTCTCCCCTTGTGCTTTCTGCCAGAGACTCCAGGTAGGGCCATTCTCCCCAGCTGCAGTGTAAAGCACATTTTTAACATCTGTCCCTGTCCGGACAGGCCCAATGGCCACTGCATGGACTATCTCACGTTTGATCTGCTCAGAGGCTTGTTGCTGCTCAGGGCCCCATTGGAAATCATTATTCTTCCGAGTTACGTGGTAGAGTGGGCTCACAATGAGACTGTAGTTTGGGACATGCATTCTCCAGAAACCTATAACACCTAAGAAAGCTTGTGTTTCCTTTTTGTTGCTTGGTGGAGACATAGCTGCTATTTTATTGATAATGTCCATTGGGATCTGACGACACCCATCCTGCCATTTTATTCCTAAAAACTGGATTTCTTGTGTAGGCCCCTTGACTTTACTTTGTTTTATAGCAAAACCAGCTTCTAAAAGGATTTGAATTATCCTTTTTCCTTTCTCAAATACTTCCTCTGCTGTATTGCCCCATACAATGATGTCATCAATATACTGCAGGTGCTCTGGGGCTTCACCCTTTTCCAGTGTAGTCTGAATTAGTCCATGGCAGATGGTGGGGCTGTGTTTCCACCCCTGGGGCAGACGGCTCCACGTGTATTGGATGCCCCTCCAAGTGAAAGCAAACTGTGGCCTGCACTCTGGCGCCAGTGGTATTGAGAAGAAAGCATTCGCAATGTCGATTGTGGCATACCACTTGGCTGCCTTTGATTCCAGTTCATACTGCAGTTCCACCATGTCCGGTACAGCAGCACCCATACCTGGAGTGACTTCATTTAGGCCACGATAATCCACTGTCAGCCTCCACTCTCCATCAGACTTCCGCACTGGCCATATGGGACTGTTCAAGGGTGAGCGGGTTCGGCTGATCACTCCTTGACTCTCCAGTTGACGAATCAGCTTATGGATGGGGATCAGGGAATCTCGGTTAGCACGGTATTGTCTTCTGTGCACCATCGTCGTAGCAATTGGCACTTGCAGTTCTTCGACCTTCAACAACCCCACAACAGAAGGATCCTCAGAGAGTCCAGGCAAGTCACGCAATTGTTCAATTTCTTCTGTCTCCAAAGCAGCTATTCCAAAAGCCCACCGGTACCCTTTTGGGTCTCTAAAATACCCTCTATGGAGATAATCTATACCTAAAATGCATGGAGCTTCTGGGCCAGTCACAATGGGGTGTTTCTCCCAGTCCTTCCCAGTTAAGCTCACTTCAGCCTCTAACACAATCAATTGTTGGGATCCTCCTGTCACTCTGGAAATGCTAAAAGGTTCTGTCCCTACATGATTCGATGGCATTAGTGAACACTGGGCACCAGTATCCACCAGAGCCTTGTACTCTTGTGGGTCTGACGTGCCAGGCCATCGGATCCGCACAGTCCAATAAACACGGTTATCCCTCTCCTCCACCTGGCTGGAGGTAGGGGCCCTCTATTGTTGCTGATTGTGTTAGCTGTTCACTGGTGCAGCGTTCTTCCTGGCAGAACCACATTGTGCGATTCTTTCACCTCGCAGCTCATTTACTCGTGCTTGAAGGGCTGAGGTGGGCTGCATACCCCACTTCCTCATGTCCTCACCATGGTCACACAGGTAAAACCACAGCGTCTCTCACGGTGTGTACCTACTGTATCCTCCCTTCTGGGATGACGGACGCTTTCTCCCAGTAGCTGCAACATTGCTCCATACGGGTTGGGAGTTGGACACATTGTTATCAAGGCGTTTGACCAGTTTCTCTACCGCTGCGATGACAGAGAGGGAAACATTGTCTTGATATTTCCGGAGTTGGCAGGACACGTCATATACTGTTGGTGGATCTGCATCATTCCAGTCCATTGATGCCAATGAATTGGTGTGCCCTGCTGGTGCACTTCGTACAATCCTACGCCACATATCTGGGGTGCGACTTCATCAGGATCAGAGGGAAGCTGTGAGTTGTCCAGATCATAACAAATTATCTCCCGTACAGCTAATTCTTTCAGGTGCTGGATAACTGTCTCTATGCTGTTACACTTGGGTGATTGACATGTAATATATTCCTTTATGGGATACCTTTCCTTCACACTTGACAGTAGTCGCCTCCAGAGGCTGAGGATTTCCGGCTTTTTCCCAATTGCCTTGTCAGTGCCTCCTTCTCTAGCTAGGGATCCCAACTGCTTGGCCTCTCTGCCATCTAATTCCAGACTACTGGCCCCATGATCCCAGCATCGGAGCAATCAAGTGAAAAGATTGGGTGGGGGCTGAAATCTTTTTGAACCTCACGCAGCTCACTCCTTAGGGTCAGGGATCGTGTGACAACAACCTCTGGTTCTGCCTCATCCTGAGATGCTTGAGATGGCTCTGCCTCATCCTGACATGCTTCAGATGGCCGCGATTCATCATCATCCTCATCATCCTTCACTACAGGTACAGATTTCTTTGTGTGTTTCCTCTTTCGTACGGGAGCAACAGACACTGGCGTGGGGTGGTTTTTTGTTTTATCGGCAGTATCTGCTGTAGGGGTAGTGGTAGCTGCAGCATCAGTTGGACAGGTTGCAATAGCCACATTTCCTGTCACAGGGGTTGCAGTAGCCACAATGCTAGTCACAAAAGTTACAGTGGCCTCAGTGCTAGTCACAGTGGTTACAGTAGTTGCAGTGCCAGTCATAGGGGTTGCAGCAGCTACAGTCTCTGCTGGTCTGTTTTCCTTCCTTTCCCTCTGACAGTACTGACAGTGCTGCCTGCTATCAAGCAGTGTTTGGTAAATAGTGGCCAGGGCCCAGCACAGTGCAGTAAGGTGTGCATCTCTGGGAAACTTACAGCAATTTCTTTCTGTACTCCCACCATACCAGCTGACGTTATTAACCCCTCCCTGTCCAAAGAATAGACAGGGCAGCAAAGTCTCATACAAGTACCAACAAAAGCTCATGGTCATCAATATTACTGTATCATAGACTGTTATCATAAAATACACCAAAATAAAGTACGGGAACAAAAACAGGAGATGCAGCCCTGAGATGGTAAAAAATCCTGCCAGGATTGCATACACCATACAGTGGTTTTGCTGCCACAGCTGTGACCACAGCCTTGTGAATAAATACCACAGCATCCTGATCAGAGACTGCTTAAACAACAGTGCTTATCACAATTTTGTCTTAATTACAATCAGGTCAGGGTCAGATCTACCGTTATCTCAACTTTTCGGGCCCCTTGTTGGGTGCCAAAAAAGACTGTCGTGGTTTTACCCCAGCTGAGAGCCGAGATCCACACAGCTGTCTGCTCCTTAAAGGAAAAGAGCAGGGGAAGGGGGGGTGAGAGGCAAGGGAAGGGAAAAGGAAGGGGCAAATAACCCCAAAACCAAGAAGCTAAAAGGCCTGTGGGTCGGGATAAGGATAGTTTAATAAGATAACAGAAAGATACAATATAACAATGCTAACAGGACTTTAGAGCAAAAAATATATGAAACTGTTGCTACACAATGCAGTTTCTCACCAAACCCACAACTCAGGCCGTGCCACCCAGAGCCATCCCAGAACCTGACCGTCCCCCGAAAACCACATGTCCCGGAGCCGCCTGCTCCTCCTCCCATCAGCCCCCCGTTGTACTGAGCAGGATGTAATTGGCATGGAATACTCTCTTTGGCCAGTTTGGGTCACCTGTCCTGGCTTCGCCCCTCCTTTCTCATGAATAGAGAAATATGAAGAACTGAGCAAGTCCTTGACTGACAGCAACTAAAAACATCAGGGTGTTATCAGCACTGCTTTCATTTTAACTCTCAAACACAGCATTCCATCCGCTGCTACAAATGAAGTTAACTCCATTCTGACCAAAACCAGGGCAGATCTTCAGTTTTTCTACAGTTAAAAGCTATGTTTCTGAGCTACAGATTTTCAAATAAAGGCTTTTTTTTTGGGCTGTGTGTGTGTTTTTTATACCTTTGAACAATGAACTTCCATTCTGTATAATGTACTTCTGAGTGCTATAAAGTTTAAAAGGGTCAAATATGCAGTGTGTGGAAAAGCAGTAAGTGTGCTGCTTAACATGCAGAGTCATTCTATTGGATGCAGCTTCTGAATGTTATGGATTATGATGAAATGCTGTGATGGATATTATGGATTAGAATAAGAAGTATGTTCACTAGACAACACAGTGGAACTTCAATACTTTAAGTGCCATCCTTTTTGGTGGAAAGGAAATACCTGTCTAATCTGAGAAAAAGCACAGAGCCCTTCCTATTTATGTAGGAATTAGCAATCTGTGCTGAGAACCCCCTTCTATTGTGGTAACAGAGGTTGATCCATTGAAAGGCTATTGCTCAACCGGGAGTCTGCAGTCATCTACAGTTCTTAAGTATGATAATATGAAACTGCCAAGAATTTTATAGCTATGAATGTGCACTCAAATAACACCTGAGGTTATGTCTTTCTAATGAAGGCATGTGGAGACAAAGCACACAAATATTTAGGTGTTGGCTAATTGTAGTTATGCAGCTTCTTTAACATGAGAGACGCACGTCTTCTTGTAAAATGTTTTGGAAGTGCTTTTCTTCTGAGGTGCTGTACGAATAACAAGTGCACATGGGTAGCCCAAGTTCTCATCATGAAATAGGAGGTTAAAAGACAGTAGTGCTGATCTATGGAAATACAGAGCATTCAGGAAATTGGTGTTGCTTGAAAAATGGCTCCTTTATACTGATGCCATTGCTGGAAGATGAGCAGGGGTCCATGAAAGCTAAAAGGATTTTCATGGATTCCTGCTTTCTAAGAGGATTTTGAGACTGCCAGTTGAATTGTGACAATGAGGCAGTTGCTACTAGCAGCCCACATCAAAAGAGTAGGTGCTCTGGACATTATTTATACTAGTGGGACTTCCAGCCTGGCTGGTAATTGGGAGGGTGAAGGGAGCAGGAGATACTTGTAACCTTCTGAAGGGCAGACGTGACTTCTGGGTTTGTGATGCATCTTCAGTTCCTGAGGTCACAACTCGATAAGACTGGAGATAAGGAACAGATAGCAACCTGCCATTTTCAGGCTCTGGTTTGGCAATTGCACATGTTCCAACAGCACCTAAGTGCGTAATTATGAACATGGCAGTAAAGATTCCATGTGTGTTCATCCTGTTTGCTTAGTGCATCATCATTGATTCAGTGTTTTCTGAACTGTGAGTTTTACATGGGTCTGCTGCTCTTGTGATTTGAAGGAGTGCATGTATGAAATTGCTGAACTTCCCCCAAATGGAGTTTTAACTGTCATTTATCATGGTACCAGAGGAATAAAGGGGAGCACATTTGAGAAGTGTAGTTTGAAATAGGGTCTTCGGGAGAGTTATAGAAACTAAACTGACTTCTAAGCCAGGAACATGATAGGAATTGTAATGAGAACAGTATTAGCTGATACATGCAAAATACAAAGTTTGCAAAGGGACATCACGCCTCTTGGAATTCTTTCAAGCATGCAATAAGCCTGCAGATAAGATGAGTAAGTTGCCACAACCTCCTTGTATTTTCTGGTTATTTTGAGCCCTTGAGAACTTAAACTACAATTTAATAAAGAGATCCTTTTGTAGATTTAGAGCTGGCTGAAGAAAAGAAAGCCAATGGGAGGAATACCTATTTTTCAGGGAGAGATATATCCCAGGGTGATATATGCTGTTTGCCATGTTTAAAAACCTAACAAGGGATGTGGGTATATAGGGAGATAGTGTTTGCTGCCTCTATAAAATTATATGTGTGTTAAAACTAAAGCTGGCTTTAAAGAAAACTTTTGCTGTATATGTGAGAAATAAAGTAGCAAGACTGAGGTCCATACTGTACAGCAATATGCTTGAACTAAAAAATTGACCCTAAATTAATTTGTTGCATTCAGGATCTTGGTCTTCCTGTGGTAAGTCTGCTGTCACCTTAGTGTTTAGTAGCACACAAAATGCAAATCAGAAAATCAGGAATTACAAATGAAATGTGATATAAAATGGAGCATATAATCATGCTCTAAGTCCATGTCTTAGCTGCATCTTGAATGTTGTGTGGTGTTCTGACAATTCTGTCTCAAAAGGAATGTAGTGAAATGATAAAAGTACAAAGAATGCTCAAAGTGTTTAGAAATGTATGGTTTCTATTTGAGATATGAATTGGACAAGGAGTCTTCTGTGTGAACACAGATGATTGAAATGGGGTATGTCAGAAGCTTATAAAGTAACAAGATGACTAAGGAATGTTCATTCACTTATGATCACATAATACAGTAGAGACACAGTGAAATTATTGGACAGGGGAGTTTGAAGCAGAAAGTCCCTTTTCACACAGTGCACAATTTAATTACATATCATGTTTCCACAGTTGCTGTAGAGGCCAATAACATAATTCTATATATAATCTAGATTATATAAACTAGAAACTGTAAAAAAATACAGAGGTCTGAATGAACCCATCGACAAAATCCGTCACCTGCAGGGTACTAGGCAAGAAAGAGTAAGAGAAGGTGCACTCTGTTACACACTCCTTCAGGTGACTACTGGCAACTTTTAGGCAGGTTATTGGACTAGTGGAACTTTTTCCCTGAATCAGTATGTCCATTTTAAAAAAAAAAATTAAAAAAAAATTACATTGTTATGATTGCTGGGGAAGGAGGGGAGTTGCAGTGTGTGAAACTCTGCCAGGGTCCTATTGAGACTTTTCCACAGTACTGGTTTATAAAGAAAACTGAATGTTTACCCTGTCCCTTCAATAAATCACAGCTCTAACTTTGAACTTCACAGGTTTCAAGATTTCGAGAAGGCCGAGAGTCCACCTGTGTATCCCTAAAACATCACAGTGCCTTCTGCCATTGCACCTCTGGAGCTGGGTTGCCAATGAAGCCATGTTGCTATAATGAGACCTTCCCAGCTGTGGCTTCCTCCTGAATGCCTTTGCTCTTGGAAAATCCCTGCAGAGAGTGATTTGTGATAAAGGTAATGCAGTCTGTCTCTCTTTTTGGAATTAATCAAGAAACGTCCTAGTTTCTTCACAGGCCGCACCCCCTCTTTCTCAGTGGGTCTTGATCATTGGGATAAAGAACAGTGCAACAGAGATTGCTAACATACTCCCTGTCTTTTGAATTGATTGTGGAGGATGTGTGTAGGCATATGTTCTAGTCTTGATTTACTAATCACAGAAAAAAAATCATACTGAAGCTTTGTTGAAACTTGTCTTGCAAGATACTGAAAGCTGCTGTTGACATACTAATAATAATGAAAAAAGAAAAATGTGGCTAAGTATTAACCTCATGCTAACCAGAGTAAAACATTCCTTATCCTGAGAACCGAATGTCTTGAGTTTCATGATGCCAGAATTATAAAGATGTTTGGATATCTTATTTTGTCCAGGAGGCTAGACTAAGGTTTTGATGTTTGTGGGTTTTTTTCCCTATTTTTTTTTTACCACTTCCCCCCTTCCCCCGCCCCCCCCCCCCCGAATGCCATTGCAAAAATGTATTCTTCTATTGTTATTACAGTTTATTAGGAAGAAATAAAATGCTTTTCCAAGGAGTGTTGTGCTTGTTCTGCAATGGAATCTTATTGGAGGTGTTTATTTCTGTTGAGTATGTTCATGTTCAGCTTTTTCCTGCTGATACAACTCAGCTTATGCAGATCTGACAAAATAATGCTTCCAGTCTTCAGGTGTTTCTATTTGGTTACCTTGATGTTGTTAATATCACTATATTGTTATGCAGATATTGCAAACAGCTCTCTAGCAACTATTCCACAATGCCACTGAGATCCAAGTAACAATGTTTGAACTTCTGGCTTTTATAGTATTTGAAAATACTTGCAAGTGCCCTGTTATGAACATTGCTGTGCGGGTCTGTGCAAGGCCAAGGTGTACTCATTCTGCAGGAATGAAGATTATTCAGATGTTCCAGAAAGGATGAGGAAGTTTGAATAAAGAAAAATGTCAGGAAATGCAGCAAGAACTGTGGCAGCCTTGTCAGAGCTGCTCTTTCTCTGCAGCAGAGTGCAGTCCCATACCACTGGGGCACACCAGCAACATTCAGCTAACAGCATGTTCCTCTGCTCCTTAGGAAAAGGCACCTTTGGCCGACAGTGCAAAGAAAAGCTGCTGAGGGATTCACAGAGGGGACGTTTGTGGCAGGGTGGAGATACTTAACATACCTTAATGACCTAGCTTGAGGTACTGGAATGCAGGCTCACCACAGCATCTGTAAATACATGCATATACATTGCCATGGCTGGAGTGTTTTAGGTACCTGAGTTAGTTCAATACACTATGATGTTATACACAAAAGCTGAAAGAACTCAGGTACGTCTCAAACGAAGTGTGTGTTAAAATAATTCTCCTAGTGGGCATGCTGCTTTTCTGCTTTGTACCTCAAATAGCAACAGACAGGGAGCAGGACAGTAGCTGAAAATAGCAGATCACCTTATGATTATGTACATGCAGCAAGAATGGCAAAATACCAGAATGAACACACTAAAACTATGCAGCATTCCCTGTCATAAATTTTAGCAAAAAGCTGCTGTTCAAATTAAATCACAAATATGTCTTCTATTACAATGAAGAAGAAAAAATGGAATAAGGCTATGCACCCAGCAATACTAATCAAGAAGTAGAACTACTGCTGCTAAGCAATGTGGCAATTGGCTATTAAGGCTACATAATGCTATAGGAGTATTATTTTAAATGTACTTGATGCTTTTATTACCTACAGTAGAGTATTTTTATGTTCCTACTTCACCACAGTGTTCTGACTTCTAGATAGTCTGTTACACATCTAGGGAAGCCTTCTTAATTGACTTAAATATTAATTCCTGTACTTTATCCGTACTACTTCTTCTACATGCAGGTTATGGTTAATAGTTATGCATATCTGCAAACTGGCTGCCTCCTGTAATAGCTTCTTTTTCTGACACTAAAGAGATTGTTAAGTGAGCAAACTTTCCCTGTGAGATTGATACCCTAATCCTTCTTTCCCAGAGCAGCTGCCACTTTGGCATCCTGAGGCTGAAATAAACTTGGCGTCCAGCCTCAGGAACACAGAATCGGAAGGGCTTGCAGTCACTGCTGACAGGCACAGGCTTGTACCATGACCTGATCCCACTGTGTGGTGATTGCACTGCCATGTGCAGTTGGTCAGCAAGTGCTTGTAACATCTGTTGATTGTTTATTGTCTGCAGGACATCCATCTGCTTGGGTTTCTAGCTGCAGCACACCTGGCAGATCTGGTACTTGTATTCCCACAAATGCAGACAAATTGGTTCCTTCTCCCAACAATGGTCAGCTGGCTCCAGGGGTAAAGGGCTTGAAAACTAACCTGTTGAAGGTTGGAGTGGAACAGAGAGAACTCCTTGGATCTTTAAATATTGTATGAAAATGAAGTGATGAAGTGGAACAGAAGAAAATTTTTTACACTGAATGCTTATTCTCTGATAATTACAGCTGCAACCCACACTGTACTGCAAAATTTCCCAGAGATGGGGAGTCAGAAAGTGTCATGAGGGACGTTAGTGCCTACCTACAATTAAGCATGCTTTTTACTAGCAGCGTGTTACTCAAATAATGGGAACTGTCAGCCAAATGTGCATATGATCTGGTATCTCACCTCAGTGTCTGATAGTTGTGCAGAAGTGAACTTGTGAATTTTCAGATTTAGATGGGACTTTTATAACAAGGAGAATCCACAAACCAGATCTGGCTGTGGGTTCTGTGCAGGTTCTGTTCTCTGTGATACTGAGGCAATCTTCCTTGAGTAGGCCATCAGTCTTTTCCACCTGGAGATAATACTGCCATACATCATAAGAGAAGAATGAAAATGCTTGGAGATAGTCCTTTATGTTCTGCAGTGAAAATACATCATTATTATACAATAACTGCATTTGATAGCATTAAGAACAGATCTATGGTATAAGTGGGTCAGTGTACCTTTATTTGCACTCAAGAAGCAAATAATCATGCATTGATCTAGCTGCCAATTAGGTTACTGAATTGCTTAAAAGTGGACCTTGATCCTTGAAGATGCTGATGGACTTCAGAAGTTCAGTAATAGGAACTGAAGCATGCATTTCACTCTGAGTGGGCAGAAATTCACAGTGCACTTGCTTGTATGCTGGAAAACATGGCATGTCTGGTACATGCTAAAAACATGCCCTTGCAAGTAAAGAAGGTAATGTATGTGCACCACGTGCAAGAAATTATAGGAAAGATACAGCCTTAGTGAAAACTGAGAACACATCTTCCTGACCGTATCGTCTTGCCTTTCTCAATTGTTTGTGTTTCCAGATATATGGAACCTTGGGTAGGTTTGGGGCATTCTCTTTAAGACTGCTGCTGTGAGACACACAAATAAACAAGGCAGAGAACTCCCAGCACACCCACACAGGGCCAGTTAATTGCAGTTGAGGAAAAGGTGTATTTTAGAATAGTTCCTCTTGTTGCATAAAATGAGACAGGACTTGTTTAAATGTGACTGTAACTTGAAAGTTCAAAACCTAATTTTTAGAACTCTCAGAAAATTCCTTCTGATAGAGTTAATCTGGAAAGACCAGGCGAGCGATGGTCTGAAAATAAACATGAGAGTACTTAAAGCCTGTCGAAATGTGTTTGTGCCATAAATCTTTCACAAACTGATGTTGTTATTGGAGTGATTTGTTTAAGACACAGTGCCTTAAATCTTGATTGCCTACAAGGCACAGGTCATTTTGCCTTTTCCTAGGAAGGGCACTTGAAATTTAGATGTATAGAAAGATGTGGAAAAAATAGTGAGCAAACTGAATACAAAAAGAATACAAAATTCAAAACTACATTTGAAACCTTTTCAGTGCACTATGAAAGTTCACACTTTCATAACCAAAGAATGACCTTTCCTTCCTTGCCTTAACATTTCAGTTGTTTGCAACAAATGAACAAAAGAACAAACCACTTGAAGTCAGTGAAGCCAACACAACAGCTTCCACAAAAACCTTTGCCAAACTGATTAGCTTTGCGATTCACTCACTAAACCTGCTTGGTCATGGCAGCATAAAGCAATGAATCTTTTCATTGAATAAAACTGGAGTTGCAGAAGAACTAATTTTTTTTGGGGGGGTATGAATACTTTTGTAGTGCTTGTTTAAACATGAAATTGTTCCTGATTAACTCCTGTGAGCCCTTATTCTTGAATTAAAAAAAAATCTTGTTAAGCTTAATGTAATTGTTTAATAATTAAACAGCAGTTAATTGGAAAATGCTGCATATGTAGCCAATCCTCAGGTTTTTTTCCTTTAGTGGATGTATATTGTTAGTGATTGGATAAAGAGGAGGCATTTTAAAAAATTCTTCTTGGATAACAGATTTTCTTATTTTTATTAATTTCTTGGACTAAATGAAAAAGTGAAACTATATAATAGTTTTTGTATCTAAAATAACTGCACAGGTAGATTGGCATGAAGGTAGAAGAATCCTTTTTCTGTACAACAATTTATGAACTCCAGAAAGTAAATGTTGCATTGCTCAGCAGGCAGCTTATGAGAGCTGGTGTGTCCTCAGCCTCCACATAATTGCTGTTCATATCCTGGCAAAGCAGAAAGAGAGAACAACCCCATGTTCATTCAGACTAGCTCAGGCCCTGAGTGGACTGGGCCTTTACAGACTTTATTTGGGAAATTTTTTTTACAGCCTTTGAATAATTAACATTTTCATCATTGTTAGTGAGCACTCTGGCAAGTGAGACTGAATATAAACAAAGACTGGATTTGTTCATTGGGGATTGATTTAAAAGACTAAGATTAATTAAAACTGTATGTTGTCCAGAAAAGAAATACTTTTAAATGCTGATCCAGACAAAGTAAAAAAGATGACTGTGTTGCTCAGTTCTACCTTAGCCATTTTGTTCTTCAGAAGTTAGGATGTTAATCTAAAGAGAAAAGAGAATATATGGGTTTTCTTTTTTAATTAAAAACATAGTTCTGTTAGCAAAGAAAAAAGTAAAAAAGTAGAGGAAACATTATTCTGAAGCTCCTAGCTTTAGACCTTAACCAAAGAAGTAACCTCTGCTGGCTTTGTCTGCAGTAGTCTGGGTCTCATGTTAAACAATGTCTTGAGCACAGGTCCTGCTGAATGGGTGGCAGAAACAGTTTGGTTGGTACATGTGAACGAGGTGACTGTAGTACCAAAATTGTAACCTTAAATCTACTTAAAAAAACAACAACAACAAAAAAAAGACATTACTTTGTGTGGTTCCTGTCCATCACTAGAAACCTCTGTGGAAACTGACTGGGCTGGCCCTCCTCCACGGCAGCCAAACAGCCAGCTGGCTGCCCTCACAGCTCGGCCTGATCCAGGACTTGATGGGGAGCAGGTGTCACAAGTGGGGTAATGACCAAGCAGCTGCTTCCACTAGTTTGCTGCAAGGGGAGTTGGGGGGTCTCAGCTACAATGTGCTGTTACAAAGAGCTAGATAGTGATCTAGAGACCCTATACTGCCAGTGACTGTAATTTCTGGTCTTGTCCTTCCCAGGGCCAGGTCCTGTGTGTCCAGTGCCAGTGCAGCTCCTGGGGGTAAGTACTAAGAAGGTTGTGTAAAGTTGTGCTTTGGGTGATAGTCAGTGTGAGCTAGGAAAACAAAAGTGTTTTTTCCTGAGCAATGATTATTTACAGCTCTTAATGGAGTTAAAATGCGTCCCATGAAGGTTCATCTTGCTTCCTGAGTTCTTGAGGAGAGTCTCCAAGGAGATACTATAAATATCTTGATTATAAACCGCTCTCTTCCTCCCCTGCTCCCTGCCAGCACCTACCTTGTGTACTTAAAAAAAATAGATCTCTTTTGCTCGTCTAAGAACAACAATTGGCTGCTTTGTCCCAGATTGTCTGGAAGATGTATCTATAGACAGACACTGAGGGAGAGTTGGCTGAAACTGCCCTGAAGTTTGCATCTGGTGTTGGATTATGTCTCTCTACCCTGGTGAACAACAGTACAAGACAAGCGAGGTTTCACCTGCAGGACTGTTGTAGATCAAGGAGTGTGCATGGTATAGGTCCAGAACACGGTCAAAGCTACAAATTTCACCCATGGTGATGTAAGAGATTTGGGGATAAAAGTCTTGCTGAGAGCTACAAAATGGGGCTGCACTGGAGCCTGTGATGTGTATAACGATGTATAAGCTTGGGCTGCCCTTACTGGGAGGGAATCTTACATAGTGGTGTATGTGGCAAGTGAATTAGAATACGAACATGTTCAAAATGACTGAGTTTTATGCCTTAGTTATCAGTAATTGTGAAGGAGCATACTTAATTCCCTCTATAGCAATCCAAACTATGGGTGTTTAATTCCCATTTGTCACCAGCATTTCTCTGATCTCTGCCTAGTTACGCTCATAAAGTGCCTCCAAGTATGTTTACAGAGATGTTTACTCTCCAAACAGTCCAGCCTGGTCATTCTGAAACTACTTAAGGAATGTACCTGACAACTTGGGTGGAAAAATATTCTTTCACAGTAAAAGACCTAAAGAACTGCTATATAACACTGGTTGCAGCGTTAACCAGAATTCTAAGTCTGGACTGAAATATTTCTTTCAACTCATATTTTTATTTGTGTAATGCTTTGCATATTATATAGAAGTATTAAGTTAGAGCCATGACACTAAATGTTAAAAACTCAGGCTTAATGGCTCTGGACCTGAAATATCGTGTCAAATTCTAAACGTTTGTCTACAGAGGTAAAATATTTTTCCTTTGCAAGCCAGTAAAGAATGGCAGGATGATGTCTATAGCATTTGTGTTGTGTGGGGTTTTTTTTAAACATCAAAGAGAAAAAGAAAGGTTATAAACCCAGCAACGTCTTCATCTGGAACTGTAATTAATCTGATTTAAATATAGCAACAAGTAAAAAAGCTTCATCTTGGGAATCTTTCTGAAAAGGTAGTAAGAAAAGAGATTGAAACATTCTTCATTTAGTTATAAGTGATATGAATATGACGAATATTGGTTCTGTATAAATCAGAATACCATGTCTGTAAATAGTAACTGCTTTACTATTCTGTTTTCTGGACTGTTCAGAGCAAAACACTTTGCTTATGTGGTATTGCGCAGTTTGCCTTATCACTGCAAGCCCCCTTATTTCCTGTGCTGCTCTTTGCTCATCCTATCCTCATTGTTAACAGAAAACCAAGAACAGACATAGAGGATACACTGGCAAAAATAGTCAGATATCCTGGCTGCATAAAAATTCAACTGTTTATTGTAGCTGTGATATGTATCCATTCAATAAGTGTAAAGAATTTGGAGAACATGCAGTTATAAAAATGGTATGTGTATTGTCTTCAGGAGAGACCATCCAGAAGCTTGATCCAGGCTAATAACTAGTTTCTAAACTGAAACAGCTCTGTAGCTTTACAACTTGAACAATGAACCAAAACTCTTTGGTCTGTATCATTTTTTTTTATCTGGAATTGCATCAACTAGAACACCAAGCCCTCTAATGAAATGGAAAGGGGATGTTTACGTATTTTGGTTTTTCAGGACCATTTGATGTGTTTGTGTTAGAGCTACACAGCTGAGTTCCCACAAGTTGTATATTTCTTTGTGCAGTATTTTTTGTTCGTATAAATTATGAGTTCAGAAAAGTAAAGCATTGCATCTTGCTTTCCTTCCAGAGAATGCCTAAAATGTCGCCAAGCTTCTTCCATCCTACCTCTTCTGTTTTCCAGAAATTATTTTTTTCCTTTGTAATTAACTGCATGGAAAATATTGCTGGCATGAAGACTTGCTCAGCATGTGGACACAGCAAGTGAACACCTTGTAGCCCTTTGGCCAAGTATCAACACACCATTAATAATCAGACAGCTTGAAAATTTGGCATTAGCAGAGCATTGTTTTAAAAAAGAGAGACAGCTTTGATCTGGCCATTGCCTTTCTTAGAATCACCCTGTTATTAGGCAATGCAGAGCACTCATGTTTAGTTGCTCACCATACCTAATCTTGGTCCCTCTTTATATAGGGATGGTACAAAAGAGGAATTCCTGAAGTATGTGTTAGTTATAGATAACCAGCAGTGTGTTTGTTTTGGAGGAAGAGCAAAGGAAGGAAACTGACATTTTTAAAAAACTTTTTTCCTCCCCTCATCTAGGGCAAATGAAAATAGTACAGAACGATGAGACACCATCCAAGGTAACTCTAAGCTGTTTGTGTGCAGTTCTGCTCCAACCCTGTATATGGCCTATTTTTGTGGTTCCTGATATGGCCACTTGAGACAGGTTTTAATATAACTGTGTCTTGGAATGCTTGTTACTGCAGCTGGAGATGAGAAAACTCTGTCTCCCCTCAGCAACCTCTGTGGATAACAACAAACAGGTACAACATGCCCAGGCAGCACTGGTTGGAGGGAGGGAAAGAGGGAGAGGGAGAAGTCAGATGAACCTAACGTGCCAGTACCATTCGCATGGCTCTGGATGAAAGTATTTCTGTGACTCCTTACAGAAGTTATTGAGTACAAGCATTACTTAAAAAGTAACTATAGTTACTATAAGAGTATTATAAGCATGCAAGTTTAAATGGTCCCGAAGGGCAAACTGCAAAGACTTTGGTACAGACCTCAACACTATTTTAAACGACTTGTTTTCAAATCTTTACTAATTACTGTGAAATATGTGGATTGTAGTAAGCCTGCTTTCTTGTAATTAGTCTGGGACCCTTCCCTCTTCTGGTCCTTTGGTGAAACCGTAGGGCAGTGTTTGTGCCAGTAGCATTTTCTGCCCTGGCAGTGACTGCAAAGCGATGGAGCACTGGATTAAAACTTTGAATGAGTTGGGCGTGAAGAGCAAGCAGGGAATGACTCTATTAGCAATAAGTATCTGGGAGCCTAATTTAAGAAAACGTTTTGTTTCCACATTAGATGCACATTTCTGGTGTGCTTTTTCCTCTCTTTTGATCAAGTGTGTTTTGGACTGGAGCCAAAGACTTGTCTATACTTGGAGTGATCATAGAATAATTACCCTGGGAAAAGTAGCCCGGATTAACTCCATGGGGGCAGAATATTGTTCTAGAAGGACTTACTTAGAGTATCAACATATTTGAGTGCTCTGTCTCAACTGCCTTTTCTCACTTTTTCTGGAATCTTTTGTGTGAGAAGTTTCTCCCTGTGCATCTCGGATGGCAGTAGGAAAGAACAGATCGTGCTGCTTGCTTCGCGCTTGTGAGGTTTTAAAACCTTTCATCCGCTTCCCAAAACGGGAGCACTAACCCGCGGCTCCGGTACACACAGCCCGAAGCCCCCCTCGGGTGGATGAAGTGCGTTCAGGTGTGCTTGCAAGTACCCTTGCGGAGTTATGCGTGAAGGCCAGATAAAGTGACCTGGGCTTCAGCCCCACGTACTGGTTTCAAACAGTTAAGCAGAGCGGAGAAATTCTCAGATCTGTTCCGAGATAGGAGAGGCTGGCGGAAGGGGGTTTAAATGCAGTTCGTACCTAGGCTTGAGCCTCTGTCCCCTTGTGCTGCTTGAAGACTCTGTAAAACACGTGGCAAATAACATCGGTGCCGTGTCGCTGGGCGCTGACGGTGCCCCGTGAGGGGATCTCTGCTCTTCCCACCGCTGGTGCCCGCGGGCTGCAGCCCGGCCCTCACCTGCGGCCGCGCCCGCCGCCGGCGCGGCTTCATTTCCAGCCGTGAAGAGCAGACGCCCGAGGCTGGGGGCGCGGGAGGCGGCCGGCGACCCGCGCGCGGGGCGGCGCCCTCGGCTGCCCTTCCCGGGGGACATTTTGTGTGGTTGCCGTGCCGGCCGCCCCCGCGGCGGATTCGCGGCTCCCTCGGCGTGGAGCTGCTCGGGGGCCGGGCAGCCCGCGGCGGCGGAGGGCGGGAAGGGCGGGGCGGGGCGGGCTCCGTCACGGCGCGCGGAGCCGGCGGGGCACAACGGGCGGCCTCAGCGCGGGGAGCGGCGGTGAGCGGCAGGTTCCCCTGGCCGGCGAGAGCAGATGGCGGCCGCGCTCCTCTTCTACCTGCCCCTGCTGCCGGGGCTGGCCGGCGCCTTCAACCTCGACACGGACAATGTGATCAGCCGGCGCGGGGAGCCGGGCAGCCTCTTCGGCTTCTCCCTAGCCATGCACCGGCAGCTGCAGCCGCAGGAGAAACGGCTGTAAGTGCTCGCGCGTCCCGCCTGGCCCCGTCCCGGGCTGCCCGCGAGGACCCTCCTCCCTTCCACCGCCAGGAAACTCGCCCTGGCGGCGGGCCGGGGCGCCAGCCCCCACCTGGTGGCCGCCCGGCGGCTGGCGGCAGGAGCGGGGCTGGGTGGCGGGGCGCTCTGTGCGGAGCGGCTGTGGGGGTGCGCTTGGAGAGAGTGGGCGGCACCTGCTGCTCCGGTGGGGTGCTCGGTCGCCGCAGGCCGCCCCGGAGGCACCGTGTGCCAGGGCGGAGCGGCGGGGACGTGCCGGGGAGTGAAGTGCCGCCCCGCCCCCACCCCCCCGGTGGACTGCGGCGAGCCGGGAAGATAAAGGGGGAAGCGAACGACAACCCCCGCTGGGAAACCTTACGGCCTCGGGGCGTGCGCGGGCTCCCGCGGCGGTGTCCGGGGCGGGCGGCTGTGCCCGCGGGGCCCGGGCGGAGCGGGGCGCCGGGAGGCCGAAGCCCGGGGCGGCGCCCGGCCGCCTCGCCGGTGCCCTGCGGCTGCGGGTTGCCTATCCAGGCTCTGGGGTTTTTCTCTGTGTGCGGACTCGGCTCCGGGTAACGCAGGGTCTGCTGTTCCAGGCGGAACCTGCCCGGGAGCGCAGGTGGGAGGTGGTACAGGGAAGTCGGGGAAAAAGAAATGAGTGTTGGTGACGTATGGGTGAAAGCTAGGAACTCCAGAGGCGAAGTCAGGGTCTTCCCTGCGTCTTCAGGATGCTTGCCTCTTCGTCACCGTATCTGAACAGCATCTGACCCCACCCTATCCAGTAGTGCTGGATGGAGTGTGCCTTGTATAAGGTACTGTTACTAGATAAAAGTCTCTTCCCAAGGTATTTAGATTTAATTAAAAGGAAAACAAGCCCGTAAGCCATATGGAGCTAATGGGAGAAGGAAGCTGGAAAGAAACCTTTGTGAAGTTATCTGGTAAACTTACTTTAAAAGTTCTGCGTGTTCATTTTGCTCACACTTGTGCGATTTCAGAGTGGCATTGTGTGATGGAGTATTAACCGCCAGTACCCGCATTCCGTCTCCTGTCTGGTAGGCAGAATGACCCATGGTGTCCTGAAGAATGAAGCACAAATCAGAGATTCTTTTCGGGGGCCTTTATCTTAATTCTTAACAGGATTACTCTGAAATTAGTCTCTCTTCAGTTCTCCAAAGAAAGCAGTGTCTGAAGCTTGTTAGCTTCCTATTGTAATGCCAATACTGGTAGAATGAGCGTGTCAGAATATGCGCGGATGTAAAGCCAGTTACTAGGAAGTCTGTAGAAACACAAAGGGGGTCACAGTTTCCAAACTGGCCTGTAATATTTTGCTGAAATGCTTCGGAGGTTATTAGCATGAAAGTTCTGTATTGTATGTATAGTAAGTGCTTCCTCGGGCAGTCCAAATCTGGGGACAGAGCAGAGCCAGATGCTATCTGCCTTGACGTAGCTTTCTGAATCTAGGCTTTCATGAGAAGCTGGGGTCTCTGACAGGCAGAACCAGGCTACAGAAACTTCTGTGGTGATGTGCACTTCTGAGTGTGAGATGTCTTGGCTATTTTTGAAATTTATTAATGAGTTTTAGCACAAAGAATTCGAATGCTAGCCTGGGTAGCGGCTGGCTGGTATCTTGGAATGATAACATCACACAGGCATGTTGTAGTCAGTTTGAGCATAATTTTTCTGCAAGAGCAGTAGTTTGTGGCTGTAAGAAAATGACATGAAACATGTTAAGCTGTAACTTTCTTTCATAGGGACAGAGGTGTGTTTAGCTTGCTTTGTGCAAGTTTTATCTCGTGGAAGAGATGGAAGCTTTGTTGGGGATACTTGAAGTGAAGTCTTCCCTGTTAGGCTACATAATTATATCAGATAAAAATGAGTGATGTTGAACTGATAACCAAATGATTTTTGTGGCCTGTTCCATGGAAGCCATGTGTAGCTTTTATATAGCTTGGTTCTTTACAGGTGGAACAGACTGTGTCTGCTGGCCAGGTACTCAGTGAAAGTGTGGAGCTAGGGAATGGTGGTCATACTGAGGTCTCCTACTGAAAACCAAGTACGTCTAATGCTCCTCCACTGCCTGTTACCTGTAATGGCAGGAGTTTTAGCAGTTTGATCTCAGGGATGCAATGCCTCTGCATTCCCAACAGCATTTTGGTCTGCGCCTTGTCTTATCTCCACTGCATAAGTGATTGCATATCTCTTAGTGAGGAGTATTTATTTTACCCCTTTTCTCGAGTGGATGCTAACTTCAAAGCTCAGTTACAGTTTGACTGTGAACACTGTTAAGTAGCTGCCGAGAATACTCAAACCTCATTTCATCATTGAAACTTAATTAGAAGTGACACTTGGGTTCTCATCTGGCAGGGATCATCATTCCAGAGAAACCTGCCAACCCAAGCGCCTCTGCCCCTCAAATTTTACAGAGTTAGAAATGAGCTGTAACAGAGGTGGAAGCTAAGTCAATCCTAGAAAGAACAAGGAATTGAGAGAAGGTGAAATGTATTAAATCTGTTCACAGGCTGATTTAGTCTGTGGCTTGAAGCAAGGCTTGGTAAAATAAACTAAATTACGTGTAATTTTTTCTCTTGCCTCACTTAAGTGGTTCTTAGGTGAAATAGTTCCCTTTTCCTCACAGCAGACAAATAAGGGTTAAGCATTATGAAAGCTCTCTGTAAAAAAGAGGGTGGAGAATTAGGAAGTGTGACAAATAAAGGTACAGCTGAAGTAGACTTTGATTAAACATGGTATTTGCTTTTGATCACCTTTTTTCTTAGTCACAGGATACTGTGGATTGCGTGTTCGCTTTGAATTGCAATCTTTTATTACTGTGAGCTACTAATGCCATATTTGATAATGAGGAATGAATTAACTTGGCAAAAGTGTAGGTAGGTGACCGTTCAACTGCTTTGACTTTAGTTGTAAATGGTACTGAGTATAAGGCTGTGGATTAGTAACAGGGTTCTATTTTTCTTTGTGAGTATCTTTGTGTGAGAAAAGTTACAAAGTTTGTCTGTTGGAGAGGAAAAAAACTTTATTAAATTCACAGTGACAGAAAGTGGACTGCTAATGGGATGTGGGTGTGAAAGGCAGCTGAATGCAGCCTTAATGTGCATCAGGGGAACATTACCACTGGAGGTACTAAGGACAGCCTGGCTGGATTTCTGTGCACAGTTCTGGTTCATTGTCAAACAGAGCAAATCAGGTAGCGGAGAAGGCTAATGGAGCTCTAAGAGACCTGGGCTTGTTGCCCTGTATAGGATTGTTCTGGTTTTAATCTGCCAATCTGATGAAAATAAGTGAGTTCTGCTCCTGCGAGAGGGTGGTGGCACAGCAGCAGTGCGTTTTGGCTCCAGCCTGGACGAAGGTTTGTAACTTGGAGGGGCATGAGGCACTAGTCCTGTGATGGAGAATGCAAGAGTATCTAGCATCTGTAAATGGGGACTACACTAGCTATGTCAGCTGCTAGATAGCATAAATATATTACCATTATAATAAATAGATTATTACTAGTTATATGTAGTAAGTGTAGTCAGCTATGTGTAATTTTATATATATATATATATAATTATATGCATGTTTGTAAAATTTACGTTAGATGCCCAGCTGATCTCTTCCAGTCCTTTTTGGTTGTAATTCAAAATGATTTAAGCAAATACCTCGAATGAGAACACAAACTCAAAGAACACGTGAATTTGGGTGTAACTGTATTCTGGTATTTTCAGTAGACATATGGAGCTGAATTCAGCAGGCTTCTCATTATTGTTTAAGGCAAAAAAGGGTGAGATTGTAATCAACGTTCCAGATGTTCTCGTTGACTGAAAAGCTGTGTGGTTGACTGTGGATAGGCACTTACTCTCAAGGCTGCACTGCCCCTTAGCAGCCATGAGGTTCTAAAAAATTGCAGCATCTTTACAGAGTTTTCGTGAGGATTTGCTGATGCTGCGTGTCTGCTGTGAGCTGTTAGAGCAATACGTAACAAAGTTGCCTTGGGTCAGCAGGGCTGCTGACATGGCTGTCCTGCTGCAGTGCCTGCTCAGTGGCATTTAGCCAGTGCTCCCGTGTTGATTGAGGATTCGTGCTCACAGACACTTTGCTCTGGCCACAAAAGGGCTGGATTGTGCTGGTCTGCAGCTTCTGCATGCAGAGGTGGTGTGCTGTAATTCAAGCTTCAGGTGGACTGTATTAGTAACTCTGCATGTCTACATCTTCAGGATTTAAATGCTTAAATAATGCTGCTCTTTAGTGCTTCTGTCAGTTAAAAAAATAATTTTCCTTTTTTAAGACTATGCCTTTACTGTGTCATTACACATAGTGTGTTTTTTCTCTTGAGTGTCTCTCTGTTTTTGTCTATAAAGCTAGTCTTGGATAGCCTGCTTATCATGCTTGTTTACTTTCTTAATTTGTGATAATAGGGGAGGTTGTCTCTGTTTGACAGATGTCCTGTGGCAAAGGTCAGGATCAAATGAAGTTGGGAAGGAGAAGGGAAGAGTAGTTTAAGACTTTGTAGTGGTAAGATAAAGATTTTTAAAAAGAAGGTCCATCATAGTAATATAATGGGTGAGTAAAGTGGGAAGATAAATTTACATTGCATAAGGGGGAAGAATATGGAATTACATTAGGTGGAATCAAGCTTTTTCCCAGTGCTAAGTTTGAGTTGTGATGTGTACTGTCTGTGGTAGAGACACAGCTAACAGGTTGTCCTGGTTTCAGCAGGGATAGTGTTAATTTTCTTCCTAGCAGCTGGTATAGTGCTGTGGTTTTGATTTATGATGAGAATAATGTTGATAACACATTGAAGTTTGTAGTTGTTGCCAAGCAGTTGAGGAATTTTCAGCTTCTCATACTGGCCTGCCAAGGAGAAGGCAGGGGGTGCCCAAGAAGCTGGTAGGGGACACAGCCAGGAGACCTGTCCCCAGCTGGCCAAAGGGATATTCCGTATCATATGACCTCTTGCTCCGTATGTGAAAGGAGGTGGTGTGGCTCAGGAGGTAGCTAAGCATTGGCTTTGTGGTAAGCAGTTGTGCTGTGCATCGCTTGCTTTGTGTATTCTGTCATTGTCTTCTGTCCTGTTAAACTGTTTTTATCTCAACCCCAGGGTTTGACCTGTTAAAAATTTTTGAAATTTTCTTCTCTCCCGGTCCCACTGTGGCAGGGGGAGCGAGCAAACAGCTGTGTGGGTGTTCTAGCTGCCGGCCAGGCTAAACCACGAAGTGGGTTTACAGGTTGGGTATAGAAAAGATTGGAAGCTCTGTCATATATTGCCCCTGTCTGACTCCCATTCTTGCAGGTGGAACAGAAGATGTCAATGTCTTCATTTTTGTGGATTTAAATTTTTTTTTTCCTTCCCACTAGTTTTTGTTTTGTTTTCAAAGGAATGGGAAAGAATTGTGCACTTCTGCAGAACTCTGCTAAGGCAAGGAGGATGAAACAGAGTGTGGAGCTGATACACACCAGAAGTTGTAGTAGTGTAACCCTTTCCATCAATGTAGAGGAAGAGCCAACCCTGCAAGGCACTAGTGAAGCCACAGGTCATACAGCAAAAATGTGCTTCCACAAGGACAGCTCAGTTCAGTCCAGGTAGCTCCAAAAGCATCGGTCAAGAAAGATATGCTATGGTACAGTCCTTTGCTGTGTGAGTTCACAGGTTCAACTTCACTGCAGTGTTAACTGGCGTGGCAGGCATTTCTAGCATAAAGCTAGCCTTCCCACATGGGAAGTGGCAAACCACTTACTCTGGCCTCCATTCCCTTGAGCATCTTGTTTCTCAAGAGGTCATATGCTTTCCAAATAACATTTTTTTTTTTTTTCTGTGGTCACCTGTAGGCCTTAAGTAACCCTGTGGTAAATGTGTTTCCTATGCTGGTGTTACTAAGAATTAACAAAATTTGTTGCTGTGCTAGTCAGAGCCTTCTGTGAGTGAGGACTGTAGCATATGCCTTTTGTCAGCATGATAAATAGCCTTACGTGCAGACTCTGGCGTTGAGAAACAGCTTAGGCTATCAGCCTCAATTACAGCTCATAAAATTGTTATGCTCTTACTGGAAGTTGCGTGTACCTGATAAAACTCCTTCTTGCTTTCTTAGCTGCTTGGTTTTACCTATGCTAAGTCTGATGGATGATTCAGTTTCTAATGTAAGAGGTACCATGTCTTTGGGATTGCTAAATTTTGCACAGCATTTGCAGGGTAGATGTGATGACAGGTTTAGAAGCATTTTGGTTTGTGCTTTCTTATTTTTTTAAATATCTCAACAGATGTGAATGGAAGTTCGTAGAAGCACAGATTCCTCTCTCTCCAGGCTGTGTGTTTGGAAAGAGAAGGGTGTTCTGTAAGCAGTTACTCTGTGTAAAACACAGACCTGCCAAGCCATTTCAAGAGCATTAAAATAAAAGTGATGGCTCAATTAACCAAAATTGCTTTAAGCTCTTGTGATCCAAGTCTGTTGTACTCATCTCTTTCTAAAAGCATGGAATTTATACCAGGTAGTTCTTATTAAGTAATGTTAGGATATAAATCAACCCTGATGAACACATCATATGCTAAGCCCAGCAAGCTCTGTTGTGGCCAAAGTATTAGACACGTGTCAGAGGATGCAAAATTAAGTTTTTCATCTAAAGCTGGAAAGGTTAGAATAGTCTAACTGGAACAAAATAACAATGCAGGCAAGGACAGACCTTGATCTCAGGAAGGAGAAGAAAGACTTTTTTCTTTACTACAGTGAATGAAAATTAATGAACTGCACAAAATATGACTAAGGACAAAGGAAAAGCATTCTCCTTGACAAGTTGTGTTCTTGAGCAGTGGCTGTGGGTCCTGACAGCTCTGCTCAATGATGCCTGAAGGCTGAGCAGAAAGTGTTTGGGGGAGAGAGTCTCGGCTGGAAAGACCAGCAACTATTCTCTTGTTTTTCAAACCAAACTGATGCAAACAGACACAGATGGGCAAAGTAGTCATGTCTGTGTGCACATCTGACTTAAAGCCTTCAGTGAAACTGGAATCATCGTGAAAAGGAGCTGCAGTCCTCAGTAGTGTTTGCTCTAAACATTAGGGAGGGAGGAGTCATCTTACACTCTCTTAGTTTGACATATAGTTTGCTTTGAGAACTATAGTTGTAAGTTGGGCTAAAATGTGCTTGAAGAGCATAACCACTTCATCTAAAACCTCAGGTGTGAGTGAGCTGGGGAAACATTTTTTTTCTGCAGTTCCCTTCATGTGTTGAGACGTGGGGCTGGGGAGCTGCCAGGGGCTTGTGTGCAGCGTGGATGCTCTGCTCTGGTCCTCAGCCGTGCAGGCTGGAGCTGAGCAAAGAACCAAGGCACTGGCATCCTGAAAGCCTCAGCTGGCAGACAGCTGCTTGAAGCTCATTGCCATCCTGATCTTACAGACTGACTGGCACAAGAAAACTTACAGTGCTCTTAAGACTTAAAATATGGTCCCATCAGCTACAGAACGGTAGAAAGCGAGGGGGACAGAATATTGATCAAGATGCAGGGGTGTACGGTGAACCATGGAAGTATCTGAAGTATGTAGCATGCACAGCATGAGGCCTGTTTTCTGTGTTCCAAAGCAGCAGGATTTGGGACAGGCATGCCAGGAGTCATTTTGCAATAGGGATATTAGAGAGCACTGTATGGTTACATTATTTATGAGCTGGAATCTTAAAATGTAGTATTTTTATTTGAGGACATACTTTTCTTTTGGTTTCTGTTTTCATTTTCAAAATTTTCTGAGGTCTAGAGAGTAGCAAAGAGCTTTCAAACAGGTGTGCAGAGAGATGAGATTTACTAGTAGTGTTGGGCGCAGAGGTGCAGCTGTGTCAGAATTGTTACTGGAAGACAGGCAACATTTTCTCTATTGGTTTCACTGTTGTGCTGTCTTGGTGGTGAATAAGACTCCTTAAGCTGGTGCATACTTTAAGAATAAACCATAAAGCAACCCTACCATCAGGTATGAATCCATCTTTATCCAGATATGGAGTTTTAGGTACTGCATTGTCTACTACTAAAAATACCATTCAGCTGTGTAGAGTCCTAATTTATCCTTTATTTGTGACAATCTAGTAGAAAAACGCCTTGTACCGTGGCAGAAAATAATAAATAGTCTGGTTTGTATCTTCAGAAATACTGGTTAACCCCATCAGTCTGCATCTGAACAATTTGATGGACTTGATCTGTAACTGTACAAGACATATCTAAATCATTGCAGTATGACTCTCAAATTGTTTTTGTTTAATTAAATCATTGAGAGGTCTCTGACTGCCCTTTAATAAATACTCTGCAGTTGTATAAGCTCTTTCATCCAAAAATCTCAACGTAATTTACAGTGATATTATTTCTTTAACTGGGAATGAAGAGGAACACAAATTCACTGTTAGGGTGCTTGCTAAGATGAGTGAAATTTTGTGTAGTTTGTTGCTAATGCTGATAATGTTAATTTATAGGACAAGTGGGTTGACTTCTCATAAACATTTTTTTCTTAAAGCATAACAAGCAGAGAAGAATGGTTTACTGATCTAATTTGTTGCTGTCTGGATCCTCCACAAAACAGAACATTTCCCAAATTAGTATACTGGCTTGCTTGGCACGTTACAGCAGTCAATTGTTCACTGATTAGCGTGGGCAATTCTTTTCTCCTCTGTTAAGCTCTACCCAAAATCCTTTCTGCATGTGCCAGAGCAACTGTCAGTTTCGAAAGGAATGCAATCTCTTAAGTTTTCATAGGAGATACCACTTGCATTTCAGAAGAGCTGCTGTTTAAAATCAGCTGCTGTTTAAATGTTTCAGAAGCACCCTGGGGCTGTATGAATCATTCTAGCCATAACTGTAAAAGTACCACATTTTGGGGATGTATTCTGTGGAAAGGACAAGGCTGAGATTAGCCTATCAGGCAAATGGCTATTTAAAAAAAAAAGCTAAAATCCTTATTATTGAATGAGTAGTCTCTACAGCGAAACACTAGCTGGAAAATTAACACCTCACAGTGGTATTTATCAAGAGTAGCTACAGTAAATGGCACAAGAGTATTTGAAGAAAGATGTATACGGAATGGCCTGGAAAACATTGAATAACTAATTTACTGGCTTTGGGTATCATTGATTGAGATATATATGAGCAAGTGGCTGCTTTGAAAGTAATAGCAGAAGAATTTAGCCTAGAAAAGCGAGTGTACACATGGCAAAAAAAAAAAGTCTCACTTCCATTTTTCAGTATATTAAAAATAAATGAACTGAACCATAGGTTAATAAAGCTTCTTTTGCAACTCTAGCATAAAAAATGTATAGTATTCTTGGTAAAAAGTACTTCCTTTGGGTTTAAGGTATTGTAACATGTTTTCTAAGACTGTTTTGAGACTTCTGTAGCTATGGCATTGGAAAAGAGAATTGCTGTTTTGGTTTGGTTTAAAGAGCTGGCCCGATGTATTCTGCTGTGAAGTACCTGAGATTACATTTTGTATCAAAATGTAAAAAGTACTGGTTCTTGCATTGTGTTTTTTGGGGCATTTGCATGGACCTGACCGGTTTGGCTTTGTTGGTGTGATAGGTATTTTTCTTGTTTCCTCTTACAGAACTGCATTTAAAAATATGTAATTTCCTTTAAGCTGTTGTACTAATGTGTGTGAGGATGGTTGACTGTGTTTGGAATAAGGGGGAAGGTGGGATCAAGAATAGAAGCAAGAAGGGTTTACAGGATGTTTAGATGCTGGCATAAAAATGTACTCGGGTTCTTCCAGGGTAACATGTATGGATCCTGCACTGGATTTCACTGTCAGCTAGTGAGTTTCTGAGTTGCTTTTCAGCTGTATTTTCTTCTGATTTGTTTTCTACTCTCAAGGAACTTGGTGATTTGTTCAGAAACAAGGAACAGCAAGTAAGTTGTGAGTGGTGGTGTGGAGTTTACTGATAGTGTCCATAGGAGTGGCAGTCAATCTTAGAGAGACTGCTTGTCCTTTTTACTGAAGATAGCAATTTTTAATTTTCAAATGGAGCTAAATGTGCTTTGCTTCTGCCTGTTTCAGCTGCCATTGTTACCCTCCTCAAAAGTAGGTCTGTAAAACACACCTTTAAAAAACAGGGCAAAACAAGATTGCAGATGTGCTGGGAACAAGTCACGCCTGTAATGCCCAAGGTTGTTTGCTCAGCAGCACATGCGTGGGTCAAAGGTCTGAGGGAAATGCATGTTTATCCTGGAAGTGCTCAAAAGTGGCGACCAGCTGTTGCTGATAGCAAGCACATTATTGCCCTGTGTAGTTGAATTTTCTGTGTGCTTTCCTCATAGATCTTTTCACGTTACTCTTGTAAGAAATGGTAAAGATTGGTTAGCCTTGCACTGTGTTATTGAAGTTAGATTTGCTGGCTCTTAGACCTTAGCTGTGTCTAGCAGAGTGTGTGAAGAGATCACAGCTCATATTTACTTATCCATGTTTGTTTAGTGGGAAGCAAACCTTAAGTGAGAAGCGCATTATTTTATTGGCCAGAAATGCTTAAATAAATTTGCTGTTTTTTTCTTAAATGGCCAACTCTGGTAGCTGCTGCTACAAATAGGGCATAATTATGTAAAGTCCCTTTAAACTTTTCATCCACTTGACTTAATTTTCTGCTAGAGAAATGTTTGATAATTATGTTGTGTAGGTCCAGAATATTGCTGAAGAAGTAGGTTTCTTCTCTTTTCTCAGCAAAGGTGTTGTTCCTGCATACAGTGGAAGAATACTTCTGTTGTTGTCAGGTCAGATACAGTCTTGGTAATAGCTGCAATACTGTTTGAGTAACTTGCAGCCTGCAGGAACATAGGTTGTTAAAAATCCCTGAAAACAAATAATTAATTCCAGGTTCTGCTCAAGTGAGAATTTGGGGAGTGGTGAAAGATGGAAAAAATGTATGTGTGAGAAGAGACACGTAAAATTAAGTATGGAGAGGGAGCAGTATATAGTGGAAGCAAAGGTGCTGGGTTTCTTGGCATAGACTCAAATATGTATTTTGCAAACAGAAAAATCTTGGTTTTAGGTCTTGCAAGCTGAAATTACCAAAGTTTGTACATTCCTACTTACTGGAAAGTGTAATTGCTGCTTCTTCCACAAATGTACATGTGGAGAAATTCCTGGCGGATATAGGGTTTGTTTCTGTAGGTCTGTTGGATCAGTGTTTCAGGACCTGCAGGAAATGTAGAAAGAGGCTCCTTAAGCATCCCAGTTGCGTGGGCACTTGTGTGACTTGGCTTGCCTGTGAACCTCCTACGCCACTCCTTACTGGGGTGACGTTCCCCCAAGCAATTGGAATGCCTGTGTGCTCAGTTACTTTGGAGGAGTGAGGGCACCCTGTGTCAGTACACCCAGTGACACATCTGCTTTTGCGATTAGGTCCGTGGCTTGAAGAAAAGCCTCACTCAAGCTGTGGATCCTGTTATACACATTTAACTCGGGGCTAGGATGGCTTTATGACAGAATAATTTGAAATCTGTATTTAAGCGTGCAAGGGACTTTTGGCTGTTGAAGTGTGTGTGTTTGCTGGCTGTTGGTGTACTGGTTCTCTGAAACATTTATTGAGGATTATGTACTGGGAAGGTACGTGCCTTCTCTGCACATGCAGAGTTTATAGGCCCATGGCACCACAGAGCAGTACCCTGTGGGAGTGGGCTGATGCTGGCAGCTGGGAGGACACAGCTTAGCTCAGAGTGCCAGCGATGGTCTGGTGTGGGTGAGCTTCCCTCTGGCACATTTCAGCAGAATGGGGTGGGTTTTATTCTGTTCAGATGGTGAGTCTGCTGGCTATTATTGTTTCTGTGTATGTGTATCTGATGCAGGAGGTTTCCACCTGTCTTGTTTTTCTCCTACAGTTTGGAAGGGGAAGATTGTAGGTCTGGAAAAGAAGCAGGAGGTCTCATAGTTTAGATGCATGAGTGAAGGAACCATGGCTTGGGTTGGACTGGGAAGGTGTTAATCTTCAAATGCTATATGGACGTGGGAGTAGCAGCTGTAGCATTATGGTGTTACATTGGCTGTTGATACTGGTGTGAAATATCTGTCTTTCTTACTGTACTTCTTTCATGCCTTTTAATGGTTTAGTTATGGTCATAAATGAAACTGATGTACTTTAGACAGTGAAGGAAATAGAGGAGTGACATTTCAACCCAAATATTTGTTGTGTGCTCTATTAAAACTCCTGCATTGTGGGTTGTTTTTTTAATGGCGTTTGTTGTGTTGATGAACAGTGTATGCCTGTTACAGTTACCTCTCTAACAAGTAGTGCCTTCAAATACTGACTGGGAGCACTGCACTTTGGGGGGGTTGTGAAGCGGAATCTGAACAACTGCTTCCATATTTTGATTACTTCCGTGTTTGTTTTCTAAAACATGAACATAATAGATGATGTGTTACTCCTTTTACTTTTCATGAAGTTCCAATGGAGGTGGCGTGTGTTGAGGGATAAAAAGACAAGACCTGAAAACACAAAGAAGTTTAAATCTGAATTTAAGAGTTTTTCTGTGAGTTGAATGGCCAGAAGCCCAGGTGCAGGAGACAGAAATTCCTGATTTCTGTCTTGTACTTGCATACTTGAGCCTGTAGAGCGATTGTGTCTGCAAAACACTCATCACAGCTAACTCACTGTTGGGTGTAGTAGCGACAGCAGTTGCTTCTTTGGCTTGTTTTGCTGCAGGAGCTGGGGTGGTGCTGGTCGGGGAGATGGGCCAAAGCCTGATGTGTGGGGGCTGTTGGCACGCGAGTGAGACTGCGGCATGGGGCAGCAGGGACAGACAGCCCACCCTTTCTGAGCTTGCAGGTAGCTGGGACTGCTGGGTCACCCCTGCTTTGTTGCAGCTGCCCTTGCGTGGTTGTCTTGCTGCTGTCAGGCCCTGCACCTTAACAAGCTGTGACTGCAGTGGTGAGTAGCTGGGTTGTGCCCAGCTGACTGTGGTGGGACTTGGACCGTTTCAGGGAGCACACGCAGACAAGGAGGCTGTGGGCAGGGGCTGGAGCACTAGGGCCTCAGCTCCAGTTTGTTTCTTTAAATGGCACACTTGTTGCTTCTTGAGTTAAACCCTATGTTGTTTTAAGAGGATTTCATGCAGTAACAGCCACTTCTGTGTTAGGAAACCTGAGTGAAAATCCCTTTAACATTATTCCTTCCATAAGTTCATAATAGATTAATTATAAAACTAATACACATTTTACAGTATTGCTTCATGCTCAGGACTGTTCCTGGCACGGAACAGACTTTTTGTTCTTTCTTTTAAACCTGAAGGAATGTGTAGCTTGTAACAGAGAAATTAAAATTCTATGTACTGCACCAGCTTCACTTGGTATTTGACAGTATGAAAAATGTGAGGTATCAGTCTCCTGGTTAAAACCAGAGAAGGGTGTCTGAAATGGAAAACTGTATTTTGAAACAGGACTTGGGGGCAGACTAGGTAACTTCTTGTAGGAAGAATGCTTTCTACCAGTGAAAATGAGATCTGTAAAACCTGTTTCAAATCCAAACAGGCTGGGCCCTGGACAGTGAGGGGAAAGGGTTTATTTTTCCATATGACTTTCAGAAAGTCAATAATAAGTGGCCTTTCCAGAACAACAGGTATCTTTGTAGTTCCAGTTTTGCATTGTAGCTCGCCCATGTCCTTATGCCACTTCTGGCTTCTTTTCCCAGCCTCTATCATAATTTGCTTCCTAAAAAAGGCTGAAGGAATAAAATTAAAATCGTAGTCTTTCAAGTGCCAAGCCTCTGGGCAGCAGAGATTAATGGTGTACTTGACCATGGCTTTGGGCTGGTAGTTGGAAAATGTAACTTGTGGAGTAGCAGATTAGGAGAATCATCAGTCACTTAAAATAGCTGCTAATAACAGGCGGGCACTGATGCATATCTCTGTGAAAAGCCTCACAAACAAGTTCCCCGCTGACATAGTTACTGGCTGTATTTTGATGGGAGAAGGTGTTTTTTTCGAAGAAGCCCAGTCCCGTGGTTCAGCTTCAGTTCCTGTTAGCAGCCCAAGGAAGGACAATCTCTCTGTGCTGATTAGCCAGTGGTGCTCCTGTCCTGTGACTTTGTTTCTGTTGCTCGAAGACAGACCCAGGCACAAAGCAGAGAAGGTGCCACCAGCATTCAGACATTGAGCCAGTCCCATTGACTGACTTGTGATGAAATATTGTGGGAGTTAAGATGTTCACACCCTTCCCTTTCATAAAGTCTAAAAACTTGTCTGGAGGCTTTCAACATTTGAGACACAATTAGTTACTGTGACTGGTCATGTGGTAGTAAAATTTAATCTGAAAATGAGTTAGTGGTTGTTATGCTTATTTCTTCATTTTGTTCAGTGTAGTGGAACACTTTGCAAGCAAGTTCCAGGAGCGTGAGAGGGAAAGGATGCAGGAGTCTGCCCAGGGAAGGAAGTTTCACGTAATTTACCTTCATCACTTTCCAGATTTGCCCCCCTTGTGTGTATGGAGCCTTTCTGAAAACACAGTGAAGTGCGAAGTCTGCGGCGGCAGCATTGTTATCCGAGAACAGCAACCTTAAATTGGACATTTGTGCTCAATGAAGGTTGCAAAATTGGAAATTACTTACACCACTGACTATTTTATTCTGCCTATATGTGGAATGGCTAATGGCTTGTTACCCAGGAAACACATTCAGTGATTGCTACTCCAGTCTATTAAAGCTCAGGGTTGGCACTGGTGACGTGTTGCTGTTACTCTTAAAGAAAGGCTGGCAAAGATGCGGTGCCTTGTTTGGGGTAGGAGATAGCATGGGAAAAGGGAAAGAATTTAAGGGCTGAAGAAAGTGTTGGGAGGTAGCAGAGTGTCTGAGCTCTGTGCAGGCTTTAGTGGGCTCTGTTTAAATCAAAATGTAATGTGCTCAATGGAAGCCACTTACCTTGGACAGGATTTGCTTTCAAAAAATGTTGAAGATGTTCTCCCTCCTTTGACTTGATTTCTTTTGAGTATTTATTCTAACATAGAACTGTAATGAATCTCCGACAGTTCTTCTTTTCTGAAGTATGTTGTGAAAATCATGTGTTGTCCTTTGGCAGTTCCAGGCTGTAAAGTGAGGAACAGAATTTCACTGGGGAATGAGGGAATGCTTCCAGGAGCTTGGAGGTTTTCTTGTCTTTCCTTTGATATGATTTTCTCATCTGAACTGTAGCTTTCCTTTTGGAAGGGACCAGGGAAATTTTATGGGCAACATTGGAGGGAGTTCAGAGAGCTGTGAGCAGAAACTACTCCCAGTTCTCACTGTTGTTTTCATTAGTCAGGAAGGAGCCACAGCCACCTACTAAACTTCTCAAAAATTACTGCTTAATGCTCTTTAGTATCTGTTAAAATGGAAAGTACCTACTGGTGTATTTTGCTTTTGATTTTAATAACTGTGATGGGCTACTTTTGATTAAATTAAGTCATGGTCTTTCCCCTTAATGTTCACCTGCCTGCTGTTGCTGAGTGCTGGTTAACAGCAGCCGACAAACCGAGACCTGGTTCCTGCCTGACTGTGGGCAGAGAGTTCCCATTTCCTTTCACTTCTTTGAGATGTGTGGGTTTGTAAAGTATGTTTTTGGC
This sequence comes from Gallinula chloropus, assembly GCF_964237585.1. Classification (NCBI taxonomy): domain Eukaryota; kingdom Metazoa; phylum Chordata; class Aves; order Gruiformes; family Rallidae; genus Gallinula; species Gallinula chloropus. The sequence continues at coordinate 22,299,792 of NC_140090.1, forward strand.
ATACTTCATAAACCATACAAACATAAAATCTGTGTGTTTGTATGTTATAAAACATCCATCCATCCATCCATCCAAAGGTGAGGTTCAGCTCTAGATCAAGTCAGTAGAATGTCTCGATGGCTTTTCTGAGGCTTCAGTAGTGCTCAGCAGAACTGATGAAAGAGTTGTTCCTGCCTTGGCTGTTGGTTCAGCTGCAGTGTAATACTGCAGGGAGGTACGGTGGGTGTAGCTGTGTCCCAGGGTTGTGCGGGGCAGTGTGATGCTACATGGGTCCCTCTCTCTCAAGAGGGGCTCGTGCCTATCCCTGGTGCATGTTGTGGCTGCACCTCTCACGCGCAGGTACAGCTGAAGTCACCAGCATCTGCATGATGCAGGCATCATCCACCTGAGCCAAAATTGCATCTCAGTGAGGTCAGTTAGTTAAACTGGCATTAGATGCTGATCCTGGAGCTCTAATCCTATAGGATTATCTCAGTTTTGGCCATGAATCTGGGGCTGTGAGGAGGTAAACTTCTCCCTGGAAGCCAACAGATGTTCATAACTGTCAGTGAGACTTCAGTCGTTATCACCTGTCTCCCAGAAGTAGTTAAGAGAAAGCAGTAATTAATCTAATTCTAACTGCTGGAGCAACAGGGCTGATGTATTTGGTTTGAAATTAGAATTTTAGTTTAAATTGGAAGGGGCATAACTGCTAAACACCATTGTAGCTTTGTGCTATGAGAGAATTCTTATTTCTTTCCCCATCATTGTCTCTTCTTTTAATCTACAGAAATGTAATGAACTATTAATAGAAATTCATTTAGCACCTGTGCAGTCAGATTGGCTTGGGGAAACCCAATTAGTTTATAGTATATATTTAAGCAAGATAAATGAGGAAAATCACGATTCAAATAGTTTGAAGCATATGATTCTGTAATTTATGTGAGGGATAGTATTTTTGTGTGTGTGCGCCTGACTTTTAGCTCGCATGGTAAGCATTAGATCATAGAATACATTGGGTTGGAAGGAACCTCAAAGATCATCTAGTTCCAATGCCCCTAAGTAATCCTAAGTAATATGGTAAAAAGCTGAGTCTCCAGCAGGAATCGATGCTCAGACATGTCTGTGTTCAGCTGCTGTTCTCTGCATAGTGACAAGACAAGCCTGCCGTGGGATAGAGCAGTCAGTGAAATGCCCGTATGTTGGAGGCTCTGCCATTTGCATCTTTGAGTGTGTGGTCTTGACAGTTGGGGCATTATTTTGGATTCTGAGTATGGACCCTAAAGCTTCACTTTGGGCACTCAGACCTGGATTAAAAGAAGTGACTGTAGCGTAGCCCTTGTACGTCTTCAGGGAGAAGTCCCAGTGAATAAAATGAATACTGTGGTCATGGGTGGAGACCAATGAGCTTACTTTTGTCAGTCTTCATTTGCAGAGGAAGTTATTTGGGTTTAATCTCGGTGTTTCATCTGCCAATATAAGGAGAAAGCGATAACTAGGAGAGCAGGGGTCCTCTCCCCTCTTCCCTTTTGCAGAAAGAGGTTTTGCTTGCCACTGAGAAAGCTAAAACGGAACACGATTTACTGCAGAAAAAACTAAGGAGTTTTGGGCATAATGAGCTCAAACTTGATTAAAATTCTTTTATTAAAATACAGCTGAATAAGTAGGCATACAGTAATGAATGGAATGTGTCCTCAGTCTGGACTCGCTAAGCACGTAGCAGAGGTAAGTGATACACCTTTTATAACATACCATGATGTGACCATAATCTTGATGACAGTTCAGCCAGAGGGAAGACCTACTGAGCCATCAGGGAATAAAGAGCACAGACAACAGAAGGTAAAATGGAGAAAGATGTGCCACCTGATGTAAGCTGCCCCAAACATTCAATGGCATCTCAACCTGTGGAGATCAACAGATGAAAAATGCAATTGTTCATCCTTCCCTAAAGGTAAAAGCGTATCTAGAGGATGGTGCCTAGCTATCCCACAGAAAAGCACAGGATCATAATTTGCTTGATCTAGCACCACTGCTGTCAGTAGTCTGCAGATGGCTGAATTAAACCAAATTAAGTTTTCCAATTTCAGAAACTTTTAGTTGTGTTTACAGTGTTGAAACAAAGTTTCTGATTGAGTATGTGTAAGTGAAATTCAGTAAATCATTTTATCTCCAAGCTTTGCATGAAAAAGCAGAAATAATGAAAGCTGCTGTTCATTATAAAATCACCTCTTCCTTAAATTTATGGTTGTTAATGTTAACAGAAAATTTAAATAAATCCCATTTGTCTTTCCCTGGGGGATAATGAAACTGAGGAGAAAATGTATCTATTCCCACGTTAGGAATAGCTCAGAAACAGATGCCTTGCAAAAGAAGTACTCTAAGAGATTAGAGTTAAATGCACTGTTGCCAAAATTAGAAAATGAAGTTATTAATGGCCTTTCTAAAAGCGTGGCTGTTTAGATTACAAACTGTAGTGATGATTGCTGCGTTTCTGAAAAAGGCTTTGAAAATGATGCCAGACATATGGAAGGGGAAAAGAAGGAAACACTTTAAACCAAAACTCACCCAAAGTGTATGTCCTCATTTTATATATGTAAATATTTTACCTTAAGATTTCACCATTCAGGAGGTTACCTTCCTGAAGACAAATTATAGATTGTGGGAGAATTTTATGCTACAGAAGTGGTGAAAACTTGGCAATATAGATGTAATTTTCTGTTGTAAAAAAGTGTGCTTTCTTCTAATGCATCAGTTTAATTTTGTGTCTCATTTCTTTAGTGATGCTGAGTAAACTTTCTTAAAAACAAAAATGCTGTATTGATCTTAACTGATCCAGTCTTAACAGTTAGGTATGAACACAAACAAGGTTTGGGCAAGTAAAGCATTCTGAGGGACAGCAGCGTGCTGCTTCCCACCGCCACTGTAAAGCACGCAGAACAGCTCTTCTCTGAAGTGCAAATCTCTACAGCTGGAGCCTTAAAGAGGGTCTGAGTCCCTCTTTGAGCCTTATGGATCCAGCTGTAGTACCAGCTGTACCCTCCTTGACACTGTAGTGATGACAGGGATCTCAAATGTTTTGTACCAGGGTCAGGAAGCACATCCATCCATCCATCCATCCATCCATCCATCCATCCATCCATCCATCCATCCATCCATCCATCTGCTGTGCTTTGTGTGAAATACTTAAAAAAAAAAAAAAGGACAACATAAGAATTTTTTTGGCTGAAAACCTTTATTTGCAAATGCAAATACTCATGGGAGACAGTTGACGGGGGATGGGGGGGGGGAGGGGAGGGGAAATTGCTTTATTCAGTTTCTAAAATAAGAACCTTTGCATTTGGTTGCCAAAACAGCATCCAAGGAGGTCTTGCTATAGCGCCCCTTTTATAGAAGTAAGTCCTTTGTGGGAAAATATCCTGTTCTTGATGAGAGATTTGTTGAAGAAAAACATTTTCAGCTTTAAAATGGAGTATCTGGCCAAAGTAGTGGGGAGGGAGGCGTGCAGGTTTGCACAGGGTGTTCAGTGAATGCTTGCTTGGGCCAGAGGGGTTTTGCTTTGCTTCACAGGTTGGAGATACTGAGGTGCCCATACATTCAGCCCAACAGTGGCACAGGGCTGGTATAAAACTAGAAGAAAGCCTGCAAGTGCTGCTGTTCTCTGTTCTAGGGGGCTGTGGTCGTTTTAGTAACAAAACTCTTCTTGCCCTTACCAACAACTTGTAGTCAGGCAAAAAATACCCCACTTGACTTCCTGATCTTCTGTGTTTACCAGCCACTCTCAGCGAACATTGCAAGGGCAATAGCAGTAACATAATAGTAGTAATAACAGTATATTTACTGGTTTGCAGGTGCAATAATTGCAAAACTGGTTTATAGTCCCTCTCCCCCACTCTTTTATAAGGAACAGTGCTGCGCTGTAGCTTCTTACCCATCATCAAATGTTTGTACATCAAACCTCTAGCACTGCGGTGAAAACACTTCCTGATTCTCTTGTCTTTCTCTTTTCTAATATTCCCTCTGCAAATCCCTTGAAATTCTTTCTCTTTCCCTGCAGATTGCTGGTTGGAGCTCCACGGGAAAAAGCCTTCCCAGCCCAGCAAGCCAACAGAACAGGAGGGTTGTACAGCTGTGACATCACATCTTCAAATACACGCTGCACACGTGTCATATTTGATGAGGAGAGTACGTCCTTCAGCACTTCTCTATTGAAACAGTGTTCTGATTTTTCTTACTTGATGTGGCCCTTCCCAAAGGCAGTGTATCAGACAGTTGCTTTTCTGGATTTTTATGTAACTTTTTGCATTGCAGTATGTTGTAGCTTAATTGCTAAGATAGCACGAGGTGCTTAGGTCTTGGTAGATTTGGTAAATTGATGTGACAAAGCAATAAGCTAGAAATGTTTAATGTATTGGATGTAGTCAGTGATAAAATGTGCAGACACTGCCACCTGCAGACTGCCTCACGTACTGTGTGAAGCCTGATGGGGCATAAGGAAAAAAAAAAAGAGTTAATGATATTTGAAATTGTATTGTGATGTTGTGCAGCTGACCCCAGGATGGAGAGTAAAGAAGACCAATGGATGGGTGTGACTGTCCAAAGTCAAGGGCCAGGAGGAAATGTGGTGGTAAGTCTAAAGCACGAACTTGCAGAAAACACTTTGGGTCTGCAGTCAGTGTTCTGAGTGGTCTGTGTTCCTGTGCAGCTTCCCCACAGGTGGCCTCCCGATGTGCTCTCCTGTCGTCTCCTAGAAGGCCTTAGATGGCTCCTTAGCAAAGATGGGCACCTGAGAATGTAAAACCTTTAGTTAGTGTTCAGAGTTCACCTTTCTTTAGAACCTTTTTTAACCACCATCTAGGATGGACAGTTCATTTTCTGGGTGCCCACTTTACTTTCAGTGATAGAGACCTTATTGATTTTAAATAGCTCGGGCTACAGAAAGAGGGGAACATGGAGTGATGAGGTTGTAGGAGCAGCCGGCTGCCATCAGCCTGCTTTCCCAGATGAACAACTTTTGTCTGGGACTTATGCTGACTGGCACCTATGAATTAGTGTGGCTGTTGCACTGCAGTAAGGCTGCTAGCTGCTCTTGCTTGTATACAATACAGAGAGAAAAAGCTTTCAGGAGGTATCAGGGAACGTTTCTTCTTTATTTCTGTCTCAGTTAAACCTCTCAGGTGCTGCAGGATACCAGCTACATCATGAAATGGATGTGCAGTCAGGCTTCCCCATCTAATTATATTCTTGCAGGCTAATGTCACTGTTTCCAAAACTGAAGTCAGGTGACTTCAGGGTGTGATTTGGGAGTTAGTTAAAGATACACAGGCAGTAGTAATGTGCTTCAGTATGCTTCAGAACCCAAAGGGGGAAAGAGTGGATGGGAAGAGTCATTGAATAATTAATCATCAGCTAATGCTGTCTTGTCTTTTCTGAGAAGCAACTCTTCTCTGTAAGCGGTAAGTGGGAAATGCACTTACTAGATGAGGTGTGGGCAGCTGGAAGTCACTGTGCAGCGGGGCAGGACTGCTGTGCTCTGAGCGTGGAGCTGCTTGGGTGTTGGCTTAATATTTAAGCCTTGATAGGAACCGTAGCAAAGGTATGTCAGCTGGGAAACCTGGCTTGGTTGGGCTCTTCACACACCTGCTACCTCTGGTTCTGCAAAAAATGTTGCTGGAAAAGGGGTTTGATTATTTGACCTCTTTTTTACAATGGTTTGTTGGTCACACAACTTAGTGTCTGGTCATCCTTTTGTGTTAAATATTTTATGGGAATTCTGTTCCCAGGTGAACAGTGCAGCAGGTTAAGGAACAGGCTGTGCTCAGTGCTGCTGCTCAGGCCCAGTGACAGCTGGCCATAAGTGAAACACCCAGCATAGGAAGTTGGATACCCTTCCCCTTTGCTGGAATAGCTTTCAGCAGCTGCTTTGTGGCACTTTCCTGGAAGGGTTGAGTTCTGGATAGTCTTGGGTAGATTGTAGTTGAACAGCCTGTGTGTCCTGCACAAGCATGTAAGTCATGTAACTCGGAGAGCTGTGGGGAAACACAGCCAACTCTTTCTTTATGACAGAGGGTGGTTCTCACTTCTTGAAAGCGAGGGATTAAGTATCAGGGGAGGCATTAGGGCTAAACCCTAAATCCCAGAGAGAACAGGGATGTAAACATGCTGCCTTCCTTGCCCATGTAGCTATTTGCTTTGACTTGGAAGCCCAACTCCTTCCATATGTGGCCATAGGGAACAGCGCTCTCTCTCTGCATTGCGACACAGACTTGCAGCATTATTAACATGAAGCATTGCTAAAGGAGACCTTCTCTGATGACTTGCATACATACAGAAAGCATCACTTACTATTCCTTCTGTCTTGCAGACCTGTGCACACCGCTATGAGAAAAGGCAGTATGTAAATACAGTGCAGGAAACCCGGGATATCATTGGAAGGTGCTATGTGCTGAGCCAGGATCTCACGATTAAGGATGATATGGATAATGGAGTATGGAGTTTTTGTGATGGTCGTTTAAGAGGCCATGAGAAGTTTGGCTCCTGTCAGCAAGGTGTTGCTGCTACTTTCACTAGAGACTATCATTATATTGTGTTTGGTGCCCCAGGCACTTACAACTGGAAAGGTACGACCTGGCTTCCTTCCTGCCTACTCTTCCCATTTCCTCTGAGACTGTTCCTAAGTTTTATTTTGGGGGAGGGGAGGATATAACCGAGATCTCCTTCTGTTACCCTCTTGTCACAAAATGCTCTGTCCCTGTATCAAAGGTAGTTGCTGAAGTGCCTTTTATTGCGGAGCATTTACGAATGGATAATGCAACTTTGCAGATACGTACTGCAGTTTCCCCCATTACTAGTCTTAATCTTAGGCTGGGGCTGGGTGCTGGCTTTGAGGCTTCCGTGCTGGAACAAATCACTACATTATTTTGAAGTTCTTTGACCAGCCTTTTTTCTGCATTTGAGCAAATGTTAGATAGCTGTACTGAGGACTTGGTCCTGCAGAACTCTCCATTCTTTCTGAAGTCTGTGAAAGTAGTACTTCCCAAATTAAATACTGGGGGAATGCAGGAAGATAACAGAACAGATTGTGACATGTATTCATATCTAAACCCATGTTTATGTAAAATTCCATGGATAATCTGTCTAAGAGCCAAGTGTTCTGTATCATCTAGGAGATATTCTAAAACTTAAGGGGAACAAACCCGTAGATTTTCAGAGTTTATACTGAGAAGCACTGAAGCAGCCACCTCTGTCTCTTCTTGAAGTGGTTCTTCCTGTCACGCTTGATTACACCAACAGCTGTAAATTCTTCCCTATTTAGAACATATGATCCTCCAACCATTGCATATTTTCCCCTCGTACACCTGTGCCTGCTAAATGAACCATGCAAAATCTTTGAATTAAGCTCTGGCACAAGGTGTACTTTAGTGAAAACTTCATCTTCCACATATCTGTCAACAAAATCTGACCAAGCTGAAACAGCACATTGAGTTCAGGCACTGTTCTGCTTTAACTGCGGAGACGCGGTAGGTGTCTCAGTCAGAAGAGTGCACTTCTGTATTGTGGAGAAACATGTTTGTGCTTGCCAAAATGTTAAACCTGCCTGTTGATAAAGGGAAGCATGCATTCTATCAAACTATAGCTCTTCCCTCCTCAAATAATGTTTTCTAAATCTATCACTGGTGCTTGATGACAGTAAGTTGGGTTTTTTTTTTGTATTCCTGTGTACTCACCTCCCTTTTAAGAGAGGCTTTATGAAGTTGAGTGTGTGGGATGAAGGTGGTTCCCAGCCAAGGTGGTCCCATGTTTTTGTTGAGAATTTTCATAGTATTCCATGTTTTCCAGATAACTTCGTGACCTCTCTGTAGAGCACTGCAAGATTCTGGCACACAGCTAGAACTTAAAAATCCATTGCCTTTTGAAAACACTTCAGTCACTGTCTCATTCATCACAATTTGTATTAGTTGGAAGCCATTTATCTGTTATTTTTATCCCTTACCATTCATTTGCTTTTATTTTATCATGTCATTTCTTCAGGGGTGGTTCGTGCAGAGCAAAAGAACCAGACATTTTATGATCTGGGTATCTTTGATGATGGGCCTTACGAAGTTGGTGATGAGAGCCGCCAAGATAAGAATCTAGTTCCTGTTCCAGCTAACAGTTACTTAGGTAGGATTAAGTACATATGGTAAATCTTTCCAGGTCTCCCAAGGCTTCTTAAACATTTGTGATTCCCAGCCTGGTGCAATGATCTGAACTGGGAGGAGGACATCCTTCATTCTGTAACATGTTAACCATTTTGGGTAATTCACATCTCCCTCCACTTTTATGGGCCAGTTTGATGGGTAAGCTGGTATTCTGCTGAGGTACCTATGAGAGATGTAAGAGCTGTGGTGCAGTTCTGCAGCTTCCGAAGGAGTGGTCAGAATCACTCCAGTGGTAAGTATGGTGTGTGATCCGTGGTCCTCGGTCACAAGGTGGCTGCCATGTGGTATCACAGGGTTTATCAAAATCTGAGTTGTGGGATGTAACTGTTGAGACTGCAGTTTCTCTCTCCTGCCAGGGGAGTGCAATTTTTTTATTCTTCCAAGTTTTTAAGACTCCAGTGGCCTTTTTATGGGCCTTTAAAATACCATCCTGTGAGGAGTGTTTATATTTTGTGTGTGTTGTGGGAGGTGAGTCTGTTGCACTTTGTGCCAGTATGAAAGCTGAAATACATCCTCAGGCCAGCGGTGTTACTGTGCACGGTGAGATGTTGCTGGTGCAAAGAAAAAGGCTATGCTGAGTTTTTAGAGAGGCCTGGAGTGTAGGGAACTTGCCTGTTCTGGTGCAGAGTTGTGTGGTGTATGGACCCACTGCTTTTAGCATGCAGGACAAATACAGCTTTAGTAACTTGAACCTGGAATTTCTGTGGAAGCGGTGGAAAGCTGAACGGATGGGAAAGGCATTGCTAGTGTAAAAAGTAAAAAAGAAAGTCAAGAAAAGGGCCCCCTTAGAGCTACAGGTCTGTTAGAAGAAATGGAACAGAAACTTTGGTTAAAAAATCAGCTGTAGTTACTGGGTGTAGAAAAGCAAGTAACTATAAAAAAATCATAAGAGCTTATGTTGGCCTCTCCTGGTGCAATCAGAATTTGGTAAGGAGAGGAGTGCTATGGAAGTGCCTTTTGTGGTGAACAGAGCAATGCTGACTCTTTGCAGTTTCACAACAAATGCTTTTATCTCCTCAGCCTAAATGCTGCCTTTGTGTCAGAATCAAACCCACTCCCAGACAGGCCTGCTGGCGCTGCTGCTCCCTCTGTTCAGACAGTAAATAAACACGGTGATCGCTGCTTTGCTTAAAAACTATCTTTTTCTCTTCACTCTTTCACTGGTGTTTACAGGTCTTCTGTTTTTGACAGCTGTATCTGATACTCATCCAGATCAGTTTGTGTACAAAACATTGCCTCCCGGCACACAGGTGGACAGACCCGTGGATGTCACCATGAATAGCTACTTAGGTTTGTGGCCACTTGAGGTGGCAGCACCTGGTCAGATGTAATCTCCAGACCATTGACATGATCCTCTCCCCTCCATCCCCCCTCATCTCAAATGCATTGCAAGTAAAAGCATGTAAGAACAGGGATTCAGGTGCTGAGTGGCTTGCAAAACAGCCGGCTTCAGAGAAACACTGATTGGTCATGCATTTCTCCAAACCCTCCCAGCCCTCCCCCAGATGGGCCTCACAGAATTTTTCTGAAACTGTCTCATGGTGCCTTGCTGTAATTGAGAATTTTCATAGTAGTGGTGAAGTGTTTCAGAGGGGAGATTTCCATCTGCTGGCTAGTGCCTTTCTTCCTTGCAGTGAGCACCATGTTCTGCTTCGGCCTTGATTAGATCTGTTGGTACATGTGCACTATTCCTTTAACTCAGTTTTTTGTGGCTTTTAAAATGCACTGGCTTTTTTAAAGCCTAAGCAAGACATAAATTCATTGGAACCTGTGCTTTAGGGCTGCATTAAATCAAAGTAGCCAATTTCACCATTACTGTGTAAGGTGATTCTCAAATACTGTGTTACATCATTCTCATTCCTGCGAAGTGCCGTGCGCCTGCCGTACGCTGTGCATGTTTGCAGCAGAACCATGCTGACTTGGACTTAGGAAGTTTCAGAATGATTGTGCCATAGGTGAAATACTTGAGCTATATTCAAGTGGTAAGGTGTAGGCTGTTCTACGCGGGTATGTTTAAAAATGCTCTCGTATTTGGTGTCTGTGAAAAGAAGATCTGAGTGAGCAATGAAATAACTTCTTCAGTAGGGGAAATACTTAAATATAATGTTTGGAGGAGGGGGGGACTTGTGAACATGCCTGTCCCAACAGAAACGGAAAATTCCCAGGGTATCATACTCTGTTTTAGACAAAACTTCAATATACCACTTTAATATAGTAGGGGAATGTATTTTTCCAATGACCAATGCTAGTTTCTTTGTTTAGATTTTATTTCTTCCTCTGTTAAAGGTTTCTCTTTGGACTCTGGCAAAGGAATTGTCTCCCAAGATGAGATGACTTTTGTGTCTGGTGCCCCAAGAGCCAACCACAGCGGAGCAGTCGTTCTGCTGAAAAAAGAGAAGAATCAGAGAGCGCTTTCGCTCGAGCACATGTTTGAAGGAGAAGGGTTGGCCTCTTCTTTTGGCTATGATGTGGCTGTTGTGGATCTCAACAACGACAGGTATGGCCTAGGTTGACTCCTGCCTCTGGTGTAATGATGGGCAGCAATCTGGTTTAATTCCACTTTGGTTTTTCACCCAAGAAGTAGAATGCCAAATCCCATCTTGCGTGTCTGCTGGAGGAAATGGCGACCATCTTGGAGAAGCAGACAGGACACAGGCTACATTTGTAATCTTAGGAGAGAGTTTTATTTAAATTGAAACAGTAAGTGTAAATAGGAAGGAAATCTCATACCCAAAGCAGCCCTCGGAGATCTTGTGTGTCGCAGAGGGGACATGATCAGCTTGCGGTCGGTGGAGCTGTTGCTGCTCAACCAGCTTAATGTACTTTTTAGTGTTTGTTGAGCAGCGCTTTGGCTGCCTGGCTGTGAGGCCACAGCCTGACCAGGTGTTTTGCACAGTTCTTCTGTAACAGCGCTGCTTTTCCTTTCTTCAATTCCCAGATGGCAGGACATCGTTGTTGGAGCCCCGCAGTACTTTGACAGAAGCGGAGATATCGGCGGCGCTGTGTACATCTACATCAACCAGCAAGGGAAATGGGAGGGAGTGAAACCGATCCGCCTGAACGGAACCACCGACTCCATGTTTGGCCTTGCAGTTGAGAACATTGGGGACATTAACCAGGACGGGTATCCGGGTGAGTGAAGAAGTATTCCAGTGCAAGGGTGCCGGAGTGGGAACGTCTGGGCCTTACCGTGGCTGCAGGAAGAGTGAGTGTGACTTCACATGTTTCAACTTATTTCCAACAGATATCGCGGTAGGGGCGCCGTATGATGGTTATGGCAAAGTGTACATTTACCATGGATCCAGGAACGGGATAAACACAAAACCAGCACAGGTAATGGAAGAACCTTTTCTGTACAGAATCAGTCTTGCACAAACATAAAGGAATGACAGGGCTACGCATCTTCTCCCTTTCCATTATTGTTGGTGGGGTGGTGGGCATGCAGAGGACCCTTCAAAGGACACTGCTGACCAGAGGCATGTTAGTTGTACAAGGGTGGGTTTTTGTTTTGTTTTGTGGTTTTTTTAATACAGTTGGGGAGTTTAAAACAATGGGTTTCTCTTTTGCTACTCTGAGCTCACCTTAATTAAAAAATACTCGCACGTTCTTTTTTGTTGAGGTACCACTGTGTACAGCCTGCAAGTGGGCATGGAACCTCCTAGAGTACTTTACAGAAAACTTTTTTGGTTTCAAGTGCTGATGCTGCATAAATACTAGAACTAAGATAAGCTGGGTAACATGTCTGTGCAGAACAGTACCTTCTGGTGCTCACTGCTACTGTGGAGCAACTTGTTGGAAGCAAAGCAGATGCCCTTGGCGATTCAGTGTCACTGACCTGCACACAGAGTTCCTAATTTGTTGTCTCTTCCCCCCCACCCCCTTTTTTTTTCCCTGGCAGTAAGACAATGAAATAGACTTGTTACTTTAAGTGTCTGAATTCCCTCAATCTGTTTGCTCTTTAGATTCTTGATGGTGAAGAAACAGGCACCCGTTTCTTTGGTTACTCTATTGCTGGAAACATGGACCTGGATAAAAACTCCTACCCTGATATTGCTGTTGGTTCCCTTTCAGACTCCGTGTCGGTGTTCAGGTATTACAGAACTGTAACTAACTGCACCACAGCTTTGGTTTGGTTTACAAACAAACTGCTCCCAAGCATCAGAAAACTGTTGGGCCTGGAGTGCATTTTTCCTTCTAGAAGTTGGGGGTGGAGTGGGGAAAGTCCATAAACTTGTTGCTCCGGCCTTCTCTTCTCACAGAGAAGCTGCCTCACCGTCAGTGCTGGGTGAAAGGGTGATGTGTGTAGTGTACCTGCACTCTAGCTTTGCCCTGTGGTAGCTTACTCAGATGCAGGTGTCCTTTGACAGAATTCAGGGTGAGAAGTCAGTCTTTGCCTTGAGGAAGGAGACATTAACCCACATATTTGCTAGAACTTTTGTTTGCTGCTGTTAAGAGAAATCCAATCCCACTTTACTGAAGGTAAACCAAACCCAACCCCCTCTTCTGCAGCTCAGGGTCCAAAAGTAGTGAGGCACGAGCCCTTGCTGAGGTTGCAGGGGGGTTCATGAAAGCTGTGGGGAAGCCCTGCAGATGGGATTCTTTAGGATTTCTCTAGCCTTAATTAGGGGTGAGGTCACAGTCTTTTACAGACCATTGCTTTTTTCCAGTTTAATGCACTGTTGAGTCACTAGTAATGAGCAGGGAGAGGATTGTCTCCTCATGAGGGCTGTGCAGCCTGCATCAAGTTCAAGGCTTTGGTGGGTGCTCTCAGGTTCCAAATGAGGAGTAGAAACGCCCAAAGCTGGTGCAAGAGAATGGAAGTTGGTCGCAATAAATTAAATGTTCTGCTTACTCAAAGGCAGCTTTAATAATTTGCTGATAAGGGCTGCACAAACACTACAAAGGTGAGGACCAAAACCTTTATGGGACGAACATTGCAAGGGGTGGCACAGTTAAAAGACATTTTCTAGAAAGGGAGAGGCAAATTGGCTCACTGGCCATCCTAACCCTCCCATGTCTGTACCAGAGTGGGACCAGAGAGGAGTTGGGAATGAGAACGTTGTTTCCAACAGGCACCCAGGCTCCACCTTAAAGCTGTTGTGATCTTGAACGTGAATGAACTTCAGCACCTACAGTTTTCACTGGGGTGGAGCTACCCCTGGGGTGGGAACCATCATGTTTAATCTTCTGGTTTTTATAGACATATAAAATGACAACCCCAACATCCCATCTGTGTACCCTGCTCCCTGCCAGGCATTTAATGCAATTGTAGTGGGGGTTGTAACTTGCTTTGCTTGGCTTTAAGTAGTTTTTTATTCTGTTTTTAACCATTATCAAAGCAGAACTTGGTGTCTTGGGGTGTCTTTGTTTCGAGGCAGTGCAGGCATCCCCAATTCACATGAACTAATTAATCTGAACAGAAATCGTTCCTTTCTTTTTTACCCCTTCTTTTAATTTCTCTTTTTTTTCCCCCAAATGAAGATCTCGCCCTGTGGTCAGCATTAGAAGCACCATTACAGTACAGCCTGACAGAATTGATCTAAAGAAAAAGAACCCTGAAGACCCTAGTGAAATATGGTAAATTTTTTTAAAAAATTGATCAAAAGTCTTGGTGTATTGAGTTTTCTGTTGTCAGAATTTGTTTGGTCAGTGATGGCACTAAAGTGACAGCCATGCAGGTTAAGCAAATGGTATCTGCACCTGATCACCTGGACTTTAAGAATTTGCTCTGATTACTGTGCTAAAGACAAGGCGTGGAACATGTTCAGTTCATAATGCCCATTTTGAAAAGGAATGTCACTTTGCCACTTGTAACACTTACAAGTACCCCACCTTGAGGAGACATTTAAGAGCAAATGCCAGAAAAGTGTTTTTTCTAATTGCTTATTAACTGTTTTTTCTTCCATTGTAGTTCAGTTTAGCAAGCAGCAAATTGCTGTTGTAGCATAACACCACAGCTCATGTAGTATTGCTATTGCAGTGAGACTGGTAATGTCAATGCAGCCTGTCAGTCTGTTGGGCCATGCCTTACTAAATCAATTTCTTGGCATTTTTACAGGATGGATGTGCAAGCGTGTTTCCAGTACACTGCAAACCCCAGTGACTTAAATCCAAGAATAAGTAAGTTTGGAAGATAAGTGTTTTTTGCCTGTTTGTCACCTGGCTGGTTTGTTTTTTCTGTAGAGCCATGAAGAGCAGCACCCCAGTTACAGCCACTCACCTCAGGCTGTGACACAGATTCAGAATGTGACTCAGCACTAAGGTCAATCAGCTGTCACACTGTCTGTACTCAGATTGCCTAAGGGTTTGCTGGTGCGTTAGGGAGTTCTGTGGCTGACAGACTGAGGCTTTCTAGGTAACACAGCTGCCAGAGAGCCAGTGGCTGCCGTGTAGACCTAAACTGTTTTGCTCCTCTTGGTTACTGCTCCTTTACAAAATAGTTTTCAAGCCTGTTTTGTCTATGATTAGTCAGCATTTGTTCTCATTGGAGACCTGCCCTAAGAAAACAGTGTTCTGTGTGAATGAAAATGGTTTTATGGAAATCAGTAAGTGAAATAAATCATGTTACCAGGAGCCTGGAAGATTGTACTATATAGTTAAAACTGTTTTTTCTATTGTTACACCACCTCAGAAAACTAGGATTTTGAGAGGAAATGAGATTTTAAACTCAAACCCTTTCCTCCTGTGTTGTCTCGAGTTTCTCAGTTACTTGTAAAATCCACTGGATGTGCTTGAATAAGGTCCTGATTCTTCGACAGGTGGTGTCAAGCGCTTCCAGCTGTCAGAGGCAGCTCACATGTGCCCACTGGCATGCTCCTGAGGCCTGGCACGCTGGGTGCTGTTCCCAGTCTTGCAGTGTTGAATTAGCTCAGTCACAGAGAGAAGGTTAAGCGATGCAGAGTTGAGATCTATTGGAACGTGCCTCAGCGCGCAACTAGAAAGCTCTGGTCACCCTTGTGCTTTCACTGTTAACATTGCCCCGCTGGCTGCTTAGGTGCTATTTGTGACAACCTAGAATCAAGGAGCTGAGTTGGAGTATTTACAGTGTTTGGTATCTGGCCCCTCCACTGGCTCCACAGCAGTGATTTTGGCTGTTCCCGCCAGCCCTGTGTGCCGGTAAAATCACAGGGTGCTTCTGGAGTAGGATTTGGGTTGGCAATTTCCTTAGGTCCAAGCACAGGGTTCCTGGCCCTTGACTGGAGGGGGACAAAACTGACAGGAGGAGAAAGTTCTGCAAATAACTGAGAACAGTTTGTGAAGCCCAGCACTTACATTATCCTCGCATTACAGGAGAATAATGTAAGATGACACTTAGAGAAATTAAAAGTTATCTTTAATAAGGCAAGGCTGCTTTTGTATAGTGACAGACTTTATTTCTTCATGCAGAGATCAACTACATGTTTGAGGCGGAAAACGAGAGGCGGCAGTTAGGGCTGCCATCCAGGGTGCGGTTCAAGGACCACCTGTCTGATCAGTTCACTGCAACTACGGTGCTGAGGGGGCAGAATGTAAAGGAGTGTGTGATGACCAAGCTTGCACTGCAGGTAAGGCAGAGCATTTTATTTAGTTCCCTTTAAAAGAAAAGCATGCTCTTGGTTCAGCCTGTGGTGCCTTTGTGCATAACATAAAACTCACGTGCAGTACAAAGCGTCGCACAGCTAGAAAATGACGGTACCTGCACAGGGCCTGGCTGTGCCCTGCGCGTGTGCCGCTTCCTCCTGTGGCCTCTCCTACAAAGCATGAATGGAAGCGGCAGCCACTGTGGCCTGCTCTGGAGGTCAGTACAGCTGAACTCATTTAGAACAACAGAGAGGGAGAAAATGCCAAAGACAGAGAGCTGCTTCCAGCCATCAAATTGAACGGTGTAACTGGCTAGGAGCAGAGTGTGAACCCACGGGTTTCGGAGGAGATGAATGGGCAGGACAAGAAAGCTTGGGATGTGCTCTCTGACTTGGTTGCTATGCTGGCTGGCCCTTAAAGGTGGCATTGCTCCAGGAGCTGAACAAATTCTTTGTCGGTGGCACAGCAGTATTGAGTGTCCAAGGTTCCTTTTGACCACAGGAAATTAAAGAGTTTGAACTTCTGCAGTAGTGAGAAAAGTGTGTTAATTTATTGTTGTGGTGTGAACTTCATTTACCCCAGTTACCATCTGTGGTTCCCAGGAATTCTTGGTGGTGAGAGAAATTATCAGATGGGGAAGCCAGGGGAAGAACAAACACAGTACAGCGTGGCTCCTAGTTTCAATGCTGCAAAATGTAGCAGAGAAGATTTTGCTTTACTGCTTGTTCTAACGTGTATTTCAAAAGCTAGTCTGTGTGTTGTGTTTAACTTCCTGCACTGCTGCACCACTTGCTAACTGTGCCATTTAACATATTTTTACAGGAAAAAATTAAAGATAAGCTGCGTCCTATTCCAGTATCAGTCAGCGTTAAAATTGCTGGCCTGGAATCCAGCTCCCAATCCAGGAAAAAAGAGCGAGCGCTTCCAGAACTTATACCCATTCTAAATTCAAATGAATCTGAAATAAAGACCACAAAAGTAAGCCTTTCATACCACATTTTCCACTTCAGTAAATCACTGGATTTTGGACTGAAGAAAGCTAAATTATGGGGGTGGCATTGGACTTGTAACTGCTGGCTCGTAATTTGGTACGAACTGGTTGGAAATGTTGTGTCTCTTCTGCAACAAAAGCAAAGCTGGTGTAGCCGCTAGGTCTTGTGTGTGCAGTCTAATTCTTCCCTGGTTAGGATGCTGTAACAGCATCAGAGCTCTACAGCAGTGACATAAAAGGGAGGGGGAATCTTGGGTAAAAGATCTAGTTTCCTCAGTGCCTAATCAAGAATCAGAGTTACGGATGCTTTTCCTCATTAGAAGAGTCTCTCACTTAGGATTACCTGACTTTGCCTTTAGTCACATCTAAGGTTTTAAACTATGGTCTGTGCACGTCAGAAATCTTGTTTTAACCTATAGTTATGTGGCATGCAGTGAAAGTGCTTTGGTTTTATTTAGGTGGAGTTCTTAAAAGAAGGATGTGGAGAAGACAATGAATGTCACAGCAATCTGAATCTCCAGTACCGGTTTTGCACGAGGGAAGGGAATGAAGACAGGTTTACTTACTTACCCATGTAAGCCTCGATTAACGCATTGCTAAAATCCAAATTGCAAGCACTTGAAAGAACTTTTAGGAGAGGGTTTTGGGAGACAGAGCATCTCTCTGGCAAACACAGCCCTACTACACAAGTAGTACTGACGTGTCAGGGTGAGGAAGGGGTGGGAGTTTGGGGAACAGCTTTAGAAAAGAGATGGCATGAGTCAGATGGATATGAAGTGGCCACAACTGTGCAGATGTAGGCTAAAAGGTAGGAAAAATGTTTCCAACCCCTGGAGAAATATGATTCTAAACTAGCCCAGCCATAGTTTACTGTGTTTGCTATTTTTTAATTAAATTTGAGTGCGAGTATGACAGCATGATGTACTACAGTGTAGTAGCTGAAGACAAGCAGTTGCAGAGCAATGAACAGAGAAACCACTTTGCCATAACATGCACCTTTGGCATCCGTCCTGTCTGGATGGCCAGTGAAAAGGAGATGTAAAAGAAACAGAAGGAAGTACGTTTACTTACAGGCAGCAGTCAGGTCACCCTTAGCAACAAGTACCACAGTTGGACTCGGAAGCCAAACCCATGTATACTTTACAAAAAAAAAAGTCAGTCAGTGAGTTACTCAGAGACAATTCATCACTGTTCAGTGTGAGCCAGGTGCCACTGCTGGCTCTGAAGTTCTGTAAACTCTGGAGTACTTGAGGAGTATGTCAGCCCGTTTATCCTGTTAACAGCTGGCCTCGTCCGGCGATGACAGGCTGTTCTGGGAGAACCACCTACAACCTGCTTATGGTATTACAGCAACTCTTACATAATAGAGGGAACTATATTTGGGTAATCCATAGTAAGGAGCAAACTTTACTACACATTTGTTTTCCTAATACACACTAACTACCCTCCTCTATTCTGTAGAGAAAATGGCATGCCGGTGCTTGTTCTGAAAGATCAGAAAGATATCGCCCTGGAAATAACAGTGACAAACACCCCATCTGATGCAAAAAACCCAGGGAAGGATGGTGAGGATGCATATGAAGCAAAACTAATTGCAACTTTTCCAGACAGTCTGACGTACTCTGCATTCAGGGAGATGAGGGCTTACCCTGTAAGTATTTTTAAGAGAAAAGATATTAAGGTTTTAAAAGATTTTCAGTATATTTTTACTTTTAAATGTATTCTGTTTACTCAGGAAAAACAGCTAACATGTGGTGCTAACCAAAACGGTTCTCAAGCAGAGTGTGAACTTGGAAATCCTTTCAAAAGAAATTCCAATGTAAGTTGCACCTGTTTTACTCAAGTTGTAAAATCTGATTTCTGACTGCAGTAGTCCAAAGTTTCCCTGTGACATAACTGGACATTTGTTTTGGATCTTTTAAACTTTCCAACTTGATGAATATATTAATATAGTTCAGAACGGATGACTGTGTTGATGCATATACTAATATATTTTAGGAAATGTTTACATATTCCATGGATGTTCTTTCTTGGCTAGGTAACCTTTTACCTGATCTTGAGTACCACTAAAGTTAATGTTGATACCACAGACTTGGACATTAATCTGAAGCTGGAAACGTAAGTTTTCTTTGTGTGGGCACACTATGGTTTTATACAGATGTCAACATTTTGAATTTTTTTTTTTTTGTGATTGACAGAAGTAATTTAATAGTAAAGTGAAAACCACTAAATTTGTAAAATAAACAGCATTGTTTCCTTTTCATTTTAGAACAAGCACTCAAGTTAATTTGGTTCCAATTACAGCTAGTGCTAAAGTGGTTATTGAATTGCTTTTATCACTCACTGGGTAAGTGTTGATAGGGTAACACGGGGAGGGGGCTGGGGATGGGATGACAGTCATTGCTGCAGACTTCATTAAAATCTGATTATTCTTCTTCTCCATCCCCACCCAGAGTTGCTAAGCCTTCTCAGGTATACTTTGGAGGTAGTGTCATTGGTGAGAGTGCTATGAAATCTGAAGATCATATTGGAAACCTCATAGAATATGAATTCAGAGTAAGTAATTTAGACTAATACTAACAGCTGCTTTTAACCAAATGAAAAACTTCTCTAAGTATTTATATGCATAAAAAGAGAAGTTGCTGGATTTGAGTTTTCTTGTCCCCAAATCTGGACTTTCCTGCCTGACTGCAGACTAGAGCTTCTTTCAGCCTTGATGTTTTATGACCTTATTTTGAGGCAGTGGCCTGAGGCTGGCTCTATACTTTTTTCCCAGAGCAGCTGTACAGCATAGCACTCCCGTGCTGGCAGGGAACGAAACTGAAACCCAGAACCCTGACCGTGGTATGTCCAGGTGTAGCTGGTGCAGACAGTATGAGCAGGCACAAGAAGGCTGCGGGAGCCACTTTGAACATGTGGTTCTAGTCCACTCTCTTGGTCTTCTGCCTAATTCACAAATCAAGGAAAAGGCTGAGAGAAACTATTTTGTTTCTGTAAAATCTTGTTTTATCAGCAAGGTCATTATTTTCTACATCATTAATAATGCAAGCCCTGCTGACTTTGTACATGGTGCTTTGTCAGGATTAAAATCCTTTTCTGTCAACCCCTTCCCTCTGTACCTGTGTGCATGTATTGAAGTAGAAGCAGTTACAGCATCTGTTTTAGAACTTGCTCTCACAAACAGTAATGCTAAGAAAAAATAGATTGGGAAACAACTTCCAGACTTGAAAGAGCAAGAGCTGGTTATCTTTGTGTCAATTCCTCATTAACGTGCAGTTTACCTCAGTGATGTAACCCAAGGGTTTGTTAACTCTCAGTTGGAGTTGGTGGTGTTCCGTGTGTTCATTATTTTTAGATACCTACTTTCAGTTTAAGTTCATGTTAGGGAGTTTTTGAGCAGAAAGGGCTTAAGTCTGTATCTATCTACTTGCTCTCCAGTTATAGTATATGCTTTGTCTCCATACGCTCTGCTGGCTCTTCATTTGCTTTTAAATCTCCTGACAGCTGCATGCTTAACACTTGACCCAGCCAGTAACACTTTAAATCAAGAAGAAAATATCTTTAAAAAGTATTTCACCCTTTAAAGAATGTTGTTTTAACAGGTAACTAACTTGGGCAGACCACTGAAAACATTTGGTACTGCTTCCCTGGACATCCAGTGGCCAAAAGCAATTAAGAATGGCAAATGGCTGCTTTATCTGATGAAAATAGATTCCGAAGGCTTGGAAAAGGTCTCCTGTCAACCTGAGGCAGAAATCAATAACTTGCACCTTGCGGTACGTTACTGTCTTCTGTCCCTGAATTAGTACAACATGAAAGCTGTGCTGTGCTGCTGTGACTGCTCCTGCAATATGCACTGTGTTCATGTGCTTTTACAGGATGAAATTGCTTTAACAAATTTCATCAGCATTATTGATGCCTGATGGAGTTCTTGCACACAAAAAATAAACAGTAAATACCCCCAGCAGGGGTATGTGTATGTGTTTCCATGTAAATTTTTTAAAGGCTTTACACTTAGATTTACTGATTTACAAGTACGATAAAAAGAATCTCTCAAGCAAGAGTTCTTATAGCCCTTCACTGTATCTGTCTAGCAAGACTTTACCCCCCTGAACCCTCAGCCTTCATTTTTGTATCTTTTGGCTCAATCCTTAACAGCATTTGGGAAGAAGTCCTAATTTTCACCAGTATGACTCCATGCATGTAAGGACTTTTGTCAGATTACTACCTTAGTTCATAAAAATTCTAGTGAGTGCAACTAGCAAACATTCAAAAAAATGCATCTGACTGTAGCACAATATTTTTTTTGAGCAAACTAACATTAATACCCTTTTCATAGAACAACAGGGGAAATAGCTTTGAAAGCTTTATAAATCTAAAACCCCCTTGACTTATTAAACAAAGTAGTCAGTTGACCTTTTTTAGGTAATCTCAGATTCTAGTGACTCTACTGTTAGCAATAAATGTAGGTAAGTAGGGATATAGAATATGATGTCACTAATGCTGATCTTGGAACAAGAAAATAATGACTGAACTCTTACTTTTCTGCTTCAATGGGGGCAGGATTAAGAGAATGAAGAGATACTTATGATAAACTACTAAACTGTTCTCCTTCCCCCACCCCGCTTCTTTTAGGAATCCCATAACTCCAGAAGGAAACGTGAGGTTGCAGAGATGATCACAGACAGCAAGGCATTTTCTTTATTTTCAGAAAGAAAACACATGATTTTGGTAAGCACAGCGCACCACCTGTAGTAGGCAGATTCCTCCTCCTACCCTTGTAAGAGGGCTTTTCTCAGCTTGGCAGGGTGAAAAAGAAGGTGTTTCTCTGCTTTGTTCTTATCTTAAATCCAAGTATCTATGCTTTAAAAATTAGACCATTTAGATTACCTACTGATGATAGAGAAACAGGAACAAATCTGCCTGGTTTTAATTTACACACAGAAATCTGTACTTGCAGGACTGCAACACGCACGCAAGCTGTGTGGACATAAGATGTCCCCTGAAGGGTTTAGACAGCAAGGCATCTATCGTGCTGCGTTCCAGACTGTGGAACAGTACTTTCTTAGAAGTAAGTGCTCTTCCCTGCCAGTTTTGGAAGGTGAGAGTTCTTTCCTGTTCTGTGTCTAATGTCTGTGTTTTATTTTGGAACAGGAATTCTCCAAAATGAACTACCTGGACATTGTTCTTAAAGCTTCAATCAGCGTTCCTGCTGCAGCCAAGAATGTTAAACTCACAAATGAAGCTGCTCAGGTAGGTCTAGTGTTTAATACTCACCACCATTTTTGGTTGTGATGGTTCCAGCTTATCTTAAAGGCTGGGGAAAAAATTAAAAAACCTTTTAAAACCAAAAGCAGCTTAAAGTTCAGCTTTTTAACTGAGTTTTGAATTATTGATCATTCTTACCTTTAATCAGTTTGGGAAAATTCACGACTGTTTTGAAATGATGCCAGGAGGAACTTTTTTCTTCAAAAGCACTTTATAGAGAGAGAGAAACACCTTGTCAGAAATGTTTATAAATGGCAGCTTTATATTAAATGTGGATACTTTTGAAAGATTCCTTACCTCTTCACATGTTTTATCTTCTTTAGGTGCGTGTTACGGTGTTTCCTGCAAAGCCAGTAGCACTTTATACAGGAGTACCTTGGTGGATCATTGCTGTGGCTGTTTTTGCTGGAATACTGATGCTTGCTCTGTTGGTATTCTTACTATGGAAGGTGAGTTTTTATTCATTTGATTATTTATAATTCCTGGCCTACAACTGACAAGCTAATTAAGCAAATAATTACTTATTTTGGTTTGTATTTGGGATAGAGCAAAACTGCCCAAACAATGCATTACCTTTTTCAGTGTCTCACTTTTGCAACATTTAGAAGGAAAATGGTTTCAGGGCAAGACTTGTCACTAAATTTTTCTATTTCTACATCCTCAAAAGGAAGTATTTTGAGCTCTGGGCAAACCTGGGACAGATATTCAAAGACACTATTGTTACGGAAGTATGCAGCTAATTGGGACTTCTGCAGTTAGTTCACAGGAAGTTTTACACCTCTCTACCAATGTTTTAGAAAGGCTTTGATCTCCTCATATCAGAAATACCATTAAAGTGGTAGTGGATGTATCAAAAGGTATGGGATAATACATAGGCATGCATGTTGGTGAATTTCTGGACTTCTTTATCTTAGAAATCCTAAAGGAGGAAACACCTCTGTGTAACAAAGGCTTAACAGTTTGCAAAAGAAAAAAAATCAAGTACCTGTTTTTGTAACTATCTTTGGCAATTTTACAACTAATTCTGATTCCAAGTACAACAGGGCCATCCTTTTAGCCTTAAGTTTTTACAGGCATAGGCAGTTAGTGCTTGTTGTTACCCGACAGCTGAAGGCTGTTAAGAAAGGAGAAGAGGAATGAATATCCTCCCTGTCATGTACTTGGGAGAAACTGCAGCAGTTGGCTTTGCTGAGGAGCTGCTGTTTGCTGCAGGTTACTTCTCACAGCATAGTACCAACTTCCCTGTTTTCCAGTAACTGCCCAGCCCCTGGCTGGAGATCTTCCTGATGAGCGAGTACCCTGGGTGGGCTGTTAGTAACTACTAGTATTTTATGGCATAAAATGCTGTGTTTGGTGACAAACATGGTGGTATCTTAGGAAGGACAAACATGGCACTTCAGGGACAGTGACATGATCTCTTCAGGATAAATGCTTGTGTTGCAGAGATCAAAGCAGTGCTCACTTTTGTTCTATTCTGGTTTTGTCTGTTCTGGGCACTAGTCCACAAACAGGTTTCTATATAGACTTCCTTCTGCTCTTCACAGCCAGCTTTAATTGCTATGGACACACTTCATAGTAGCTTTACTTAAAAAAACAAATGGATGCACTACAAATTTATCAATTTACCTCTAAAATAATCTTTACATCAGGTCATTCTATTATTTTTACAGATTGAATTAGTCCAAGAGGTTCTCAGATCTAGAAATAGCTGAGTTCTTGTGATTTTTTTTTTGTTGGGTGCTTTTTTGTTTAAGGCCAGTGAAGTGATAATGGAAGACAGCTTAGAGTTCATTTAAGTCAGTTCTAATAGATTTGACTTCTTCCAGTCCACAAAAATTGACTAAATACCTTGCTTCCTTGTAGTGTGGTTTCTTCAAGAGAAATAAGAAAGATCATTACGATGCCACATATCACAAGGCTGAGATCCATGCTCAGCCATCTGATAAAGAGAGGCTTACTTCTGATGCATAGTATTGATCTACTTCTGTAATTGGTAATTGATGATATTTTCTAATTCTTAGCTGTGGCAGATGCTGTGGTTGCGGTGGCTAACTGTGAAGCTTCTACTGCATATGTTCTGTTAACTAGTGTACTTGCTTGCTCATTCTGTCCGTAGATTTTCAGCTTTTGGTGCACATGAACAAGCACAGATATTCACCTTGGTCTAAAAAACTTACTGTTTGTTTCTTTAGAAAACATCTTGATCTGTTGAAATGGGTTTTAGTCTTATTTATCTTTTAACAGCACGAGCTTTTAAATTTGAGAGATGGTAATCAGCAGTGCAGATTTAAGATTCAAAGCTAAGACTCTGTATGTGGACAACAGATAAACTTGCTTTACTAACCATAAGTGCATGCTAAAAGCTACATGTTGCTTATAATGAAAGGTGGTTTCACAATGAGGATTTAATGGCTGTGGAGACACCTGTTTTCCTTCAATTCTAATGCACACTTTTCTAGGAACACACTTTCCTCTGCTGAAGCTACTAGGTGCATGATGATTTATGCTTCTAGCAACTTATGTACATGCATGTAATATCTTTATATTAATAAGTGATGCTTGGGATTGGGGGTGGGGAGGAATTTTTAAATATGTCACAACAATGTTTACCGACATCTTCGGTAAGATATGGCTGAAGATCTGGTCTATGCCTGGATGTAATTTTTAAAAAAATCATTTCCATGTAAGTACTACTAATAATTTTCTAAAAAAATCCCAAACCAGAAAATCCACTGTCCCAGATGCTAAGAAATGCTACATGTCCTGCCACTCAATTTTTTTCCTAGCGGTACCACATCTCTTAACCTTAATCTTCACATCAGTGACCTGTAAACCTGGAAGTTGAGTGTCTGCCCATCATCGTCATCTTTGTAACACTGTGGCCATAACTCCCATTTTGTTCTGAAAATTAATTTCAATCCATTCCTCAATAGTTCAAATCAAGTTTATGCAATGGCTTTGAATAAAAATTAGCCAGGGCACTAATATGCTGCACTGTATTTCATCTGGGGAGATGTGGGTCATGGCACATTGCAAAACTTTCCAGTTAAAGTCTGTTTTTTATCCTGTATCAAACTGAGGACAAGCCCTGTTGCCATGCTGCATACAAGTAGTTCAGGTGACTGTAGTTGAAATGGTGCTTTGAAAAAGCACGGCCCAAGTGTAACTTTCCTTGAAGGCCCTGGAAGTGTTTCAGTGTGCTTTTGAAGGTAAACCATGTCACCATACAGGAAGGTACTGAAGTT
Source organism: Gallinula chloropus (assembly GCF_964237585.1). NCBI lineage: Eukaryota > Metazoa > Chordata > Aves > Gruiformes > Rallidae > Gallinula > Gallinula chloropus. Next base: position 22,325,033 of record NC_140090.1, read on the forward strand.
TGTTGATTCAGGAGGACCAAGCTTCTCTCAACTGAATCTACTTCTTTGTGCAGCATTACATTCCCTCATGATATGAATGAATAGCTTTAAAAAGAAGAACTTCAAGATTTGTAAAATAAATTCAGGAAGATGGAGGCAGTGTTTTTAAGGTATTAGATTACTGGATTGTCAGACTATGCCACGTGTCCTCAACTGCTGCTAAGACAATTACTGTAGACCTGCTAGCTCACATTCTTTACAACTACATATGCTACAGTTTCAGCCTACATGTTTTTGTCTTCAATTTTATTACCTGTATGCTTGTGCAAAAGAAGAATTTACTGCTTCTGTAACTGCAGTACCTTTGCATCAACTTGATCCTAAGCTGTTCGTTTCCTTCTCTGCCCAGTGTGGGTTCTTCCAGCGTTCTAGGTACGAAGACAGTGTCCCCCGGTATCATGCTGTAAGAATTCGGAAAGAAGAGCGACAGATCAAAGATGGGAAAGGCGAAGACCTTGAGACGAAACAGTGGTTCACAAAATGGAATGAAAACGAAAGTTATTCTTAGGGAAAGATTCTTTTAATCCACAAAGTTCAGATAGAGGTGAATGTTTTCAATTAATGGAATACTGATGGAGTTAGATCTACAAACATGATGGACGTTCGCCATTTGATTGTAGATACTCCTCCTTATATTGAGGCTTTTGTTTGCACAGTTAAAATTGCTTCACCAGAATTTATTTGCATTATTTAATTTCCAGATTGCCTCTTTTCCCCTTCATAACTAACTCACACTTTAGAAAATACTGTATTGATTCGGGGGTCTTTTCTGCAAAATGTGCAAAACCACTACATAGGCCTTTTCCTGAGATCCTAACCTTCCCAGCTATGCAGGGAATGCATGGCTACAGGCAGGAGAGATTCTCCACCTTCCCTCAGTGCACAGCTCATTATAAACACACAGTGTCCTTAACACACTTTGTTCCAAGTATAATCTGAAGACCTGCAAACTTACTTTAGTCATAATCTTTGCCTGCTGCAGTAGTTAGGGCTTAACAAAAGCATCATCTTAAATTACATGTGCAATAGGTCAGGTTGCTCAATTATTTTTTTTAAAATTTCTATTTTTTAAGATCAGATTGTGTGATTCTTGCTCACAACAAATATACACAGGTTTGGGTTTTTTTTTTTAAAGAGAGGCTTGAATATTAGATGTACTTTTTGTATATATATTTTAGTCATTTTTGTATTTATTTTTGTTATAAATTGTTGTCTTTGACTAACTGTTAGGCCAAAGACTTAACTGAACTTTCAAATCCACTGTGTTTTTGAATTTCACATTGAGACCTGAGGCTTTCACTGCATTTTAATAAATCACTGAAGGTGCCAATGCTTTCTGAAAATGTAAATATTTATTCCAATAATACGTACAGGGGCTTTTTTCCCCTGATACTTGTAATTTTATGTAATAGGAATTACATCAGGTCTTGTAACATGATCTGTATATTTCTTGAGACTATTTAAGGATTTGGACATCAAGCAAAGTAGGTTTTTAGATACAGTTTTATACTTAACTGCAAGAAGTGAGAGGTTCTCTCTAAACGGCTTTCCAGCTTCACAAGGACTTCCTGTTTGGCAAAAGGCATTGACTACTGTACCTGTTCTACCGCACTTGAAGGAGGCTACAAATGCCTAAATTACCTTAACTGCGGGGATCTCGGCTGATCCACGTTGAGACTACTGAAGTGTCTTGAAGACCTGAATGTTGATAAAAGAACAACCACAATGTTGTATGTTTATCAGTAATCTAGTTATTTTAACATAACTGATAAAACTGTTTAAAGAGTTTACTTTTGTGCCCATGTTCTAAAGACTTGGTACTATTTAAGAATGAAGCTTTAGCTCACAGTTGTTTGTTCTGTGGGAAACAAAATTCTGCTCAAAAGGCATGCACATAAGTGTTAGCAATTTGAACTATGCAAAAGCCTCTTGGTACTTTTTCCCCTCATAGGGTAAAAACTTGCTAGGAGGGCAGTTGTCAAGTGTCTTTATTACTAAATTTGAGCATACTTTCTTGGAAAGTGTGGTCACCTAAGAAGTCAGCAATATACGAAGTGCATTAATTTAATAAACTCTTCTTCCTCCCTCTAAATAACCTCAGCATGCTGTGACACTAATTTTATGAATGCTTATGTATGTATTTAACTGTTACCCAGTTTTTGAGTGTTTAAAACACTAACCCATTTACTGAAGGCTGCCCAGCATCGGAAACCAGGCTAAGCTGGACAAACAGCTTTTGATTTAAAAAGCAGATTGTGGCCCTTTCCTAAGACCATGAATATCTGAGCAGTGTTAAATTAAGAGTTCTTGAAAAGTCAGTCATGTCACTGGTTCTCTCAGACTTTTTTTATACCAGCTAGCATTGCTACATCATTCCATGATTAGAAATTACCTGTGGATATTTGTACAGAAGTGTGAAATAAAGGGTTTTTTTTTAAAATTAAACATTGTTTTGGTAATAGTGTTTTCTTACTGTAATTGAGGTAACTATAGCCAAATTCACTAACAGAGTAAGCTGTAAATTGCAAGCTTTAATAAACCACCCATTTTCAACACTGCCATAGCTCTCCCTGCCCCTCCCCTGTGCAAAGGGGCAGATAAAGCAGCTGCAGGAGATAATACACATGCAGGCTCTCTGCTGCTTGCTGCAGTTTCCAGCACTGGTGGAACTGTCAGGCATGGAGTCTGGCAGAGCACCAAGTGCCAGCGCCTGCGGGGCAGAGCTGCCCTCTCCCATCACACTTCATTCATGGTGCCCAGGGTACTTTGAATGCAAGCAGCCTTCTAAAGGTCCCCTGCCAGACATGTGCTTCTGTAACTAGGGGAGATGGATGCATACCCCCAGAAGCAGTCAATGACTTCACATAACTATCTGTATTTAGCAGAGGAAGTTTGATACTGACAATTACGTGACTGCAGGATACAGTGTCAGCTCCAGAAAATTAACACAGAAGCCAAAAAGAGCTAGAGGGGGGGGAAAAAAAACACAACAGAGAAAACCTATGGTTTATCTCCATTTTTAAGATGTTAACTGTTACAGGATGCTTTTCTTAACTCTGCCAAAAGGAAAGATCTTTTGATGCAACTAAGCCTGAAGATGAGAGGTAGCTAGATACATGGTGTAGCCAAGAAACTTCTAGAACCAGAAGATTCTGCTAGATCTTTCAGAGCAAGTCAAAAGGTCAGGACTCAACCTGCTTTTATCTGACAATTACTCTCATTTACAAAACTACACCCACACGTATTTGTGCACCACAAGACAAAATAGGGACTGGGAGAATAGTTAAGTAGTTAATCATAGAAGTACATATAGTACAAATTAGTGTATTTGGGTTTGTAGATGTTAATATATACACTATACTAGATGTAACATATATACGCAGTACCCTACATAATGTATGTGTATAGTACACACAGATACATGCATAGATAAACCTGAATGTACTGTAGTTGCTAAATACATACACACATACTACACAATACACTCTACAGCCTAAGGTACACAAATAGACTGTTAGTAGACTGCAATACTGTCACACATGTTTAACTGTCACAGTGCAGAAGACTTGTCTTAGGAGAGATGCTTTCAACGTTTTTCCCATTGCAGCTTAGTTTCAGTAGCCACCTGTGCAGAAATTCTGTGTGGAAGAAGAGATGGAACCGGGTGCTGAGGTGCCAGTGTCAGGAAGTGGCATTCAAGGGCAAGGGAAGCTTTTGAAAGCAGCACTAGAACACCAATCCCCATTTGGAACACCCCTGTTACAACACTGTCACCACAGCAGCATGTCTCAACCAAAATAAACAGACTACATGGAACCAGAAAGCTGCTTAGGTACAACTGAAATAACTTCTCCCAGCACAAAGTAGGTGAGAGTGTCAGCAGTTGGTATGCAAAACCCAGGAGAACAAACTGATGTAACAACCAGGCTGTTGTAGCCCCTGCTCTGAGCCAGACAGGGCACATGAACATGCCAAACACACCCAGGAGTGACAAGAATGTGAGCAGTGTATTTTGCTGTGGTGGCTGTGTAAACAGTAGCGTCAGTTTTTATCCCAGGCCTCAGAAGTCCTTGAAAGTCCCATGACAATGGCCAATAATTAAGCAGCATGATGGTGCTACTTTGCTGTTCTTTGCCCACAAAGAGTTAGTGCTCAACTTCAGTAAGCACATAGTATATTTGTTTCCTATAGAAGAAAAAGCCATCCGTGATAATCAGTTGTAAAATACACCCAAGAGTCACAAAGTTGTACATGACAAAAATTCACAAACTCCAAAGTTTAAGTATGCACTGGATAAAAATAAGTAAGCCCATCTCTAGGATGTTCTAACCTACCACAATTGGATATGGCATACAGAAAACCCTCCATGGTTTTCATTCACTTTGTTGCTATTTTTATGCATTATTTCCACTCCAGAAAAACAGGAACCAAAGCCACATCAAACCAGTGCAACCCTGTGATTATTTCCCAGCATAGCAAAAGCAGATAAACTTACTCAAAAAAACTAACGACAACAACAAGCCTTTGTGCAGAGGAAGTACACAAGCTGGAGAGAGACAAGGATAGACAGACCAGATGACCACGCAGGCATCATAGCAAAGCATGTAAACTGCTAAAAGACAAGAAAGAGCGATTCTATGGGTATCCATACCTGTAAACCTCATTTTTTTTTCTTAATGTGTGACACACTTACTTTGGAAGAAAGGAAGGAAAAGGAAAGTCAGGGGAAGCACACCAGTGTGTGCAGCAACCCAGCACAGTGATATCCAGTAAATGGTTATTTATATGATCATCTTAACAAACCAAGAACTCTTTCTATGGAATAGCCTGCAAGAATTCTGTGCTTCCAATCATCTTGTTACACCTTGAGTGCCATGCTAAATTTTAAATTGAAAGCAGAAATTAAAATGTAATTGCTTAAGTTAAAAACAAATTCTATGTTTTAAATTATCCTTAAGTCTCCTTTGTTCTGTCCCATTTAACTTCCACATCCAGTTGAATCATAATTCCAGGAACACCAGTAAGCAGAAATATGAGCAGAAAAAGTGTTTGGTTTGGATTAGAATTTACAGAAATTGGCGCATCTGAGCAAGCCCCCAGAAGATCATCAATGAGAGAAATGGATTTTAAACGTTGATTGGGTGTGAGAGAAAGAGAATTCAAAATCCTCTCCAATTTTAACAAATCATGCTTACATGGATTAGTATGCGACCAGGAGTTTAAACAAGACCGAGAAAACACCTTTGGGTAAACAGAGGGTTGTTCTGCACTGAACACAGCGTTTAAAGGATTACCCACAGTTCCTTACCCATAGTTACTTCTGTAAGTGCTCATCCTGCATGATTTTTCCCCGAGATAAGTGCTCACTGTTTACATTACTGAGACCAGTTCTAGCTTATAAAGTGCAATGATTTATTTAGCCTCTGACTGCCTTTGCCACATTCTCTGGCTGGGGACAGCTGTCCAAAGATAACTTCAGGCAGCAGGCCAGTTTTTAAGGCATGCCTGCAAGCTGAAACATCAGGCATCAAGACAGTATATAGGTATAAAAGACGCAACCAATCCAGAGTCATAGTAAAAATCTACAACAATGTACGTGCTTGTGGGCACTGCTTTAAACTAGCACTGGCTCTCAACTAGGAGGCCATTATAAAATGGTTTTAAGCCCAGCAATTCATAAAAAGAGAGTCCCAAACCATTACAAGCTTGAGTAGCATGAGCTACTATTTGCTGCTTCTGGGAGTGGCCTACAAGGAGCGATGAATCAAAAACCAACAGTAACCTGTATTTGTAAAAGACTTGTGGAGACAGACAAGCTGGTAGTTCACCCCATTAGCCACTGCGCCCAGGCTGGAAAAGAACAAGCCATTCATTTTTTGGCACAAGATGGAGGTACAGTTTGATTATAAATCAGATGAAGCAGTCTAATCCTGAACTACTGCTTTATTCTTACATATTATTGGTATGGTCACAGCTCAGAAAATTCCTTTGAGGCAGACAGAGTATTTTCCGTATTTCAATGAAATGTGAAAAAAAAAAAAGTTCTTAATTCACTACGGTACCTTCATGTCTCTAACAGGAGGCTCCAAGCAAACTAACAAAGTGCTGAACAGATCAATGTGACAAAGCACAACAATTCCTACTCTAGCAGCAAACATTGGATATCCATCCCTGCCATCAGGGTATGGACAAGTCACAGACACAAGGCATGCTTAAAGGAAACCAAGAACTATTTAAGAGTTGATTTCATAAGATAAACCTAAAGGGCAAATACAAGTATCCACACTAAGTGAAGGAAATGATACAGAGCCGTATCCTCTATTGTATAGCACTGTACACACAATTTTGAATTTCCGGATTCAGTATATACATTGCAGTAAGTTTATGAGAATGCTTATAACCACTCTCAGCTGCCTTACCTGGCTAATGTTCTAGATATTTCTACTGGAGACAAGAAACTACTGAATACAACTGCTGGGGCCTCATGTGCTGCATCACTATCGAACGGTTGGTAAAGTGATGTAGTGTGCCACACGGTCCAATCAAGCCACGTATGAATCGCTAACTGATGGGGAGCGTACCTGTAAAGACAGAAGCCCTATTTTGCGTCTGTATTTGTTTCTGGTTTTCCTGACAACCGAAACAAAAGTCACCCCTCCCCTCGTTTTTCTCATTAGCGCTCTGTAAGGCCGGGCAGGGCGCACGGGGCTGGAATGCCGTCACGCAGCTAAGCGGACACAAGCTACGCCAGTAACACGACACGCGGCCCTTAAATGACGGTTTAAGCCCCTCAGGTGTGGCTCCGCTCTCACGCCGGCCGGGCGCGGTACGAACGAAGCCGGCGCTTCTGTGGGTTGCCGCTGCCCAGCCCCGCGGGTAACCGGCGCCGGGAGCCGAGTCCCCGCCGCGATGGAGGCGGCCCCGCCATCCGCGGGGCTCCGCCCGCCGGGCCCGCGGCGAGGGGAAACGGCAGCGCGGCTGAGCGCGGCGCCGCCCGCCCTCCCTTCTCCCTCCTCCCGTCTCCGAGCGCTGTTTACCGAAGAGGCCAGCCTCGCAGATAAGCCCTGCACGCGGCGTGCCGGCACTGATACGCGAGCACCTCGCGGCGCACACACCGGCCGCCGCCTCAGGGACCCGCGGTCCCAACCGCCACCCCACACCCACCGCCCCTCTGCTGGAGGGCCGCTGCCTCCGCTCCCCTCCCGCTTCAGGGCTAGCGAGCAGCCCGCGGTCCTTCACCGGGAAGGGAGCGGCACCCGGTCCCGTGAGTAACGCTACGGTACCTGTCCAAGGCCGGGCTCCTATAGGAAGCGAGCGCTGCTTTCTCCTGGCAGGCAGCCGAATCACAGGCGCGGCGGAGCACCATCCTCGAGAGCTGCGACCCTGCCCCCCGGGGGACAGGCCGCTCCGGGGCCCACCCGGCCCACTCGTCGGGAGCCGCCCTCTCCTCCGCCCCGTCGCCGTTGCGTGGGGCTGGGCCGGGAGGAGACACCCACCCCTTCGGGCACCTCCTCCCGGCCGTGCGGTGGAGGAGGCCGCGGCCTGGGTAGGGGGAAGCTGGCGTGGCGGGAAATGGCGGCCGGGCCGGGCTGAGGGGACGAGAGCCGCGCCATGAGGCTGCTGCGCGCTTTGCTGCGCTCTGCCTCTCCGGGCAGCATCCCGCAGCAGGTGGACTTCTACTCGCGCTTCTCCCCCTCACCGCTCTCCATGAAGCAGTTCCTGGACTTCGGTGAGTCCCGCCGGGCCGCCCCCCAGCCCGCCGCCCCCGGCTCTTGGCCGCGCTGCCCGCAGGTGCCCGTGAGGAGCGGGGCGGCCCCGAGGCGGCCGCGCGCCTTCGCCGCCCACCTCCTCACCCCCCCCCCGCCGCGTGCGCCGGCGGCTCCGCACCCCTTCCCCCCGTGGCGCTTCCCTGCGGGGCAGAAACAGGCTCCGCTTCCTTCTGGGAGGAGGGAGTCCGCTTGGCTCCCTCCCCGGGCGCTGGAACTGTGGCAAGGTTGAGGCGCCGCGGAGAGTCCGGGCTTTGGCACGGCTCAAGGAGGGTGTTTTTTTTCCGCGAACCCCGCGGCGTGGGGCGGGCGGGCCGGGCCGGCTGTGGCAGCGCTGGTGCAGCCGCTCAGGTGCGGCTCGTTACGCCTTCTGCAGGGTAGCAGCCTGCGACCTTTTAAGGCATAACAAACACAAGGGAGGTTTAGTCTCAGCTGGCGCTGAGCAGCCGAAACAATCAGCACTTCTCCGCGGTCACATGGCTCTGCCCTGCAGAACACCGTACCCAGCTGCTGCGGGTTTAGAAGATGCGTGACAGAGATCAGGTGGCAAACATCGAGACCCCGCACGGAGGACCGGGAATCCGGCCTTGAGGATGAGTAAACTGGTGGCAGGACATTCAGTCTTCTACTCCACACCAAAGCCACTCGTAGTGCTCTCAGCTATGCTTGGAAACAAAAGGGGTCACAGGAATTGTTACCTTCTGTTTCCAAGCTAACACTATACAGACAAAAGTCGTGTAAGTCATGCTGGGAAGCCTTTTCAAAACCTAGGGATGGAGCCGTGCTGTAGTATGTCCTATTTCTGTACCCAGGGCCCTCACATGTGTGCAGGTATTTACAGAAGTGTTGTACATAAACATTTAACTGGTTAATAGTTCTGCTGCTTTACATGTTTTCGCAAGTAAAGCGTAACTGAGAACTAAGCCGAGAACCCAGACTGGGTGAGTGGGAAGACTCACAAAGGAAAGTTTCTCTTAATGACCCTCTGTCACTGCATCTCTCTGTTCAGTATTTTCTACATTGCAATAAGATGTGTCCAATATTTGAAACTCCAGGTTTGTACAGGCACCCTGACATACAGTCTGTTGCTACCATACTTCCAAGCAAAGATTCTTTCAGTTCAGAGTTTGCTTTGACCGGTGGTGTTTTACCACTAAAATACTGATAAAATAATGCTTACCTTAAAATCAGTGTGGATTTTCAAGGTACAGTATTTCCTCATGTCAGAAGTTAGGCTATTTTTTTCAGTACCTGAACTTAAGGTAAAGGTAATGTTAAAAACTCCTTTTCTGTGTTTTGCCTTTTTTAAAAATGAAGGGAAAAAGAGAGGGGAGTCTAACAGTGAAACAGTATTTGTCAACAAGACATTCTGTAGCCATTATAATCTGATGGTGTTTTCACTGGGGATTATTTTTCTCCTTTTGATAGAGTGAGAGCAGTCAAAGAAATCATCAGATCCAGTAACACTAACCTTTTAAAAAACCCCAAAGCTCTGCTTCTGGATCCTCCAGGTTTCTGTCTAGAAAGTGAAAAAACCTATAAGCAAGTTTAAGTCTGGATCATATCCATCAGTTACATCTTGGGTTATAAGTGCACAGTATTTTCTGCAGGAGCCTTATCCACTCTTTACATAGACATAGCTGCCCAGGGAAACGAAGTCAATTGCTTACCCTGAGTTGTTTTCCATATGTGACCCATGATTGGAAAGTTACAGCCTCCAGATAAAACCCCCTGAGTTTGGAATGTAATTGGCTGAGTATATGAAGCATTTGAAAAACACATTGTGATACCTTCAATTTGACTCATTCATTGAATTTTATCTGAAACAAGGGAAAGGCCAGTAACAGTCATGCCCGAAATGCATTTTGACTGGGGATAAGAACAAGAGGTTTTTGGGCAGAAATCGTATGTAGGTACCACAGTACTGGTGTCACTGGGAAGGATTTTCTCGTAAGCTATTCACTTTTTTAGAAGCTAACTGACATTCATCAGTGTAGTTTATGTCATATCTAAGTCTGGATGCATTAGGCTAATCTCCTCCATTACAATTTGGTGCAGATTTTTCCTGTTTAAGACATTCCCAACTTCCTCTTTTTCCACATTACTTCCTTCAATCTCCTTCCCCCCTCCCCCCATGCCAAATAGGAGTGAACTGAGCTGAAACTGGTACCAGAGTGAATGTTGAGTTGCCTGTTGTGAAACACCAAGCCTGAGATATGGACTGCAGCAGATGAACAGGTTAAGTTCAGGTACCTTTTGCATGACACTCAAGTCTATAAGGAAGTCTGGCTGTGAATAAAACACAGCATTTCTTTGCCTCTTCCCCACTCTGCACTAGGCTTTCTTGCCTAGTAAAACAAGCATTGTGGGAGTAAATTTAGGTCTTTATCTTAATAACCTCATTATCTTAATATCCTCATTTAATTGGCGTCCCCAGGGATGGAAGGACAGGTCAGTTATCAACAGGTGCAGTCATTCAGTTTCTAGCTTGTAACAGTGTAGAGAATTAAAAAAGTAGATGTAGAAGAGAACTACTACCATGTCTAAGCATGATAGCTGTCCTATTTTCTCTCAGTATTCACAGGAGTTCATGCTGTTCCTGTAAGACAGTGAATTTAAACTACAACAGGTCTTACTGAAAATAACATAAATATTACAGAATTTTCTGAAAATGTTCCAATTTGAGTTACAGTGATTGAGTAAAGTCAGTGCTCAAGCAGGGTGTATGGGATTGATACTTTCTCAAGCATCCTTCCCAGAAATAGCTTCCTGTGCTGGTTTTGTTTGCCTCTTCAGCATTCCCAGAATGACATCACTGTTTTGGGAATGCTAGTTAAGAGTCAGTGTTTGCTGCAAATAAAATGAACAGTGTACAGGGACAGAAGCAGTGTTTAAAGTTGAATAGTGAAATGTTGCATTATTTACTCTTTACGTAGTGAAGATTCTCCTTGCAACAGGGCTGGTCGGTTTCGGTATGAATTTACCTTTTGAAATACAAGTGGGCTGCTGCCATGAGACATCAGCTTACCAGACTGGCCGAGTCACCTTTCAAACCAAACCACAGACCTCTTATGAAAGAAAGTAAGAGTTTGTGTAGTTCTGTACCCTAAGTGCTGACTTTGTCATACCTGATGTTGTCATATATTTGTTTTGGTTTTAGGGTCTGAAAATGCTTGTGAAAAGACTTCATTTATGTTTCTGCGTCAAGAGTTGCCTGTGAGACTGGCAAACATAATGAAAGAAATAAGCCTGCTTCCAGACAACCTCCTAAAAACACCTTCAGTTCAGCTGGTGCAGAGCTGGTAAGAACATTTCATACTTTGCAGGGTGACTGTATGTCATTTTGTGCCTTTGAGAGTGATCTTCTGCATATACACAAGTTAGAGGGGCAACTCATTCTCTTCTACAGAAGCAACATCGTTCCTGTGCTCATTACATTAACATCGCTTATTTAGACTGAGTATTCTGATGTGACATAATCAGAAACTAAATTTAGAGACTTGGAAAAAAGCCTTTAAGAGCAATTAGAGAAACCACAAGGGAATTAAAAATCATTTAGTATTGCAGGTACTCATGTATTGAATTCAGAATAAAAGCAAAAATCCCCCAGAACAATGTTTAATAGGGACTTACCTAAAATGAAGAAACTAGTTGGAAGAAACCAACAGAAGCAGCCTAATGCACAAAGTGCTTGTGAAATATAGTGGAAACCATTTAAAAACCAGGTTACTGCTGATGGAGAGTAACAATGTAGAAAATATGAGGAAAGAGCAATAGGAAGCTCCCAAAGCCAAAATATTTAAAAACCCACAAAGAATACAAGGCTAATAAAATACAAAAGACATCCTTTGGAAGTAAAATTTGCTTTCTAGTAAGGAACTTGCACATAAGCACGTTTAGAGTTTTGTGAGATGGAAGCAAAACAAGGAGATTGCTTGGCTAAAGGAACATGGCTATCTGGAAAGGGTTTTAAATTTAAGAGAACAGAAAATCTGCCAGTGAATAAGTGGGATTGATTAGGTGACTGAATATAAATAGAGCTATCAGTGAAGATGAAGGCTCTTAATGAAATGTGAATGCTTAAATTCTCATGCTACTAAATGACATTGATCAAATGGGAAATGAATTCCACTTGGACAAATGTGAAGTAGAGCACAGAGAGGAACCTCCTCCCCCTGTACACTTGCTTGTTTACAATGGAAGAAGACATTTTGATGCAACTGGGGATGTTTTTCTGAATATGTCAGTTGATGGGCAAGAAGGCAAATAATGTTAGGAACTAAGTAACAAATGAGGAGGAATATAATTGTACCACTGTGTTAGCCCATTATTCCTTTGAATTGCATGCGGGTTTAGTCACTCCATCCTGAACAGAAAAGACCAAGAGGGATAATCAGAGGGTTGGAACAATTTCTACGTGAGGAGAAACCAAATAGAATTCTTCAGCTTGGAGAATACACATCTAAGGCGAGAGATGGCAGAAATGCTTAAATCAGGAACAAGCTGGGTAGATTTTCTAATAAGAGGAACTAGCTGGGGCTGCAAATAAGTGATCATCTACTGGGTTTAAAACACAGGGAAGATCTTCTCTGCATTCTAATTAAATTGAGCAATTAATTGCTCTGGAAATTTTGGAAGAAAACATCATTAATATATCCTAAAGGATATAACAAAATTCACTGGGGATAGGTCAAGGGGATATATCAAATACAGTGATTTGGAACCATGCAAGCTTGGAAGACCATAAATCACTAACCAAAGGGATCTGGGGAGGCTTACTGGAATTGGTCATTGTCATATTGCTTTCGTTTAAAGGTATGTCCAAAGTCTTCAGGAGATCCTTGACTTTAAGGACAAGAGTTCAGAAGATTCAGGGGCTATTCATAGGTAAGGATATCTGTCACATATATTAATACCACATAGAAGGACTGGCAAGAAAAACAATAGCTTAAGAAAAAATTCAGCTATCTCCGATCTTTACATAAGGATTGCAGTAATATCAACCCCTGTCCCTAAAGGGACGTTAAAACATGAAACAAAGCACTTGCAGACTGTATCATTCTGGTTGGGGATTTTGTGCTGAACCGAAGAAGCTATGTTAAACTTGACCAAATGCTTAGCAATTGTTGGACTTGATATAAAGAACTTTTCACTTGTGTAGGTTTGACCATAATGGCCATTTGACAGGTGTGGGATGATCTGTGGTTGAAGATGGTTGGCATAGTTTTCTCTTTTTCTTGGCAGTAATGAAGATGGTAAATAATCATTTTATAAGTAATGATTACTGATTGAAATATGCTGTGAAGACTGACTCTTTGTCTTGCTATAGGCAGAGCTGTGATATTTCTGTACATATCAGTCTTCATTTCTGTAGGCAGATACTCTATTTGACAGAGTATTAAAATTCACTTGAAAATTAAATACTAATGAGGTATTAATTTTAGTTTTACAGATACTGTGATAAAAATCCGGAATCGGCACAATGATGTAATTCCTACGATGGCTCAAGGAGTGACAGAGTACAAGGAAAGCTTTGGCATTGATCCAGTGACCTCACAGAACGTGCAGTATTTTTTAGACCGCTTCTACATGAGTCGCATCTCAATCAGAATGCTCCTTAATCAACACTGTAAGTGCCACTGTTGAAAGGAGGGGAAATGATACCTGTGCTGTCTCGGTGTATTTTCCTTTCATTTTTAAGTGCTTAATGTGTACTTAAAAGCTCCTTAGGAGTACACTATTTGCCTTGTTATTTATAAAATACTTCATACAATTCTTAAAATATTTATTAATAGTAGACATTCAAGTATGGTGAAGATTGCTGATAAAGTTCTGTTAAGGGGAACAGAAGACACAGACTAAAAATGAGACACAAACTAAAATGATAAAATGATATACTGGGTGTTAATTTTTTTTTTTTGGCAGCTTTATTGTTTGGTGGGAAAATTAATCCAGCTCATCCGAAACACATTGGAAGCATTGATCCTAGCTGCAATGTTGTTGAAGTTATTAGAGGTAAATTAAGCATAGAAGACCAGAAGTCCTGAAAACTTACAAATATCTATACTGAGAGCTAATACACACCTTGTTAATGTTTAGTTTTTTTCCTGCCTGGAGCAGAAGTTTAATATAATTTAATATAATTTAATATAATTTAACTATAATACAGTTTGTCACCTTTCCCAGTAAACCCATTTTTGGTGGGAAAATTCACAATCTCCCTGACTGCCCAATGTTTTTAATTTTTGTTTCTCTTTTTGGCAAACTGTAATGGAAAAAAAAAGTTGAGGGGAAATGTAATTGTCTGTGGCTTTATTATAGATGGATATGAAAGTGCTAAGAGACTTTGTGATTTATATTACATGAGCTCTCCAGAACTCATCCTTGAAGAGTTGAACGGTAAGTGAATGTGGGACGAGTCACTCTTTAACACGATGAACATCTTCTGAAGTAGCTGGTGGTGAAATTTCTTTTACTTTTCATATAGTTACTGTGTTCTGTATATCTACTGTCATAAATAGGTTTATTGTTTGGGTTTTTTTTTTTTTTTTTAAATCTAGCAGGTGGCTGTGCCTGTTCCTTACTGTAATCAGAAAACAAACCAGTTGAAAATTTTTTGATGCTACAGCTGTTGATACAACAGATTTTAGCAGCGTCCTTCCCTCCCTAAGGTTTCTTGTTACTGTCTATTACATCTCACCCTCTCTGCATTTCTTGTGACGCTTCTAAGGTTTATACTAAACATTCCAGTCTAATTTCTTTTGTTTATTCAGCTATCATATTCTTGTAGTTGTAATTAGATACAGTATGCACAAATCATGGTAAAAATTATTTGAACCCAACGGCTGTGACTTGAAAAAATGAACTCAGAGATCACCTGTAGTCCTCATAGTTCTGCTGAATGCCAAAAGGCCATTCTGTCATTATTCACTAGAGTACTTTTCAGAATACTAAATGCCAAGTTAGGACAGACCTACACAAACAAGCAATCAAAATTGCTTCTACAAGTAATTGTGAAAGCCAAGGTACAACCACAGTGACTTGGCCTATGAAGCTAAAGATAGTGTGGCCTTAACTACACATTCCACATCTTTTCCTCCTACTGTGCAAACTCTGGTGTTCTGTATCTAGATTAAAGGGTTTACCTCTCTCCATCTGGGGAACATGAAAACATTTATAAGAAACTGTTGGTCACACTGGCTCATTCTCTGTACTTGAGGGGCCATTAAATGTTGTATGTGCTGTAGAAGCCAGAACAAATAGTTCAGTTGTTACAGAGTGACCTTTTGCTCAGTGAATTGTGAAGGTGAGTTAAATCTGATGCAGGCCAAATGCATGCTCCTTGCCCATAGCTGAGAGCAGAGACCATTATTTAAGCCTTAGGCATGGAGGGAAATGGCTAATTGAAGACAGGAATCTGACATATTTCAAAGTGTGACTATTTCTGACCCCCTTTTTTTTTTTGCTGATGTAGAGCATATGTTCTACATCTTGTGACGTCACTAATATTCAACATCTATGTTCACAGAGTCACTAACAGAGTCTGGTGAGAAAGTACTAATTTATTGAATTGACAGAACCTTAAGACCAGCAGAAATTTCTGAGCAATCTTTCCTTATTTTTTCATATAATGAACATGTTCCTGTGATATATTTTCTAGAATTTATTATTTAAACAAAGTTTGAAAACAATACCAGTTTTATGGACAGAATTGTCTATATAACTGCTGTTAGAAATTAGCTAGTTTCTAAATTAATCCAAGGGTAAGATGTGCTGTAGTTACTACTTGGTGCATTACAGGATCATACGCTAGTTCAGGTTGGGAGGGATACCAGGATGTTTCTAGCCTGACCTGCTTGAATCAGGGACAGTATGAGGTCAGACCAGGTTGCTGAGGGCTTTATCCAGTTTGGTCTAACAAATCCTCCAAGGCCACCAACTGTATAAGGCCTCTGGGTAACCTGTTTGAATGCCTGACTGCCATGGTGAAAAAGTTTTTCTCTATGTCCAGTCTGAACCTCTGTAATGTCATCTTGTTCTCCCACCACCTCAAGAGCTTGACTCTTTGTCTTAATGCTAACCTTCCCATAGGTATTTGAAAGCAACATTCAGAAATGCCATGTGGGTTTTAAGATTAATTTCTGAAGCAGCAAGCACATTTGAAAACCTCAAGTATGCCTTTTGATTAACTTTTTAGCTTTTCAGAAGCTTTCTGTTCAGATTTTCCTTCTCTTGTAAGTTCTCTCAGCAATACAAATACACATTCTGAATTACTGCGGGCATGAATAAAAGATCGAGTTTGCTACTTACTTATCTAGACTTTCTCTTCTCCAGCTAAATCGCCAGGACAGCCCATGCAAGTGGTGTATGTGCCATCACATCTCTATCACATGGTTTTTGAACTTTTCAAGGTCTGTGCACTTATCATTACACAATTCTTCTACACATCTTTGTTTAGTAAGCTTGTATTTGACTTTCTGAACCAATTTTAGAGAGTAGTGTGTTTTTGCAAGTGCAAACCTCTTGCTGTTCGACTGCAGGAAGGTACCTGCTACTTAGACAAACAGTAACTAACTGTAGAAAACAAACAGTGTTGGAATATGTATCTCCTTTGCCGAGCCACTGAATATACTTGCCACCTTCGGAGTAGACTCCTTTGTCAAAAATTCTAAAATGTATAAAGATAGTAATTAATAAAGCAAGTAAGAATAAGATACAGAATTATGGTGACCTCTTCAAATCTGGTATAACATGTAACAGATTCTATAGAGCTTTCTTCATACAGTTCAACCTAGACTTTTCTTGATTATTCTGTTCATTGCATGTCCTATGCATTTTAAAGGTTTCTACAAATTGGTACATCAAAATATTCAGTGTTATAAAAAAATTAAATATTTAAAGTCTGTTTATTCTAATAAACTATATAAATGCTGACACTTAACTAACCAGGAATACTAAAAAACCCCCACCCCTTTTCTAAAACCATATGGATTTATCCTCATTCTGAACTATGTGATCAAAACTTTCCTTAATTGATGTTTTAAGATAATATACAAAGTGGTAAGAGCAGGATTGAAGTTGTACTTGAATATTGCAGAATGCAATGAGAGCCACCATGGAACATAATGCTGATCGATGCATTTATCCTCCAATTCATGTACATGTCACACTGGGAAATGAAGATTTAACTGTGAAGGTATCACATTTTTTATTATTTTTAAGGCTATTTTGATCGGATTTTCTTTCTTCCCCTTCCCCCCCCCAGGCAGAGTATTACTAAGTTTGGCTGGTGGTCTGGTTCCAACAGTAGATAGTATGTGGTAATGTAGTAACAAGATCATAATGGAATTTCACATAATGTATCAGTAGGAAATTCATGAAGTTTGTGCAGTCACACTGTGGTAGAATTCGATGTCTTTGGCACATTCATGCCTTGCCTAGCTTACAAGTAATCATGATTAAAATCAAAGGAGCATCTTTACACATTTGGTATGTGACAAGAACAGCTACACAGGAGCGAAAACTGAAACAGGGGAACTAAACATTGGATATTCCGTGCAAATCAAACTTTCCTGAAATACACTTTGCAGAGTAATTTCTTTTTCTGTACAACATTGAAGTTGGATTTCAAAGTCCAACTGCAAACATTGGCTTTTCATAGGTCTAACCAAAGTGTGGTGACACATCTCTCCTGATTTACCCCTTCGGTAATAGGTTTTAACAGACTGTATTTAACTGGCAGTATTCCCGAGGAATAAACAGAACCTGGCATTTGCTAGAAGGTGTAGATACTGACTTCAGATAAAGTTGATTTATGAACAAGGTAAAAGCAATGCTCAAATAAAGTAGAACTTTCTGGCTTCCAAGAGATTATGAATGCTTCTTGTGGTATTTTATTTAAATGGTTTGGATAAGGGATGGAAGAATTAACCTCTCTCTGGCCCTTGCTGTAGCTAAGTGATGAGAAAACTTATATTTAATAGGGACAAGTTTTACCTGAGCATTCTCTGGCTTGTTGTTTGAAAGAAGCTCTAGTTTATAAAAAAAAAACCCAATGCATTGTTGTTCCAGATGAGTGATCGTGGTGGAGGTGTCCCTATGAGGAAGATTGACAGACTATTCAACTACATGTATTCAACAGCACCACGTCCACGTGTTGAGACATCACGAGCTACACCTTTGGTATGCAGCATTTTTATATCTCGTCATCTTGGATATGTTTGTCACAAAACAAACCATTTAGCTGTAACTATGAACTACTGATTTTACAGATCTTGGGGGCATCACCATTTGGGTGTTACAACTTAATTAAAATATTTTTCTGAAAATAACAGGAAAATTGCATAAAATCCTAAAAAATATTTATGCGTGATTCAAGATTCATGTTTTTCTCTACCAATACAAAGATCAGCCACCTTAAGCAGAACACTTAGATATGCTGCATGTACTACAGTAAGGACAGGAATCTGAATTCTTCTTGTGGCCAGTTAATGAAAGGAAAAATAACAATAGTGATGATTTTGGATCAAGTCCAGAGTTTCATTTAAACTATGTAGTCAGTTGTACCATCCCCCAGCAAGGATGAAGATACACAGATGGGACAGGGCATATGAGGAATCTACTTTTAGTCTCCTGTAAACTTATTTATGCAAGAAATAAAGCCTTAGCTCTCAGTAAGCAGCTCTGACCAACTTTCCCAAATTTGTACTCTCAACTGCAAAAATGTGTTTAAATGTATGTAGTGTGCTGCATCTAGATGACTGTGCAACCCATTAGATGCTTTAGAGAAGCGTTGTGTACGTTCATTGAGAGATTACCTCTAAAATTTAGCAGATAGAACAGTTACACTTAACACTTGAGGGCTGTTACCTGCTCCTGCAGACAGTGTTTGATATGACTATAAGCTGCAAGTTCATAGATCCTACTTCTTGCACTGTTTTTATATCAGTGTAATCTCATTTAAGTACTCAGTGTTGTTAAGATCACCTGCTCCCCAAGGCATAAGACAGACTTGGTAGTTTTCTCTAATGGGGTCATCTCTTCCTGAAAAAGCTACCGTGATACAAGAACTGTGACTTAGCAGCCCTGTCTGACAAAGGAATAAAATGTGTCATAACCACAATCATCCATGGGTTCTTCTATTTCTGGGGTGTGTAACCACTCTGGGGGCATAATAGTTAACATTTGAGCTCCTTATCTTACTGTCAAACATCATGGTTATTTTGTTTATTTACTAAGTTAAAGCAGAAAATGCCACTGAGTGATGCCATTAATGAAAGTACACTTTTTTCCCTGGATCAGGCTGGATTTGGCTATGGCTTACCCATATCACGTCTGTATGCGCAGTACTTCCAAGGAGACCTGAAACTGTATTCCTTAGAAGGCTACGGCACAGATGCAGTTATTTACATAAAGGTATGATGTCATGCTTTACAGTTTTAATTTATCAGCAACTCTTCACTGCTAATGGAACTCCTTGCTCTGTTACTCTAAGTTTGATCAAAAAGAATTGTCAGCTATGGTCTTCTCTACTTACAGGCCTTATCAACAGAATCAATTGAAAGACTCCCTGTATATAACAAAGCAGCCTGGAAACACTATAAAGCAAACCATGAAGCGGATGATTGGTGTGTGCCAAGCAGTGAGCCAAAGGACATGACCACTTTTCGCAGTATATAGCTTTTTCCTCAACAGTTCATGAGAAGTAGGTATGTCTGTAAAGGGAATTTAAAAGACCTTGTTTACTCCCAAGATACTGAGCTACGTTTTGTACGTGAAAATACTTTTTAAGCGGAGTAACTTTTCTGGAATAAAAAAACCCAACAAACACAACACAGGAGAAACCCCAAACCTGTACATACTTCTAAGGGAAAAGGTTACATCTAAGGTGCTCCACTGTCTATGACTGCTTTCAGTAGCTAAATCAAGGCAGCAGTAATTTCAGGGTTTACGGGGACCAATGCAATCTCTGTCATACCTGGTGAGAAATGTATTAACTAACGTAATTACAAAATTGGTTTAATAGCAAGACTATTGAAAAATCTCACCAGCGCATTTTTTAATTATACAATATTACTGATTGACTAAAAAAACTCATATAAGAAATACTGAATTCACTGCTATACCTTTGCACCTGTATGGCACTTTGTTCTTTTATCTGAAGCATGCTGAAGCCTAATTTTTTGAAGTTGCATATGTTGCCTACATCAAGGTTTCCTGCAGACATAGAAATCACACTTAGGTTTGTTGGGATTAGAAAGAAAGAAATTAAAAATGAATTCTAGCTGCTACCACTGGCATAATATATCTCAGGTATGTGGTATCAGTCATATTTCTTTGGTTGTAATGTGAATATTTAATACATGTGAAAAACTTATCTTGCCCTGATCATTGTGAATTTGCAAATAGTGTTGACTTGTGTACAGTAAAGACATGCTGACTTGCATCTGGCTTACATTTCTGTAGGTAATGCAGTATCAATGTTCTAGCCCTATTAAGATCTCAGACTCTGGAGCATGTCAGGTTACAGCTGTAAATGAAACTATTTTAATAAACAGATTTCTTTTTTTACATGTGCCATTAGTAGGGCATCTCTATTACTTGGACAAGAGAAACTACCTTCTCAGGAGTATTTAAGAAAAAGTGGAATTAACAGGTTTTGAAAATACTGTTGTATTTGTGATGTGTTTCTGGCCTCATTTACATAGTAAACAGAAGGCACACTGTAACAAATAAGGTAAGCAGAATGTGTTTATCAGTCACTGCGAACTGCCAAAACATACTGGTGAAGATAGAAAGCAGAATAAGTATTACATTTCAGGTACAAAGTCCTTCTTTTAATAAAGGATTCAACTTCTTTTAATGCCTATTGTGCCAGCTTTGTTCAAATCATACACATCTATATAGCACCTCAATCCCTGTCACCCCTGAATATTTTAGGAGTGGTGTAGTTTAAGGACATGGAGACTTAATCCTTTTTCAGTTAATTCATTGCATGAAATTCTGTCATTTTTGGTCTGCAGCAGACATGCATAATCACTCTGAGAAACAATAAGCTTAAATTTGCTACTTTACTAGCTCTGCACAGAGCACAAGGTGAGATGCCACCAGAGAAGGGAATAGCTGGTATGTTAGAAACAACATCTTGCCATTCTGGTTGTAGCTGAGCCAGATTAAGTGTTACCACCTGCTACCTCCATAGGCCAGTTATGCAAACCAGTAACATGGTTTTATACCCTGGGCAAGCTAATGTAGCTTCGCCAGGAGTGGTTTACAGTGGGCTATACACATAGTTAAACTGACATCCTAAGGAAGGACTGATCTAGTTTAATTGCCTCCAGAACAGCACAGTTACCTGTTCCACTCAAGCTCGTGGGCACTCCGAGAGGTCCCTATTGCTCTTCTGTACAAGGATGGGAGGTGGTGACTGGCATACCTTTCAATCTGCATGGCTACAAGTGAGGGCAATCTACAGCTGTTGTTCTTCAGCCCTGCAAGAGGATGTATGTGAGCAATTCCATGTACTGTAACATACAAAAGTTCGAGGGAATGCTTGTGCGGTTATTGCTTTCGCTCAACTAAAGCTGGAAGTTTCGCCTTCTAGTGGAAGGTGTCCTTGCCTGGGGCAGAGGGGTTGGAACTAGATGATCTTTAAGGTCCCTTCCAACCCAAAGCATTCTGATTCTATGATTTTAAAGATTTAACACTGAAGCTGAACATTTTAGCTTCTATGTTAAGTTACATGGAACTGATTTTAGTAATATCAGAGAACTACAAAGGAGGTTTCTGAAGAAAAGCTAACACAGGTTGTTTTCTACAAAGTCTGTTAAAAGTGTTTCATATGGTATTGAACTAAAACCTCTTCCATGCTCTCAGCTAGATACTGATTGAATTCTGATTATTAGAACAACTTGATGTGTAATTGTATTTCTATCCATCTCCTCACCCGCCACCCTGAATGACTGTGGTGAAGACACAAGTGTAGTGAGATTCTGGTTTGCAATGTTTAACGCTACTTACATGTTTGATTACTCTTGATTTCAGCAGAAGTTCAGAAGATAGGGTTTTTTTTGTTTAACATGTTCATTACTGAAATTACTGTTAGCACACTGGTTAAGTTGAAATGAATTCACTGTAGAAAGTATACTAGCTCAGCTATCAAAACGCTGAGATTAATAGTTTTGTATGCAAATGAGCTCAATCTTGCACTGTGAAATTAATCTTGGTTTGTGTTAACTTAATTTTTTTTAAAGAATCACTACGTTTATTCATTAAAACTTTTAAAAATTAAACTTTCAGTTGGGTGATTTTGTGGCTTTGTACTAAGCTAGTTCCATGGAACCAGCCTTCTCCTTTTGCATCTGACAGATGCTAAATGCTGTGGTCTGTGATAATTCTTATGCTTAGATGCCAAGTGAATTTATCATCCCTGCTACTGCTCCCTGTTTAACAGCTCTGTGCACAAGCAAACCTTTGAAACCATTATTTCCACTAGTCTCCTTCCTGAGAAACACTCTCTTTACAGGGTAAAGCATTCAGTTCAGTAGGAGGAAGTTAATGCACGGCTGTATCAGTATTCTCTGCTCCAGCTGAAAGCACTTAACTGAGACATAAACTTCCTTGACCGAATTAATTGAAGGGTGGTTTTACATGTGTGCTCCTACGGATTTGATCACTCCATACTTCTAGTTCAGTTTTATCAGCAGGGCGGCATTCCTCTCTGGTTCAAGGTCTGTAAGTTTGGAGTACAAACTCTGAGCTACTGGAAACAAAGTAGATACTTTAAAACATGATCAAATAATTGTTTCTTAAAACACAAAACTGAAAATTAAATCTCTTGAAAAGTAATTATTACCAAGATTTTCAAACTTTATTTTGGAAATGCAGAGTGTGCAAAAGCATTTCCACACAGTCCTTTTGCTGAAATTTGTAAGACATTTATACAAGAAAATAACAACTGTGAAACACCAACAGTGAAGTTCGTTCATTTAATTAAAATGAAAAACAGTCCATAGATTTAAAGGAGAAGTTGGTCCACATAAACGAATTATGTAAGTTTTGTTCTAGTCCATTCTACAGTGGAACTGATACTTAAACTAGTCTATGTTTCTGGAATAATCTAATCAAAGGAAGTGCTGTTGTAGCATCTCTAGAAAATAGTATGTAACTATACAAAACACCAATTCATGTTCTAAACTATTCTGAGAATCAAATCCTCCTTTAAAGAGAAATAATCTCTAGTCTACAGTTGAACATTTAAATACGATGCAGAAACCCAGTGCTTCAGTGATAATTTTTCCTACAATTCTTCCCTCAGTATTCTAAGTTTGAAAAACAGTTTAAAATTAGCAAATATATAAATTTGGTCCGCAAAAATCTTGTAGCAGGTAGAAAACAGGAATATGTGTATTGCAAATTGATCTTATTCATAGCATAAATCTATAAAACTATGTATTTAGGAAAAATAGGTTAAAAAAGATCTTATTTATAGGTTTAAACCTTGTCCCAACACCATATGGGTAGTGTACAGAAAATACTATGCTTAGTGTAAGTAGTTTGTGAAAATTACTTAATATTTCTTGTTATTTTCTCAGTAAATTGCAACAGCTAGAATTCAAAAACAATGTGCTACTGCAGTGAACTTTGAATGAAAATCCCAGAAATACAAGAGTTTAAACAAAATAATCCATAAATTGAAATACATGCTTTCTTTTTAAATTAATTTGACATTACTGTTTTCTTAAACTTTTTACTATACATCTTTAGTGGCAACAGATAAACAGACTGTCACAGACTGAATTTGTTGGCAGGATTTTTCTGTTGTCCCTCTATCGCATTCAACTCTTATCAAAACACTAGTTGACTACTATTGGAATGATGTTGAATATGGGATTCTACTTTTCACAAGCACCCCAACTTCAATGAAAAGGGCGTATGAGGTCTCAGAAGCACAAATATTACTTAAGGCAGAAAGTTAAGTTATTGTCTATTAGTACAGGCAGAGTCAACTAGGAATAAAAATACTGAAAACAATTTCATTTTACTGGGTTGCAATGGGGAGGGACCATAGTTAAAAAGTAAAAAACCACCTACCATGTTAAACTGTTGCACTTTCCCTCCTCCCTCAATTGTACAATTATATACAAATCTGCTGACCTTCCTCAAGATGAAGCAAGTCTGCACTAAAATAAAACAGGGTCATTTTAGCAGCTTGATTCAAGAGTGGTTACCACTCTGCCAGTCTTGCGAACTTCTCTCTCCTTCTTTTGAACCTTTTCCTTCTGCTTTTCCAGTTTTTCTTGTGTTTTTCTAATATCCTTAATTTTCTTCTTTATTGTTGATCGGTCATTTTGACTGGAGACTCCCAAAGCCTTTGGGGGGAAATAAAATACCTCATTAATAATTTTTCCAACAGCACTGTGAACAGTACTTGCACATGAACCGTTTAAGAAAGCATTATTCACTTTGCTGCAAGATAGCCTGTTTATTTGAAAAATAAGGACCTAACCCTTTAAGAGCAATGTAAATGGTCATCTGGTAACAAGGTAAGTAAGGAAATAAGGGCCAGCGCTTGTTTGGTTGTGAAATAACAGTTTCTCTTGGCATGTGATGGACACGTAGATACTCGAGAATTTCCAGAAAATAGCATTAACAGTAGTCTCAAAGTATTTTTCTAGTTCTTTTTATACAAGAGGAATTTACAGTACTCTCTAATTTTTAATATTAAGGCTTTTGAACTGTACAAATTAAAATATATTCAGTAAGTAGATGGTACGCTTTGATTTTTGATCAGCAGGTGGCAGTACCGGATGCCACGTTACAGACAGCATTGGCTCACGCTTGAAGTGTAAACAAAGCTTCAGGCATGAAAATCCACCGTTCCCAAACAGAGAGGATCGTCTGACATACCAGCAACAGGTATTTCCTCAGTGTCCAAAGAAATACTTGTGTAACACAATACAGGGCCTTTAGTGCTGCACATCTATTCTAAAATGCAGGTATATTTTGGAGACTGAAGTTTTTATGACACGTTTTTTTTGACACATTTTTTTTTTCTCCCTAAAATAGTCAAATCCTACTATTGATCATGGACAATAATTTGCCTTTTGTCAGAATAGTCCAATGAACCTCATTTCAGTAACATCTTGCCTGTCCAAAATTCAGTCTGATAACCTAATGAAAAACTGAAAGTTCACTGACACTAGAAGTGATAGGTACCATGCAGCTTCCAGACATAAAATAACAAGAAAAAGGCTCAAAAGAAAGATTTAGACTACTTTTTTTTCATGTTTCAAAAACATTTAAAGGTTTTTAGACTTCCCATTTGAATTGGGTGGATCTTGTTTTGATGGGACCTTACACAGATCGATGCATCAAGCCCCTTTGGGGAATTACGCTCACTTTGATTTCCTCAAGATGCAAACAAATACTTGGTATTTTTCTGATTAAACCCAACTTGTCTTTAATTGTACAATCAACTGCTACATTTTTTTTTAACTTTATAGTCTCCAAGTATTCCCAAAACAAAACTCTATACCCTTAAAGAGTCATGAAAACAGGAAAACAGACTTTGTAGGTTAAAAATGTCTGAATAAGCAGTGAAATTTATACAGTTACAAATTTATGCTGGGATAGTCACATACCTTTAACTTCTCACTGTCGAGCTGCATTAACTGCTGTCCATCTATGTTCATTGCTGTGAACTCCGTAATATACTGCTCCATGTTCATTCCCATTAACCAGTGGCATACTTGCTGGGTGGTCCATTCAGAAATAGGTCTGCTGTGCCATTGATTTTGCTTTCCTGTTGTTGTAAATTCGTCATCTAATCCCTAACCAATTGAGAAAGGTCACTGTAAGCAATGTTTTACTTGACTACATGGTGAATTCCCGTTGACACTTGAGTTTGATTAACAAAGTACATTTGTAAACATACTCTAGCTCCAAAAAGACTTCAGTTCCTGAGATCACAGTTTAAAGTCAGATTGCTTAGGAGTTTGCTATAAACAAAAGGACACTACAACAAACACAAACTAAGAAATACAGAACATTAATGGTTTTCTCTAAATTAGCAAATCATTTGCTTAAACATGTATCCTAATGACGAACAGGCTTCCTCAGTCAGTTGAGGTAGTTAGCTCAGTTCTAATGTTAGATACTGCCTCGTACCACATCAAGAAGAATCCAGTAACACTTCAATTGAATAACTGATTATTGTTAAGTGAAGGAAATCCTGAATAAAAGCAGTTCTAGCAATCAGTAAGTCTGGTGACAGTTCCACGCACACTTTTACTAAATTCGGTGCATTTCCAAAAAATGAGTGTTCTTTCATCTAATGCCACCACGTCAACATTTTAAATGGTCTGCCTAGTACAAGACCATTTAAAAAACATAAGAGCTTGTAGCCTTCCACTGAAAATACAGTTTGCCAGCTCAGAGCTTTTGAAGCTCCCTGCTTCAATTTCAGTTGGCTTCTGAGGGAAAAAAGGCACTGCTGTTCATCCTGAAGCACGCTATTACTTCATCACAAAAGGAAAGCTACATAAAACAGAGCTCAATGTCTCTACAGAAGAAATTCTAGTGCGATACTTGAATCAGTAACATCACAGTTACCTGAAGTTTTATTAACTATCCAAAATGATTTCTTGCTAGCTCATGATTGAGTACAGGCTGCATTAGACTTGCAGACTGCTCCACTAGGCAGCTTCCACTGCTTATCAAGACAGCTGCAAAACAGCTGAAAGTCTGCCCACTTTTACCCTCCTTACCCCTGTCCCTTGTAAACAGGGAACATGGAAATAAGCATCTTTCTAGTGACAGGTTTCAGACATGACCCTGCAAGCTGCAGGTGAACAACTATGGCTTCCAACAAGAGCACTCTCCCAAACTCCAACTCCCTTGATGGAAAATTTGGGACAGTAGATTCAGTGTAACAAAATAATTCCGGCGATTGCCAGTGAAAGATACCGACACGGAGACCCGTCACCTGATCTGACTGTACAGTAAACCAGGTCCGAGTGTGGAACATGGTGAAACAAATACAACCGTAAATTTCTGATGTATCAGAGGATTACAGGTTAATCAGAAACAGTTTTGTGGAGGGAAGGACAGGTGATAGTGCAGATAGATGGGAACAAGTCTGTAAAGCAGAACAGAACAGTTTGTGCTGAGGTCCTAACCTCCACATAAGAAGCATTTTGAAGGATTTTCACTTCCTAATAGCCCCCATCTGGTCACACAGACTAAATGGCCACTGGAATGCACCAGGAATGCTGCTGGAGCACATCTGATTTGACTTCCAAGATAAATGAAAAATCAGGCAAATGGGAATAATCAGGAAATTTGCTTCAAAAGTTAACTCCTAATCCAAATGAAAATGCTTAAGCAGATATAACAAGCATGGACACATCCACCTTCTGATGTGTAGAGGAACAGCAATTTTCACAAAGTATCAGCAAAGGGCTCTGGGAGAGGTTTTGCTTGAAGCTGTTCTACACAGCATCTGTGTCAAGGCAACTGGGGCGCAGTGAGTTTTCTATCCAAGCCATCAAGCTTGAGGTGCTTCATACAGAAAAAGAAGGTTCATTGTATAAATTACTAAAGGAATTTCAAAATGTTCATTTATTTTAAAGTTTCTGATAATAGTACTCCTCAACCTGATACTGTAATTCAAAATACACACTGGTAACTTTTTGTCTCATACTAGCAAGTGTTCATGAATAATACACAAAAATGGGAAACTTTTTACATTTCAAGTTTGGCTTGTATCTCAGAGTTGTGTGGGGTCTAATATCAGCAAGAAATACTAACACCTATATTGCCACCTATATTTTTTTATATAGAGAGATGTACTTTTATCTTGCTGTGTGTGTATGTATAACTAAATACACATAGATATCTCCTTGACACTGGGAAATGTGTAAAAGAATTTATCCCAGTTAGAACTCGCTCACTAGTGTTATTTAATTCATGTTAGCTATGCAACAACTTCACTTCTATAATTTCAGAGTCTCTGTCCTTGAAGAAGGTGTATTCCTGTCAAACAAAGAGGCCCAAATTAATTTGTTTTGCCAGGGGAATGCAGTCCCCCAGCATAATCTCAGGGGGTCTCAGCAGCAGTTCCTCCAATCAGAGCAGCTAACAGACTGTACCATGGAGGACTCTCCAGACCAAGCTACTAATTCCAGTGTAGGCTTTCTGCATCATTAGCTGCAAACAAACTTCTCCTACTTCATACTGCTAATAACACAACCCTAAAACCAGAAGTTGTACCAAAACCTGAAACTGTGTTAGCACACTAAGATACCATCTCTTCACAGAAATCAAGGTGAACGGGAAGATATTTAATCCTGTATAATTTGATTTTTTCACTACTGTACAAAGGAAAAGCACATTTGTAACTATTTTTTTCAGAATATGAATAGGAAAGTAAAAAGCATAGAAGAATAAGATGAGGAACACTTATTTTTGATTAATGCTTATTGCTCATTAAATAACAACATACATGCACCCCCGAATTGTTCACTGTCCTTCCAGATGCAGGACTGTCCCAAGCTGTTTGTACATCAGAGTTACAGTCCCAAAACAGCCAACCACACACACAACAGATCAGCTGCAAATTTGGAAGCAGAACCATAACTACTCATATGGTATGGAAGCATCAGAAAAACCCTATGATCCTGCATAAAAGTGCAGGTGATTCAGAAAGGAAGTACAGAAATACTGAAGGTGCTAAGGACAAAAAATACAAAACCCAAAGAAAAAACCCTAAATTCCATCTCACCATTTACCGGATTAAAACCTTTAAAACTGGTGAACTAGCTAGTCCTACCAACCTAACTCTCACCATGCCGTCACTCCCCCAAAGTGCCTGAGGGTACCTGCTGCAGTGTTGCTCCTGTCTGGGTCTCAGGCATTTCCATCTCCAGTTCTAACAGTTGAGGATTTGCAGGGCTGCACCCATTCCTCTGAAAGCAGGAGTTGTTATGCTGGCTAGCATGATCCCTGCTGGATATTTATGAACCATCCAAACAATAAGCACCTGACAGAAGTTCTGCTTGCAAAGAACTTGAGGATTTGAACTACCAAAGTTTCTGTGGTTGGTTGCTTTTTCCCCCTAGACCTCAGTTGTACCAATTAAAAAAAGTCAAGTAACAGAACTACCTGTTCTTCACACACACAGCCTTCTGTGAAGAAAAAAAGTGCTCAGAGTTTATTTATTGTTGTCCTCAGAGCAGACCCTGACAAACAATGTAATTACTGAGAAGGTACAAACCAATGTTCGTTGCTTGTATGTATAAGCAGCATATGAACTAGAGACAACAGTAGAAACAAACTCATCTGTAACAAAAAAGGCTTAGTCATCACTTCACACGCACAGAGCAACAGACAACTCGAATTTTAGAACCAGCAGTTTACTGAAAGTTGTGCCACTGATCAAAGAACAACATTCAGGAAGATACTTAGCTAAAATCTCATGACTTATATACTGCTTGAAAGTTGCAGAAGCACATACTTCCTTCACAAACCACTCCATTAAAAAACCTGCAGGGAGCACATATTAACTGGAGTTCCTCTGGTTTTCATTAGACCAACAACTATCATCACTGATAAAAATCTGCAGGAAAATAATCTCTTACTGGAACCTGTAAGCTAGTTTTCTGACTTTTGACACCTCAGATTTTTGTTAGTGATTTCATCTTTACAGCATTGTTTGTAAGCCTGTTCTGACCTCTTACATTTTACTGGAATATTTTAAGATTTTCACCAAAGCCTGGTTTCCAATAGCTAACAACAAACTCCCACTTTCATGAACTCCCATTTAGTTTTTTTTCTTCAAACATTACCACTGCCAATTTGTCTAGTTCTACTTCAACTTTAAATGATAACTCCTTGTTTACAAAAGATTTAATTTGTAAAGAAAGCAAGCAGTCAAACAGCAAATGAGACAATCTCTCAGAATGTTTCCTAAGTGTAGACTTCAGGTTTCACCTGTAGGTAAGGGAGTTAGTTTTCCAGGGGAATGAACGCTGACTTTCAGGTATCTAGTTTCTAGCTATGGTTTTGGATCATTTATTTTCTGTGGTTTTGCTGGGTTCTGGTTGTGAGGGGTTTTTTTGGGTTTTTTGTTGTTTCTTTTTTAAATTTAGATGAAATTTTATGGTAAGACAAACCTGCACTGATGTGAAGGCAAGGTCAAAACCACTGCAGTTTTCATTCATCTAGGAAGTTGCTTTAACTTAGTGGAACAGAAAGATGTTATATTTAAAATTAAAAATTGAGATTCAATCAGAGAGAGTTCATTCCATTTTTTATGATGTAAGTAGGATCAGAACACAAACACTAACATGGCATCTACTGGTCCGTGTCCTTAGTTCAGTTAACAGCTCAGGATACTTCACAGTGTTCTTTAACATTAAAATATGGAAACAGACATGAAATGTCACATTACACAAATCTGTTTCTATTACATGCTGTAGTGTGAACAATCACATCAACAAGACACATATACACACTTTGAAACTCACCTCATTTGAAGAGAAGGTTAAAGTGTGTGAACGACCTGACAGGTTTGGTTCTGTCACTAACCCTGAAAGTTCACAACTTGGCTTGCTATGGTATGTATCATCTATGACAATTCTACTCTGCAAACAAGTGGAAATAATGTTTTATTAACTCACTCCTTGAAAAAGCAGGTCATAAGGTGACATTCTAGTAATTTTGAATTTTGGTAAAAAAATTAGTATGACCCAGTTATCTTTAGATCACATGAAATGCACTCACTTCCATCAAGCATTTAACTTATTTTTGTTAAACTTTGGAATTTCAAAGCACAGCAACAAATCTAAAGCAGTATCTCTAATAAAAGCACACTGTGTAGAAGATCGCTCATAACCTGAAATTGTGTTGAAAGTACATAAGGACAGACAATCAGTTACTCTTTCAAGCAGGCACACCACACAGGGAGAAGTCATTTGAAATTCAGTTGTTGGAATTATTCATGTTGAAACCTACACAAGCACCATGAATTTGCTTCAGAAGGGGCTGTTTTGATGGGGAGATAAATATGAAAGTCCTATTTGTTTCTGGACATTAAGATTCCCACGACACAGAAGCGCCCCCATAACTCTGAAAGTTTCTAAAAACGAGAACCAGGTTTAGACTTTGTAACTGCCCACGTTCCAACCACTGCCCGGGCAGTGAAAGAAACAGACTGTCTTTGCCTAACATGCATGGAGAACTGAAATACCGATCAGCTTCTGGCAGCTTGCACATCAGAGTTTAAGGTAGTTCCTGCATGGATAATACAGAGCATGCCTGATGACAAGCTTCCCCCAAACTTTAAATTCTGACTTAAGATACTGGATTGTATTGATGTTTATGCAGTGGCTACACTTGAGGCACAGATCATATCATCTGAAATTTACCTCGATATGAGAAATAGTACATAGGTGTAAAATATCTTTATAAAAGCTCTTATAATAAATTGACTGTATCCAGCCATGTAAAATCTTCTTCATAGTTAAAGGACTAAATAATGTAAAAAATGCTATAACAACGCAGAACATTTTAGAAGTTAAACATTTACTCCATGTCTTCTCAAAAAATGGTTTAACACTTAAGCATGTAAGTTACTATAAGTATACAGTTTGACAGGCTGAATAGATTTTTTTTAAAAATAAAAATTATTCAGAAATAAAATATTTTGACAAATGTATTCTTTTAATACATTAATCAAGGACTACTATTTTAAAAAACTACATAACAAAGTAAAATTCTGGTTAGAAATATGATTAATATAAGAACTATCATATTGAAAGGACTTAGAATCTTCATAGCATTTACTGTTTTCATTTAGTTTCTACATTTAGTCTGTGTCTGAAGTAAGCTTTTGGATCCGTATGCCTGCCTTAGCATGTAAAAGCAGCAGGACCTAGGTTCAACCTTATCCAGCAGCCACTATGTGTAGGACCTCAGGGGCAGACTGAAAAAACCAGATACGACACCTGAAAACTTCACAGCTGATTTGGTAAGAAAATCCTTCTAAAGATTGCTGATGTGCATATTTCCTAGACTATTTCCTAATTTGATTCCCTCCATTTCCAACTCAGATCCCATATCCCCATATGCATAAATAATCCGAGATCCTGAATCAAGTTGATGTGAAAGATTTTTCTTCAGTAACTTAATCCTATAAGAGAATTACTGCAACTGTCATCATTGACCACTTCTGTGTTTGCCTTCTGATTTCAGTTTAACCTGAACTCTTAAGTTTTCTACATTATTCTGTTTTAGGGGTGGATACTTCATTTCTGCACTCCCTTTTACCCTAAATTAGTGATTTCCAGTCTTTAAAAAGAAAAAAAATAATTTTAAGAAAACAAGGAAAAAACACCACAACTCAACAAACAAAAACCCCTTTAACTACAACTTGAATTTTCCTGCTAGCTTTTCATGGACTGAACATGACTGAAAAATGGTATTCCATTTGCCATATAGATTATTTTATTAATTACATTATAGTTTAGGGACTTCATTTAGATGTAAAACATATTACCAGAAACGGAATACTCCGTCCATCAACCTATTCTCAGATGAATTTCAGCCAAACTGAAAATCTATTTAGCAGCTTTTTTTTTAGTCACCTTCAGTTCTCTCTTTCTACCTTTACAGAGCAATCAAGAACAGTTCAGAAAAAAATGTACAAAAAAAAAGACAGGATGATATATGAGCAAAATATTTACAAAGACCTGAGGAAAAATACAAAGAAAACAGCCAAGCCATCTCTGCACCAGTTGTAATGTTTTTCCCCTCTCAGCTCCTTTTTGGTTTAAAGAAGTATTTATTTCATTTTAGGGATTTAGAACCAGTTGCAAAGATTCTTGATTCATGAAGAGCACAGAATTTGCATAGAAGTTTTACAGGTATGCTTCTCAAGATTTAAGGTAATACGACATTGATAGTTTACACCACAGTGTTCCTCCTTGCAGTGAAAACAAAATGCTGCATATAAGCTTAGAGAAGATACATAATGAATACAAAGAGTTTCAGTGTGTTTGTACTGTATTAGAGAATGAGACATAGTCAAGGGGCAGATAATGTAAAGGGACAATTAAAAAAGGTGTAATTTAAAACCTCACAAAGCTAAGCACTCTGGAAATACTTAGATACCAGGATTTTAGTGCTTGCATTCCTACTTTTCATGAACAATGAGAAGTTGATTCATTACTTTGCTAAAAATGATAAGCTTAAGACTAGCTTCAATAGTTAACAAAATCCTTCTAGGTGCTGTAATTTTAAACGGCAAATTTTGCAGAAACAGAGAAGAGTTTAAATTTAATTAAACTGTTTACACCATCAATATTAACACACAACTACAGAAATTATACACAAGGTGAAAGACACATTATAACAGTTAAGAATTTTGTCATGCCAAAATCCCTATTTCAGAATTTCTACTTCTACCTGCTCTTTAGTGAGTGCTTTCACCTGATCACATGGGATACTACAAACAGAAAAGCAGAATATACTATGGAGATAACATCAACAAAAAGGCACATTCTTTCCTTAAATTAAGATTATTTTGTCTCTGCTGTTATGCTGGTTTAATATCAAGACTCATTGTTGAGTGGTCAATACTCTCTCAGTTTTCATAATAAGGTTTACTAACCAATGCCTAGTTGCTGTAGGGCAGGCTTAATGAGTAACTGCCATGTTAAGATCTACAAATACTGGTCATTCCAAGCAGTAGCCACTGTCACATCACCATCTTTATAAAAGCCTCCAAGTGTTGCAAAGTAAAACCAGCCTGACATCAGAGAGGCTGAGTATGATTTTAAGATCAATTAATGGATGAAAACCTATACAGGGCCAGCCTTCTACAGTTTTACAAAGCAGGAATGCAGTTGAAGACTGTTACGCTCTTCCAGCTGCTGGTTTGCAACTGGCACTAAGGAAAAGAGCAGCAAGCAGCAATTACACACTGGAGCATGAGAAGGAAACAAAAACTTAAACAGCAGGCAAGAAACCAGCTGGAAGGTTAAGGTGATAGTCAACTTGGATAAGGTATACTACAATGAGAAGAAAAGGCTATTATTTCGGGGCAACAAGGAAAGGAAGAGAGAGCACCCAATCTGGTAAGATCTGTATCTTTTGGATTGCCAACAGAAGTGTCTATAGAAAGACAATAAGGGGTGCTTAACCACATTACAGATGCTTGTAGTAGAAATGCAGTAGTGGGACTTTTCCTACACTCAGAAAAATTATTTAAATCAGGAAGAAAGGAGTAATGAAGAGGGGAAGAATGGGATCTTCTGAACAATGACTCTGTGAAAGCTGAACCACTGAACGTTTATCTAGAGAGAAAACATCTCTTGCTAGCATTGCTACAGCCTATTAAGAGATCCACTATACACTTCTATTTAATGAAAAAGTGTCCCAAAGTGTATGCATATCCCCTTTATCATGGATCTGGCAGTCCCCAAATCCTTGGGTTATTTACAGAAAGATCTTTTGGCTTCTACATACTTCAACTAATGCAAGCAATGCAGAAGCTGCAAATTCACAAGTCTCACACACACCAGACAGTATTCTGTATGGTGTATGTCTACTTAAGAGATTAAAAGGTTCCCACTCTCCTTAAGTTCCTGTGTTATAGTAAGGTATTGTATGGTTATAAATCCACTTTCTGTATTTTTTTTTCCCCAAATTGTGTATACAAATAACTTATTCCTGTCATAGCCACTGTAAACTCACACTAACAGAAAGTAATTAAAAAAATGTATTATAACAGCATTTTATTGCAGTAAGCATCTGGAAACATGGAAAGCCAACTTGTTATCTGATATCTACAAGCAACTTCACAGACTACAACTTGGCAAGTTTATCTTCTAGATTTGCAACTCATTCCTCCAATAACACAGAGAAAAAGGAAGAAAAAAAAGAAAGTATTTTAGACAACCAAAGTGAAGAAAAACTGTGAAACTTAAGAATAAGCCTAGTTTGAGGTTACTCAAACAGCTACAATTTTGAATCTGACAAAACCCAAAGGAAACAAGAATGAAGCTAAGTTAATAAGACTGAACTAACAGTCCTATATTGAAATAGGTTTTAACAAAATATTTAGACAGCACAAGCATTGTTTGAGGACATTTCTTTCACATAAACTTTAATCTCAATACTGTAAACAGAACTACAAATGGGACATCATTGCAGGTTTTGTTAAATTACCTACATTTTGCAACCATTTCTTCTAAATAGTTTAAACTGTAAAGATGATAACTTTCTGGTTATAGTCTGAATTGTGTAGCCTCACTCTTAAGGTCTGGTTAAAAGGCTTAAGATTATTAGAACATAAGCAGTTACTCAGACGCAGTTTTCTAGAAGAAAGTGTTCTAAAATGTGTCTCTTGGTTTTCAATACTAAATTTGTTAATGAAAAACAGGATGCTGTCTTCATCCACCTGTCTAGTACTCCATCCCTACATACCAGTGTGGTAAGAAGAGTTTGGCCAACTGGCTGGGAAACTGACCTCTATGTAGGTACAGTGTTAGACCAGGAAACAGGTGAGATACACAACAGGCAAAGAGACCTGGCTTTTAAAAATATACTATCCCAAAGCTAGCATTATAAACCAGTGAAAAGCCATACCCTGTGAGCACCCTTTAGATGCTACTTCTGCCTGAATAGTCTTCATTGATGCTTAAACTGAACAGGAGGGAAATGGGAACATTTAGTCTCTGCTTGTGAGGGCTGTACAGTTTTAAACTTCTGCAGCTATGTTGTAAGAGAAGATGTGACCAGGAACTAAGTCAACCAGCCTTTCACACACTAGGCACTATTTTT
The DNA here is from genome assembly GCF_964237585.1 of Gallinula chloropus. Lineage (NCBI taxonomy): Eukaryota > Metazoa > Chordata > Aves > Gruiformes > Rallidae > Gallinula > Gallinula chloropus. Next base: position 22,360,681 of record NC_140090.1, read on the forward strand.
ACTTTATCAAGATGCAACACTTAAATATTCAAAGCACAAATTAGTCATCTTTACCTTGCTTCTGTTCCTCTCTTGACCGTGTTCACAACTGTCCTGCCTGCTCTGAGTAATGTGCAGGCTGCTGCTAGAAACCTGAGGCTCTTTGTGGCTGTCTCCAAACCAAGAGAAAGGCATACAAGTAGGAACAGGGGAATCTGAATCTGATGCAGATAGATTGTTGCCAGAGTCGTCCAATAGTTCTCGGGAACCTCTGAATAGTAAGTAGATTACACTGTGTTTAAACAGCAGCAAAAACCCCACAAACACACAACCCTCCCACAAAATAACACAAACCTGAAACACATACCACTCATTGCTACCTGCTTCACAGCACAATTTTACTTAAAATAAAAACTTGGTACTTGCCTTTAAATATCCATGCAAAATAATTGGGGTTTTTGAACAACAGAAATTTAAGATTTTTTGCAGTATTTCACACAACAATGTATCAATTTCAAGTACTTTTCTAATTTATTTTACTCAACATTCGTCTTCCTAAGAAAAACAGTTTAATATTTAAGGTAGGGTATAATTTGTTAATCTTATGAGTCACTCTAAAATGTAACCCTAGCTTTACTGTTTCCTCTATACTGTTCTACATGTTTTTCTTATATTCAGCTCCACATCATTAATCTTCACAGAATTTTGCCACTGTTATACTTCGATGTACTTGAAGGTCAAACAGTAATTACAGTTTTAAAGAAATTATTAGGTTAAACATTTTAGAAATGCAGCATGTATGTATTAAACAAACCAAACCAACTACCTGCTCTCCAGAGAACCTCTTAGATTTTCTTTCTCCTGTTTCTTGCCCTTGCCTCCAGATTTCCGTAATCCACTGAAGGGAAAAAACACCATTTTCATAAAGCATTCACACGGTGTGACTTTTCTCAATCAGCAAACTAGTTTTTCCATTGATTTCATGTTACAAAAAGGCTGTTGTTACACAGAGCATGACTTTGCAGACTATGCATACAGTTTTAAAAGTGCTGTCATTCATATTTTATTTAAGGACCCAACCTAACTGTATATTTCAAAGATCACATACACTGAAAATAAACACAGAAAATGTCCAAACAAACTTAGCATACAGTAGATACAACCAAGAGGAAGAACACAGTTTTACTGCTACGTAAATGTGCATATGCAATGCAGAGTGACTGGAACTAAGTCATGAACTACTTTCTTGCTGTGTGACATCAGTTATCATTTTTATGTTGTGTATTACAAATAATGTGTTGCAGTACCAATCTAAGTCTCTGATATTAGCTGGCTTCAACAAGCTTTATACCTGGTTCCAAAGGAAAAAGGCTTATTGCAATATTTAGCAACTCTTCTCTCAAATCCCCAGAGCTCAGTTACTGCACTGCACTGCATTTCCAGATAATACGCAGCTTGCACTTTTGTTTTACCCTTGCTCCCAATCTCATCTTCTAAATGAAATTCAGAGATCCGCTCATCACTGCTGCCTGCCTCTAAGGAACAGTTCAGAAAGCAGCTACTATAACCAAACCCTGTGTAACAACCCTCTACTGTAGCAGGAATTAAAGCAAGACAGGTATCTATTTCAGACTGTAATGCCAACAGGACACAAAAGGCTTACAAATATTGTGGCATAAAAATACACATGGATTTGCAATCTAATTCATCAACAAATAGTGTGTTCAGATAACACTGAAGAACCCCAAGAAATTCTTTGCAGACAAAAAAGTACAGATAAATAAAATAAAAAGTAGTAGAAATGTGAATGCAACATTACGAATTCAAGATGAAAAAAAGACTGTCCAGTGGTGCTGCTATGAAATAGCATTACTAGATTTCCTCAACCATTTTCTTAGTTAGAGAACATGATAGGCTTCAAAAGTAATGCTGAAAACCATTTATTTTCAAATCAACACAAGTAAATCTTACCCAAAATCTGGAAATCTTCTCTTGGACTTCCCTGATGTTCCTTCATTTGTTTCTACTGTCTTGTCTTCATTTTTCTTTTCTTCTGCTTTTCATAGAAGAGTGAAAAATAACAATGTTATTCTAAAAATACTTGCAAGTTTTCCGTACTTATGATGATGATGCTTCTAAGGTACTAAAACCGAAGTATCAGTGTTAAATTTCACACCCACACATGCAGATACTAGTTGAAACTACTACAACTGTATAAACATAAGTTATTCTCTATGGCATCTTCCCAGCATTCTGGCTGTGCTGTACCACTGAAAAACTGCAACATGACAGTTGCTTAATGACCAATCAAAACTACTGGGTTTGAGAAACAGTAATTCTATAGTCAGGACACTTACCACAGTATTCTGCTTCAATGGATTGCAAAAAAAAAGATAGTTTAAGATAGGTTTAGGAAAAAAGTAATTCAGCAAATGTCACCTTCAAAATACACCAACTAAATAACCAGTGTAAAACACATGAAAGAAATTAAATTTTGAAGCAACAGCTGAGCAAGTACAGCATTTAATTGCCCTTTATTCACTTGAAGTATTGTAAGATGTTCCTTTCTCATTTTTTCTGGTTCAGTAGCCCAGACAAGCTACTCGGAATACGGGCTACATATGCAAGCTGCTGCCTCTAGTAAGTGTGCTTGACAACTATGATGGCCAGTGCCTGGAGAGAAGGCAGATCCTAACAAGCTGAGTTTCTTGGAAACAGTAGACAACTATGCTACAGAAATAACTGGGACTTTGAAGCTCCTCCAAGACTGTGGTATTTTCAAATACCTGGAACAGAAACTGCTAGCACCCAAATTTTCACAAGGGGGAGCATGTTCAATTTCAACTCCTCAATTATTAAGTGAAATTAAGTGACAAACTTAAACATGACACTCACTACCTCTTCCCCTGGATTGTGACAGATTACTGCAAGTCCTAAACATATTTCGTTTTAAATTCTCAAGACACTAGATTTTAAAAAAATATTAAAATGTTACATATTGCTAATTAGGTGCTTTGAAACTAAGCTGCCTATGAAAAAGATGCAGCCTGTTTTTTTGTGGGCCAAAATAGGTTTTCAGATCTGCCTTCCAAGACAACCCCCAGCAGAGTAACGTATACAGATGCTTTCAAGTGTCCTAAAAAACAACTACCACGTTTACGACACAAAACTGAAGACAACTTCCTACCACCCTATCAGCTAATAATCCTTCCTGAAAACATGTAATAGTTATCTCAAAGTTTGCCTGATGAATAGTCAGGATAAGTCAGAGGTTTTCCTATTTTTTTTTCCCACCCGTATCTGTTCAGCAGTTTCTGATCAGTATCAGAACTAATCTGATTAGTTAACCACTCTTTCTTAATATGTAACATCCAATAAGTTGTAACTACCAGTTACACTGGTTATTTTCCCCGTCAACTTAAATACAAAGCCCCAAGAATTAATTTAAATATTGACATTTGTTTCCACCTCTCTCCCCAGAGGTAGTGTTTTAAGAAAAGAGGTAATTTCTAGCAGCATAATAGGTTAAAATACAGACTGATACAGGGGTGATGGGAAGGTAACATAAAAGATTTCAACGAAATAATGGGTACACATTTAAATATGGTTAGAAAGCAACAGTCTACCAGAAAGCAGCATTTAGTGTCACTTTGCCTACAAAGAGTGAGCTTTCAATACTAATCCTCATCTTTAATGGACTGCATTAATTAGCTCTACCAGTGACTTTGCCAATTTTAAGAAAATGTTTGCAACGCTTCAGCCATCACATAAAAATGTAGAAAAGAAAGCAAAATCATTTATAAATTAGATACTTGTTTTGATGGGGGTATTTGTGTGTAAAAACCAGAGAAACAAAATAAACAGAAGCTGGAGCACAGACTTTTCTGACTAAGACTTTATAGAAACACATAGAATGAGAAGAATATAAAACAAATCCTGTTTTTAGGGTACTGAAAGAAAGGTTTAGTTCAAGCTGTATAAAAGACAGTAAGTATAATCTGCCTTTACATATTGTGCTAGCTGAGTAAAGGAAATATCAACAATTAGAGTATTTTATCTGATCCCTTTTAAATTATTCATAAGAAAAGTATTCCTATCAAATGATGATTAGCAGTGACTAGGCTGATTATAGTATCTTTATCCTTTTCCTAGTGAGAAATATCCTACGAGGACAAGATGAATAATGCAGCAATTCTCATAACATTCAGAACCTGTATCTTGCTTAAACACATGGATAACATCTACAAGCACAAAGTCAACACTGAAATTTTCTGGGAATTGGACTTACTGTCCAATATGTTGCCACTTGTGAGGCTAGGGTTTTGCAGGAATGTATTAGGACTTTTAGTGATTATCCAGTCAGTGACTTTGCTTTCCTCTAGCTTATGTCAATGCAACCACTGAGACTCTCTATTATAATTTATAGGTTTGAGCTTTTACCAAATCAACTTAGACATATTCCATTCTGGAAGTGTTTAACCAGAGCAGCATTTATTCTACAGCCATCTTTTAGATTCTCAGCTCTATAAATTAGTTTAGAAATGTTAAGGTTTTGTAGGATTTTTTTTTTAAACTAACTTGTTGCACACAAAGGAATTTAAAGTTCGATAAATCTATTCTGTGATTTCAGAACATACTACTCTTGTACCAAAATCTTTCAATAAATACAAATCACAGATTTCACAGACAGGTTTGGGTTGGAAGGGACCTTAAAGATCACCCAGTTCTAACCCCCCTGCCATGGGGAGGGACACCCTCCACTGGCCCTGGTTGCCCAGCCTGGCCTTGAACACTGCTGGGGGCAGGGCATAGCTACAGCTTCTCTGGGCAACTTGCACCAGGTGCCTCACCACCCTCACAGGAAAGAGTTTCTTCCTAATATCTAATCTAAATCTACCCTCTTTCAGTTTAAAACCATTACCCCTCGTCCTGTCACTATACGCTGTTGTAAACAGTCCCTCTCCAGATTTCCTGTAGGCCCTCTTCAGGTACTAGAGGGCTGCAAATAAGGTCTCCCCTGAAGCTTTCTCTCTCCAGGCTGAACCACCTCAATGCTCTCAGACTGCCCTCATAGGAAAGGTGCTCCAGCTCCAGAATACAACGAACTTGCATATTTTTTTGCTAACTTCAAACTTTTCTGAAGAGTGATTTAGTAGTTTTAAACCAGGTAGTTAATTTTGTAGTCAATTTTCCCTCAAGTAGCTTATTGTTCAATATTCATTTATATCAAAAATCTGTAACACTTCAGCCCTGAAGGATTAAAATAAAAAAACTTTAAGTCTTACCCTTGGCCTCTTTCCCTTTCCCTTTTGCTTCTCTTTGCTTAACATTCTTGGGATACCCTTGAGGAGAATTTGGAGCCATCTCTTCAGGAGGAGGTGAATGAGTAGCAGTTGTGCTATTTTCGTTGTTTGGTTTGTGCACTGGAGAAGACTGTGTGGAAGCAGATGGACTTGACTCTAGAGGACTCTCTGTGCTTTCTGTTTGCTCTGGCTTTTCACACCTTTGATCTATGTCATCCAGGCACGGGAGAGGTAATTTTTCACTTGTTTCTAAGGTCTTGGTTAGATACACAGCTGAAAGTTCTCTACTGAGAATAGTATCTTCTGAATCTTCATCCTTAAACAAATTAAAAAGTTATGATAAACATGACATAAAACTTTACTATCTGCCCTTTTATCAGGATGTAAGGATATGCTATGCTACACACACACACTTCCTCAGTTCAGAAATTTTTAACTTAATCACTTGTAGATACCATCTAAATCACATGAAGTTGATTTTATAGACTTTCCTTTATCTTTCTGTACATCCCAAACCATCTTTCTCTAGCCAAGTCAGAAAAGTTCTGGTACATCTTGGCCATTTCAATTCAATGCAACCACTTTTCAGTCTAACAGAGGTAGTTCAATCTTCTCCCTCTACGACAGGTTCTCTCATGCCAACTATATATACCTCAGTTCTTCAACTCTTTCCCAGAAACACACTAGAAGATTTTACTGATATACTTTTTGTGGACTTAAATGATTATTTATGGAAAAATGAAGCATTTCAGAAGTGTTTAGTTGTTTAAGATTAAGGAATTCTAAGGTAGGTAAGTGCATTTCACAACATACCACTTTCACTGTATCAAAAATCTTTCAAAAAGTAGAAGTAGAATACAACAAGCTTGCATACTTCTTCAGTAACTTCAAATTAACTGTACCACAAGGAACACATCAAAGATCACATATGTGATAGACACAAACATGTTTTTTTTTTCCCCACTTGATACAGCATAAAAATAGGATGCTTTGGCGCAGCCTGAATGAAGCATGGACAACACTTCTAATTGCAAATACAAATAAACCTGAACATATATTCAGGCTCCTGAATGCATAATAATCTACCAATATTGGTACCTGTAGATTTGCAGTCTGTTGTGCAGCCCCAAGAGATTCTTTCAGCTTTGATCGAGAAGGTGGCTGGCGTTTTACTTTCAAAGCAAGCTGAGCTTTTGCTTTGTGGGCACTGGTGTCTAATCTGGGAGTATCTCCAACAAAAGCATCAAAATCTGCAACAAAGATGTACTTCTTTAAAAAAAAACAAACACCCCACAAACAAACAACAAACCAGTAGGCAAATTCTTAATATTTTTCTGGACAGTAGATTGTAGAAGTTAAATCGAAATTATTCTGCCTGTTAGTCATTGCTATACAAAAATATTGCTTTATGTAATACTATTTTTACATGTTGTGATAGAATTTTCTTATTAATATGAAATATTTCTACCCAATTTCTTCAGTTAAAAAAATGAAAGCTGTCACAGTAAGTGTATTATGTCTTAAAAACTGAATTTTATTCTCAAATAGATGAGAATTTATGTGTAAAATGTACTTTTCTGTCCTTGTTCTTTAAGATAGGAAATCTTTCAAGGTCAGGCTTGATGAAGCTTCGAGCAACCTGATCTAGTTAAAGGTGTCCCTGCTTGCTGCAGGGGGGTTGGACTAGATGGGCTTTCAAGGTCCCTTCCAGCCTAACACAGTCTGTGAGTCTCTGCAACACACCCAAGCACATGCCAATCTTTTAAAAACATGCTCCTCATTTGAGCTACAGTGTAATATTTTATAAAATTTTACATATAAAATTACAAGACAAAAAAATCATACAAAGTTTTCGTGTAAATCATAGCTTAAAATTGATGGGATCTGAATTGATGTATCTCAGTGTTTTAGTCCCTCTAACATCTGTTTCACTAACAGAGAATCTGAGGAACAGTGAAGATGGATTCTCTCTGCTTTCATTTAAGAAATACTTCAATGCTGAACGTGCTAGGGGACCTAAATGAAAATATCCACACTGGTTCAGGTCAAACATTAACCCAGTCTATAGGAAATAGCAAACAATTAACTTCTTTAAGCAACAAGAAATACTACACATAGAACACCTCCTAATTTTTGTTAGCTGCAAATGAAAGGTCCTACAGACCACTTACCAGAAATTAATGTATCTGAAGAATTTAGTCTTTCTATCGATTCTGATTCTTTTTCATTTTCTTTTGTTATCATTGATTGCTCACTGTACTGGCCTGGCCTTTGGCAGCCATCTTCCAATAAACTGCCATCTCCAAACGTATGTGGCACTTTATCACACGCTTTTAATTTACTTTCAAGCTCTGAAATCTGCAAAAATGAAAATTCAGAATTGAGATACAACTCTCCAAGAATGAAGAAGTTATTCCAAAATATATTACTGCTTTACTTTCTCCTGATGTGTTTTCAGCTGTTCTGCATATTTCTGGTCTCTCTCTTCAAGTAGCCTTGCATGATCCTCTTCTTTTTTCATAAATTCTATTTCTCTGGTGAAAGAAATACAAATATATCAAACAGTTACATACAGAAATGTAGAAAAATGCATATAAGAAATATGCACAGTTCATTTACTAAAAAGCATTGTTAGTGCATTGAAAAAAATCAGTCTGTAAGATAAACGATTCATTAAATCTTGTAACCTCACAAAACTACCTATGTATTTGTAACCTTCTAGTGTTTTCAGAAGAAAATACATGTGACAGTATAATTTATTCCGGGCTGAAAAAGGATGTGATGCAACACCTTCATAAAGTTACAGCCATATCTACCTTTAAAAGTGTGAAGTTGCACACACATTTTAAGTGTGAGATACATGTACAACTCCATCACTAAATCTTACTCTTCAGAGATACACGTATTTTTGTTCCAAAAGCTATGGTGGAATACTTTGTAGGAAACTAAATTCACTCTTAACAAAAATGCAATGTTTGGGTTTTATGAAAATAAACAATGATACCACAGGGGAACAAAAATAAAAGTTGCTTTTTCCTGCAAGTCAGGTGGAATAACACCCCTCGCCCCCCTCCCGCTCCGAAAATAAGTGCAGAACATCTACACAAAATGCAAAAGCTTCAGGGACAGCCAAGGGAGTAATGTGTATTTGCTAAACAGCAAGGAAATGAAAGCTAGCATGTTATCAGTCATCTTAATGTACTTTTGAACTTCCATACAGATAAGCTTGGGAGGAGAGAGAAAAGACGACCTTTAAAAAGCTCAGCAAACAGCACAGAAATGCACTGTGAAAAGTAACATTTCTGGCTGTGGGCTAGAGAGCAAAACTGTATTTAAAAACAAGAAACAAATGGATGGATTAGAGACAAGAAAATTATATGCTTATACTATCAAAACCAACAGTTGTGTTCTGTATTAGCAAGATACTAGAAGTATTTTGTGTTCAGCCCTTGTTTAGCCAAGAGGAAAGGAAACAGGGCAGACAGAGCATGTTCAAGCCTCACACCATCATATCTAATAAGTATTACCTCCACTAAAACCCCAAACCTGCTAACAGGTTGCAGATGCTGTTTTCATGCTGCCGTTTTGATGGGCTAGATACATATGCCAAACTTGTTAATTTTTCTCAAAATTCCTTTCACTGCCCACTACATCTAACCCCTTCCTCAGACATGTGTCTGGCTGATGCCTACCCTATCTGGAACATTTACACTGGTCAAAGCTAGAGGACTTTTCACAAACAGCAGAAAGTATTGCCAAATGCCTCATGCGAAATTTTGAGTAGTCCTTCCAATTTGGAAAAGTGCAGAGGCATTACAGTTTCTCAATAAAGTTGTTTCAAAGATTTCTTAGTGAAATATTAAATAATTTTTCCTAAGCTTAGAATCAAAATCAGCAGGAAGATTTTTGGAGAACCATTCTGAAAGCTGGTGACTTGAGGTATGGAAGAATTCAGCCCACTGCTTCCCTAAACCCTGACAAATGAAAATATATAAAGCAAATCCTACCCCTCAGTATTGTACGAAAAAATACAGGAGAGACACAGTATTTTGGGATACTTACTTTTGCTGGTAATCTTTAAGCAATTTCTTGGCCTTGTTGTATTTCTTTTCAAGGGCATCACGTTGTTCTTGAGTTTCTTTAAGATGTTCACTTATTGTTTTGCATAAACTCTGTGCCTCTAACCAGTAGGTCTCTAACTTCTTAATTTTCTCCTTACTTTCATCTAAGTTTTGCTGAAGTTGGGCTCGATTTAGTTGCCAGTCATTTTTTTCTGCTTCAACAATTTTTAACTGCAAAGATTAATACTTAAGGAATTAATCTAAACTGAAAGATTAAATAAAAACATTTGTTTAAGTAGAAAATATTAATAATTAAATACTTATCAGTAATATTAAAACAAGTCATTGAACTTCTAAAGAAATTGTTTTGATCCTTGCTAATCCAAGTAAGATTAGAACTCAAACACAGAGTCTTTTACTCCTTATTCATTTGATCTCTTCAAAAAGAAGCGATACTAATGATGAAGGCCTTTATTATCAGGATTCCACCATTTCTTAATACCTCTGGAGAGGCCTGTTTTGATTACCTTCAAAGGCAACTAGAGATACTGAATCTTAACCTGCATAAGACAAGCTCCCTGTCCCAGCACTTTGTTTTACCAACAGCTTGTTGAATAAAGCTAATGAGAGCAGTTCTTTGTAAGACATTGGTCTTCCTAATAAATTAGGATACATCCATGACTTGCTTTCCTGAAGCTAATGTATAAAACCACCAAAGGTTCCTTCAATAAATGAAAGGGACGGGCCCCTTCAGCTTGACAGCAGCCACATTACAAAAAGGACTGTTAAGATGTGAAGTTCTCCAGGCCTCGGAGGAGCAAGCAGGCAGAATACTGCTTCATTTGTCCATGCCCCCTCTGGGGACATCATGACTGCTTCTGAAATAAGTTAAGATCATCTGCTGATGGAACAGAGATGTTGAAGGGACCAAGAATTTCCCGAGTTAAAAGTGGGTCAGTAAATTGTACCAACGCAAACATTTTTAACAGCATCTGAGCAATCCAGCTGGGCCAAATTTCAAGAGGAGGAGCACTGTCAGGAATCAAAATCAGAACTATCCTAAGAACACAAAGCAGTTTTGGCTGCCTTGCCTCTCTACACTTGGAGCTCTGAACATCTGCAGACTGCAAGAAAAAACCCAATAGATATTGTTACTCAAAATGAAGCTCTATTCCCTCCCACTTGCTACCCACCCCCAGCAATGTGCTGCAACTTGTCTTAGAGTAAACATATCTCAGCAAGGCCACACAGAAGGGCAATGGAGTAAAAAGCTGCTCTCCTACAGAAGGGCATGCACAGATCTCCATCAGTAGAAAAAGCAGCAAAAAGAACAGAAAACCCTTTCTCAGAAAAAGCAGAAGTGTTAAACCTATCCTCACCAAAAAAAAAAAAACAAAACAAAAAAAAAAACAGTTGGAAAAAATTCTCTCCCCAGATCGGGTCATAAATTTGAGGAGGAAAAAATGGAGAACAAGGTAAAAGAAATAACTTTCCTGTAACAGAAATCAGCATTGCCTAAGTGCCAAATCTATACTCAAATAAGACAAGTTCTATCCACTGAAAGTGTTCCCCTATTTGTTTGGGAATTGGAAACTAGTTTCCTACATTTTCCACTATATTCAGTTCTACTCTAAACAGCAATACTGAAGCATTCATTTTGTAACAGCATGGGGGAGATTTTCGGGTTGGGATTTTTTGTTTGTTTTGTTGGGTTGTTTTTTTTGAGCACAGGTCTTCAGCCTAGAAATGCCTGTTTAGCATAACACAGAGCACATTAGTCCCTGAGGCCTAAAACAGATTGCCATCTTCAGCTTTCAGCCTATTCTTGCTAAATTCATAACTAGAAATAAATAAAAACAACAACCCCCATACCCACCACCAAATAATAACTCTTTGAAAACTTACCTTCTCCTTCAGTTGATTCACTTCAGCTACTGTCACTGCATGTTTTAATTGCAGCTGAAACAAAAAAATAACGTTTGAGCACAAACAAAAAGACATGAAGTGCTATTTGTCCATGATTCCCTCCTCCTTCAAGCCGTTTTTAGAGTAGCATAAAGTCAACTTAAATATTTGCCAATTACAGCAGATGTGGTCATAAGCTTTTATATAAAAAAAATTTAACTCAAATTAAAACAAAAAAAGTTCTGTGGTATTGTACTTGCTACAAAAATCAATGCATGACCACCTATCATTAAAAATCCCACGTTATTGTCTAGATACTAAGAAAAGTGAGGTCAAAACAACGGTTCAGTGTGCCAGGAGAATGCAAAGGCAGCAATGCACTGACGATGACAACTAGCACACCAATTCAAGTAAGATCTTAACAGTACAAATATTTTTACTTATCAGCACTTGCAAATAAACGTGCTGGCTTTGTTTTAAAATTAAGCCTTGTACTTCACACCACAGATCTCTGTAGGGTTATTAGAAATGGATAATGGTTTTGCCTAAGCCAAATGTAAAAATTATTGACATGTTTTCTTAACAAGTGCAAAAATCAGATTTTGTCAGCTATTAGTTATTTCTTGTATCTCACTTTACATCTGTAAACCTGGGGTTTTTATTGGTGTTTAGTTTTTTGTTGGGTGTTTTTTGCAAGGCTTAGTGTGACAAACACAAACAAATGAATCCATGGCTATCCTTTATTTAGGGTATGTTAATAACAGTATACCAATGATTAAAGATAAGAATGTAATCGTATCCCAAGCAAATATAGCACTTATAAACATATGCTGTAGCATCCTGCTATGCTTCCTAACCTAGAAAAACTGTAAGTGTTCTCCAGTGATCAATAGCCTGAAATTTCATCTTCCTCAATGATATCAATGTTATCAAGAGAGCAAACTTAAGGGCACCTGTAAAATACTGATCCTTTACAAAAATAGGCTGACATACACAAGTTGCATCTAACAAAACAATTTCTTTGCAGTGTATTTTTCTTGTCCAGAGTGAAAATGACAGGGGCTTAAATCTACCAAAGAAGCCCAGACCCCTAAATGCCAAAGACTGCACCACTTAAGTCCCCAACTAAATTCCACAGAGCTGAATAAAGCAAGCGTGTTCCTTTATAAAAACCTTGGGGAAAAACAGAACCCAATTTTCTGATTATGTTAAGCTGGGATTCACAGCCTGGAATGCCCTACTAGGTTTACAAATTCATTACTTTTAAAAAATACACCATAAAACACCCAAAATGTCAGAAGGTATCACCTGAAAAAACCCTCCAAGCCAAAACTATGCCTATGTACAGAATCAAATGCTTTTTTTGTATGCAGATTTTCCAGAGGACCTCAGGGTCTAGAGCAAGAGATTATATGCATATTTCTTGTCTTTTCAAAGAACATAAAACTGCAAGACTTGAGAGCATTCAGAATGGGCATACTTGTCCCTCCATACTCCCCCCAGCAGGTAAAGTCATTCTACCACACAGCAAGTAAATGCAAAGTTCATTGGGCCAATGAACTAAGAGAAGCATCATACCTATTCAATGCAATGTTCAGATACTGCAAGGAAGGAGGTGGTGTTGGGTACTAACGTCTGTTCCTTACTGCTTTTTTTTTTAAAAAAAAAAAAATAACTTAAATCAAAGGAACATTTAATATAAATGGGATGATGATGGGATCAGACAGTTATGGAAGACCTACAGTTGAGGGACATTTATCAGAGAAATTTATTGCAGTGTTGGGAAAACAAACCCACAGCTACAGTGAGGGATACATGAAGGAGATTATATCCAAATCCTATAAGGTTCAGATGTCCCCCCAGCACATCACAAACAGTATTTCAGAAACTGCTACCACACCTCTTTAAATTTAAGAAGAGACTGTGCAGAATCCATATCTAGTGGTAAACCGATATCTTCGTTCTCAGGTAGATCAAAAACTTCTACAGATTTTCCACGTAAGTGTGATTCATACGTATCGTCATCATCATCATAGTCATCATCCTGACAAAATTGGAAAATAATGACATTTGGGAACACACACACTTTGGATTATGGTACCAGCAGAAACAAAAGCACACAATCAAAGAATCCGAACCGTTGCAAAACTTTTCTCAACTAGGTATAAAAAAGGAAAAAAGAACAGTAACTATGGCAAGTTTTCAATAGGACTTGCAAACACCTTCATCAAAGTTCCACACAGGAGAGCTAAGTAAGCCACGCACAGAACAAACCACAACCCACACTTAAAAATACCTTTTGAATTACTGATAAATTGGAAGTATAGCAAGTAGTGACAGTCATGTGTCTCGATAACAGTAATTGTCCTGGGTTCAGAAGTTTATAGCTTCTGGTTTTAACAAGTTGCCCGTTTTACCCTTTTTTTTTGCTTCAATTTGATTGAAGAACATTTATTCCATATGCAGAAGTTATTGCATGTAGCAGTAACCATGCACTTAAAAAAAGTACGTATGATGTTTTACCTGCTCTGTATCATCATGAACATAGTGCTGCTCATACAGACATCTCTCTTGCTCTAAGGTCTCACTAATGAGGCGTGCTACTTCACTCTGAGTACCTGGCTTCTCTCTCCCAATCAGAAACCTATAGAAGAAAACCAAATTACCCTACAGCAAAATGCTCAAGATATGCTTAAGAAATTCATTTGCCATACCATTGTCTTCAACACAGTCTTTGTCAAACTTTCAGATTATGGTTTTGTAGCCTCCGTTACTGAAAAGCGAAAAAAAGAAACTACTGTTTCATAGGAAACACACATACCTCACCGTGCCTTTGGTGTTTTTTAGTACAGTGGCTGCAAAGAACTGAGTAACTCCCACTAGACTGATTCCATCAACCTCAACAATCTGATCATTTACTTCAATTCTGCAAAACAAACACATGCTTAGTTTAATACTGGCAGTTCAACAAAAATATTTTGGTTTGACAGACCATTGACAAGTATTACTTAAGATTTGCTACTATTTATATAGAGAAATTCTGTCCTGAGAAATCCTTAAAAACAATCTCAGTCCTCAGTTACTATGCAGATAATCAATTCAAATTTTACATGATATTTGCCTTGATATTTCTTTATGATACTTACACACTGATTGGTGACCTAGGACATCAACGTGGTGCTTTCACACATGGGCACATTCTAAGCTTTTCTCATATATGCTCTAAGCAGATCTATGATTATCTTGCAAAAAAGCCCTCAATTAAATAAACCCCATTTTTTAAAAAAATAACAGAGCAGACATGTAATCTTTATTCAGCCACATTCTATTCACGATACTCAGCATATCCAATGAAAGCAACTGAGCTCAGATAGAAATTTCTAAAAAGCATAATCAATGCTATGAAAAACTCACCGTCCATCTCTCTGAGCTGCTCCACCATCTGTTATTGTTTTTACAAAAATACCTAATTTTTCCAGTCCCTGATCAGCACCAACTCCCATTCCAATAATACTGATGCCCAGACCACTGTCACCTACAGGGATTCAAATATTTAAGGTTAAATGCATAAAGAAAGATGTAACAGTACTAGTGAGATGTTTCCCCCACAAAAGATACAATAACTTTAAAAAAAAAAAAGACAATATATTTTTATCTATTACTTAAAGCCTTTTTGTTCTGTAGTTCTGACTGCCTGTTAGGTTCAAAGCTTCATTGTATATGGAGAAGATAGTAGATTTATGAACTGTGAATATTTTGGTGCAGATCTGCCACTCAATAACACAGCCTTCCTAAACTGAATTAAGTGTGACAATTTGCACTTTGTCCAGTTAACGTTCATTAAATTCAACAGAACTAGCCATAATTGAAAGCCTGAACACATATCCAAAAATTCCAAGACGTAAATTCAGAGGGGAAAAAAAAAAGTTTAAAATTATTTTGTCTTTTGCACTCATAGTATCTCTTGCAAAATATTCAGGGTCTGATTTGCACCTTTTTCGATTTCCACAGGAAACACTTCCATTTTTTCCACTCTTTTCTCAAGTTCATACTCAGCTGAGGCTGCCACAGGATCAACTTCTTCATTACGTCTATCATAGTCTTCATTGGAGTAAGTACTGAAAACCTGAGAAAGGTACAGAAAACGTTTTTAGCACTTTCCCATCCCCTTCCAAACATGATATATCTGAAAGAAAATCAGTAAAGAAATTAAAGTGGTACTTTTAGAGATCCCATTTTCTAAACCACCATCAATTTAACAAATACTGCTGCTATAAGACAGTTTCCAACTGACACAGAATTAACATTTCAGAAATTTCATTAACAATTCCTTAATCACTTTTTGTGTTGTAAATGCATCAAGTGGTTAAAAGAAATCAGTCATTGCCTCTTTGATACACTGTTTGGTTTTGGTATTTTTTTTTTTGGACTACATCTCCCCAAATCCTCCTCCTCCTTCCCTCCCCCCACACCATCTGCCAATTGCAGTACTTCAAACAGATGTAGTTTTCTGATTCTGCAAAGGAATCATGAAGTTTCCCAGGAAAAGGAAATGCCTTGTTACACACATCACTATTTTTAGTAATCGCTCCAGCTGAATTTGAGCATCATTAAAAAAACTCACATAAACAAACAGCACGAATCAAGACAGAGATCTAGAGAGGAAGAATGACCTACATGTAACAGGGTTAATTTTACTTATCAGCATGTTCATTAAATGTATTTAAATTCGTAAACTAAACAAAACCCCAAAACATAATACACCACCTCCCATTTATCTGAAAAACAAGGTTTTATCACTTAAGTTTTTGCAGGCACTGAGTGTTTTACTCAACACCATCATAAGATGAAACCCAGTGATGGATTTCAGCTGCAGCAGCTGTCTGTCCCACTGAGCAGGAAGGTGCAGTGCTGACACAAAGTTAATTTACACTGCCCTGCTACATTCTTGCAACTTTTACATCTTCCCAGTAGGGCTACCTGGGCATGTAGCTACAATCATGGAAATAAGACAGAATTAACTGTAATTAGCTGTAATTAACATTTTCGCAGTGAACTTCTATCGTCTAGTATGCTGTGTTAGCTCTGTATGGCAGCAGCCTCAGACACAGACAAGCTGTTACTGAAAGAGATTACCAAAATGCAACGGATACAACTCAGTATTTCCACAGGGAGTTACTGCTCCGCCTCCAGACTACAGCAGGAGGACAGTTTCACAAACTCTTCTCCAAATCCTGCAAAACAGCTACTCCAGAAACATGGCATGGCCACACAGCAGCCCAGTAAGCAAGCAGGATTAGATCCACCAGGTGGAAAGGGAAGGAAGAAGCCTACTCTCAGAAGTCTTGGGTTTCCCCCGATACTGGACCCTTTCTGAAAAGTTCTTCCTAAGTCTTGCATAAAGGCAAATAAACAAATAAACTCCTTTCAACAGTCATACAGACACCAGTAGGTAAGAACTGGACACTGAAAGACAATAAGGGTTGCACTTAGTGTATCTGTCTTCCATAAACTTCACAGAAAAATCTGCAAAATAGACAAAACCCCATGACAATAGTCTCAAGTGTCCGCACTCTTATCACTATCAGAGAGAAGCTGGCCAAGTTCTCTTTCCCCACTCCCTGAAAATCAGGATATGAAGTAGAAACATTTCATGAAGTAATACTCTCCCTCTGGAACAAGACTATCAATTTCTCTAAAATACAGTCAAGCTGTAAAATGATGAATTTTAAACTAATAATAAAAAGGACGTGAATGAGCAGAGAAATGATAAGTTGTTAGTAAGAACATTTGAGTTCTTGGAAAAAGTCAAATATTGGGGCATGAAAAGAAATTGCTTGTTTATTTATAAGTGCACATAAGATCTAGTACTAATAACACAACTGAAGTGTTAAAGATCACTAACTAGTGAATGAATGATTGAGAAAGATGTGGAGGGCAGCAGTTGTTCATTTCAAAGACACTGACAACTGTATTTTCTCGATTCTTTATAACTCTGTTGTGTACCATATAAAGCAGAAGATGATTCAAGTAGTCACTGTCTAATGAAGAATTAGATTAGCAAAGGCATGACAAATTCCTTAGACAACTATCTGTAAAGTTCTGGAAATTTGGGGGAAGCAAAGTTGCACCAACATAACACACTGCAATGCCTATGCTGCATGTCTTAGGCTGCCAGCACTAAAACAGCTCTGGAAGTTCTAAAAATTATTAAATATTTTTCCAACTTGAAAGCAACAGCATTGTACTTAAAAGTCTCTTAGAAATCCTACATTTTGACACAAAAGCGATCATAGGAATTGATCATCTGCCTGCAGTGGATCACAGAATTTAGAATTTTCAGTGATGTTTCTAATTGTTAGTGATAAAATAAGAGCATAAACATCCCTATGCAAATGAAGACTAATAATATTTAGGCACACTGGCTTTTAAAGAAAAAAATATCTGAAAACAATTTTGACTAATCCATTCAGTGAAAGAATTCATATTGTTCTTAAAGGAACAGATGGCAAGTGCATGAGAAATTTAGGTAATATTCTAAACCCCATAACCTCACAGTTAAGATAAAACTGTTTCAAACAGTAAGAAATCCCTCCCTCCAGAAAAAACGTGACTTTATGACGAATAGAAGAAAAGCAAAACTGATGTGTAACCAGAAGCAAAACTCTGCTGTAACAAAAAGAAAAGGAAGAACATGCTAAGAAAACTATGGGCAACAAGTCAAGGGCAAAAGACAAAAATTTTTATCACGTACGTGTGGAATCCTAACATGGTATTCATCTTTTATGAGACACAGACAGTAAAACTGTTGATACTAATACAGAGAACGCAGAACTGCTAAGCAAGATGTTCTTGCCAAGTAGCAAAAGTAATATTAAACACAGTTAAAATGTGGATAATAAATAAAATAAGTTACAAGTTACACAGTTTAGAAGACTGATGAGAAAGCTAAACACAGTTCATCCCTGCGCTGTGTCTGGCAGGGTTTAGTCACTGAATCAAGCACATTAAGGACAAAAGAAATTCTGATCTTACTATTTAGAAACCACTGCTAGCTGGAGATCATAAAATTATTAGTGTGCAGTGATATTTTTAAAAGACTTGCTTTAGCAAACACAAGTTATTGTCTCAACATCGGAGAAACCAAATGAATTTTACTGTGGAAACTACATGAATTTTACAAACCTTTTTCCATAGCTTGTTACATATTCAGAAGATTAACCTAACATTAATAACTTCTGGATCCTGTCAAGCTAATGAAGGATGAAAAACCTTGCTATCTGAACAAAGAATTTTTACACTCAAGACCTCTTTTCTTCAGAATGAATAAAAATAATTTTAATTCCCCAAAAATCTGAGGGCTGAATTTTTAAGGACTATTTTAATTAGGAAAAGAAAAATTGAAATTTCAAATATATATTTAGTCCTTGGAGAGCAAATATATTTATTTGGAGACAGATCAAACTATATTCTCCACTCCAGAAAAATGCATCACCCTTTGAACGCAAAACTCAGTTTGCCTCCTTCTATGAAGATGCCAATGTCAACATAATCAACATCAGCACTCAAAAAAAAACCCACCACAGATTGCTCTCTAAAGGATCCTACTGTTCAGTCCCTGTTGACCTACAGAACTAAAAATCTCCATTATATCATCTTAGTGCTATCACAGAAAACAGCATTGTCACACAAAAACAACAGCGACCTTGCTCCTAAGTCAGACGCACAGCAGCACATGAAAAGCTCTACTGGAAAACTGTGTTAGTTTTAGCAGAAAGTTAATTTTGTTAGAGGGTAAACTCTTCAGAAGACACACTGATGTACCATGTGTTTACACTAAACTACTACAGAGTCCTAAAACACAGCTCAACGACTGCTGCTCCCATAAGCATTTCTAGTAGATAGATTTGCCTGTACAAAATCAAAAGCAGAACATTATAGAAGTAATTAAATGGTAAGATTAAGAGATCAGTAACCACCTAGAAGGGCTCCCAAATAACTGGAAGGGAAGTGACATCAACATGACTTTATCATTCCCAGGTAAGGCCACAGCATTTGCTGGAAAGCCCCACGACATCTGCACTGGCAGCTGCTCACACCCCTGCCTGGACACCACCCCAGCAACGACCGCGCCAGTTCATTCCCATTTCTCCTGAAACACGATCCTCACCTCCAACATGCCAGATTACTGTACATTAAAAACACAGGTTACAGGGCAGGGAAAGTTACCTCATAGCCAACAGTTTCAGCTTTTCCAACTGATGGCCTCTGCAAGGCCTGGCAAAATCTGTAGTGCCTGGCAAACCTGAATAATCATTGGAACAGTAGCACTGAAGTAGGACCGAGGTATAATGTACACTTCACAGTTTACTCTCACCACCTCCCCCTTCAGTTAAAGCAGACATTTCTTCAAGACTACCACTCTGCCCTCTGTTTCCAAAAGCTAAATAGTTAGAATTTGTTATGACTATTTGTTATATTTTAAGTGAAAAGTGACTACATGGGATTTAAGCCAATTCATGATATCAAATCCTTTAATTAGCAAACAGAAACACCTGGCTTTTTTTTTAAAAAACACACTTCAACTCTTCTGCAGCAGGTATTCAGAATGGTTGGTAACTGTTAAACCAGTCAACATTATAAACCACTATACTCAATGTAGCATTTTCTGTAACACAACGCACTCAATCCTGCAGCTCTGCGTGACTTAATCAAAAACCCCAACCAAGTCAGCTTACATAAAGGCCTAAGTGCAATCTTGCTTCAGATCTAGAGTACAGATAATTTCATATAGGTAATTTAATTGCAAATAAACCAGTTTTTTTTTACCTGTCCCTCTGTTCTCTACTTAATGAAACCAGTAAAATTTATTATCTAGCTTTGTATTTCACTTAAGTAGCAAAGGCACTGGAGCTAGCTAGAGAACTAGAAAGTATGGTATCTGTTTCAGTCAGGATATGCTACCTACTCCAGAAGGAAGACGACTCCTTCACTTTCAGTTATGTCATTTTTTAATCCCAGTGAAAAAAAATACGGAAGACAGAAAAAAGCATCCATCCAGCTTTGGCATGCTGATTTTATTCCATTTCAGACATACAGACCAGAGGTGGAGAGATGATCCATGTCCTCCCTTCATGGAAGTAGAGCTCTGCAGGGCAGGTTTAGATTAGATATTAGAAAAAAACTTTTTACTGAAAGAGTTGTCAGGGCCTGGAACAGGCTGCCCAGGGACGTGGTTGAGTCACCTTCCCTGGATGTGTTTTAAAAAAGGGTTGATGAGGTACTTAGGGATATGGTTTAGTTTAGGATGGGATTGGTTGGACTTGATGATCTTCAAAGGTCTCTTCCAACCTTGTGATTCTGTGATTTGGTGACCTGGTTGTACTCCACCACTGTCTCAGCTAAGGTGTCTTCGCTCTCTAACTAACAAACAGACTTAAAGACTGCAAGTAAACAGGATAGGACCAGAAGAGGCAAAATCTCCAGACAATGCCACATACATGGGGGGCACTCCCAAACACTCTTGGCTTCTGAAAGAGTTAGTATATAAAGAAATTAAATTATGAACATACATAAGCTTCAGCATTTTAGCACCAATAATTTAAACCTGGCAATCCAGATGAGGAAGTGTGAATATTTATCACCAAAACAAAAATCTTGACCTGACCAAATCTAAATAGAAAGCAAATTGGTAAGAGAACTTCAAAAGAGTAACAGTGAAATCAAAAATAGTCCATCTTGCTGTTTTCTAAAGGCCATAATAAGAAACAACAGAATAACCCTGCTCTACCAGATCAGCTCAGTTAACTAATCTGCAGTAATACTGTCACTAGGAATGATCAATATCTCAGGTCTGAAAAGGAAGATTGCTTTGCTATAGCAAGACACATCACAAGGTGATGGAGGAAAATGATCAAGAAATAATCTAAAAAAATTGTGTGTTGCTTTTAGGAATAATACTTTACTACTCAATGACAACTTAAGAACACTGAAAAGCTCTGCTACACTGCACCTTCATGATCTCAAGATTACAAAATATGTCCTCAGATAACAGAGGTGCACTTCTTTTCACTGATGTCCTGAGCGTTGGCCTTTTATGTTAGAATGATACGAAAAGATATTTATTTTTTCCCCTCTCAAAAGGTAAACTACAAATAAGTTTCAGCTACTGCCTGTTCGTTCTTTATCGGTCTAGGTTCAGTATTCTCAGGAACAGCAATCATCACCAAAAAGACGCTGCATCTTTCAACAGCTTAACCAGTGAGCTAATGAACTTGTCTCCTATGAATCTGCTTATCCCTACCTACTTTCACCACCTCCTCACTGTTCTGAGTACAAAGTATGTAAAAAGTGGTTTACTTTTTGTGAAAAAGTCACAAATACCATGGAAGTTTGAGATATAAATATGAAAAGTTGTTATGATGTTAAGTTCATTGAAATAGTAATATAAGTAATAAAGAGAGCTTCAATACAGTTATAATCTATGAACTACAATAAAAAAATTGTGATTACAAAAGATCCCCAAAAAAGCACGATGAAAATACGTTATTTATGCAAAGAAAAAGAGAGAAGACTTCCCCCATACAAAGCAGTTCTGTTTAAACCTACTCTTAAATCAAATATCTATTTTCCTAGATCAACTTAGATCCATGTCAAATACTTGTTTCTTAATGCCACAGAAATATTTTACTGAAGTGCTTGACCAATGGCTGACAAACAAATGACCATTTATGCAATCATCAACTCTCTAATTACCAAAGAAACTCCAAGGTTTGAGTATCTTCCAGCAGTTAGTGTATTTGGCACGCCTTTCTGGCTATGACACGGCTAGTATATACGTTACAGGTAAAAAAAACCCAAACAACAACAGATACATGAAGGCTGAAGCACTACTCTGCAACATTTTGCTAAAGCATTGTTTAGGAGTCTACACACTGTCCTGAAAAACTGTGTATCCTAAAAGAGGTAAGAATTTACAACTATGCTGTTATACAGGAAATCTAATTCAAGTGTATCTTCATTTACTGCTTCATTAGCTTCCACAGGGAGCAGTTCTGTACTAAAAAGATTGAAGAATATGCCAGCCTGAACAAGATTACTGTTTGTGTCCCAGCTATACATAAACCAGATCTATTTTGACATGCAAAACAAATGGCAGTATTATGAAGCAGCTGATACGTGGCTGGTTAGGACAACACATAAGCTATGAATTTCAGTTTCCTTATTTAAGAAGTTTAAGCTTCTGCTCTATTATGACAAACACAAAAGTAAAGCTTTCGTGAAGGTTTGGGGTTTGACTTAATCCTAAAAGCATATATTACTCACAAAAAGCTAGGAACAGATGCTCCCATACAACAAACTGGACAATGCTGCTAATTAAACAGACTTAGGGAAGCAAGTGGAGGTTGTGCTATCTTTTCAGTTTACCTGAGCTACAGACTTTCTAAGCATGATAAATCATTACAGGAGTTAGTCACAGTGCTATTAAACATTTCAAGGACAAAGTCTGACACAGCCAGAGGTAAAAAACATCTCAAGAACTCAGTTTGGAAACAGGCATTTGTTTTCCCAATGGAAAGTTTCAAAATTACAAATGTCAAACAGCACTCAGTCATTACATTTATGTTAATTAAAGCCTTTCAAGGTAATCACATAATTGAAAATGAGTTTAATCTCTGTGTTACAAAAGCAAAGCGAAATATAAAGGGGTGATGGCAGTTACCTGACATTTTCTGCACTGCCTGTAATGCTGAGTATTTGTAAGTTTATTCAGAAAACTTCAAGACAGAGACAAATTCAGATCCCTTGCAAATACCTTGGACAGCTGAGTGGGCTTTACATTCCTTACTGGCTTCATGTGTGGCAACAGGAGACTAAAAATATCTTATGTACCATAATGCAAACCCAGTCTGTGAAGTTCTGTTAATAACTGTATGGTATCCCTCTCTTCACTACTGTAGGAAAACCAGTAACTGTCACACAGAGCAGTCCTTAAGGTCTGCAGAGATCAAGCAGCAGGAGGATTTAAGGAGTCAGGTCATCCACAGCAAGTAACAAATCTTCCCAGACATCATTTATCACCAGCTTCTACAGAATTGAAACATGTATTTTAAAAAGTCTCATTTATGCTTATTGCCATAGCCATGGAACAACTCAAAATCATGGAGATACGTGTATGTTCCATCTTTCCTGAAATTATTAGATCAAATTTTGTTCTTAAACCCTGCTACAGATGTCAACAATTACAGATCTCTAGCAGGGGTCAGATGCAGTGCTAGCAGCAATAGCTACCTTATACATCCCCTGGGAGCTCTGCAGACTCCTTTTGACTCAAAAGCCTTGTCAATTTTACAGCTGTCAGAAAACTTTGAAAAAGGGATATTAATAATGTACTCTTTGCTGCTGAAGCACAAATACTGTTTTAAGGTGCCAGTCTGTAAATTATATCTATTTCCTACCCATACACCCAAAGGGCAAGTTGTCTATTATCAAGTACAATGGTCAGAGCTCCATCACTGCAGAACCCTGATCTGAGAACATGTTTTTTCTTGCCCAAACACCTTCTGAATGTTTTGAATTCTCCAGCTCTATCAGACACCTGCTAAACAGCAACTGCAAAAGACAGAGATGGTTTCTTCATAATCACCAAAGAGGTGCAGAAGGAAAACAGCAAGAATGTCAAGGCCAGCCTGGCCTCAGGAACATCTAAGAGGAGGAGAAACACAAACCTCCTCCTCTAGTGGCTATGGATGTCTGGAATGGCACTCATGTTTCAGTGGAACCTTTTAGTCTAAATAAAGCTGAAAAAAAGAAGCCACTTGGATACATTTCTCACTATGGCTCTGCTCTAAGCTGTGGTAAGGACCAGAAATAATTTTTGCTACCACCCAGGATTTTTTTTCCTCTGTCAGTTTCAGATGCACCAAAAAAATCTATGTATAAGTAAAATAAAAGATACTTCCTTTAGTGAGATAAAAGCGGGATTTTCTAAAAAGTTGATGAGATATTAAAGGTATATTACTAAAAAAGATTTTTGGGAAGTGCAAAAAAAGTTGGAATTCTTTATTTTAAAGAGCACAAAAGACAAAACCCATATACCAGGATTCATTCCCACTCAGTATCATAGAAAATATGAAACAAAAAGGCAGACAATGGGGAAGAAAGCATTGCTTTGACACAAAGAATTGGAAGCAGGGGGGGGCAGTGGGGGTAGGGAAGCTACTGAAATGAGATACAGAAAGATATCCCTGTAACAACTATAGGAAAAAATATGGCCAAGTTTCACTGAAAAGGGAAGCATTACAAGCTTCAACTTCAGGGCCTTAAAAAGAAAGTTCACTGACAGTAATGCTATTAAATACAGATTATTCTGCCAATCCAAGTGGGGCATATGGCAAGAACCATATTATTTTTAATGGGAAACTGTTCACAGTTGCTACTAACCATCTCTCAGTTGTGTAACTGATAATCTGGTACAGGTTGGTTCCTGTGGCTTTCAGGGAAGCAGCTGTAATTCAACAGTGCTACTTACCAAAAACTGAGTTTTGTCTGCACAAGAGCTTCCATCACAGTTGGCACAGAGATTTCTACTAATGCTTTGAATTAAGTCTGTCATAGACATAACAGAGAAAGCAGGAAAAGTCTCTTACAGCCACTGCTTCAGTAGGATTTCAGCAGTGGCCAGTAAAACGCTGCCTACAGCAGGAAACCAGCAGTCACTCAACAAACCTATTTACAGCATGCTCTACACTGTCCTCAGACACTCACTGCACAAATGCAAGGGGAAATGGACTGATGACCCTCCGGCTCTCACAGCCCTCACCAGACTCGTTATGCAGTTTCTAATAGCAGCACTCCCCCCTCTTCAGTGCTCCAGGTCACCACTAAAGTGGCATTAACTACAAGAAAGCCATATAAAGTCAGCTTCTCTATGGAGAGGATAAAAAAAAAACAAACCAAAACAAAAAAGGCAACAAAACTCATATTTTGCCATTCCCCAAACATTTTCTGGGGTACAGCACTGGCTTGTGTTTAGCAAACTAGGAAGTTACAGCTTTCGGCTACAGGAAGTACAGGAGTCAACAGATTCTTTTACTGCCTTCTAATCAGTACCAGTGAGTCCTGACCCTGCATGAACAAAGTGTGAAAGTAGGTTATTAAAGATGTTATAGTTCATTCATGTAATAGTAGAAAAAGAGAAGTATGCTTGAGAAAGCCTGGGCAGTTTCCTACTTCCCATTCTGGTCTGTATCTCCCAATTCTCCTCCCAAACTTTAAGAGGGACTTGAACAACTGGAGTCTGCCATGAGACTACGGGTAAACACAGTCTGAACTGTGGAATGACTTGTTTTGAGAGTATTATTGGTGAGGGAAGATCAGACACCTCAATTTTTTGTTAGCACTACTCATTATCCAGCCTGCCCTGTAACTTCTACTTCTGGAATGTTTTACCTCCAAGATACTAGTATTAACATTCCTACAGCTTGTTCACCAAGCCAGTATAAAAAAACCCCACAGCAACATATATATGGTTATTATTTGAGAAAATTCTAAAGCCTTAAATAACAGGAACTAGTAATTTGATATTTTTTTCACAGTTAATTCTGAAAACAAGTCTGAAGTTTCAGTGTGGTCACTATTACGAAGCTGCTGTGATTCAGAATTCATTTGTTATAAATTTTCTAACAAGAGGGAAGTTGTGCAGATTTGACTAAAAGCCATGAACTTACACCTTAAAGGGGTCTTTAGAGCTTTGAAAAACACACCACAAAAATGTTATTTCCTGTGTATTTTTGATTGCAAAAGAATAACAGAAATAAATACTTCCAATGTACTTACCTTGATAGGAGCTGTTGAGAACTTGACTTTTCGGTCTGGCTCGGGATCTTCCTCTTCAGAAAGTCCAGGAAACTCCTCATATTCACTGTCATACATATACTCCTCCTCTTCCTCCTCTCCCTCCAAAATTTCTTTGCCTTTAGGCCCTTGGTTTTCTGACTCTGTATCCCTGTCATCATCAAAAGCTGCATTCTCTATTCCGAAAGCACTGACACTCTCGCTCTGCTTTTCCACCACGTGCTCCTCTTCTTCAGCATCCCCTTCCTGCACTAGAACATCCTGAATCCGCTTAACTGGACCATCTTTCACAGATATCCCATCTCTTGCTTCTTCCTGATTGGTCTCGCTGCCTTCTGTAAACTCTTCTACCACCTCCAAGGAGTAGTTGCTCCTCTTCCCTTCCTGTACCTGACATCCAAGCAGCTGATCCTCTCGAACGTGATCTTTCTCCAAACCCTTTTCAGGCCCTGAGGTTTCATCTTGTGCAACCAGCTCTCTGTAAGTCCCCTCGACAGGGGAAACACAGGTGAGAACACCATCCAGTCTCTGCTGAGCACCCTGACCAGGCGTATTGCCCATATCCCACAGGTTTCTCTCGAGTACCAGTTGCTCTCTTTTGCCTTTTCCAAGCACCTCACTCAGCTCATCTCTGAGAATCACAGGAGCTTTGGTGGACACAGCCTTCTCTGAACATCCTTCAGCAGCACTAGATGAATCCAAACTGTGGTGGCCTCTCAAAGGGTCCTGATTCAGAGGACTATCACCTTTGGAAATTTCTTTGGATTCTTCAGTATCACTGTCACCCAGAAAGCTTTCCAGCCTTCTAGAAATGGGCCCTGCATTCAGGAAGGAGGATTTGGAACCACTATTGGGATGCTGCTGCTTCAACTCCTCATTACCCTGATTTTCAACTTTCTCTAGTGCAACTGGAAGACTTGCTTCTGTATTAAAACTGAAGTTGTCCACCACATTGCTGCAATCAGAAGCTGAACTGCGTCTTCTCTTATCCTCACTTCTCTCACATTTGCTGGGGGAATATCTGTCCACTGAGCTCCGCTGTTTTATATTTCTCTCAAATAGCTTCCTTGTCTCCGAAAATTTTTCTGCCAGGGCAACTTTGTCCAAGTCTCCCTCATCATTGCTACGGATGACCTTGTCAGCAGCAGAAGGCACACACAGTGAATCCACAGGACTGCCACAAGGGCTAGTACTTGTGTTAAGAAGATTATTTTTTTGGACAATGAGGAAAGATGGGCTACCTGGAGAAGGTCCGTACTCAGCTGTTGTGGCCCGGCTGATTAACTTGGTTTCAGCAGGTGGACTGCTTTCACAAGAGGGTGTGGAAGAAGAGCCTCCCATTTGCAGAAACATATTTTTAATCTTGTGTACTCTATTGCCATAAGTGGCAGCTCTGCCTCGACTGTGTGGGTCATTTCCCCCGCCATTGGAAGAGGTGCTCAGCTTCTGATGTAAGCCTGTTTTATTGGAAGCGTTTTCAGGATTGTTCACACCATCAAAAGAGCATTTGATAGCATGGAAATCGGATTTATAGGCATTTCGGTGTGGAGAAGCACTTCTTAAAGTCCTTTCTCCTTTGCCTTCGGTTTTCATCATTGTCAGCGAGAAAGCTCCCTCGACTCCTGACGAAGAATGGGAAGGACGACTCCCAGGCACAAAGCTTCCACCCGCCAACACCAGGCAGAGCCGATACCACAAAAGATCGGAGGAGCAGCCCTTCGCTCGGCCAGCCTCCCTTCTCGCACAGAAACGGGGCGCAGGGGAGTATACGTGGAGAGAAAGAAATCACAGCGTGTAAATGGCCACATCGGGCATTATCCCCAGCGCGGATCGCGGTATCCGGAAAGCCATCTGCAGAGAGACAGAGAGTTTTCATTAACTCGGGGCCTCGCCGGCGTGTCACACGAATCCGAAACTCGGGGTCGGAAACGCCGCCCGAGTCCTCCCCGCGGGATAAAGCCCATTGTGTCCGCCGGGACGCGCGGACCCGGCTGCTCCCAGCCGCTCGACCGGGCGCCGACCCGCCGGGGGATGCGGCGGCGAGCGGCACCCCCCCGCCGCTCCCGGCTGCTCGCCCCTCCCGCCAACGGCCGTCCCGGGCTGGGCCGGGCCGGGCCGGGCGGCGGGGGAGGGGGCAGCGTCCGGCTCTTCCTGCCGCCGGGGTGAGGCTGGGCCCGGGCCAGACCCCGTCGCACGCACCGCGGCTCGGTCAGCTGGAGAAGCCGGGCACCCCCGGGCTGCCCGGAAGGAGGGAAGCCGCAAGTTCGGCCCCAAGTTGGGGCGTCCCCGTGGCGGCGCCTCTGAGCCGAGGGGCCTGCGGGGCGCGCAGCGGAGCCGCCTCAGCACCTCGCCCCAAACTTTCGGAGCCAGCCTACCTGGGGGCGGGGGTCCCACCGGCTCCTTCCCCTCAGCGGTCCCGGCCGCCCAGCGGCCACACGCACCACGCCATCGTTATCCGCCGCCAGCCGCCCTCCTTCCTTCCCGCCCCCCCTCCCCGCCGCTGCCTCCGCCGCCGCCCCGCGCTTCTCACTCCACCTTCCCCCCCGCCCCCGCGGCGGCGCTCCAAACCGCCGCCCGCCCCGCTCGCTGGCTCTCACGCTGCCCGGCGCCCTCCTCCGCGCTGTGTCTCGGGCCCGCCCGCGCGCGCTCCCTCGCTCGCACACAAAGAGAGGGAGCGGCGGGCGCGCCCTTATTCCTCAGCGTGAGGGAAGAGAGGGGCTGGGGGGGGGGCGCGGCGCGGCGGCGGGCGCGCCCGGCCTCAGGGAAGCGCCTCCCGCGCCGGGATATACCACGCCATAGCGGGATACGGGTTTCGGGTGATACCATGTCGGGGAGGCGGGCAGGCGCGGGGACGCCCGCCGCTGCCCAGTACCCCCTGGAGGCCAGGAGCCGGTGGGTGTGGGTCCCTCACCGGCCCCGCCGCCGGGGGAGCGGCTGCGACTGAGGACGGCGGTGGGCGCCGAGGGAGGGCCACGGGTCCCCGAAGAAACCTGAGCGCCGAGCTGCCGGCGTGGGAAGACGCGCGGGGTTTCAGAGCCCGGGCGGCCAGCGCGGCGGCGGTAGCCCCGGCCCCGCCGCTCCCGGGTGGAGGGAAAGCGGCGGGAGCTGCCACGGCCGGGCTCTGACAGGCGGAAGTCACAGCGGTGCCAAACATTCCTTTTTTCCACCTCTTCCTTTTAAAAACGGTGTTGTTTTAACCTCTCCGGACAGGTGGGCATCGAGCCCGAGCAAAGGTCCGCAGCCGAGGCAGCCCCAGCGTGGGAGTTGGCGGATAGTTCCGCGCGGGCCGGTCGGGCGAGCCTGCCCGTTCCCCCGCTCTCTCCCCGGGCTGTGGCCCCTGCAGCGCCTCAGGACAGAGGAAGCGATGCCCGGCATCGGTAGCCTTGGGCAGAAGTAACTGCAGCTCCGCAGGCTGTGCCGCGTATATCCACGCGTCTAGTCAGTCCGTATAAAAGCACCGGCCTCAACCCACCTGGCAGTTAAAGGCGGGATGTGGGTGGCTGTCCAGTTCCTAACGTGGCTGCTTTCCACAGAGCATGCATTAAGATCACAGAAACACTAAAGCACGCTTGTTACCAGACTGTGTAACAGTTACATAGAAGTCTAAATGCTTAACTCTTTGAAATGAATCGTTCCACTGGTTTATTACTCCTATCAGTGGTGACATTTAGACGTTCTCCCAGACTTCCCAATTGACTTTGCCTTAACTGGGAATCACAATGCCCAAAATGCTGCTCAGCTTGATACATTTTCAAATTAGCCTTAATCATTATTTTGCAATTAAAAAAATTTGGATACATTTTCCTAACAATTTTTCTAATAGAAAGCAGGGATAAAAATGTTGAAACTTTCTTCTGTGTTTTTAAATGTCCCAGGGACAACAGCATTTCACCAACAGCTGCCGTGACCAGCCTTACATACGCTTGGAAACATCATTTAGAGTAAAATTTTAATATAGTTTCACTGTAAAGCTTTAAATATTTCTTATTTTGAGAATAGGTAGGTCTTATCTAGAACAAGCAGCAGTGATCTTTCTCCCACATCCTCCCGAGATAGTCCTTACAGTTTTTGTAGGCTGAGTTGGAACTGCAGGACTTAACCATCAGCTTTCAATAAATAGGGCTGCAAGAGAATGGTAAGCAAATGGTTCTTTCACAAACCAAAGGTAATTACAAGGTTCCTCAGCAGTTGGAGCACTGTGAGCAGAGAACTTTTTCATGCTGCTTGGGAGCCTGGCAGCACTGTTCAAAGAAAACAAAGGCAGAGCTCAGGGACAAGGTAATGCCCAAGCCCAAAGCAGCTCTAAAGCATGCCCAGGACAGGCCTTTGGACTGGGTGCGGGCTAAAAGAGGCTGGAACAGGAAGATAGTCTTGAGTTTTGAGTTCTCCCATGTTTGAGAAAGCAGGAATTGTAGCTGCAGATCCTGAAAACAGATTTAATTGCATCAGAGGACTTTCCTTGCAATTTCCTATCCTAACTAGGAAAGCATATATGTTACTTTGGCTAGCTGTAATGCTTAGGAAGGACAATATTCAGCAGGGTTGATTTGTTTCTACTGAGAAAAGACTGAATTGTGTTCTAGGTGAACTCATGCAAAAAAAAAAAAAAGTAATTGTTTACAGAAACAGTGATTAAAAGGATCAGAAGAATTCAAGATAAAGACCTCTGGAGTTTGAGCAAGAAGTCTGGGAAGGTGGCGTAATAGATGATTTCATCATAGTGAATAACTGCAGTAAAACCCGGGAAGAGTATCTTACACGTTCAGTCTGTACTAGTTTCCTTGAAAGATGGTGAAACAATGGTGAGTAAGGAAATGGTTTGCACTGAGCAAGAAGCATCTGTGTTTTGTCATCTAAGTTTATTAAAAAAAATAGGAGTTTCAAGGGGGACGTCAGCAGCTCAAAATCTTCTTGGGGAAAAAGGGAATCAGTGTGGCAGTATATGAACTCATGAATCTAATGAAGACAGACAAAGAGGATAATGTTTCCAAGAAAAAAATAGAAAGAAGTTGAAGACACTTCTGCAACCCCAGTTGTTTAAACCACCACTGAGGTACATTTTATTCCAATGTTCACTCTGATTGCAGAGACATATATCTGCACAAGGAATCCATTTCAGTGGTCACCAGAGAGTGATGATGCATCTTCTGAATGGAACAATGCTCCTGTGACTACTCTTGTCTTGGCTTAACTTTTTCAAAAACCCCTTTCCTATTGCACACACATGCCTGTGCTTAGGGATCAGGGGCAATGCTGACAGGAACAACAGACATTCCCTAGGAATACATCAAAAGAGTGTCTTAACCAGAACTGAGCAAGGAGAAAGACTCTCAGGAGGTCTGGATGAGAGTGATATTCTGTTATTGGCATGAAATTACCCCATAAGAAAAATCCATTAAATATGTGAATAGATGAGCTTGGAGAAACTAATTTTGTAATGGTTTATATTGTTTCAGCTTGTAAGGACAGACATCCTTTTGGAGTTTAGTCGAATATTAATGCAACTAAAATGGGGCATATTTTTAGTGGTCTGGGTTAGTATTTATTGATATTGGTGGATTAAATTGCTGCTGTTCATTCAAGATGAGCATAAGAAACCATTAAGCACATGTTTTATGCCAAACAAATTTGGAACTGATGTCATCAACATACTTTAATCAACTAAAGCAATACTTGGGCTGGGGGCTGGATGGTAAAGCTCCCTCTCCACCACTGCTTTACAAATCCTTACAACTGAACACAGCCGAGGAATAAGTGCCTCCCAGGGCAAGGAGAGCTCAACAGCCCATATAACAGTTCAACATTGTTAAAGCTGGTGATCAGCTGAGCTGAGGAAGCCTGTGTGGAACAAAACCATGTCTCTCTTCATTGCAAAACTTTATTCTCTGAACTTTTACTTTTTAAAAGTTATCTGGTTTATCCACATCTTACTTCTATCACGTGATTTGAAAAACAAACTCACCAAATCTGTGATTAATCTGTTTAACATGAAGTTACATTGGCTGTTTTAAGTAGAACGACTGGGTTTTTTCATACTTCTGAAAAAAGCCAGGAATAGAAGGGATAATTAAGCATTCAGAATTCTACAACTATTTCTGTATATTTTAAAAGGTTTTTTTTAAAGAAAATATTTTTTCTATCATTTAGGAGTAATTAAAATGTTCTGGGATTATTTCAGTCATACTCAGGACAATTTGAAAATAGAGCACCTTCTGTGAGTTTGGTGGGCAGCTTTGTGATGTTCATCATTAGAATTAAATCTGTAATTTTAGAAAACTGTACCTACATTAAATATAAAACGAAAATAATAAATGAGCATTTTAAACTCATTATTTTATAGCACTTCTTCACAAAAATAGAACAAAACTGAAGTCCAGAATGGTCCAGCATTTGATCAGTGAAGGAGAAGCAACAAGTTTCCGAGCAGATGAGGAGATGAGTAATTTTGTAAAGACAGTGTGGCAATGACTGTGGACAGATATGGAACAAAAATCTGCAAGAAAAAAGCCCAGGGTCTAAATAATGTCAAATCCATGAAGGACTTAACGGCTGGGCCAACCAGACTGCCATACAGTACCATGTGAAATGAGGATGTAAAGGAATTCTAGAAGTGACAAACTAAACCTCAGACCATCACTAGGGCAGGAGTTGCAGTATGTAAAAATATGATAAACCAGGGCACATACTGGAATGGGATTTGCCCAACAGCTTGCATTTTGTGTAGAACATTGCAGTAGCACAGCAGGACCCTAAAGACTACAAATGCTGCGGGTAATATAACGCTTTAAAGACAGGAGATAATTAAATTTGACTCAGTTCCATTAAAATTGTGCTGGGTACTGTGGCAATTACTCTATGGCATGCCAGGAGTGCCTCAGAGAAAGCCTGAGACACCACTGTGTTTGTATTTGACATTGCATATGATGATATATATGTTCAATATTTATTTTAATTTCTAAAACTATAGTCATAGCATTTTGGCTAAGTTAGTGCCTGCTCCAGGCTTTGTTCTCTTTCCTCTAACTCCTCTCCTCCATGTTTCAGCAGCAGTTGATATAATACAATAGTTCAAATTGAAATGGCTAACAGCAATGCCCTTATCCTGCAGCTTTATTTTTGGTTTCTCCTGCTATTGCCACCTCTGAGCCTCCCTGGTTCTCTCATTCCATGGTCAGCTGAGCCAAGTTATAAAGAAAAAGCCCTTTGAATAGAGCTGTGCTGACTGAAAGATGATGTATTTTATAGGCCCAACATGAAATATGGGTCCTGTAACTAGCACTCTGATCCAGAAAAAAATTGTTAGTAGAAACAAGGGCTTTTTAGTGCAAGTAATTAAAAGCCTGTATACTGTTGCAAGAAAACTTTAGTTAGAAGACTATTAACTATTAACAAGGCGCCAATACACAAGTCCCCAGCTTGCCTGGTTCTCCATCATTGCAGTAATCTTTATGCCATAGCAAACTTTAAATATGGGATGTGAAGTAGAATTTTAGAAAGAGAAGCAGCTCCAGCAAAGGAGGGCTGCCTTCTCTCATTCCCAAACACGTTTGTCACACAAAGCTCCATGGAAGGGCCATTCTGGTGAAACACATCAGTGTCTACCAGCTGGATTAACTTTCATAAATCTGTATTTTCTTTACCATTTGTTCACTACGAGATAGGTCCTCCAAGGATAGGGCTGTCTGCAGATGGGTGAATTTAGTTAATGACTGGTTCCATCGCTTCCTTCTACAGCCCACCTAGGATGCAGTTGCCCAGAAATGCTGAGAATTAATACCCTGACCACATATTCTGGCCACAGAACCACAAATGTTAAAAGATGGTTGGTGGAACATGACTGAAACCTGCACTGCGTGCAGCTGGCCTGCCAGCACAGGTTACTAATGGTCTTTGTGAACTAAGCAGGGTTCCATACATTACAGCTCCAAGACACATTGAAGATAAAATTAGAAGAATCTCCTAAGTCTCGAGTCTCTAGAATCTCCTAGACCTCAAGATAAAATATTGGCAGTTGAACTTCAAAGTTGCATTAAAAGAAAGAAGTCTTTATTGCCAGGAAGGCTGAACAGAAGATGCTTGAGACTTTCTTCACCTTGCAAGCCCCATTCCTGGAGTGTGCAAACCATCAAAGTCACTTGTGCCTTGGCAAATTCATGAAAGAAAAAGAAGACTGAAGGAAAGAAATGACCACATTGTAGAATTGAGTGAAATGGTGGTTCCCAAGACCATGCTGGGTTTCTCAAGCACACTAAGTGGATGTCAGCATGACAAGGAGGCAGGGGTCTTAATAAGAGCATTCCACCAAAAGCTGTTGGAACAGAAGTGTCTGTTCCTGCCTTTTTCAGTCTGATAACTGGAGCATTGTTGACACAGCTTTATATAATTTACAAGATTTTAGGAAATAAAGTTTGTGGCTACAGTTGATTTTACTAATTTCCAATAGAAGAAAGGTTCCATACTGTCTCTGTGTGCCTCTGATGTTTCGTCCTCTGCAAGGACTTTTGAAAACTGGCCAACTGGTTTGACCGGATTTGACACAGGCTGAGAGTTTTCAACAGTAATTATGTTCGTACCAGTTTTGCAAAAATAGGCAGCCAGACAGAGAGAGGAGAAAGAAAGACCTTACAAGACCAGTCAAGGGAAAGGTTACAGCAAGAGACCATCACTTTTCAGCCATTAGAGGATCCCATATAAGCCATACAGGACTGAAGCCTGATGAATGGATAAATGTACAAGTCACAAGAGAAGCCTCATTTTGAAGTTGCATCTTTTTTTTTAAAGCCAAAGTCGGTCAACCAAGAGACACACGTAGGGAAGGTAACTGGCTGCTTTAACTGTCATGACTTCATAACACATTTTCTTGTTCTGATGTGCTAGTTTCTGTCTGACCAAGAGTTGTGTACAAACTCCAAAGTGTTTCTATGCAATAAAAGTGCAATCTGTGCATTTGTGTTGTTTCACACCATTGTTTAAAATGCCCTTTGTTAAAATCTCTATATATCAGTTATACCTATTTATATATACTAAATATAATTCTTATTTAAAATATTCTAGAGGACAAAATAACTGCACAGTGAAACATTTAGGTTAAAGAAAATACTTTGCATTGACAGAAATGGAATTTAATTTTTTTAGAAAAATAGAACAAAACCTGCATTTCACTTGAACGGAATCTTTCCCCCCTTATTTTAAATTTAGCTTTTGAATCCAATAATACGATATCCAGATGTACCAAGAAATAGCAAACATACGACTGAAGTATTTCCTACCATAACCCCTAAAGCAAGTGGAAAAAAGAAATCTGGCTTTCACAAATCCAAGCACACAAGTGTTCTATCAGAGAAATTGTGCTACTCTAAAATGACTGAAAAAATAAGTAGTAGGAGAGTAATTTCATCTTCAGTGCCTGGTGAATAGAAGGCATTAACTCCATCTGCATTGGAGAAAGACCTGCCAACCACCTGTTCAAAAATCTGATGTAATGAAAAAATTTATATCAGACCTTTGCCTTCAGGTGTCACTTTTAGAATAGCTTTAAGAACATCATTAGCAACTGGTAGATTGCCACTGTTTCAGCAACTACTACTAAGGGATTCACTTTGACAGCATTATTGATTCAATTAGACATATTGAAGATGTGTATCAGCATCCTCTGGGAAGGTAAAGTGTCTGCTCCTTTTATCAGTAGGCTGAAGTTTCTAATTTGACAGGAGTTGAAACTGGACTGGCTGATTTCCTAGGTGTCACAGCGGGAGCTGTTTCAGAATTTGGTTCCTAGTTTTTCTGACTGCAAAGCTGCTAGCTTGTTTTGCACTTCTTATTTTTGGAACAGAAGGATGAGAGGCCATTCACAGCAATTTTGTAATGTAGGAAATACCATTGAGAGGTAACTACTAAACTCAAGGACCTTTAAATAAATATGCTTTAGAAATTAACTGTTAAAAAGATCACTCCTATATTATTCTTAGTATTATTATTACAGCAAAAGTGAATGGGGATATACCCATACAAGGAAAAAAAAACATTTGTTTCTGTATATTTAAGTAGTACAGTGGTACTGCTAGTGGCTATGAAGCTGTTACTGCCTTCAAAGGATTCTGTTCCTGCATTTAGTACCTCTTTACACCATAATCCTTAATATTAACACTTTAAACAATGTCTTGGTTGTTAATCCAAAATACATGGAAATAACTGGAAAACCACCTTCCCTCTGTAATTTATGTGCTTTTGATGAGCTTCATGAGTAGAGACCTTAACAACAACCTCACATACTCGCTTGGTATATCTGTGCCTCCAAGCCAGCATTGAAGCAGCGGTTTACCATCACTGCGATATCATCTATAATGATGAGCTGGCGAGTCTGCAGCATAGAGGAAGGTCTCAAATGTCAGAGCAAGGAAAGCAGAACTGGGTAATTCTCAAGTACAGCTATGCTGAATCACATAAAATGAAAGAGAGCTTCACTTTCATTATAGACTTTGTCCGCGCTGAGGTTTAGACCTCTAATAGCAGAGTTACAGGCTGAGCCTGAAAAGTTGTACGTTAGTATGGTCATAATGACTGCAGTTTAGGTTACAAAAGCTGATTACAACAGCTTGGTTTAAACATGAAAATAAACCACAGAGCTGCTCACATGAATGTCTTCTGGGGTGAATAGATGAGTATGGCAAAACATCACAAGACATAGCAGGAAGGACAGTGGAATCCAGAGAATATTTGCCTTGAGGCACAATCTAGCTCTGATATATTTATTGTACCTATAGTTCTCAGTGTATATTCATATACCAAACACCAGAGAGCTGGAGATCATAGCCTTGTGGCACAGTGTGCTGGCAAAGTAAATTATGCTGTATTTGTAATCACATCTTTCCAAAGACTGGTACCCTAATGAGACTTTGGAAGATTCTGTCTACACATTCAGGCCTACCAGAAAAAAGCAGCTCCTTGTACATGGCTAATCTGTCCTCTTTACAGGTCACACAACAACCTGGCGTGCCTTTGGAAGGCCTGGTTTGAAAGCATGGATGTGCACTGGATGATTCTGGCTGTGAACCTTTCCACCAAGCTATTCCCTAGCACTTGGGCTTGCATTACAAACCACCGAGCATTTTTAAGCAGTTGCCCACTTCTTAATACCAGACACAGTGAGAAAATCTTTCTTGTTCCCTAGATCCAAAGATTCTTCCTGAAATTACTTCTGTCTGACATGCAGACTAGGCAACATGTAGCTCTGCAGTGATAAAAGCTCAACAACTTGTCTACTTTTGCTATAATTGTTTGATAAATAGGAGTATTTTCTTACTGTTATTTTTTCAGCATTTATTTTCTGACCCAAAAGGGACCACAGTACAGGCTAAATTTAGAATTTAAAAATCATAAAACTTAGGCAGGGTAGTTTTTGGGTTGTTTTACTCACACTGATTTGATCTTTTTTCTTAGTTGTGAGAGCTTTTCACACAAGGGTCTGAATATCCAAATTTTCAGGAAAAGTACAAGGATCAGTTCTGTAAACATAGAAAATCCTTTGAAAACTATTCCAAAGTCAGTATCTTTCAAGCATGTATGAATACACAAAAGGTATATGATGTGGAAAAGAAGTTGAATTGAAATAACTGGCAATATACCATGCTCTACTCTAGTTGTTTAACATTCAACCCACATTAGACTTTACAGACATTAAATATATGAGCATGTTAACTCTCCTGGAACTAGACTCTGCAGATTGGACTTCACCATGTAGCAGGGCTCCTCTATGAGCCACAAAGAAAGGGTTCCTATTCCGCAAACAGGCAGAAGTGCTGTGCTGGCAGTGCTTGCTGTAGACACCCATTCAGGTGATGGGAAAGAGCCTGGCTCTGCCAACACTGGGACTGCACTCATAGGCATTAGGGAGAAACTTGACCTTTCAGTGGCATAGGGAAGTTTAGAAAAAGTACAGGATGGGAGTGGAAGGGTTGTATTCTCTTTACACTTGTTTGATTGCTGTCACAGTGAGATATAAAGTCTTTTTTAGATGTCACTTGGTGGGAGCTACACAACTTATTCATTGCCCTCCTTATCTTATTCCAAGGCAATAAAAGCTTATAGTCATAAAAAGTTGGTATTGTGTTCTGTCACAAAGTTTCTTTTGTACTTTGATGCAGATTTGTGTAACCTGCCTATACAAACCAGGGGAATTCTCCTCTTTTCCTCTTTAAAATAAGATACTGAACGTGAAAGCCCCTTCAATTCTGTGCAAAAATACTTCGTCACCTATTTCTCATGATTATGTTGAAGTGAAAATACTAATCATTGATAGCCATGGCCTTTGCTACATTTTCTACACCTTATAATCTGCCCACTAATATCATCTGTGGGTTGCTTCTCATGCTTCAACCCCTGATCTTGTCACCAGGACAAAAATAATCAGAAAACATTTTTCTTATTATTTCAAAATTAATTGAATTAGAAACACACACACAAAATCAGAACAAAATGATTTTTTCTTTTTTATTATTAACTGTTAAGGAAAACTTTAATCACCAAAAGAAAAAAAAATACCATCTTCCCATGGCAACTATTTTTACCATGACATTGCTACTTAGGGCAAAACCAGTTTGGGAAATTATCCCTGTGAAGGATGGGACTTAGACACAGGCTAGATTTAAAGTCAGTAGACATATCTGGCTTGTTATTGCTGGATTTATGGACTTGGGAGCAGATTCATGGTTTGTGTAGATGGTAAGTCTGAAAATCTATTCAACCCTCTGTTTTATCCAGCAGATGCAGCCATCAAAGTCTCAGCACACCTCAATGAAAGCTATCATTTCACAGAACATACTTAAATTTAATGTGTTAATTTATTATATAGCCCATAGATTCATTGTTTATCTTCAGCAAAATCTGTATTTTATCCTATTCTGGAGGTTTCTTTCTGTAATGCAGTCATTTTTGTAGCCTGTCTAGACCACAGTGTGAGGTCATCATCATACCATCTGTTAAACTTGTTTGGGTTACTGTGTCTGCAACTTAGCTCAAATGTTATTAGAACATCCTCAGAAATGAGGGTAAGTCAGGCCAAGTCGTACTTCTCAAGAATACTGCAGGTAGTAGATCTACTATTACAGGTAATATAGCTAGTATTTTGTCATAGGTTCATTATACAGGTATTTAGAAACCATTTCAAGCTAATCTTGAAATATTTTCATCTGAATATCTGAATTCACATAAAAATTATCATCTTTAGTGGCATGAAATTATTTCCTTTATAGTACTGACAGTAATGTGCAAAAAATGCCTGCAATCTGATGACAGATGTCAGAAGAAAAAACAAGATTTTGATAATCTGATTGACATTGAGTAAAAAACCTTGTATATACCAGCTCCTGACCTTGGTCAGATGATGAGGAAGGGAAGGCATCACTTAGTGTATGTTGTAAAGATACCAGCGTGGCCCCTCCGACTGTGGTTCCAGGGTTTCAGGGCATACACGTTCATCAAAGACAAAACTTGCAAGCTTGTTTAGTTTGATGTTAACAGAAGCAAAATGAATAGCAGTAGAGGCCTTTTTTTTTAACTTACCTTCCAATGAACTGCTTTGCCATGAGAGAGTAACAAATGTTTTCATATACATGTTGCAGAAGCTGAGGAAGTAGACCACATGAGGGCTTCTTTATCATACACTGGAGTCCAACAAGGTGATTAACACCTTATTCTACAGAGAAATAAAACAACATTTGAAGTAAAACTTTGTTTCTATACTGTTCTGTCAATGGAGAATACTCTAATTCAAGAACAACAGCGGTATCTGTGAATGTTACTCTCACTACAGTTGAGCAAATATGGACATTTTTTTAATGAAAAAGAGCAGTAGTTTGGTTTTGTTTTGGTTTGGTTTTTTTTGCATTGCTCACTGCATTGCATAATTTTAAAAATTGGATATTTTTATGAATGCTAATAATGAGAAACGAGCAGTACTAGATGTAGTACATTTTGAACCTCTTATGAAGTTAATTTTTTTGAAGGGAACATTTTGCCATCATTGCTGCTAGCTGTATGATCTACTTGTGTCCAAGAAAACCTAGGCTCTATTTACTTCCATATTTTTGCTGTACGGCTGTATTTAGCTTGACAACTCTCATATAAACCATATTCTCATAAATAAAACAGAAGAAAAAAAGAATACCAGAAAAACTTACATAAGTTTTTACCTGAATGCTGAACAAGCAGCCTCCAAGTTTATCTGCAGAAAAGAAACACATTTCAGAAAGAAAACTGAAATATCACTAGATGTTTGCACAGATACAACTTAGCTCCTCAGGGGTTTTTTAACCTGTATGTTGTTAAACATATTTATGAGGACATTTGTGGAACTCTGTCTTGTTCAGCAACTTGTGTTAAAGAAAAAATGTATTCTCAAATAGTCTCATGTGTACTGAGAACAGTTCACAGATTCACAGATCTGTAGGGGTTGGAAGGGACCTCTGGAGATCAGGCTTTTTAGAGGACAAGCTCAATTAAGCAACTGTCTCACACTTGTTACAAAACACACTTTCTTAGGAGCTGGATAGGGAGATAGGAATGACCACAGTGATGTAGCCTTTACTGACAATGGAGCTACCTGGGAATTCCTTGTTTTGGCAGGGATGATGTGCTAGTGCTGGCACAGGCGACTTAGCACACTGCCTGGGTCTGTTTGAAGTACTTGCATCCGGGCAGCTTGGAGCTGTGAGGGAAGAGGGGCATCCTCTCAGTGAGAAAAGCCACATTGCTCAGTGCTGAACTCTCCAGAAGGGTGTAAGTAGGCATATTATCTGGGCAGCTCAATATCTGTTATTTTCCCTGCCCTCTGTCTCATCAAGCTTTGCAGTTATTTCCATACTTTTTAGGACACCTGGTATAAGGAGAAAGTTGCTCTTTCAGCCAGAATGTTGCAGGACCAGATTATTTTCACCTGTTTTCTCAGGGGTGGGAATATACATTGTCCTCTCCACCCTGACCCTGAAATATCTTTTTCTTTATGCAAGTTTACATTTGAATTGTGTGGAGAGTTGTACAGCAGCAGATACATCTTTAAAGAGCAGAAAATTCCCAGATTGTACTGCAAAAAAAGTATCTGCACATTCCTTTTCCAACAAATCCTATTAGTTCACTTCAAAATACCTTCATCTTCTTAAATTACAGTAATCCCACTGTGTTCTGAGGGCCAGTATGAACTGATACCATTTTGGGGAGACTGTGATTTTCAACTGGCAGGAAATGAATGAAATCAAGGGGAAAAAAAAGTAGATTTTGTGCCAGTGCTTGGGATATCAGTCCTGCCAATTGACTGTCATCCACCACTAGCAGATGTGCTACAAAAGGAGATGAAATTCATTGTTAGCATGTTGCTTGGCGGCCAAAGCCAATTACAGAATGGAGAATTGAGTCTTTCTAATATAAGAATTTGCATATGGAAATTACATGTATTTCCATATAGTGATAAGCATTTTCAAACTGCTTAAAGGAAGGTTTGACTAAATTAATTTTATGTTAGCATGCATTAGCATATCTCCTTAGTTCATACACAGTACCATTTTTTTTTTTACTATTATATTTTGTCTGATATATGATTTCTTGCTGGTCATACTCCTTACCCTTTATAAATGTTTTCCAAGACAGAATACATTTTGATACCTCACATTAGAAGTGTATAATGATTACTAGAAGGAGAAAAACTTTTTTTTAAACAAAATTTTTTTAAAACAAAACTTGAGCTATAAAAGCAGACTGAAATAGTTTCTTAAGTCTGGTGAGGATAGACTGAAGGGAGACGTAATAACTGTTTTCGAGTGCAGGATAGTTTGTTAATTTGAGGAAAGCAATACATTCTTTATTTCTTGCCCTCTTCTTATTGGATATGTTAATATGCTTAAAATAGCAAGAGAAACTTAAATTACATGCTGTGGAAAGCTTTCCTACAGATACAGATTGTGGAGCACAGAATAGATTGTCTATGGACATTATGGCATTTTCACCATTGGAAGCTTTAAAAGAACTTGTAATACAAGCCTCTCTTAAAAGTGTTTGAGGCAGAACTGATGCTGTTTGGGACAGGGGATGTGAGACATGACTTCTCTGAGTCTCTCCATTCTTAATTTCTATGAAGCCTTTGAGTAGTCCAAATTTTCCCATTAATGTAACAAACAGTAACAGGCACTATATTGACACTGTAGTAGTACTACCATGCTAAAGGTACATGATACCTAAACTGGGAGGTGCTATTTGCATGGTAGTTGCAGAACAAGTCTTGTGCTCTGCTTTATTTTTGAGCCATTAGCCGTCCCCACCATGTCTCAGCCCCATTTTCTTCACAAAAGAATGACAGAAGTGTATGAATCAGTAGCAAAGAAAACCTCGTCTCTGCCTTGGAGTCTCCTGATCCCTTGTCCAAGAGGCTAAGCAGTAATAAGACAGTGGTATCAGTGCCATGTCCTTTTTTTGGTGTCATTGTCACAAAAGATTCAAATTGATATTGCCCACAGCAGATCAAGTCTGTCCTGCAACCAGAGAAGTTAGAGAAAGTGAAAACTAG
Organism: Gallinula chloropus; assembly: GCF_964237585.1. Taxonomy (NCBI): domain Eukaryota; kingdom Metazoa; phylum Chordata; class Aves; order Gruiformes; family Rallidae; genus Gallinula; species Gallinula chloropus. The sequence continues at coordinate 22,403,337 of NC_140090.1, forward strand.
ATTTGGAAATTTCTGTTGTTGCTTTATAATTGGAGGGAAATGAGGAGATGGGAAGACTAAGACAGGGGTTGATTTAATGACATCACACTGAAACCTCCACATCTAAAAATAAGTCCAAATTTGTAGTGTAGTACCTTAAAAATATTCTCCTTTGTCTCATATGTTACATATATGCATACCTGTACACAAACACATCTTTCATTTTAAGTTAACTGTATCAATGGCAATATTTAAAAGCATTAAATGCAGATTATTAAAGACAGCATTTTTTCTTAGATCAAACATTTAAAATATTCACATGGATACGGTATCTAGAAATACCCTTGCTTTGCATGAATCAAATACATGTGATAAATATTTCTATACAAATTTAATTTTCTTTGTATCTACAAATATGTATAGATAAATCTATTGTATTCCTTCCTTCCAAAACTACACTCTGTGAAACATATTTGATTGCTATGGGTGGCATGACAGAATCATCTGCACCATTTTTACAAACTAACACAGGCTATATCTTGAAGTCTTTTTACCCAAAAAAAAAAAGAGAGATCCGGTGGAGATTTACAGGGACAGAGAAACCATAACAAAAACCCCAATACCAATCTTTTTTGATTTTTGATTTTTATGATACTGGAACAACCCAAACATGCAACCTCCCCCTCACGACTAGGTACTTGGTCTCTAAAGTCCTGCTCTGTTCTTTTCTCAAATGTTGAACAAATATTTTATTTCTGCAATATACACAACCAAGCCAAAGTGTACTGCAGACAAATAGAAGGTCTGCTTTGGCTGTTTTGTAGCATTCCTGTCATGCAAAACATTCATCTGTCTGATTTAGCCAGGCAGGTGAGCCAAAGCCAGTGCTGCTGCAGCACACTCCTTTTTTTCCAAACAAGTCTAAGATAGTCTAGACTCATTGCTAAAATTCTCTGATCAAGTCTGATTATTTCACTTTCCAGTCACTGCTAAATCCTCCAGCTTCAATCAGTGCTATTTCCCCCACTCCGTATGTACAGAAACCTGCTGCAAGGGCTGTGCTCCCAACCTGTGGCTTTGGCCATGGCCCTCCTCCAATGGTTCTCCTGGATGTCAGACATATGCTATCTGTTCCCATGTCTATAGTCCTGAACTCCCCTAAGATTACAGACCTTCAATGAAGACTGCAGTCAACTGGGTTCAGGTTTCCACCACATACTTGATTGAAGCGCATTAGACTCTTGTGTGCTTCTCCACACACTATGTGAGTCCCTCCTCTAGGCATCCACAAAAAAACCCCATCTTTTATTCTGAAATAGCTTATTTGAACTTACCTGTAACCATAGTGCCTACAGAAACTGGATAGTTACTTGGCTATCAAGGCTGGTTTTTCCCCTTCATTCCTTGTTTATGTATTTCCTTTGTATATTTGTCTACTGGCTCATACTCTATACCCAGGGTCTATACCTATGTTGTCCCTCCTGGAGGGCTCTGAACCCACCTGAAAGAAGTAGTAAGAAGGCTGCAGGTAGGTGTACTAAGTCAGGGTTGTTGCTGCAGCAGCACATGCTTCTTTCCTTCAGGATTTACTGACTTGAGTCAATCATGCTGCTCCCTTCCAGCTTGGAGCTGGCTTGGATCTCAAAGGTGTGGAGTGTGGAGGAGCTTGTTCACTTCAGCCTGAAAAGTCCTATGAAGATCACAACCTTGGAGACAGGGATTATCTCTTTATTCTCTGTTGGCTTGTCATGTGGGGCTTAGAGGAGCTATAACTGAACATAAAATATATAAAACCAGCAGAATAATACCAATAAAAGCTAGTGCATGTTTTCTTTCATAGTGAACTGATGTTCATGTAGATAAAGATGTAAAGCTCATTATCTTTTAATGTAATAAAAACAAAGTAATAAAATATTTATGCAATATTTGTTCAATGTTTCAACTATTTTATCAATAAATGAGTACTTCACTGCAGACTGATGAAATAATGAAGTAATAAAAAATGAGAAGGAAAATATTTATTATTATATAATCTCTGCCTGTAGACAGGTTCTTGTGACATATTTTCAACATAACTAATTTCCAACAAAAGTTTCTATTTGTTAATAATGCCAAGTCTGGCTGTGGAGTGGCAAAAGAGGCAAGTACTGTACATGAACAAAAAAGGTCTTTATTTTCACAGAGAAAAATTTGGATGGTTTTCAGCATTTACTTGAAACCTTCTATATCTGTAAGAGTTTTTTTTTTTTTTAATAATGAAAACTCAGTTTTCAAAAGATAAGAGATACACTTTCAAAAAAAGCCCCAAACTTTGGAGAGTAAGCAATTCACTGAAGAACAGCTTTTATAGCAAATATTTGACCAGCCTGAACAAGCATCTTGCTTTTCACAGAAAACTATTTCTGTTTTCAATACCTATTGCTACTTCTTTCCACTTTGCCCACCGGCACAGACAGGATTCACAGAGTGAGTGCTGAGTGGTGCCTGGGAGCCGGGCTGTACCACTCCCCAAGGTGCTGAGCCCCTGCCGCTCTTGAGCATCGCAGCATTTCACTGAAATGGCTGCTATTCAGTTTGCCATTTCTGAGAAGGAAGAATTTTGATTCTGCTCTCTAACCTAAGTATTGTAGCAGTAGAACAGTATGTTCCACAGGAGACTCCAGAAGGACCTATTTCACTAAAGAGAGCCCTGTAAGATTATTTCATCTAGGATAACATCACATTTTCGAAGGCTTGGGAGACCTGTGTTTATCTCTTGAAGAATATCACTCATCTCTCTCCCCTGCTATCTTTGCAAAGTACCCCCTCCTATGAAAAAATGTAATTTTACAGCTGCTGGGTGACTTAGCCAGACAGATGACGGGTTCAGAGCACATTGCAGGCCGAATGTCACAGTCTGTTCTAGCAGTTTCATGCTGTTTTGCATGAAAAGTACTGGGAAGATTAGGCAATGCTGTGAAGCCCCCAGAGGCAGCAGGTAGACTTGTAAGTGTTTATGTTGTTGGGTACGAAGTGGAAGCAAATGAAAAATAAGGTGGATATAGCAGACTAAAGCAAACAGATGAGTCACTTAGAATGATTACAGCCAGTAGCTTATTTTCTGCTTCCTGCTTCATTCATGTTGATTTTTGGGGTGTAAATGAGAGTAATATTTGGTCCAATTTGGGAAGGTTTGGTTTAGCTTGTTTTCAGGCTTCTCTATGTGTGGAAATGAACAAGAGTGTGAATTGCTGCAGCCACTTTTTATTTTTGAAAACAGAATGTGAACAATTCTTGGAAACTGGGGATGGGGGGGGGGTGGGGGTGGTGGTGGAAGGGAAGTATTCCATGTATTCCATTAATCAGATCGGCACTAATAGCTTCCTCCACGAAGAGGCTAGATTAAAGAGCAAGGTGAAAAGCTTAACAATCAAGTTAATTCCATTCTAGTTCTACCTCTGTTGCTGACAAGGGAAAATCAACCCTGTTTAAAATCTTATTTAAAAGACATTTTTTAAATGACAAGTGGACTTAATGTGAGGGCCTGCTGCATGCCTTGGGAAGGAAAGGTTCTCAAGAGCATCAAAAGGCCTAGAAGCTGGATTTGTTCACCAAAATTTTTCACACAGTGACTTACACTCTTAGTGACTTCAGCCAACTTACCCCACATTTGGGAGAAAGTAAAATTTGTGTTACTAAACAAGCAATAAGTTGCAAGACAGATGTGATTACATATATAAAAAATGTTTTCTATTTGTTGGCAAAGTAATCATTTGTGGCTCTTTTCTTCATTGGTAAGTCATGCATAATATACAGTAAAGGGCAGATAACGTCCACACACCCTAAACCACAGCAACTTGTTACAGCATGCTGCTTATGGTGCGGTGGATTTTATAATCAATTACTTCTGTTAATAATTTAAAGGAATTTAAGATGTCTAAATTTTAACACAGATTTAGCCATTTTTGGTGGTTATTTGGGTATTCAAAGCACATAGAACAAAAGTATGCATCCCAAATTATATAAGAACTAATTTTGCTTTGAATACAAGTTTCCAAATATAAAGCACATTAGCAAAAAGATATCATTTTATAACTAATTTATGACTAAGCCACAAAGTTTCATAATGGAAAGGAAATGAGAAGGGAAAAAAAGCACAAAACACAAAAGAATGAGTCAGAATCCGATCTTGTGCTGGCAAATATCCAGAATGCTATAATTGATTTTAGTATAACTGATGTTAGAAACTCTCCTCCATAGTGCAATAGATTTGCCAAGGAGATGAGAAATCTAATTCCAACTCACTCCATGATGGCCATGCAATAGCTCTGTTGAGCTGTGCAAGAGGCTTGCTAAGCATTATGCAATACACAGTCATACAAAAATCTTTAGTACAGCTGATATTTGATGAGGGAGATTGAATTCAACTAAATATCTCTACATCTGAGTAAGAGGCAACAGGCACAGTCTCTTATCCAAACAGCTCCAGGATGCTGAATAATGCTGATGGGATACAAGGATACTGAGCATGCAAGAAAGTTTTCTGCATTCTTTTTATGGTAAGTGAAGAGTAACCGATTTAGTAATTTAATTTTGTACTATCTTAAATCAATGGATTAATTTCTTTTGAGCCACCCACTAGCACTGAAAAGTCCACTGTGCATGTCTGAGTTGGGTGGTGGGAGGAGTGAGGCTTATTAACATGTAAATAGATTTATCTGAGCACTAAAATGGATATGCTAAGTAGTAAATGGCTGTGCCAAGGAAACTGATTCTACCAAGTGGACTAAAAAGACAAAAGATCACCTGATGAAGATGATGAGAGTCAGCTTTCAAAAACAATTACAGATTATGGAAGGAAGTGTCACCCACCATTTTAGGTAAATAGTGGGGCATCAGTAATTTATATAAGACAGAAGAACAGCAATAATTGTAGATGTCAAAAAAGACCCTAATTAGGAGAAAAAGGCAGATGCAGAAAGGGGGAACTCAAACTAAAAAAAAAATTCTCAAGAGTGGCAACAAAACAGGAATTTAGAATATATTTTCAGTTATTTCACTGAGGTCTGCGGACTTGCTGCATCAGTTACATTTTGTGGCATCTGCACAAATTTTGCTGCGATATGTCCCTGAGCAGGGAAACTGGAAGAAGAGCCTGTAAAGGACAGAGATCTGGAAAATCTATGCTTGTTGGTATCCTGAGGAAAGGAGAGTGTGTACATCCTGTGGCTGTGGGTCAGCTGCCGTCTGCGGTTCCCTTTCTACAAAGAAGTAGCAGATAGAGCTACGGGAAGCATGACATGACACTGGAGTCCTCTGAGACCACAGGGAGCAGAGTTCTGCCGTGCAGCGAGCCAGGTGCAACCACCCAGGGTGCCTCTGCCAGCCGTGCTTCACCACAGCAGGGGATGGATGCACCAGTACATTTACAGTTCAGTGCCTTCCCATCATAGAAAAGCCATCTAGAAGTTTACCATCATACAGTCTAAAGGAAAGACCTGCTAAAGTAAAAGGCTTTGTTTTCAAAAGTGTATTTTTTCCCTTTAAGAAATCCTCAGCAGAGACCTATGAAGATAAATGGCATGGACCCATGAATACAAATAGCGTAAGCAACAGGGTAAATCTTGGGAGCTTCAGAGACAGGCTTCAAGTAGAAATAAAGGGAAGGAACCATGTCCAATGAAGAGAGATGAGACAGTTATTCCAGTAGATGTGGAAAGCTGCCAAGATGATATTTGCCACAACAAGCATTGGAAGTCTTCAAATGAAAAGGCCTGTGAAGCATCGCAATTACTGCGCCGTGGTTCATCTCACATGCTGCACATTTTAGAAAGCTAAATGGCTATCACATGTTTCTTGAATAGCATCCCTCGTCACAGACTTGCAGAACTGTTTCTAACAAGGAAGCTGAGAAATATGGTCATATGCTTACTAAATCATCAATTCTGCTTGATTAAAAAAACCCAACCCATAAACCCCTCAAAAACCCTATATTCACAACATCAAATGGGTTTATTTTTAGTTCATAAAAATACTGCATAAGCTCTTTACAAGTCAAAAATAAAGTCCTTGGAAGCAAGCCTATTTTCAGTCTTGTGAAGGTCAGTATTTCATGAACTGTTTTTGAGTATATTTGAAGTATTTAATAGTATTAACATTTTCCTTTGTGATCTTTAATTTTAAAACACATACTGACAGCAGTATTCAAAATTCAATGGTCAAGAGCTCAATCATTAATGTAAGTAGTCTAAGAACACTTAGCAAAAACAATCCTACAGATTAGGATATATATGGTGGCTTTTAATACAGTCCTGGTTCTGACCAGACCAGAGTCAACCTTCCCAAGCAGCCAGCACAGGTGAGCAGAGTTAACCTGGACTGTTTCTGCATCACCTGACATCGCTTCCCCATAAAAGGGGCTGGTTGGGGAAGGGGCAGAGTGTGGCTGGGGTATCAGGTTGTTTGGTCCTTGCATTGTGCAGAACAGTGTACTTGTTGGATTGGTAAGGTACTCTGTGTTATTGCTGGGTGTGAGTGTAATTGGCTGTTATTGTTTTATGTTCATGGTGCTTTTGTCAGTAAACTGTCATTATCCCAACCTGTGGAGGCTCTGTCTCTTCTTGGAGTGAGCGAGTGGCTTTGGTAGGCATTTGGCCTCTATCCAGGATCAAACCACCACAAGTACCCAATTAAGACACCCTATAAAAACAGCCCCCTGGGACCTCTTTATTAATAACTACCAAAAGAATTGCTCAGAAAACAGAAGAGTCAACTTCTTTTCCTCTTCAAGTTATCATATACTACTCAGTTATAATTTAGGCAATTAGACTAGGAAAGCTATTCTACAAAGTTGTCTTTGTCCTTTGGAAGATCTTTTGTCAACATAAGACTGGAACAGGAAAAAGGATGAGCACAGTTTAATTATTTGTACCCTGCAAAGCTCTGGTGTAGTGATTTAAGTGTTGGCTTTCTTGAACAGTTAATGTATTGATCTATTATTTTCTCTAGTGTTGATTAACAGAAGAGTTCAAAACTATTTCTCACCAAGCAATTTAAGAAGCATTTTAAATTTAAGATGTGTAGCTGGACTGCCATGAGGACTATCTATCACACCCAAATGGAGAGCTAGCATTGAGTACACTTTTAAACAGGTCATTGACATGCTGCAGGCTGCCACCACTTCAACAGTCCCTTGCTAAGCAGACATGTCTTAGAACTGAATTTTTGTTCTGTATCATATGCTTCTAGTTGGATGAGGGACAATCATTTTAAATTAGAGCAGGGTAGGTTTAGATTAGACATTAAGAAGAAGTTTTTCACTATAAGGGTGGTAAAACACTGGAACAGGTTGCCTGGAGAGGTAGTGGAGGCCCCATCCCTGGAAGCATTCAAGATCAGGCTTAACGAAGCTGTGTGCAACCCGATTTAGTTAAAGGTGTCCCTGCTTACTGCAGGAGGGTTGGATTAGATGGCCTTTATATGTCCCTTCTAACCTAACACATTCTATTATTCCATGTTTTTATGATCCTTATGAAAAGTTAGAGGATCTAGATATTTCAGTATTAATCACCTACCATTATTAAATTTTCCTGATATTCTTTGGTGACCTCCTGGATTTGGCTATCCTAAATAATGTTGGTTTTCCTAATGTTTCTTTTTACTGAGTCATAAATACATAAAAAATATTGGTCATTATCTTCAGTTATCTGGAATACCAATACATATTTGCTTTGCTTGCTATGTTATTAAAAGATTCATAAATGGAGGAAAAAAGTCACAGTACTGTTTGTATACAACAACCTATGAGCTAATTTCTAGGTAACCTTTATTTTTATAGCAAAAGGAAGCAACAGAATTTGCATTAGGAAGAATGCTAACCAGTCATTCATTTTGTTACAGATGTCAAACAGAGATGCTTCTAGGTTGTATGCAGCTTAAAGACTGCAGTGATTGATTTAAAGTACTGCCACACTTACAACTAGGAGATGTTTGACTACAATCTGCGTCAAAGAAAAATGACATTCTTTGGCTTTCTATCTACAGAAAGAATTAATTATATTGCAAGGTTCAGACTGTTTTAGAAGTAGAAAACATTTCCAGCTATGTTCCTGGATTCCTGGCTGTGCTGCAGCTGTTTATACAATTTGGATGTTGCATACCCAGAAGCCAATATAGCTGAATGTGGAGGGACTCTCTATGTGACCAGTACTGGTGTAGGGCTAGTTTTCTAAATGGGTTGGCCTTGCTTTTACTCCATAGTCCCCCAGTGATTCTCAGATAGGGATCATGTATATACTGCTTGAAGGGTACCGAATATATTCCAGGATGCTGAAATAGTGCTTTGGGCAAACCATTAAGAAAGCTCTCAAGACCCCTGCTGGGTCAGCAGTCTCATCCAGGAGCATGGCTGGACATGAACACCAACTCTGGGATCACTCAGATGCTTGGCTGTAATACTGGCTATTGATCTCAGCACTATTCCAAAACAGTGGGATGGATTTATGCTGGGTTGTGTCAGCTGCGTGCTGGTACTGCCGGATAAGAAGTATAGGCATAAGGTTGTGGTATACCTTCTAAGCAAAGAAAACAACATTGTCTCTAGATCTGTAGTCCTGCTACAGAGAATCACTTAACTGCCAAGAACAGAGAACAATCTTTTTCCATAGCTTGTATTACTCATTGTTTATTTTGTGAAACAGTTGATGCATGAAAAAAAACCTTGATTATTTAAATTTACTGATAAATGTCTTTTTCCCTTTGTTGTTGGACATAAAATATGTCTAGGAAATGTGTTGATTCCTGCAGGAATTAAAGTACTTTTATTCTATCTGGAAGAAGTGGAAAATAGATAGAATTAAGTTTTTACAGATCATGATGCATACGTGGTACCAGTGCTTTTATGGCTTGCTTTATGTCACACCCAAGCACTGCAGTGATATGTTAGTTTTAGACTCTGAAAGCAATTGAGGTAAATTCTTGAGAATAAACTAAACCTTCTTTACTCTTGTGGTTTGGAGTTCTAGAAACAAAACCAGAAATGTTTTCTATTGTAACTGGTTGAGCAGACTAGGGTTTGATGTGATTTTGTGGTTTCCTTAGCTGTACCAGGAACTAACCAAAATACCCACTGGTCTGCTGTATCATACTCTTAATTAGTTTTCTTGAGTCATTACTACACATTACAGTATGAAAAGGAAACCTCTTAGACACTCTTAGGTTTTTGCTTGTTTGTTTCTATTCTCATTATATTGTTTCTCTTTTAACAGTGGACTTCAAGGTTGCACTGTACAGGCAGTTCAAATGTCATTGTTGAGTCATAATCAACATGCGTCACAGAATTGTAAGATGTTAAAGATTAACCTCAGTGCGCAGTCTGACAAGATAAAAACATCAGTTCTTAAACACTCATTTCTTACCCTTATGCTATCTTGGTTTCAATTTGATGGTGATTATGTCTCTTTATCACAGCTTCCTTATGCAAGTAGAACACCTGAAATAGAAGAACTAAATTATATTTTGCTGCTGGAAATCTTTTTAGTAGAACATATGTTTCCAGTTGCATGTATCAAAACAAACAAGTAAATTGTGGGTGAATTGGAAATTACTTACATTCAAAACACTCCTGGTTGAGGCAGTCTGGGAAAGCATCACTAAGGTCTTGTCCTGTTTTTTAGTCTTCCCTAGGCATTTGCTGCTAGTGATGGGTCATGGGATAACAAGCTAACACACACTTTTGATCTGAACTAATATGGCTTCTGTAGAGGTGGAAGAGAACTTTAATATTAAGCTGAAAGAAGGGAGTCTGAGGTAAATGTAACTCATACACAACTGATTGTGGAAGCAAAATCCAAGATATTTCAGAAAGAAACACAATTCTAAAAACTTGAGTAAAGGATTTTAGATACAAAGTAAAAAAAGGAAGCAAAGACACCATATTTATGAAGAGCTCATAAATATACACAAACATAATGTGGATAACGTTTCTGGCTAGGCTAAGGATCTGTAGAATGGAAGTCCTGAAAAACAATGACTGTGAGTTAAGTCATCTATGCAACCAGTTAGAAATAACTACATTCTGCAAGACCCATTCTTGCAATATATATTGCCATGTTAGGTTATGCTTACAAGAGTAAAATTTCCAGTAATGCAGGGAAGAGAATACAAAGGAACTAATGAAACTTTATGGGGTTCCTAATTGTTCTTGGCCCAAAGGTAATACAACTCTGTTTAAACTAGACAGAAAATATACGCTGTATCAGTGGAGTGCAGCTTACATATTTGAGTAGCTACATGTTAATATTACCTTGGGAATCAATGCAGAGTGGCTGTGATTTAGATTCTGACAATTCCCAACTGCCCTCTTCTTGAACTTTAATTTCAAACCCATCGTTTCAGAGTCAATTATGAGGAGTTAATGGGTGGGGACATAGCAATGACAAATAATTGATATGGACTCTGTGAGATTAAATGAAATGATTTATCCATAACATTGAATTAAAAAGTCAAATACACCTCACAAAGCTTTATTAGCATCACCTGTTTGGGAATTTTGTGGGATCAAAGATAAATACCTTAATGGCAAACTTTTATAAGCTCTGTGAGTGAAGAAAAATATCTCTGACTTAAACTTAGGTAAAGCAAGTAAAGAAAATGCTACAAGTATGCCAGAAGGTTGATTTCATAACAAGCGGGAAAGAAAACTTCCCAGCAGAGAAAAGCTGGCCATCTCAAAGGGACAAGATCATACCAAGGCAGTTTGTCATATGCATTTTTTAGAGCCTTTCTTATAATAGGAAAAAAAAAATTGAACAAACCCAGAGTGGGCCTTGATTTTCTTGAAGGGAACTTGCTAGTGACAGGTGCAGAATGTGCTATGAGGCATGAAAAGCACCAGGTGCAACAGGCTCCAGCTCATCAACCCACCTTGGTGACAAAAGACAAGGCCTTTCTCAAGAGTTCCTTCTGCACTCAAGTAGACATGAAAGTCCTAGAGAGAAGAGATGCTTCATAAGAGGTAAGTAATTTCCAAGACTCAGGGGAAAATATGCCATCTTGTCCTTGCTAAATTCTTACGTTGCTGAAGTGCTACAGTACCTATCTTGAGGCAAGGTTCAGTAAAGAGCTTTCTCTCACTGTAGACCCAGAGGAATAACCACTGCTGTTACTGTATATATCTGGAGGTTGGTGGTGAAGCTGTCTGAAGTTTCCCTGCCTCTGAGCAAGGACCCAAGGCCCTTACAGTGCCAGGCCAGAGGCTGTACTTTGTCTTCCAACTTACACTTCCCAGGCAAGTGTACATGAGAAATGGAAAGCAACCTGACCTGAACGCAAAGGAACAAGAAACAGAGCAGAGCCAGCAGCAGAGTGAGTGAGAAGGGCTTGGTGGCACAGAGTGTAGGCAGGTGCATCTTACAGGATATGAACTGCAGGAACCCAGAGCAGAATGTAGCCATTAAAGATGCCTCACCCCCAAACTGCAGGACCCAGCAGATGAGTGCCTGGGTTTGCAGATGCTTTGCAAACAGCTGTGAAACCCACTGGCAAAGTAGGTGGTCCAAGCTGGAAAAAATAGCCCCTTCTAGCTTTCTGATGCTCTTTGAACTTAACTAGCAAAGGCTTAAGGAAGTAGATCTAAAGGTCTGGTATTGCTGATGACCCCTTGCAAGCATGTAAACCATAACCATGCTACCATATGGTTCAAATCTGGTTTTATCCATCAGATTTCCTTTTTTGTAAACGCAGGAAGTTTAATGTAAATGCTACGCTTCATGTGCATGCTATAATGAAATAAAATTGATTGCAAAGCCAAGCACTTAAAAATTAGAAGCAGTCAGAATTAGAGCTGTCTGTGCAGCATTAATGTGTTCTATTTTAATATTACCTTGATCATAATTTAATTTATAATTGCAGGATCATATATTTCCCTCAATTTAATTTACTCAGGATGGATCAAGGTGCGAAAAAAGATTATTTGTGAACAGTGTCATCAACTACACATGTACAAAATCCATGAATAGGCTCTGCAAAAAGATCCTGGATCAGACATAATAAAAACTTGTAAGATTATGAATTTAGTTTAGGGGGACCTTGTTTTGAAAGATCTTGTTTTACTCCTTTTACTTTCTAGTATTATTGTAACAGGTATTCCCTTCCAGATACCAACAGTATGGTCTAATTTTGGTTCAATTTAAATTTCCTAAGAGAAATAGTACCCTTCTATCCCAGTACTGTCTCGTAAATCACCAGTGCTCGACCTGCCTCATTGACCACACAGTCCTGCTGAGTGATTTGACTGTACCGCTGGCTCTTTGCCCTCTCTGCCAACAAAAGAGGAGGTAGAAATTTAATTTTCTTAACAAATACAGATTCAGTATAAATGCAGTTGGATTGCAGGTGCCTTTATTGGGAGATTAAGATGACTGTAGACTGCCAGCACTGGTCCTGCAACAAAGGAGCAGTTGTGTGGCTGTGGAAAGGCATCTTCCCAGAAAAAGCTGCCCATACCCTCCCTAACATGGCAACCTATTTGACTGATGGAGGCTGCACTTCCATGAAAGCAATTAACCCCTTAATACTCTAGTTGGAGCATAATAGCTGAGCACTTGGTGCACACCTCTGAAGAACGTTGATGATTTGCATCTCACCAGCCTGAACCAGACGCTTCGAGAAGCAGCTCTGTCTGCACTGACTTCTCCGCACAGACCTTCTGCGACAGTGGCAGCGATGCTGAACCATGCCCACCCCAGCTGTGGGGACCTGTCCCAGATTCTTTTTTTTTTTTGAAACTGAACATAATACTATGGTTTGGGGGTTGTTTTCCTCCTCAGGAGGTTTCTCTCTCCTTTAGTGAAGGAAGCAAACAGCGTAATTTCTGCACCTGTAATTTTCTTCCAGTAGCGTATGAAAAATATTTTTCTGCCTCATGCTGAATTCCTGGTATTGAAACACCAGCTCCTTCTAACCTGAGTTAATATATGTTTAAAGTTTTCTTTTGCCTTTCCAGCCTTTTAAAGCTTTCATTAAAAGGCTTACCTAGGCAACTGTAGTAAATCAGCAATAAATTAAATTTCACAAATGAACAGCATCATTTATGAAGTTACTATGAGTCTGTAACTCTCTGTCCAACAGCAAAATTTGACCAAATCAAATAATGGACGTTTTCCACTTACCTCTTTTTTGCATATACTTATTATTTAAAACTCACTTCTTTGCAGCTTCATTGAGTATTATTTGTAGATTCAAGTGACTATAATTTCAGTTTTTAACTCTTTCATGTGGCTTTCTCCACCCCTGAAAATCTACAAAACTTTGCCTTCTTTTTCTTTAAATGTTTGCCCTTTCATCCACTTAAACAGTTTTTTAAAAGCTTGGTTCAGCTCCACCCCTGTTTTCACCTCCTTTCAGGAATGCCTAGGTTCTTGTAATTGCCTGTTTCCATCCCAGGCACTCCTCTGAGTGCGGAGCCTGGCACAGACCTGTGTGGTTTGTTGGCTGTGCAGGTGTACTCACTTGGAGTCACCCACTGCTCCAAGTCAGCAAGCCTGGCAGAAAGGTCAAACAAATCAGTTCCAAGGGAAAGTATGTCTTAGAAGCATCCCTTATAGATGTATGTTTGTGTTGCAAAGCTGAATTATTCAAGTGCTGTTTCTGAGCAAAGATTGTGGTCTGAGTCCTGTTCTGTCACATGATGAAGTGCTCTGTAGCACTCTGTCTGCTTGAATTAATTTAATTTTCTTACAGTTGCGAATGTTTCTGTCAACTGAGTGGCAGGTGTTTCAGACTGGCTGCTATGAGACAAAATAACTAAAATTTCCACTTAAACATGACCAGGGATTTGCAGAGGAAAGATACTGCCTGCTCTGGAGAGTCAGGCGGGGTGAAAACTGGGTACCATTCCATCTTATTTGCATAGTCCTTTGTTCCATACGTCCTATCTTAGTTCTTAAAGATTAAAAAAAAAATCTTTTGTTTCAAGCCAAACAAAGCTGGAAAGTTACGTACGTACACACCCCTGGTCATTGTTGCTTTCTCTGGCTGTTTTATTTTCCTTTGTAAAGCAAGTAAAAAAGGAGCAGAAGCACTATCAAATCAGGGAGCAGCATAAGCAAATCAGAAGACTAATTTATTGCTTTGCTTTACATAGAATGCCTGGTACACATGGAGTGAAGTAGAGTCTTTTTAGACTTTCATAAAGGGGTCAGACATGCCAACACACGTTAAGATGGTTGTAGAGTAACATGTACATGCTGCGTAAGGGTAAACAGCAAATAAAAAAGTGGGTAGACTTGCTTGTTTGGTATGCGTGAGGGAAGCGTAAACACCCCGCTGCTTACATTAGATGTGCTTTAGCTCTGCTTATTTGCATTTGTTTTCATCTGCACAACTTGGTGGCCAAAAACGCTAGAGTTAATAAGACTTACACAATACTATTCAAATGACCTCTCTATATACAAACACCTGAGAAGGGTTTTAGCATATCACACATTGCTGTTTGCTAGATTCATTCCTGTAGCCCAATTTATTTGCAGAAGCTCAAAGGCTTGTAAAATAGTTATGGAATTAGGGAATCATTCCTCCATTCCCTCTGCCTCTTTCTGTATCATAAACCTCTGGCTTTGGTTTGAGTAAGTGTGTGGAAATGATTGCCTACAAGGAGAACATGTGAAAGGTTTTGAATTTACCTCAATCTGAATGAAACCAAGTACAAGAACTTCATACATGGTCCTGAGGTGGAATGGCAGCTCTTCAGTCCTCAGGCGGAGCAAACCTGTTTATTCACTCCAGCTGCCACTCGCAGGGGTTCCTGTGGCTCGCTCAGGAGAGCAAGTGTGTTCCCTTGAATGTGCATCAGTATAACCATACCCTACAGCAGTACATATATTATGCAGAGGAGAAGGTGCACCTTTCCCTAGGCTTTCCTCTTCAGTACAAGGCCTATCCCTCATTTTGCCTTGTTTTAAATACAGGTAATCTCATTTTTTAGAAGGAGACTGAGCCCTTCTCACAGCACAATAAAGAGGTATATAGTCAATGTTATTCTAATGATGTAGAAATATTTTGAGGTAAGTCTTGGTTCCAAATTGATTGAAATCAGTAGAAATAAGTAATAATAATTTCTGCTGGCTGTGGATCAAGCCAAAAAGCTTTCATTGACATGCACACATATCTGGTCTTGGAGAATGAGATAGCCGTAAGTTCCCCATACATGCTGAGGTCTGTTGATAAATGTTACATGTTGTTCAGTGGTATTTACTGGTGAAAATAAGATATCCATGAGGGTTTTTCCCCCTCGTACTAGCAGGAACAAATATAGAGCTGGATTGTAAATTATCTCCTTTTGACCTGTGCCTGCAACTATATTTCTAACTTTGATGGGTGTTCTATCACCACACTGCAATAACTGAAGAATGAGATACAGCAATGGGTGAATGATGCCCAGCCACCTCACTGGAATTCCACGAGTGTTTTACTCTCATGTCCTCCATAGGATTTGAAAGATTAACCCAACAGCTGTGTCACTGGGTGGAGGGGAATGGAAAGGGGGGGAAGAGAGGTATTCTCATTACATAAACAAGGATGGAAAATGTTCAGCCCATTGTCCTGTACACTGCATACTATAGGAAATGTAGTCAATGCACGTTTATATATATGTATTTTTTATATATTAAAATCTGTGTGGCTGAAGTATTCTGCTTTTGCTTGTTTGTTTCTTCTGAAATCTTTAACCGGTTCTTGGTTCTGTGTATGTTATACAGTTATAGGTGGTGAAATAAATTCTGATAGTTTTCTAAACATGTTTTTGCATATATTAAACAGTTTCTCAAAATTAACAGAATGTTCTAGAGTGAAAAATAAATACTGTCATAATGTTTCTGTCTAACTCAGATGTTAATACCTGACATTGCAGAAAGGCCATGCAAATATGAAAGTACCTTCAGTCTGGTAAGTGGGTTTCCTTCACTCTGAAGCTCTGCTATCCATAGAAAACCTTGGCCAGGATTGCTGTGTCTCCAGTAAGAGAAGACCTTAACCTAGAGGGCTTGGCCCTAACAGGGCAGCTGTTGATCAAGTTTCCTCTCAGCTTCCTTATTCTGTGGTTCTGTGTGATAACATTTAAGTTGGCAACTACAGAATTGTTATCAGGCTTTGGACAATATTTTTCCCTCTTTTTATGTTCCAAGCTGCTAAATATGCTGTTAAGCCCATGTTTATTGATACAAACAGCAAGTAATAATACGAAGAATTACTGTAATCTGCAAAAATTTTGTGATGGGGTAAATAATAGCTTTTAGAAACTAAGCTCATAAATGGAGACCTGGTATTGCAGAATAATGATTGATAACATTGTCACCTTGTTTAAATCCATGCATACTCTTTATATGAGTAAATTCAAATGGAAAGGGACAACAGGGACAACAGACCAGGTGTGAAGAGAGATCTTGGCAAAGAAAGGCAATTAATAGAGCCAATCAATGTCAGCTTCGTTTCAGAAAACTGGCATCTATTTAAAAAAACAAACAACCCTTCCCCCATCAGGTTTTATCAAATTACCTTAATGTTTTTGGATGAGGCTACAAACTTCTGTCATGATACCCATGTAATAAGCAAAGATATTTA
This sequence comes from Gallinula chloropus, assembly GCF_964237585.1. NCBI lineage: Eukaryota > Metazoa > Chordata > Aves > Gruiformes > Rallidae > Gallinula > Gallinula chloropus. The sequence continues at coordinate 22,419,912 of NC_140090.1, forward strand.
GAAGAATTTTTTACTTGTGGCATCTTGATTAATAAAACAGAACAGCAAAAGAAAAGCCAGCAAGAAAAGCATCAAATGGACTCTAACTGTCCCAGTGACAATTTTTGATATGCCATTGTGAGCAGCATGTAAAGGTACTGGAAGGGGAAGGAAGACTAAAGGACAGTAAGGCTTTCCCTCTTACCTCTTGTCTCTCCTGCTCTGAGCACTGGCAGCAGCAACATGCTTGCTCAGGACCTTTCCAATACACTTTCTCCATTCACTTTGCAGTAGGGGAATCAGAAGAGCCAGAGAGCTGCAATACACACAGGAAAGTAAAAGGGCTGAAAAATACCAGCAGAAACTGTACTAAAGTTTACTCTACTTAGCTCTTAAAAGATGAGGTGCTTGATCACAATCTAGTAATAAAAAATATGGAAGGCACACAAGTGTTAGAATAAAGATCTTAAGCCTAATGCTCAAACATAAAATATCTAGATCAGAAATTAATAAACACTTTTAATAGCTACTGTAACCAAAAGCTGTGCCTACCAGTGGTTCTGGTGATGCTCTGTTACTAGAAATTATTGAATCAAGAATGGATATTTTAGGAGAAGTGAACTCTGATGCGAGCACACCTGCTGAAACTGAAGCAGAAATTAAACCCTTGTAGTCTTCTGTTTACTGATACTGAGAATAGAGTAGCATATTTTTTTCCCTATAGCCTTAATGATGCCAACACTTCAGGCAGAAGAAGTGACAGCTTCCTACAGAGGCATTTGAGGGTCATGGGACATGGCTTCTCACCACGGAATGAGACATATCAGGAATCAGGAAAATCCATACATGCTCTGATATGTGGTGGGGTCAAGGCAAGTAATAGGACAGTAATGTGAAAGCAGTCTTGCAGAGTGCCTCAGAATGCTAACAAATTCCCCAAACGTAACAGACATGCCCTTGTTACTGGGCCAAGGGACCAGTTTTAATCAGGTGATTGATGCGTATCATACTATGAAAAGGCTGTGGCTTCCTCAGGAAACTGGGGTAGAGCAGGAAATAAGCAATATGCTCTGAGTCATCACCTGCCTGTCTTTGAGAAGGCCAGGAAGGGGACAAGGTGCAAGCTGCATTGATTTCACTGGCAGTGTGTGGACTGGGAACTCTTGTCTGTACTTATCAGGGTAGGGATTCAGGACTCCTTTAATTCCAGTGCTGGTTTATTGCAGAAAAGGGTAAGTAGATATGCTTTGAAGAGGCAATCTGAGGTTAGTCCTAAAAGCAGTTAATATCTGAAAAATTTTCCAATATATTATCGTATATCAGAAGTATTATTGACCAGTGTGTTTGTAAGTGATCTAGAATGATAATTCTATTTTTTTAGAAAAGTTGCTGCTGGATAATGGCTGATGCACTTTTTGGAAGTCAAAGAGCAATCTTACCTCTATCCTGCATAAAGAGTTGAACTGAGATTTTGATTGAAGTACACTAGGCTCAGAAATATGTCATGGAAGTCTTGTTTATCCTTACCACACACATTTTTCTGTAAAGATTTGCTGTTGGGAGATTCAAAGCACTCAAAAATGACTAAGCATTTTACAAAATTATTAAAAGCAAACCTGTTTTCAATATCCAGTTTATAATTCCCCTGTGATTCATCGTCCTTACTCATCTTACTTGCTTGAATCACTTCCTAGCTTTTCTGACTCCATTGTGGGTTTTTTTCCCCCAGTCTTTCTGTTTCTAGCTTAATCCTCAATTTCTGGTGCACTTCCTTGTAGCAGGCTCCAGGAAGACAAAAGTAAAATAGGAAAGCAGGAGCATAAAATCCAAAGTGTTCTGTACATACGGTAAGGTTAAGATGTAAGCAGCAGTTACCAATTAAGAAAAGCTTTTAGAAGAAATGTCTTTGTTAGTGACCAGTGTTTTGTAGGACAGGAATAGAAGATTAGGAAATGTAGTGGCATGTGTTATTTTTGCTGTACGTTATGCTTGTATGTTACTCAAAGGAGATAATAGTAATAGATGTAACAGGAAGACACATTTCCTGACATGATATTAGACCGAGTGAGGCCAGATAGTCCCAAATGGAAAAGGGATTTATTGTTCTGAATGTCCCCTTGAGACTCAATAATTCTAATGGCTTTTTATGTGTGAGCTCTGAAACCATATGCTTTTATAGTATTCCATTTGTTATGAATATAAATATACTGTATTTATATAATATGTAACATCTAAAGAAACATACTATTGTTGGAGAAAAGAGTACACCTGGAGTTACGAGTTTAAATAGAAGGAAGAGAATTGGGGACTATATATTTTGATCCAGCTGTGTTTGAGAAGGATTTGAAAAACTCTTGCTCCTGGAAACAATGAGATACAAACCTGTTTGCATAGTTGATCTCCAGCCAGAAAGGATTCCTGTCAAGTGAAATATTAACCCAAAGGAATGCAATTTTCTTAGGGCAATGAGCTCTTGGCTTCAAACAAGCCTTTAATGCAGGGCTAAAGTGACCATTTAAAAAACATATATGCATCAAGAGGATTGTATGGCTGTCAGACCGGAACAGGATTATCCTATCTTTTAGTTATAGTTTACCTGTTTGTGCCTGGCCTAGTTCTGTAGTGTTGAAAAGTAATTTCTAGCTGTATAGTGGCCAAATGTCTATCACTTCGGTTGTGTCATTGTTTATATTATGTAGACTATGATAACAGCGGGGAGCTCTATCAGTAGTCCTCATGTGTCAGGATAAAGAGCTCAAGTAATATTTCTTTCAGTTTCTCTTCTCCAAGGGACTAGTCTTCTGGGAGTGATGATCTTCCCAGCAGGGACAAATTTACACTGGATCCAGGATGTAAAAGACATGAAAAATGCAGCATGAAAAGCTCTGATCCTGCTGAGGGTGATAGGTGTAAGGTCCCAAACCCCATTCCTTTGCAGCATGATGTGCTAGATCTGCTCGTGAATGCCAAGTTCAAGCTGCACCCATTGAACCCACCATGTAGTTGCTGCTCCAGGAAATGCTTTTTAGGCCCCAGGAGGCATTTGCACTGAAATGCAAAAATACCAGCAGAACAACTCCTCGTTTCTCCTGCCAACTGAGAAAACATGAAGCCAGACCATAATGTTCATACAAAGCTCTGTGTTTCCCTCTGGTTTTTTCATTCCCCCTCCCCCCCTGCCTTTTGTTTTTGGTTGTTTGGTTTGGTTCGGTTTGGTGTCGTTCGCAGAGATCCACGTGCAAAGTATCACTTTCTGTCTGTTGGCTGTGATAGACTCTGATGCTTTGCAGGTATTCCTGTGTACAAATGGGGAAGAATCAAATGTACTGTGAGCTACAACTGTGGAATTATAAAAAAAAAAAAAGGTTTGCTCATTTCACTGCAGAGTGCATTTCTTCCTCCAAGTACCCTTCACTTCCTAGTGGTTTGGTGGCAATCTGGAGACATTAACAGTAGGACTGCTTTGCTGCCTTTTATGGTGAGTTTCAGTCACCTGTAGGTTCCTGTAAAGGAACACCTGTGTGTTCCTGTAGATTCCTCAGGAGTAGCACTTTCTTGGCCAGGAAGTTGTGGGGAGAGGAGATGGGAGGAGGTAAGATTTACATCCCAAATCCTACCCACTTGTGACACCAAAATGGGAATTTTCTTGTTTAGGTATATGACCTTACAAGAAAAATGAAAGGCTTCATTAATATCAATGTTAAAATTGTCATTGGTAGAAAACTGGATTGACCCGCTCAGAAAAACAGGGTGGCTCCTTCTGCTGAGCTTTTATATCTTATTCTTCACAGGGTCATTCCAACATTCATTTCACTTTGGTTGATTTTGCAGTTTACAGAGAGTAAGAAAATATTTCCTCTAGAGTTTTTTCTCACATTAAATGTGTGACTATAGCCTCAGAGAAGGACTTGTATGGACAGAGTCCAGGAAGTGTCTGAGCTCTCATTAAACACAGATCATTAAATGTATTGCATAAAGAGTCACGGTGGCTGCCACATACTGTTAAGCAATGCTTCTGCTGTTACCACTATGCAAAAGGCAAGATGTTAAGTTTTAGTATCATTGCAATTTTGCCCACAAAGAATGGGATAAAATTAATCAAAGCAGCCATTTTGTTTTCCCTGCCTTTAATCTCATACCTGTTACATTGACCCATGGAGGGATTTGACTCCTCGGCAAATAACTTGGTCTGTGGCTTATTGGCCAGAGGTGGTTGAAAAATCCTACATGTATTTGTGGGCTTATGGTTTGTGTTGCTTCAATGATAAGGAAACAAAGATGTCTAAAGGACTAATTCTTTGAAAAGCTAAGTATTTCTGGCAAGGCCCTTTGAGTAGAAAATGGGGACCTGATCATCTTGCAGATCAAAACTAAGTGAATGTTCATTTTAAAAGGAAAAAAAGAGAGAAGATAGAGCCTTAAAGGGAATTTGTAAATGCCTTCCCAACAGGAGGGACTATGGAACTCTTCTGACAGCTTGTAGAGTTTTCATAAGATCATCTTTCTTTTGGAGGTGTATGGAAAATATAGAAACTGGACCCTCTGCAGTCAAAGTTGCCACTGAGTCCATGGACAAAAAGGATCCCAATCTGATGGAGGTAATTCCTACTATTTTTAGTTTACGTTTCAATAGTATCAGAAATCTTATGCAGGTCACGTCTTTCCTCCTATCCCAGGAATCCTTGTACTATCAACTACTGTATGTTTCTACAATGCACATTGCAGCTGGGATGCGGCCAAGTTCAAGCCTTCTTGCAATGCACTCCTGGTAATACAAGAGCAGAGCATTTAGTAACCTGTGATACAAGCACACCTGGTGGTGAAAGTTATTGCAGCACATCTAGTAAGAAAAGAATAAACTGTCTGAGGCAGGAAATATATGTTTGAATGGTCAATCTCCTTCCTTCATAAAAACAAAAAATCCCTTCTCACTGATAACCATGTTCCATTTAGCTAGTTCTGCTTTTATGCAAAAAACCTAAACCAAACCAAGAAAACCCACCTCCCTAAAACAAACTAACACCCCCCAACCCCACAGTTATGGTGAGAAGGTGATAGATATATTAACTGATTTGATTTCAGATTGCTTAGATCTACATGACAACCCAGAGCTTTTAACTGGGAGCACTAAATATACGTAAATTTTTAAGAGAATCATTCACCCCCACATTTATGGCATCCCGTTGTTTTGTCTTCATTATGGCAGAAGATAAACAGATCATTTTATTTGGGATCCAAATAGAAACACATTCTGGCATCTGCTCGATGCCAATAGTTGCTCTTGCTATGAGCATGCTTACATTTTATGGCGTGGGGCTACTTGCCGCTCTATGTAAGCTACACCAGCTGCTCCTGCTCTTGCACAGCAGATTACTGCGTGCAGCATGCTGGTTTCCCTAAAGCAGATAACGCTTTATGAAATCGGATCACCAAGTCTCTAGGAACTGATCGTAAGTTATACTAAAACCACGATAACTGAGAACAGAAACAGCCTTGAAGAACTACTAAGAGGTTGCTACTCTAAAGGAAGATCGTGGTTGTAGGAAGCTGGTTTTTTTACTGTGCCTAATGTATGTTCTTATATTCTTTTACCTGCTACATTTTTTCTAGTACTTTCTGCTTTTCTTAAAATTAGATCTATAGCTCTCCATGATGAGAATTATTAATAATAAACACTGACCAAATTCCTATTTTTATGTCAACGAAATACACCAAAATCAGCTCAAATCTACTTGGAAATAAAGCTCTTTGTTGCTTTTCTGTGACAGGTTTCATACTCCATTTTCTTGGCAACCTTCTGCATAGGAAAGCAGCATTATGCAAATAAAAATTCAAATGGCAGCCACAGTGGGAAAACACAACATGATTTTTCTGGACATCTTAGATGATTTAGGTCAGATCATGCTATCACAGAACTAAACCAAGTTCTTTTTCTCAGGTGTAAACACTGCCTCAACTACATTTTAAAACCATTTTTCCTGTGTTTTGGATGCAGCATGGCTGTAAAAACATATTAATTCCAAATTTACGAATGCCTCACTTAAGCAGTAGTTGAACTTTGCTGGTTTTGACTAGGTGCTGGTGATTAAAGAGCCCATGAGTATCAGGTTGTGTAGGCAATGCTGCTGCAGGAAAAAGTCAAAGTATAATTGCTCTGAGAGTGTGGGGAGAAGCAGCAGGGGATGCTGGTAGGGATAGTAAAAGCTCAACAGGGTTACAGAAACCTGCCAAATCTCCATCCTCACTGCAGGGAGCTCCTGCTGCTGCCAGGGAGTAAGGAAAACAGATGGCTGTTCCTTTTGAAGCTACTAACATTAATTTCGGTGCCTGTTGTGTGTTTTTTCTCTGCCCCTTAAGTTCCCAACTCTTGCAGTAGCTCCTGGAGCACCCGGGCACTGGCAGACACACTGGAAGGCAGCCATGCAGGCGGGTGAGTTTCAGCTGAAGATGATGGTTTCTTTGTTTTGATTTTCCTTTTCCCCAAGCTGCCTCCACAATTTGGCAAAGGGATGTACGGATTAGAAATAGTGGGATTGGAGAATATGCCAGAATCTATTAGAGGGAAAGAGGCAGAGCTATAGTAAATGGGGAGATGGAGCAGTGCCAGGAGTGTGGGCGTGGGGGTTTGGATGCAATTAGCACAGCCGGCCAAACATACCCTAACACGGACACTTCACAGTTACGTGTTGAATAGTCCTCTATATTTGTGCTCATTTGCAGAGGGGTATAGCTGGTACCTGTAGATGGGGCCTTGGGTTTTCCTCAAAAACAGCAGCAATGTGGATCCTGGTAAGTCTGTAGCGTGCATCAGCTAGAAGTGGTTTCACAGAATGCATTAAATCAAATCTCTGTATCTAAAACAGAAGAGCAGGAGATGGAAAAGAAACTAATGTTTATGTTTCCACTGTATTTCAGCTATGCTGAAGAATTGTAAGACTTCCCCCCCCTGCCCCCCGCCTTTGCTTTCTGGAACTTCTAATCCGTTTGTATGCTGTTGTGAAAAGAAACAAAGTACTAGTTTGAAGGGAGCAGAAATGGGAGTAGAAATTGAAAGGATGTTTAATTTTAATTTTAGAATATCACTAGGAGAGCTCAAAGAAAGATGCAGCCTTGGGTTGAACTAGCAATTAGATGTTATATCTGCATAGGTTGGCATGCAGTGTAATGATGCTACATGACTGAATTGTTACCTATCTGAGGGGAAAAAATCTGCCCCTGTGCAAGCTTCGGGCTATTGATCTCAACCAATGAGTGATTCACACTTTTGACAGATGTTCCTGATTTAGGCCAATGAAAGCTTACGGGAGCTTTTTCTAGTCTCTGAGGAAAGAACGCCAGCCCAATCAAACAAGCAAATTTGGAACTTGGCATCTGAATCGATTAGCAAAGCTGGATAATTTCCTCTTGCAAAGCTGTGTGGCATCATTATTCTATGACGCCCTAAAAATTTGTTAATTAGTACTGACTTGTTATTTTTGTCATCTCCTGCATTTAGTCATTTAGCCACTATTGCCATCTACCAAGAAAGGCACTAACGCCACTTATTCAAAAGGCCTGCCTGGCTTATCCAAAATAGCACACAATTCCCAACCCAGCAAAATATGATGCATACAGCTGCCCCAGCTACGTGAGTAATTGTAGCAAATATTTCTAGATGCACAGCCACAAAACAAACTCAAGATGGCTCTGTGTTAGCTGGTATTTGCCTTTTAAAAATTATTGCTATTGTCGTTAACATCATGAAAGCACAGTAATGGGACTTGGTACAAGCCAAACAGGTGAAAGGACCTCAGTCAGTAACATATCTAACAATGAAACCAAATTCATGGGGTTTGTAATCAGAAACTACGCCTTGATTTTTGTTCAGCTATATAGTTCCTGCATTTTTTAAAATAAAATTTCATCTGCATGGTGCTCAAGTCCAGTGTTTCTTGGATTTTTAGTTTAGCAAGGCATAATGTCTGATCTTTTTCACACCTTCTTTGTAAAATAGCCTGAAAATCAGTGACATTTCTGGGAGATATCAAATAAATATACGCAGTAAATCAGCCTGCTCATTAGAACCTTCAAAAGTGATTTGACAGAGATTTTTTGGTAGAGGATGAGTGGGAGTCCTGAGGGACTGTGGTGCCTGTCTTCCCATCATGCTGTTATGACAGAGTTGCCGGTTCATGGGATGGGAGAGCAGTTTGCTTCGTTTGCTTCCTCCACACTGCAGCTGCATATAGACCTGAATATGCCACTTAAAGTGTAGAGAAACCACTTCTAAAAAAAAAAAATCAAACAGGTGTCAAAATTGGAAATGACTTCATTAATTTCATGATGTGTGGCACTATAACAACACTTTGCGCGCGTGAATATTTGGAAGCCAAGCTGAATCTCAGTGTACAGCCTTTAAGGCAGATCAGCAACTGAAGGGAGGGAGATAACGAGTGGATTTTGGAGAGCAGTTATTGCTATGGTCAAGGATCTTCAACAGGAGCATCTAAATCTTTGACAGAGATGTGTGTCTAATTTATATTCTTTTACATTTATCTGTGGTGGCGTGGTTTATCATCATTCTTTTGTCTGGTCTCTGGTTTATGAGCCTCATGTGGGACAGCTAAATTTAGTATAAAGTAGCTGTAGTGCATTGAATCGCAGAAAGACAAAATCACATTAATAAGGCATATTGAAACGGGATTTATGACTCAGTGCTGAGGCACTTCAGAGCTGTAGATCAATATTTTTTATTAGAGCTGTAGAACATGCTCCATCAAACTACCAGCAAGTATATACCAATAGATGATTAAAACACCTGTAGACACTGATAAAATCTACTTAGACCTGAAATGATCATTGCGTAAAACACATAACATTTCTCAAGAAAGCCTGTAATATAAGTACAGATCCTTAATTTATAGTTTCTACTTAGGGATGGTCTGTGATTAAAGCACTACATTGTATTTTTGCTCGTAGCCCTGAGTAACCCTGTCTTCCTTGCAGTCTTTGAACCTGCAAGTTGTTGAAGGATCTGGTGCGGAGCGCAGAACATGAACGAGCATTTGAAAATGAGGGGTGAGGGTTTTCTTGGGTCATTAATACTGACATCATTGCCTTGTGGAATTAGAAATAAGAGAGGCGTTGCTTTGTTACTCTTCATTCTCAACAGTCCTGGAATTTTATTTTCCATGTGCTGTAGATACAGGCTTTATTCCCCTGCATAGAGAATTGACATCTCCAAGCCCTTAATTTACATTGGGGCATAGTGGTATATGGGACAAGAGAGACTGGAGCTCCTGAAGTGTATCTAGTTGCTTGTTGTGGTACTGATGGTCATCTCATCTCTCTGAGTCTGTATTTTTGGAGATGTAGTCATGAGTTCAGTTCCCATTTTGTGCAAGCCTGTCGATATGTGCAAATGTGCACTCTCATTTTTTTGGTGGGGTGAGATGGGTGACATTGTTCATTACTCAAATGTGGTTGTAGTATTTGAAGCTGTTTCTGTGCAAGAACATCGTAATTTGTCTGTGGGAATGCTCCTTTAACTTTTGTTTGTCTAAGTGTAGTTTGTATATGAATTGATAATTCACACAGGGTGGCAAATTCTGGCAAGAAGTGCTGTGATGCCCTGTCCAGTCATTATTAGGTGTGTGGACAGCGGGGCATAAATAATTTGAAAACTCCAAAATGGGGTGAAAAGCCTTAGTTTTTTCTTTCCTGTAGTCTTCCTCTAGTGCCTACAGAGTATAAAAAGTCACATATCTTTTATCCAGCAGTTGAGGAAGTTGCAAAACCTCATGGTGGTGGATTTGGGGATGTGAGGGGAATTAATTTCACCAATCTGAAAATGTTGAGTAAATTACTGGACTCCGGCCTCAGGAAGGGGGCTGGGGGAGCTCTGTTGCTTTCTCATTGGTTTGACTCTGGGATGGGAAAATTCTCTCGCAGCTGGGGGATCTAATAATCTCCTGGCTGCAGGCTTTGAACTGAAAATACACACTGCTAGCAGAGATAGGTTCCTCGGGTCCTAATGTGGGATTATGGTGATAACTGCACGTTTAATAAAATGTCGTAGCTGGGATTTGAGCGGGAGCTGTTCAGAGCTTGCCAGGGTAAGCACGGCTGCAACGACGAGACGTGCAGCTCTAGGCACTGCTTAGAGCAGAAGGCAACAGGCCAGCAAACAGGCAAAGCTTCTAGCAGCTGCTGAGGTTTTAAAACTTGGAGATGCTTAAAGCCAGATTTTTATGAAAGCTGACATGGTAAAGAGTCTTGCGGGTTTATTTCACAGGCTGCACTGCGTAGAGTAGTGAGGCACTTTGTGTAGACACCAAAATCTATTTCAGTTCCTGGGGGAGAAAGAGAAATTAAATGCTTAATCAAGGCTCTGTTCAAAATCAAAATGTGTGTGAAGGAGGAAAACCTGTTTGAAAATACTTCTAGAGGCAGTCAATGAAATCCTGTAATGATCTCTTCAGGGGAAAAGACACCCTAAGGCAGCCAGTAAATCTTTCAAGGTTTACTTTTTTGCATTTCCCATTCAGAGCTAGAAATGGAAGAGGGAAACGCATCTCATGTGGTTTTCCCCTGTTGCTCATGTTGTGGTGTACAAACACTTAGAAAACCACTAAAGCTTTTATTTGTTTTGGTCACAAAGAAAACCTTCAAACTGTCATGTCTTCAGGAAGAAACGTGTTCATACAATGCAAGGGGACTGCTTTCATCACCCGAACCTCCTTCCTGCACTACAGCCTGCTCCTTGTTGTGACTGTTACCCAGGCAGTCCCTACTCATGGGGTCAAACCAGAATGTTTTTAGCACAAGACAATGTGCTAAAATCCAAAAATTTACAAAAAGTTATTCAGTGACTAAATGCCTCTGAACTCATTCCAAACCTTGCTTAGAAATATTCCTTCTTGAACGTTGGAAATATCTTGTGGCTGTAATGGGAAGCTGATAGTGTCCCGCAAACACGTCCCTCTTGAGTTTTAGTGTAAATTTATTCTTAAAAACAAGCTACTGAGATTCAGAGTCATGCCAGCAAACCTCCCTTCCATGCCACCCTGAAGGGCTTCCTTGTGTACTACAATCAAAATACCGGGAATTTGTTCTTTCTGAAGAAAATATAGAAAAAGGACTAAAGTCATTGTGTGTATATAGGGCTTCATAAAAATTTCATCTGGATATCTGTTGGTTGCTATTCTCTTGGTCTTAATTTCACTAGGTGACAGAATGCTGAAGGGTCCTTGGATCAGCCCTCCTTTAGACATTCTACGTAACAACACGTGTTTAAAGAATGGCTAGAAAATAGAGAATACAAGATACTAGAACTGATTTTTTTTTTCAATAGCATTCATTAAATAACCCCTTTCTGGTTGCTTCTGTACTACTGCATCTTATTTTTTACAGATGATCTGGGACAGTGATGGTGCAGGTTGTTTTCTGTGACTTTCCTATAAATATCAAGAACATTAGCATATAACCAACAATCCCATGCAATTCTGTTAATTTTGGTCATGAATACCTTTTTCATATGCTCAATTTTCCCTTTCTTTTTCCCTTTCCCTTCCTTTTTCCTGCCCTGGCTTCCACTGCTTAGGTTACTAAGCTAGTAATCACACCTTACTAGTCATCTTTACATTAAAATTGCTGTTATTTGCATATGGGGATAACCATGTATGGTTTCTCTACTGAGATTGCTAGAAAAATCTATTCTGGGGCAGAGACCAAGATTGCAGTGCAGGAACTATTTTGATGACAAGTTTTTAGCATCTGGCTCAACTCCTAACATCTTTCAGCCTCTGTGCCTACATCTGCAATTGGTAGCACAGCTATTGCTGACCCCTGCAGTGGATACATAGAGTAACCACAAAGATTGTACACTGAAAATTAGGAAAAAACAGATCAATCCCTGTTACAGAATATACTTTGTATTGAATTTGTCTGTTTTGTTACCTAATATTTAAGATTTTTTTAAACTGGTACTGCAAAGGAGCCTAGCAACTGTAGCGACTGCCTGTAGTTTGTGTGGAATTCCTGGTCAAACAGAGTAAGTGTAACCTCTCACTTTATTATAGCCTTGAAATTCTATATATTTTTTGAAACCTTAGTGACAGGGAAATGTTACATAGTTCAATATTTGTTTTTCAATTAGCCAACAAACCAGGAGTCCACGTATCTCTATGTGTTTACAGCATGGCATAACTGGGACCACAGTCTGAGCTGCTGAGTCTTGCTCGTGCTTCATGTTGGGATGTATACACACAGATAGCAGAAACAGTGTGAAGAAATTAATTTATTGCTTATAATAAGCAATAAATGATCATTTCTGCTTCTGACTACATTTAAGTTTGGATCTGCAAGTAGCTGAAGATCAAAGGCTGAGAATTCTGTATTTCTTAATCTAATTTTACATCCCATTTTTCAAATAGCAGAAGTATTCACATTTTTTGCAGATACCAGGACATCTTCCTTCATTGAGCTCATCAAGAGGAATTCAGGAAACCTTACAAAGTGATGATCACATCCCTTTACTGGAAAGTGTTCTGTGTTCTTACAGTATAAATCTCACATTTAAACTCCATACTAAGATGCACAGGCAATTTCCGAAGAAGATTCATGCTATAATGTCTTTCTGTCATCAACAACTGCTTTTTATTTAAAATATTTTCATATTGTTTCCTTTTTTTTTGCTGCATTACTGCACAATAATACCTTGTGGAGTTCTGTAATGATTTTCAAAACCACTCTGAAGCAATGTTTACAGAGGCCGTGCTTTGTATTAGCTGAAATTATGTTGGTGAGGGTTTAGTAACACAAAATTATGTTGTATACATTATGCAGGCTTTGTTGTTTGTCATGCTGTTGGAAAGTGAAGAAGGAGGAGGAGGGGAGTGCGTCAGTAAGGATGACTACTCTATAGTAGCAACCCAACTGTTATTTCAGCAAGAATACATTTAATTTTGCCTGAGAGGGCTCCCTGAATTTGCACCCAGTGTTCCTGTAGATGTAAGGATGTCTTGAGTCCGAAATCTTAAGATTTAATGGAATTTCAATTTTTTCCATACATTTTTTTTGTGAACCGTAGTTTTCCAGAAACCATTGTAACAGGCATGGAAATGCTGTGAGATGTGAAGCTCCACATGAATTGTCTATTTTATTTTAGCAGGGTGCAGAGTTTCAAGAAAATTAAGGAACTGATATATGGGTCACATCCCTGGTTGGCCTTAGGGCCAGCTGCCACTCTGCATACATGAATGCACACGAGTCATCTCAATGCCTAGGGGAGGAGGTAGCTCCATGGGTTAGGGTAACATGACAGCTTGCTGGAAATTAGAGCAGAGAGAGGGGCCTTCAGAAGTTTATGAGCAGAACAGGTGGCAGAAAGTAAGGGGTAATCACACATTTTAAATTAAAAAGAAGAAAAAAAAAATTCTCTGGGGGCTGCACAGCCCCAAAATCTTCTGCTAGGTGCAGGAAAGCTCCTGCGAGATGCAATACGTCAGTCACCTAGCCACTACCTTGGCAGGCTGCTCTGTAACCACAAAGCCCACTCAGTCTTCTCTATTGGATTTATGTGCTTCACTGAATGTCCACCTGCTGCATGCGTCTGTCAGCAGCCAGCTCCTGAACAGCCATCGCGGGTGCAATGGGGTTTGGTGGGTGTTTTGTCATTGGGATAGACTTTTGGGATATATACTGCAACAAGGTGTAATGAGAAACAGATAAGAAATGAGCTGGGTAGTCTTGCTGCTTCTCACAGTAAGGATGCAGGTACTCAACTGCATGATTCAGATCTTTTTTTCAATACTGACTGTTAGACTGTTACTACTAGAAGGCCAAATTGCCCTGATCAAAGAGATTAGTGCCTGATGCTGCTGAAGTAGCAGTGACTCGGAGCAGCATAGGGAAGTCTAGAAAGCAAACGCACTTGTACTGCTTGTGAGCTGATTATTTGTATAAGGAAAAGGATGGAAACATGTAAAAGAAAAAAACTACTTTTCCTCTATTTTAAGAGTCTCTCTAGGTCTCAGCTACTGGACTTCAGCATGGTACAACTCCATTATTTCAGAAAAGATTTTATCCTTACATGCAATTTATGTAGCTGCTAAAGAAGGCAGCAAACAAAGGTATTTAGCAAAGACTTGATTTCATTTACAGTACTTCCTCTTCTTCCCTCGCTTCCAGTTTGTCATTGCTTCAGCTCTGGGAAGCGGTGGTCTTTCTGCTTGTCTTATCTGAACAGTTGTAAGAATCTTCTCCGTAAATTTCCATTTTTCTTCATTCCCCTCCCTTTGTTTTCTTTTATCCTTCCTGCTCGCTGTTCATAGTGACCGACCATTCAACTTTAGAAATATTGCTGGCATTCTTATTCACCTATTCACTCTGCTTCTGAGCAGCCAGACACGCAAAGTCGAAAAGCCAAGGATCTGTATGGCAGGTGGGCAAGTGCTTCTTGTGCAAATATATCCATTTGCATGTGAATGTGCTCATTTGCACACAAATACTTTCATTCATAGGAATAAAGGACTCTCTCCATGTGCACCATTTGTGCAAACAAAACCTGGATTCATGAAACTGCTCAGAAAAGTCGGGGACATGTCAGGTCTCCTGCCATTTTCACTTTGTTGATGTACATCTACAATCTGATAAATAACCTCTGCAAAGATAACCAAAATTCTACCTTCAAGTACTGTTCATTTCCAAACTTTTTGCTGCACAGGGTGGGGGTATACACTGCCAGATGGTGTAGATCTAAAGCGGTCTCAATCCAAACTGGTACCACAGCAGAAATTAAACAATATTTATAGACATGAAAATGGCCAAATACAATCCCTCCTGAGAATGGTTATTATAGAGCAGAAACTCTGAAAGCCTTCTACCAGGAAATATGTATATTTTTAGATTTATAGTACTTAAATTTGTACTTAAGGCTGTGGTTTTGTAATATCCTTTACTCAGGATCATTACTTGCATATATGGTCCTGCTTCCTTACCTGATTCTCAGTTCTGTGCATAGGTCACACTCCTATCAGGAATTACCAAGCAAATGCAAAGCATGGCAGGAAACCCAAATAGTTTGGAGAATGCCATAAGCAAAGAAACAGGCATCATAAGAGATGAGGTCAGCCAATGCTTGATTACAGACTACTGACCTTTCTTTAAGATTGTTTGTGCTTTTTAAATTGTATTTTAGGGGTTATGGGAAGAACTGTAGGAGAGCACTTTATCATTTTAGACATTTTCTCTATGCAGTAGATGTTGATCTGTCAAAAAAAGTCTTCCAAAAAATTCTAATATGACTGCTGTTAATCTTTGTTATGAGAAATCCCAGAGCCTGGAATCTTCCACCGCAGCAGCTCCAATCTGGACACTGAAATGCTTCTTTTTGGATTCTGTTTGTCACGGCTCTGCTCAGATCAAAATGATCTGAAGAAGATTTTGAGATAAGAAGAGGTGGTTTTGGTGTTTCTTAAGACATCTGATCCCAAGACCCTGATTTTGTTCCATTGTTGGTTTAGGAACAGGTTATTGAGGGGATATCGACTTCTGTAGTAGCAGTTTATTTCTGTCATGCAGCACTTAAGGCATTCAACTCCACTCCCAGGTCAGCAGCCAAAGACAAGTACTGAAGATGCAGATACTGCAAGGTTTATTAATTAGCTTATTTTGCAGTGTCTGTGTGTAATATGTCCCCAAAACTTCTACTGGTTCAGTACTTGTAGTGGTTTTAGAGTAGTCAGTACAGTACAGGAAGAATGACCATAACTGTGTTACACTCCACAGAATCACAGAACGTTAGGGGTTGGGAGGGACATCAAAAGATCAACTAGTCCAACCCTCCTACCAGAGCAGGATCACCTAGATTAGGTCACACAGGAACATGTCCGGGCTCTGTCACCCTCACAGTGAAAAAGTTTTTCCTTATGTTCACATGGAACCTCCTGTGCTCCAGCCTGCACTCTTATTTTGCTTCTTTTACATATGCAGATTGTAATGGAGCTCAGTAAAAACATGTATCTGAAACTTAAAAGCAAATTCAAGGAAGACTATGATCCAGAAGTTGAGTTGACCATCAAGACGGTGACTACAGGGAGGCCTTTGGCAGAGGTAATGATGGATAGTAATCTACTGCCTCTTCTGTTGAAGAAACACCTAACAGCCCATCAGGTGGAGAGCGATGTGGTGATACTGTCTTAAAATCCAGTTAACTTGCAAAATTTTCAAAAGTTAAATATCTGCAGTGGTATAAAGCAGAAGCAGGCACAGAAAAAGTAAGATTCTGTCTTGTGCCTTGCACCTTCTCAGAAGCACCTGGTAGCAGCATAGAGGAGCTCTAACACTTTTATAAATCCGGCACATTAACCAGATAATTTATAGTCATTACAGTCAATATGTGTTTCAAAAACCCAAGAAAAGAATAGGATGGGGTTATTCCTGGCCAGTGTTTGGAAAGATGAAAAAGAAATAACAGGAAGATGTTTCACAGCTTTTTCAGAACCACAACTCAAAGGAATCATTATAAAGTGAAGAAGTAAAGGCCAGTGTCGCCGCCTTGCACAGAAGGATCTAAAAAGTTTTTGTATTTTCTACCTCTGATTTCATTACTCCTAATAACTCGTTTCCTGATGGAAGGTAAAGAGGCACCTGAAATACAGATTTGAGTCCTTTTAGTTAAACCTTTATCCCTTTGTCATAGCGGGTTTTTTTCTTCTGTAGTTCCATTCATCTGCTCTACTGGAACTTTCAGTCGCACAGTGTTAAAATATGGCTGTTCTAAGCTAATATGCATTAACTTTTAAAACCTGTTTTATACATAACCTATTGTATTAATATAAAACGTTAAGGCCATTTTTTCGTTTCCTGGGAATGGCCCATTACATTGTGAGCAATCTACTCCTGCTTTTTTAGAAAAGACTTTGAACTCGATACAAAAGGAAAATATAATCATGTACAACTATAAAGACCGCTTTTTTCCCTTTTGTGCAGTGTAACAGAGGTGGATGAGTAGCATGGTAATGAAGAGATGGACCGTCTTTATTAGCAGGCTCGGTGAAAGGGTTCTTTTCAGAACTTCAACTTTTCTTATCTTCTTAGTTTTCATGACGTCTATTCGGACTCTTGCCTTTTCTTGACTTTCTTTTAAATATGTCTAACAGACTGGCAAAGCCAAGCCAGTTCATCCTTCTTTCCAAAGAAGGCTAGATACAAAGTCTGGTGGTTTAGATGCTTCCATAAAAGTTTTTCATATATTTAGAGAAGTACTGCTGTTTGCATCGCTTAGGAACTGGTCACGTGTATATCTCATAGTCATTATTTAATTTCTCTAAAAACAAGCACAACAAAACCCTTGCCATGATGTTTTTATACTGTAGTTAAAGGAGGCTAATGATATAGGAAGTTTCTTTGAGTAACAAAATAGAACTAGAAATACCACTTAACCCTCTGCCCTAGAAATTGGTTAACATAGTAGATTTGTAGAGGACTATTTGATGATCTCTTGCCCTCTTCTACAATATGCTCCACAACCTTTTTTGATATTTCTCTGCTCCTCCTCCATGCTCCCTATTTTTCTGGTGTTCCTCCCACTCCTTCTGCTTCAGTAGTCTTTGTTATATAGACAGCTCACTTTTAATCTTGCTCAGTTAAGGAATTCCACTACAATAAAAGGAAATGGCCATACAATTGCAAAAATTCAGCCCGGGCGGTAGAACAAATGAGAACTACCTTCCCTACTGCCATTCTGGTACAGGGGGAAGTATCCCATCATCACTGTGTTGAGCTCTGAGGAAGGAACTTCAAAAATAACAAGCCAGAAACAGGAAGCATTATTTATTATCTGAGGCTGGAAAACTGGAACCTTGGTTTATTGGCTAGTATTTACTTATTATATTATCACCAAAAATATCACAGGTATATACTGTGTGTAGTTATAGTCCTCTGTCAAGGACCCCTATTGTTGCATTACTCGTAGTGCAATATTCACCCTCAGAAATGTTGTTATTTTGCATGTTATTTTTCAGTGCATTAAGCTTTTAATATGTCTTGGTCTTGAAAGAATATGGGTTTTATAGAAAGACTACAGAGCAAAATTAAAGTATGAGTAAATAATGATGGATTGTGTAGACTGAAGAGGCTTAAGGATACAAATGTCATAGCAAAGTTGATTCCAGTTAGATCACATACCATGAATATGCTTAGATTGATTCAATAGATGATGTATTCCAAAGAAACCGACAACCTGCTTTGTAAAAAATTTCCAAGGCATCTATCACCACTATATATAAATATAATTAAAAGGTGACTTAAGGCCTTCATTGTAACAGGTGAAAAAGCTTAAAATCCATAGAAGTGTGAATCAGCAGAAGTCTGGTATCAGTCACATGGAACATGCTTTGAGAAATAAGTTGGAATAGACGATCTCCAGAAGTCCTTCCAACCCCAATGATTCTGTGAACCATAATTTTGTGCTGCATATAAGCTAAATCAAAAGTCATGTTGTCTTTATATTTGACCATTTACAGGAATTTGCCCAGAACAAACAACTGAAGAGTGTGTGTGTGTGTATGTATATATTTCAGCAATAGCACTACCATCCCAGGGAATTATACCCCCAAAACTGACATTAATTGCACGCTGTGATTTACACAGATATTTAAGAATTTCTTTCTATACATATGGAAATCTCTTGTCATCACCGGTAATAAGTCTGTTTTCAGCTTTTCATCAGAAGATTATTTAAGAGCTGGTTGTTGTTATTCAAATTAGTTGGCTAGTGGTGGATTAAATTAGATAAAAGAAAGACAATTAAAACAATTTTAGTTTTGTTTTTAATTTTAACCCAGAATGGTTACTATAATCAACTCTTTGTAACATGGATTTGTTTTCAGGATGAAAACTATTTCTCCAAGCGAACATCATTAATTATGAAGTGGACATTTTTGCTGAGCTTTACAAATTGTTGAGGTGATCTTCATTGTTTAAAATTATCTTTATACATTAATCACCATGTGTAGTTAAAACAACATTCTTCCTGGAAATTTTATTTTCTTTTTAATTGGAAAGCAATTTTTCTTGGAAACACAACAAGTATTGAATTTTTGAGCAAGTGTTGATTATTTTTTTACATTGGAATTCAGGCTACATAACTAGAGGTACTTTCTGTTTCCTTTGTTGTCTTCAGCTATATCTTACTGCTCAAAGATGGGAACCTGTTCTGTACCTAATGATTGTTGGGAAACAACAAGATGTAACTCATACACAACTAGCATATATGCTCACAACAGTGCAACATCCTAACATATAGTTATTTTGAACTGCCTACAAGATGTATAAAATCAAATCATCTTTTCTTGGCTGTCAGTTCCCACTCTTTGTCTTAAGCATAATAAGTATATTACTGTGTTGAAGGGATTCACTTTTTAGTCCAAGTAAGGCTCTTCAGGTGATTGTAAAAACTCTTTATACCATTTTATTATACTAATGTGATCATTTTCATGTAATTTAAAATGGACATTTTAAATGTCTGTACATTAAGATGGTGGGGTTTTTCTAAGTTCCAGATTATTAGTCTCATTGAGATGCAAGTGTGTTGATAAGAATTGTCTGGAAGATAAAGCAAAATCTTTTAAATGCCCTGCACAAAATCCCTGTTGTCCTCAAAGGGGATTTCGTTCACTGACTGCAGCCTGTGCCAAGAAGGTATCAATCTTTGTATTAATGTTTCTTTTGGTAGAAGAAAGGTATAAAGGCAATTTGCATAATCTCTCTAAATACTGTAGTGTATTTTCTGAGGGTTCAATTGTATAAAAATTTTCTCAGCTTTACTGTATTTATTATACCTCTTCTAAGTCAAGTAGTATGAATTTCTCTGTACAAAAATGAATTTGAAACTTGGGCATTTAGCAAGAAGTGCTGCAACCATCAGAATACAGATATACCGTAAAGTGTATGAAAATGGCCTTGTTTTAGTCTGTTGGTGTGATGAATTGGGCCTGTGCGATCTTAACTTCAAAGCAAGCCAATACCTTGAGTCTCAGATCTATTAACTTACATTTAAAATCATTAACTCTCTCAGTTCAAATGAACTTCAGTAAGAGCTCTTCAAGTCTAGGCAGCCCATTGGAACAACACAGTTAAGGCATATTGGTTTCTGCACCATGCAGCCAGCTTCATGTCCATCTGCTTTTTGCTCCTTCTAGGAAGCATTGATGACCCCAAAAGAAAGTCCCCCCATACTTTGTACCAGTTTAAGCTAGACCAGTGATGGGTATTCTGTATATTCAGAAGGTCAGCTGCCTGAAAAGAAAGCATATGGGCATGTTCCTTTCACTTAGAGAAATGTTCATGCTTCTGGGAACAAGATTGTCACACACTACATACATAAAGTTTAGCCTAACCACATCTGCTGTTAGACTGTGATCCGGCTTTTAGCAACAGGAGATAAAATAGGTACATTCTTTTACAAATTTACTTCAGTCATCATACAACTTCTGTAGTGTCTGTCATTGCAATCTCATGCAGGTCCTGCTATCTGCCAGAAGAAAACTCATCTCCCAATGAAATGGAGTGTGTGCAGGCTTTCTGTCTTTTAATCTGTATGGATACAAGAACATAAATCTTTCCT
The DNA here is from genome assembly GCF_964237585.1 of Gallinula chloropus. Lineage (NCBI taxonomy): Eukaryota > Metazoa > Chordata > Aves > Gruiformes > Rallidae > Gallinula > Gallinula chloropus. Next base: position 22,440,499 of record NC_140090.1, read on the forward strand.
AAGTGTTTAATGTAATAAAAGCATCAGATTGGGTTGAAGCACTAGGGCACAGCTGAAAGCAATAGCCAGTGCTTAGTTTAAATGGTTGCTAGTTTTTGCCTACAACTGACCACATGGGTCCTTTCTAGCTTGCCTGAGAGATGGCAAAAGTACAGCACCCGGTCATTCCACAGGAATTTAGATTTTGGCTAAACAGACCCAATGAAGGTTCAGCAATACATTGCACTTTACCTACTCACATGATTCACCATACTCCTTTCAAACAAGTATGACTCAGCCTTTGGCACTGCATCAGTGCTGACTAAAGGCATGGGCTTCTGGGGCTCAGATTCTGGACCAAGAGGTGGAAGGGATTCTATGACAGTACGTTCTTAGCAGATGGTGAGTACCTCTGGGCTGGGACAGCAGATTTGTTCCACTAACCTGCTTGTGTGCATGCAAAGGCCTCCAATTTGCCTTCTCTCTGAAATACTACGTTTAAGTTCTGAACCTGTCTCAAAAAGACAGGTAAAATAAGAAAAGTCATGAAATGCAAAGCTCAATGTATAGATTTACACATAAGGAGGGCTGAAAAGTCTGGGCTGCGTAGCTTTATGAAGATCAGCAAACAGATAGTGTAGAGATATAACTTTCAATTAGAGATATACTTTCAATTACTACTTCTTGCAGTCCATGATCAGTGCAGAGATGAAACAGAGAAGCATCACATGTTTAAAACCTAAGCTTAGAACTAGTGAAAAGTATTTTAGATTTCTAAAGGATAAAAAGAACAGCCACAAAAGTTTTGGACAACATAAAAATAAATGGTTGGGCTGGAAAGATAAACATCTCACGTAAGGTACTTTGTTATTGTCCTCTCTAGGGTTTCCTTGCATTGCCTCTGAAATACATAATACTTGTCTCTATCAGAGGCCGAGTGATGGGCTGGACAAAGCAATGATTTGATGAAGAGTAACAAATGTAATGTTTCTGTTCCAGAAAAACAGGCTAATTCCCATGTGCTATTTTAGCGTCCTCCTATGAGACTGTTGACAAAGGCTATTCCTTCTGGCAAATTTCTGTTTACTTATTGTTTGTCATTCAAGAACTTAGAAGGAAATGCACTGACTGTTTATTTCTCTGCAGCCACACATGGGATGTCTCATAGCTACAGATGAAAATGGTTACTGCCCAGACTAGTTTTGGCTTCGCGATCCAGTGGTACGATACATGCCCTTCTAGTAATTCCCCAGGAACATGGCCGGTTCTGGAGGGGCTGTTCAGTCCACGGGGAGGGTGTGGGAGGGGCAAGAGATAAATCAGACTAAATGGCACAGGCAGTTCAACTGCCAAATTCATGGGTAGAGTACCTCATGGCTTTTTGTGGTTGAGAAAAACAGCAGGACTTTTCTGGTAGTGATTTGTTTCATTTTCTTTATCTCAGTTACAGTGGTAAGCATCCAAATATGGAAATAAGGTTAAATTTGGCTCAGCTTCTGAAAATTTGAATTTATGCTCTAAAGTGCAGCTGCAGCATCACCGTGAAATATGCTGCTACAACTGTACAATGAAGGGAAAAAAGCATTTTAGAATCTAGTGAGAGATAAAGCTGCTGGCTGAAGGGTGACAGGCTGCTGTAGCAGCATTTTTTTGTGCTAAACTCTGGCTGTTAAGTAGTCTGGTCACAGCCTTTTCAATACATTCAGAAATATTTCATTTGGAATGTAGGCTTAGGTAAGCCATGGATTTAATCGCTATAATGATAGGATTTTGAAACTAATTTGGATTTTAATTTTTAGCTGAATGTAATACTGTCTTACAAACATGTATTTCACAAAGATTCCCTCAGACACTTTAATAAATTCATTTGTAGCTACTTGCTTGCACACAATAAATAAACCACTGGTTTATTTTTATGGAGAATCTGTACAAACTTTGTGTAATGTTGAACAATAGCAAGAGATTAAAGGAACAGAAAAAATGAGTTTGATCTGTGTTAGTCTTCCCTTTCTTAAACCTTATTCAAGGAGTTAAGTTATTCTAATCCACATAGGGTAATTGCAAAGCACGGATTAATGTACTAGTTTTATTGCTTTTTTAATACCAAGTCTACTTCAGATGCTATTAAATTTATACTTATAATGGCACCTTTTCTTTTTCTGTTTTGTTGTTTTGGATTTTTTTTCAGCCGTGATGCTCGTGCAGTATTCTTTCCCATTATAATTGTCAGACTGAAAATGAATATGAATGTGTACACTCAGCATGAAGTTTTACATTCCCAAAATTCTGGAGGGCCAAAAATCCTGTTCTCATTGATGATGACTGAGCTGAATGTGCTGCATCACATATGTAAACCAAAAGAGATATATTTAACTGGGAGGTAGCAATACTGATTTTACTCACTGCTATTTTGACTCTTGATGTGAGTTCCTGATTTTAATGAGGAAATTTGGGAACAGTGTATATTAAGAGTAGAAATATTTTCTTTTTTTTTTACTGCCTGTTTCTTGTAAAGAACAACAGAAAACACCTGGTTTTCAAAACAGTTCAGTGTGTTACTTATGTGGCGTATTGTATTGCTGTCATGCTCAGCCAGGAATTTTCTGGCCACCTTTCTTTTCCTCCTCACTAAAGCTTGTATGTGTCATCTAAGCTGAATTACCAGAAATATGTAACACATTAAAAAATGTGATTAGAAATTACAGAAATTGCCTTTGGAAAAATAGCTTTGTTGAGCATGAACATAACAGAAGACATGTTAAAGTCAGCCATTTCTCATGATGTATTTGGATGAGGTTTCTTCATGATTCCTTTGGAAGATCTATGATGATGATGATGATGATGATGATAATAGTAATAATATGTGTACAGAAAGCCACTTCATGGTTTGGAATTTGAACTTACAGAGAAATTTAGGCACATATTTTGTTCATAATTTTCTCAGCCTCAGCAATAGTACATGTGTAATGAACATCTGAACAGTATGAGTATTTTGATACCCTACCTTTTTGCATGTAAATGGTGTTCTGTGAGTGGGAAGTGAAGTTTAAGCTGGTGTAGTTAGTATTGAGGGTTCCTGCTTTCTCTTATACACCCACAAACCTGGAAAAATTCCATAACTTTAAAGGGAAATCTGAAGTCAAGAAAAAGTCAGTTTTATTGTTGTTATGTTCTGGTTGTGGTTCCAACAGTTCTGTATTATCATTGTTTGCTTTAAAATTGTATTTTTGCTGATGGGGAGTACTGTTCTTTAATTTTTTCTTTGTTGTTCACTTTATTGATCAAACTTAGCAAGTCTGGAGGTGAGGGAATAGCTTAATGAATGGATCTAAAAAAATAGGGAAAGAAAAGGGAGATAGCTATGGGCCATGTTGATAGCATGAAACTCCCAGTGGGCCTTGGTTTGGGCGCATAGTATAAGAAGTGCAGTAGTAGCATGATCAGTAGGAGAAAGTCCATATAAAGCAACAGTGTTAAGACATTCAACCAATTTTTCAATTTTCAAGCACTTTTAACATTTCATAATAAAATAGTATTTATTTGCTTTTTGTATCATATATAGCTACATTTTATAAATATAATCTGAGAGGTGCAAATTTCATTAGTGTGACCTATGGTGTCACTAAGGCAAATCCAAAAGATCCATTTGAAAACCTTGTATTTGAGCAACTAAACAAAAATGAGATTACCAGAGATTGATGCCTTAACTGTGTAAAACCTGGTACTGAAAGGAAACAAATGCTTCCCAAATGTGAAACAGAACCAGAATCTGTCCACTCAGACACCGTGCAGTCAGGAAATTTCACAGCTTATGAAGGAGGTTCATATCTTAGCATGCTATTATTCCTCACAAAGAATCATGGCCCTGTAGATCTGGTAGAAGCCTCCAGAAGTCATCTAGCCCACACCCCCTGCCTTGAGTGGTATCAGTTATAGTTCTATCATTTCTGATAGACATTTACCTTATTTCTTCCTGAAATACTTTGATAACAGAAACCCTGCAATCTCTCCAGGCAACTTATTCCAGTCTTTCATACACACACAGTTAGATATTTTTTCTTCCCTCTGCCTAATGTCTAATTTTAAACTTTGTCCAGTTTATTACTTCTTGCCCTGTGCAAAGTAGACAGGGAGAACACTTAATACTATTTTCCTCTTTACAATTGCCTTTTATATCCTTGAAGACCGTTACCATGTTGCCCCTAGTCCTCTCAGGCTGAAATCTTTCTGAAATACAGTGCCCAAAACCAGACATGGTGCTTTATCTGTGGCCTAAGCAATGCAGAGTGGGGCAGAGGGGTTATTTCTCGTGCCCTGCAGGTTATTCTCCTGTTTATGCATCTCAAAATTATGTTGCCATTTTTCTTTTTTTTTTGCCAGCTGAAAGCTTTCCTTTTTTGTTTTGCAACAGTGTGCTCAGATGTAGAAAGAATTTTTTTTTCCTAATGCATCTTAGATGATGTACATTCCCAGGACAAATGTCAGTTATTTTTAAAATATGTTAAAAACAAATTCTGACTCTAATTTTAACCTCCTGCATGCTGATTTTGAGCAGCACTACACAACTTGCCAAAGATTCCAGCTGCCTTTTTTTTGTCATTTTCCAAGCAATGCAAACACACAAAATGTTCTGATTTGGCAGCCAGAGCCTGAATGCTAAAGTGTAGAACAAAGTGTATTATACTTATTTTTGTAAAAGATAATTGTGTGCAGGCATATATTTTCACATAGGGTCCTGCATGAGTACACACACAAACACATTTTGTTGTATTCCATCCTATGGTATAAGAAAAGCAGAGTAAATGCAAAAGTGCTGGAGCCTGGTTGGTCTGGCTTATGCTACCCTGATTAGGCTCCATTTTCCATTTGTTTTGCTGGAATCTGCTCAGGGTCTTTTACTTCAAGCAGCAGGAAGTCAACAATACATATTTTGTTCAGCCAGAAATACATTTGAATTTTAAAGTCATTGAACTGTAACCCCTCAGTTGGATGGTTCTAAGAAATTCTTGACTAAGTGCCATTTGTATATGGTTCCATCCACACTGGAACTGGGTTTTAGTGTATTTTTATATCATATTCCTCTTAATAATTTCCTTGACCCATGTCTCCGAAGAAAAACGATTTCTTTGTTTAAAAATATCATAAACTGTTACTGATTTTCAAGTTTTATAGTGGTGGTTATACAGAACTGTTAACTTCTGTAAGCATTGTCAATAGATTTAAATGTACCTGAATACAAAGTGAGTGGAGGTGGCTCAAAGGCTGGTTCAGACTCAAAGTCCTATCCAACCCTCCTTAAGGATGATGGAAAAAGTTCTTTGTATCCACACAGAGACTTGTAACTTCTGTCCTACATACACAGACATTAATATCTCTGTGGGCCTTTGGAAATCAACTGGATTCCAGAAAGAGATCAAACTTGTTTGGAATAGATGGGCCTAGCAGGGATTTCCCTATACTATATATATATATATATAATATATATATATATAGTGTAGGGATACATATATATATGTATATACTAGCCTCCACTAGGTACTATGAAGGTACATGTTATTTTTCTTCAAGGACTTCCTAAAAATATGCAAACTTTCTGCTAGACCAGAACTCACTGGTGATGAACTGATCATATGGTACTTTGCAATGTCAAAGATTTTGAACATTTGGTGCATTTTCAAGTATTTCTGGAAGCCCAGAATGGACTATCAGTGTGGTTTTGGCATTTAGTAGTAGTGAGCTAGAGCTGTATGGTGGGACTACATTATTTTAAAAGAAATAAGGATAACTGCTTATGGAAATGTTCTTCCAGGAAGGAACACAGAGAAAACTTCAAGAAGGCTTAGAAATCTATTTGGCTCATCTGCTGGGAGACTTGGCTGCTCATCTGCCTCTCTTTTATACTTCAGTTTCTGAGTAATGCATTCACTTCTAGTCGTGTAAAAACAAGTCCCTTTGTACATTTCCATGAGATCAGTACAGTTGCATTCTTATAGTTCACTGAAGTTTGACAGTCTGTTGAAAATGTAATTGCTGAATCATCACAGCCTGCTCATTATGAGTAAATCCCTCTTACCTTTTGAACAACATGACTCATTTTGAAGGATACAAATGGTATTTATTATTGTTATTGCTTCTAGTCCTAAGTGGTTATCCAGAGTTTGAGCTCCTGCAGACTGCTGCTGTTGGAAAACAAGCACATGACAAGAGCAGGGGATCTCTGTAGAGCGCTGCATCGCAGAATGTATAAATATCTAATTTTGTGCTTATAGGAGGATCTGAACAAGAAGCAAATTCTTTTGCCTGTAGCATCACCAGGTTTCTGCACAAAATATATTGAAGTTTTTATAATATCCATTATTCTAGTGCTATTTCAAGCTGTATGTCACATTTTTTCCTATTTCTTGTATTTCTCTTGTTTCTCCCTTACACAAAGGTAGACAGACATTGCCCCAAATCATCTCTTTCCAGTGTATTTAAAATCATTGCATTGTACATTTGGAGTGAAAACACATACCTGCACTGTTATTTGAAGTACCTCTACCTTAATTTATCTGTAAGACATTTGATTCAGTAGCCTAATTGAACTTACCCCATGCAATTATTATTCTGTAGCACCTTGGAAGAAAAGAGCATGGTGCCTGTGAATATCACCTAGATTACCAACACAAATTTAACATTACAAAAATTTAGTCTCTTTTCCTTCTGTTTTAGATGTTCTGACTTCTCCCTCTGTGCAAATCAGCAGTCTTGCTATCATATCTGATTCTCTTTTTGCCCTATATCCAGGTTATGAACTTATCTGATAGGCCTATGAATTGCCGCTGTTCTGTGCATTGACCACCTCATCTGTATCCCTTACAAAATGTACTTTTGAAAGTATATCAGTTCTGGACTCCAAAAGAAAGTAAGTGTGGAAAGAAGGAAAATTATGCTGCCATGAGACTGCATCTTCAGATGATATGGAGTATACAATGCTTCGACTCAGTTATAGTTCTATTTCACACTGCTAAAATTACATGGCTGGGGAAGTTCATGTCAGGCCAAAATTAGATACTAATCCTTGCAAAACCAAAGAGTTTCACAGATCTGACTGGTCAAGCTCTCTCCTCTATGCCTATTCTGTCAGAATCAACCTGCTTCATTGTCATACTGCTGGCTAATGAGTACATACACAAAGTGTTAAAACATGTTAGTTTTCTGTGGTATCCTGAGATACCCCGGGCTCTTTGAGTGAACACCTGAGAATCCTGAGAGCAAATCTCCTGACAGCTTTCCTCCATTCCCTGCCCTGTCTCTCACAGTTCTCTCCCTCCATTTTTTTTTGCTTGCACCACCACTTATTTCTCTATGTTTTTTTCTCTCTTCCCCCTGCTTAGATCTCAGCTGAGTGGTAGACAAGTGCCTTAACTAACTTCTTCTGTGGCCTGGCCCTATTTCTACATCAAGCCCCTCCTAAGCTTTAATTGCTATCACAATCTATGGTTCTATCATAAATAATCTAGAAAGCATCCAAGTTATTCCTCTCTCTTTTCTTCTTATCTGAGTCACACAACTCTCACTAGCATACGTGTGCCTTGGTCCTCTGCCGCACTCACTGTATGTAGGCCTTTGTGTCACTTCCCAGGAGGCAGAAAGGTGTCTAAGGAGGGTCAAGTTTGGATACTTGCATTCCCTGGTGGGCTGGAAGGCTAGGACTTGACTGTGGGAATCATGAGGCAGAGGAACACACAGTATTCGTGCAAGATCAGACAATTTGGCCAGACAGTGGCAGTTTCCTCTCCTGTTTCAGGCCATGACTCAGACTAAGCCAGAATTGCAGAATGTGTGATGGAAATTGCAAATTGGATGGCTACAGGCCAGTTAGATCTGTAACTTCATCAGTGAGAGTGCCCCACCTGCCTAGGACAACTGACATATTCTTTACAAGGACCTTCCGTGTTTTGTATGATCATAAGAATCAATCAGAACCAGAAAAAGGAGAACATAGTCTTTTCTAAACAGTCCTAAACCACAACTTCCTGGCACCACTGTAGTCCTGCTGGGCAGTGGTAGTCCCTTCTTTTCATATGGAAAAAGCCCTAGTATTTTTTAGCAAATAGATGTTGAAACTCCCACAAAATGTTGTTGATCACTTTGGCTTTTTCCTTACCTCCCCAATCCAGTAACCTGTAATTCTAGCAGAGGTAAATCCCATTGTCAGTGGAATTTTCACCTGAGCAAGGGCTTTGTAATAGTGGCTTTTGCAAGGCACAATTGTAGCAAACAAATGCCGACCATTCCTCTTCTCTACTGCAGGGTAATTAATTGTGTTACAGTGAAAGGCTTTTAACTATGAATCTGACTGAATTGCTCAACCCCCCTAGGAGACATTCCTGAAACATGAATTTCAGTCTGGCATGCTGAACACAGTGTTCCTGCAGCTGCTGCTATTGCTGACCAGACCCTCTGTAGGAGGAGAGCACTTTAAGAGTAGTGGTAAAGCTGTCCTGTGAGAGTGTGGGAGAGAATGGTGCTGCTTTAAAGCCTGAATGGCATTGATTAAAAGCTTCAGCATAGATTTTAAAAGCGGTATAAGATGTAGCAATTTTATACAAAAAACACCCATCTATGTAATAAGTGTTACTGTTATTCTGCTGACCACAGCCTTATATTTGCTTCACTGTTCCGGTAATCACAGTAATATAACAAAAAAGGATGCACTTTTTAGTTTTTCAGGTTAATTTCAAATCAGAGATCAACTACATTCCATACTATTTACAGCAAGCATCAACTTTGCATCAAAGATTGTCTTTTCTCAGCAGTGTCTGGTTCATATATTTATTTAATGAACATAAGCATAAAAAGGTGCTTATTATGGAGTACTTGTCACAATTTTGATTTATTCTTATGAAAGCATGGTGTTGGCACTAAGCTCCTGGAACCTTTTGCTTTTAATTTTGATGCCCTGCCCAAAAGAAACGAAGAGGCCCTGTTGCAACTGCAGGGAATTTTCTTCTGGAAAATACTACAGAAACACACTTCAATTAATATTGTCCTTTTACTCTCAATAGCTGAATACATAAGGAAAGGACACAAGACTTAGATAGTCTTTCTATTGATACTGTTTCTTATCAGCTCTTTATCTGATGTCAATTACTGTATTTCCTTTGTGCTTTCCCAAACTAAGTTTACTTTTTTGAAAATCCAATTTGTCGTTTTAAGTGCTATCAGCAAAATTTGGAAAGCCCTGTATTGGTCAGAATCCTCCTCTCCCTGCCTGGGCTGAGCACTTTCTGAGCAAGGGAGAGCCTTTCCAAGAACTAGTTCTAGGATACAGCTCTTAAGGTAGTCAAACACAACAGTGTTTTAATTCCTCATTGTGTCATCAGTGAACCAGCCTATTTGTGTGATTAATCTTTTCTTTCTTTCAGGAAAAGATAGGTGCAATGGGAGACAGGACACTTGTAATGAAGTGACTCATCTCTTTTTGGTCAGTGGACAGAAGAAAAACAAAAGGTTTCCAAAGCCTCATGACACACATAACCACTATCCTCCTTCTCTGATGGTATTTCAAAGAACAGTAATGCATGAGAAAATCCCAGAAACTGTTTAACAGCATCTTTTACACCATCAACTCTAAGTGCACTCAGGGCTGAATATTGTTCTGACAAGCAAAACATTTGAACACACGGGATTTTAAGGTTATGCTGGAAGATAAATGGATGGGGAGGTGCAGTTTCAGGACATTTACTCACTGTTGCAAGGTCACAAAGTCCTAGAGGATGTAATGGTTTATCCATGCTCACAGGAACACAGGTGCCCCAACAACCTGGAAGAGAGAAATTGGGCAAAATGACAGTTTCAAACCGTAAGTGCACAACAAAAAGTATTTGAAATTTAGGATCACAAGGGAACAGGCTGTGGAGCCAGGGGCATGGGAAACACTCTAAATGAAGGAAACTCCACACTGAAGAAGGATACTCTTTATGGCTAGGCTGGGATCAAGCAAGTTCTCTACAGCTTTTGCAGGTTTGTTACAAATGTAGTGGCCTTTGCTCTGGTCCTGTAACTCAGGAAGGATGCCCAGGATTGCAAGGTATAAATGTGTTACGTATGCATGTAGTTCTATTAAGGCATTTTTATTTTGCCATTTTCTCTGCAAGTAAAATCATACTTAATTTTGTGTTTATTTTAGGAGATCCTTCAAGAACATAGCGTAAGTCCTATGAAAAGCTGCTGTTGTTCAGATTTGGACACTTTCAGATTTGCATGTTAATAAACAGCTGTCATTACCGGGGTACTGGATGTGATCTCAAGGTGCACTACCTCAGCTGAAACCAGGACCACTGCACCCTCATCCAACTTGGGGGTGAGACCTGAGCTGTTCTTCTCCCCAGAGCTCCAGCTTTCCTGCACAGAAATCCCTTAGGCTGCAGGCCACAAAGTAGCCTTAAATGGTCCACACAGGTCCCAAATCCACATGACAGGGATTCAGATCAAGTAAAATATTGATGTCTTTACCTGCAAGGTATATACTAACTATAAATGCATTTTCAGATCCCACATGGTAAGATGTCCAGAATGAAAAACAATAATCTGTTCAGGGCTTAACACCTAGAAGACATTTGGCTTTAAAAGTGACATTTTGAAAAGAAATAGCAACTTCTGAAATTCTACATTGATTGGTCTGATAGACAAGCTGAAAACTGTTTTGCTACATCTCTCCTGCTCTCTTTCCAAGCAGGCTCAGGATATCAAGTATCCAGGTTGTGGGCTGTATCAAGAAATCTGTCACATCTTACATGTTTCTTCTGCTTTCAAGCCCAGTAGAAGTGAAACCTACTTTTCTCAAGCCTGGTGAATGACACAGGTACAGGTTGCAGGGACACAAGGAACATTCTGGCTGATGGGATTTTTTCTAAACTAAGCGTGGCTCTTGGTTGAGGTAGAAGGAAGAGAACTTTTACTGGCTGGAAAACAAGTCTCTGAAAAGCTGCTGGACTGCAACCAAGGGGGAGGATGACTGCCTGAGGAGAACACAAGGCTTATAATTCTTTTATTTCTCATTTGCACGGTTTACAATTCTGAAAGCTCCTTGTCTTGTTGGCAGGTCACTTTCCAAGCTCAGCCAAGAGGCAGCCTATTTAGTTTGCTTTTGTTGAAGCTCCTTTTACCTATAATAACATTTAGGGGGATGTTAGCTCGTAAAGGTAGATCTGAACTCTTCAGAAACTGTCGTGTCAGGTACCTGTCTTTCAGAGGTACAATGACAAGGATAAAAAGAGCATAGAAAGGAGTTGTCCTCTCCCAGATACAAAAACCCCCTGTAACTGGGAAATCTTACAGTGCTATGATGTGCGTAGGCCATACAAATGTGATTAATACATAACAAGGGAAGGGCCTGTCTAAGGTTAATTACTATGCCTGAGGAACATGCATTATCCAAAAGAGAACAGAATAGCAGGGTACGCCTGGGGCCCTCAGTGTGCTAATCAAAATACATGTAGGTCAGCACTAATGCTGTGAGATTGTTCCCAGGACCCAGGAAAGCTCAGGTGTCTCATCCTGCTGGCCAGCCTCTTAAAGAACTATTTAGAATAGTTACTACTACTGGTTAAAACGTGGGGTTTTCATTGTGGGGTTTTCAAATACTTATTCCTTTAAAGTAAAACTCAAAATGCTACATTTTTAACGTTAGTATCAAAATAGGAAAACATAAACCAAGGTCTTTAGATGGCCCAAATGGATATTTTTTATTTTCATTTTAAAAAATTAGTAATTTTTGAAATCTGAAACTGTGATAAAAATTGTTATAAAAAATCAAGCTCCATAACTTGTCCCAGAAGTAATTATAACAACAAATGAAGTATTTACTGGAACATTTTTGAATGTTCATTCTGTACCCTGACAATCTGGGACAAGAGATACAGTATTCTTCATACATATTAACGTGATGAAGGCAGAGACATTGTCTTTGCTTTCAAGGTGCTCAACATATTTTATTAAGATGGTGAAATATAGACATGTGTGCAGACATACTTCTTTTTCAGTTGAAATTCTTATCTGTTTCAATTTAAAAAAGATGAAATATGACTATTAGAGCCCCACAACAATTAAGCAGTAGCCGTATATTTTCATATGTGAATATATGTATTGTTCCAGACTGGAGCTAATTCAATGTTACATCAGTGAAAAGCAAAACATATTTCGTTTGTGGTTTTAATGACCCTTTTCTCTTTTTGGATTTAAGGTTTTTACAAAACACCTCACAGAACAACCCTGCAGAATTCTCATTATATTGACATTATGAATTTTTCTAACTTGGACTTGGCACATATTCCAAGGCAGCAACTCACAGAGTTGGTAACTTTATTTCTGCTTAAAATTCTGGACTCAGAAGTAAATTTCAGGTGCAGCCCCCATTCTTTCTAGTGGAGTTGTGAACTTGTGATGCTCCTTATGACCACACTGGTGACTAATGGGCTTGAAAAGTGTGTTTCACTGTGCATTACTTACTTGTCTAGCAACAGAAGAACAGAAGCTGAAATACTAGTGCAGATTGTAGAAACGTATAATTTCATGTGGAATGACTCATGGGATAATTATCATGGCATTCTCATGGAACTTGTATTATTGACTACCTAGATCTCTTTATATAGAAATATATAGAGACTTCTCAATAACTGCCTACGCTTATCAGTTGTATAAACTAGTAGAGAAACCATCCTGCCTTTGAGAAACGTTCCTTCCTGTTAATGCTAAATGCTCTCTAAGAATTCCTAGCTCAGGACTGAGTTGAACTGCAGCTCTGCCACCTTTCTTCATCCACCAAGTCCCAGAGAAAAGGAAGAAAGATCAAGATTAGTAGGGATGGAAAAACACTGAGACAAACATTTTGTATAACATCCAGCCTTAAAGTCACAGTAGAAGTTCACATTACCAATATTGTTGGGAAGAAGTATTTTTGACCTGGTTGAAGTGATGAGTTGCTAAGTCGAGCACAGATGTAAGCCTGTATTACTGGGATAGTAGCACTGACATTGCCTGTGAAGGTGTCCTTCTAAATCTCTAAGTAAAAAGACACTTTCAATTTAATAAAGCAAAACTTTAATTGAAACACATTTATTTAATTTATTCCTTATCTTATTCTCCATATAACCATGTGAAACTAATTTAAGTTTTTGAAAATACTGCACCTGGATTCAGCCCTATCAAACTACTCTACTAATTTTTGTGGTGAGGATGATTCAGTGTCATCTTGACTTTTTAAATTTTGATATATAGCATATCACACATTAGTGAAATAAAGCAGCCAAACAAGTCTAAATGTTTTAGCTGGGGTTGGGGGGGAGGCAGACATTGGTTAAATCGTGTTTCCGAGCCGTGAATAACTGAAGTGGTGTTTCTGTGTTGCTTAGTTACAGTTTCTGTTTAGTTGGCAATGGAGTTCACCAAAAATATTTTAGCTTCTGCTCCTGACAGCTACAAATGTGTGTTCACATGTAATCTTATAAACTCAAATACTGCCTAATATACCTCTTCAAATGTGAGCCGAATTGCCAAGTTGCAGAGTCAACACTGAACAGCAGAGTCACTCTCAGCTAATTACAAAAAGTTTTCCCTGGTTGGTCCATTCCTGTGGCTGTTAACACTCTGCCCTGCCATGTGCAGAGCAAAGTTCAAGAGCAAACATGAACAATTTGCTAGTCTGGTTGGCAGAAGCCAGGCAACACTAATGGTCTTAGGAGACTGATGCTGACTTTATGCCAATTTCAAATCTCTGCTCAGCCTCCCCAGTTTACAAAAAAAGTTGCTTTTCCTTCCAGCCACACTGATAAGGGCAACATGCAGAAGCCTGGTATATGACTAATACTTACCAAGTGTTACAAGGCTTGAACGGAGGGAAATATGAAACCTTGTGACCCTGACTCAGAATAGCCAAACCCCATCGACTCTGGAGCTTCAAGTGGTTAAGAACACCTCTGTTTTTTACTGTGGACATGTTTGGAGGCAGGGTGAGGAGTGGTGATGATGTCAGTCTTGTTCATTTTAAGCTCCAAAATTTTCATGAAAATAATAAAAAAATACCTATTCTTAATTTTTCTGGAAGAAAACAAACCTCAGATTTGAAGCTTAAGTGATGTGTTGGATTTAAATGCAGTTAGGAGTCTTAAAGTAACCAGAAGGCAAAAGACTTGGTTGTATTGCCAACTACAGTAACTTCAGAGTTCAGAGTAGCTGCAAGAACACAAAATGTAAGTGGAGCAAATGTATCCATTTACAACATCCTGGCAAAAATGTTGTATTATTATGAGGGGTTGAATGACAGACCACACAACGCGTGTTGACAGGACTAAAATATCTTTGGAATTTTAAAAGTTCCCAGTGAGCATTTCACAACTCAAGGAGTTGCATTCAACACAGTGAAATTCCGTGAGATCCTATTTTGAAAAATAAAGAGGAACTAATCATAGTGGTTAAAATTAGTGGTAACTTATCTAGAAAGGATCACATGATCACATTTTTATCTGCGAACGGAAACAGTGAGAACTACTTAAATATATACACTTGGTGAGCCAGTGGCCAAGGCAAACAATTATAACAACATTCTCTAACTTTCTTGGAGTATGAATCATCTTTCACACAGTTCTGCGTGGTAAAATTGTGATCTTATAAGTCATGATTAATTCAGTATTTTTTCTTTTTTTTTTCTTTAACATTCCCCCCACCCCCCAAACCAAACCAAACAAACAAAACCCAAACCCAAAATCCCACAACTTTTTCCAGCAGGGAAAGCTCAGAAACTGCAACTACAGAATCTCATAAAACTAGAAAAGAAGAATGAACAAGTACTATAGATTACAGTGTGTTCATCAGTGGCTGATAGAGTCTTTTACAGTACAACACTTCAGCTGGTATTTAGTGTGTGGAATTATTACAACACATATATTCAAAACACCAGTGAAAAATACCACCTCCTTACACAACCTGGGTCATTCCAAGTTAGTGCGAGTACTCCTGAAGCCATGTGCTCATACCCACACTACAGGATGCCTGAAATCTCACTGACCCTTTTTTTAATGAAGTCAGAACATTTCAGGTAACAGCCAAAGCCTCCTTTACCTCCAGCAAGCTACTGTCCAGTGTCATGTGAGCTGATAGTTGGATCTGTTTTCAAACAAAGTCTGGCTTAGTTTTATCTAACTTCTCCTGCCTAAAAAGATTTGCTATTTTTATCAGGAACCACAAGCTAAGTGGTTAAAGCCCCTTTGGTATGGAGGATGGTGAATGAATATAAATATGGGGAGGCCTGGCAGATTGATTACATCACCCTCCCACTAACCCACCATAGCAAACGTTACGTGCTTACGATGGTGGAGGCAACCACCGGCTGGCTGGAAACATATCCCGTACCCCACGCCTGGTACCTGGGCCTTGAAAAGCAGGTCCTATGGTGACTGCACTGAGCCCAGTTTCATAAATGAAGAAAGCTATTTTCAGATGCTCTGTTTTGAAGAGGGTTTCTGGAATTCTCAACGCAAGCTTTTCAACACATTTCTCAGTCAGATGGTCTTTTCATTTCTGGTTTGACACAAAGCTGTGCAGTTCACTTAAAAGTATTTATTCTTCTGTCTACTGTCTGGAAAGTTAAATTTAATTATATTCATAGAGTGAAGAAGAAAAGCATGGACCATACATGCTGGTGAATGCACGTTGCAAATTGTTTTTATGATAATGTTGGAGAAAGTAGCAGGTATTTACTTTGCAGTGGCAGGAACAGGGAGAACGCTTTTGTTTCTTGCAGTGGAATACTAAATAGCAAAAACATTAATAATAATAATAATGATCGTTCTGCAAAGCACCAGTAGAGTCACTTGGCTGATAAGGTCACTTGGCTACACTTCCAAACTAATTCACATTCAGTTCTGCTTTTATTTAATTTATGAGAAATCTAAAAAGCTGGTGTTAATATTTGATATAAATCCTACTTTGTGCACCATGAGGAGATAAGTGGTTTCGGTTCAAACTGGAATTAGAACAATAAAAATGCTAAAACCAAAATTTCTAAACCAAGGCATGGTAAAAACTTAAAGAAAGCAGAAGGAAAGTATTATCAGAGGAAATACAAGTCTCATAAGTTTCTTGCACTACAAATGAAGACAAGTGAAGCACAAAAACATTGCTTTCAAATCCCTCTTGTATAGTGTCTTATAATTGAGGTATCTGCTATGGCATAAAATATAATTCTGACAGAAAACAAACATAATTTTCAGAAACTGTGCTTTTGAAATAATTGAAAATGTGGAGTACATTAGAGCATAATATTAGTTAATCTGATTTTGTTGTAGCAATTGCAAAAGCAACGGTAATGCAACGGTACGATTTATATCAAGCACATTAATTCCCTTGGAGTGCTCGTCAATGGTACTAAAATGCTGGTAATTTTTGTACCTACAAAGTGAATGTGTTTGTATTCTTGTACCCTGCAGGCTTAGGATAATGAATTACAGATCCTATTCCACTTTCTTCAAAACACCATGAAAGACAGTGACGACCAAGTGTCCTGATTAGTGTCTACAGGGTCTACAAGGGCCACTTTTGCATCATTTCCATGTACATAACATTTATATTCCACTCCTACTCCAGCCTCACTCAGGTTAATAGCAAAGCTTCTGTGTCCCTGAGAGCTTTTTCCTGGGTTCTTTGCGTCATAAGGAAGCAGTGACACTAGGCTGGTGTGCATCCCCTGTCAGACTGCTGCTGCACACTTGCTTCCCAGAAGAATCTGTATAAAGCAAAAGCTTTCAAGTTTTTCCTCTTCCCGTGTCCCATCCAGCTGTTAGCTTTAAATATCTTATGGATAAACTTACATAGTTAAATTATGAGACTAGGCACCTGTGTCAACCAGGAACACATAACAGGTTTGTGAACATTAGTAGATCTGGGAAGAAAGCCTGGCTGCCTGCTGGAGTGTTTTTTAATACCAAGGCAATTACATTAGTAAAGTACACAGTTAATAGAGGTGGATACTTCTCACTAAATATCTCTGCTAAATATAACTGTATTAAGTCTTCTGGACTCACCAGTGAGCAAACATAAGAGCCTTTCCTTATAAGTAACTAAGGTGGCTTTAAAGACACCACGCCACTGCTGCCTAAGTCTGAAACTCAGACATGCTTGAAGCATTAATACTGAAACCCAAGCACATCCCCAAAACAAGACTGTACCACAACATCAGTGTAGGTGTACTTCATCACTGGTGACAGTAATGTGACATCAAATATTTTCTTTGTAAAGAACAATACCAATAAGTTAATGTCTGAAAGGTAGGAAGTCAGTGTAGCACTGCAGCTTTTAGATTAGTGTGATCTTGCACCATGCTGTGCCTCCTTTCCTTCCTGCCCAATACTATTTTATCAATATTCAACGTTTTTAAAAAGATCAGGCCAGAAATCAAGAGCCAGGACTTGATTTCCATACTACTCACAAATGGCAGCTGTAGGGCAAATACAAAATGTCGAGTGATCACAATCAGTGCCTTTTTTCCAACTGAAAAGACTCTCCGTATTCACATAGGGTAAACTCAAAGGAAAAGCACATAAAAATGCATTCTCTTCATAGTATTCCTTTGGCATGGATAAGTAGTGTTTAAAGTACAGCAGATGTGCTTCTGCTGTACAATGGAAATGAAGTCTTTTATAACATCTGTTTAAATATTTTTACTTCAATACATATAGTGCTGTAATTGGACAGTGGCATGGCATCCTCATGGTTTTCTTTCCCAGAGGGGAGGAAGCCGAATGTTAATTTCTAATATTTAAATGTTTGACAGTATTATAATAAGATGACATAATATCTCTTGGCTTTTCGAGGGCAAAACAAAAAATGCCTTAAAAAAATGAAAGTTGTACAATTTGCATATTTCCCTGGTTTGTCTGCTAGCAAATATTAACTGTAGCATTTTTGGTGGATTTGTGTAATGTGTTCTCAAAAGAAGGATACTCTAACCTCATCCCTTCCAGCAAGGAGAAAGCCTGGAATAAATCAGTCAGCTGCCAAAGTGAAAGGAGATGGGTTAGTCACAGGCAATGTGTCTTGTACAGTGTCCATCCTTCAACACTCCAAAGACTTAGCTGAAATCCTAAAACCTTCTATGTAAGTAAGCCTGAAAAAGATCAACAATAACAGTGAATCAGCACTTTCCTTGTTTAGGTTTCCTGGGATCATGCTGCAATAGGACAAAATTTGTAGTATCTGTATCCCTATCCACACTGATTTCAGCATAGAAAATTGTTGTGTAAAAGGCACAAACATGGCAAAACTACACAAAACTTTTAGTTAAATTGTTTAGAAACTGTTTTGGCAAAGGTGGATTAACAAAATGTTTGGAGGGCCTAAATTACTAAGGAAAGCAAATCCAGGTACTTCTATGAACTTCTCTTTGGAGAGCTCTGCTGAGGGGATAGGGAGAAGGATGGGCTCAATGGTCTTCTAAAATAATGCCTTGGGGCGACTTAATGATTTTGATCAGTGCATGGCTCATAAATTGACCACTTTTAGCCCTTATGTTGGGGCTGTGCTACATAAGAATCCCCAGGGACTGTGGCAACATGAGGGCTGTTGGATAGTTTGAATATTCAATGCAGGCTGGAAGCATGCCAAGAAGGTCAGCTGAGGGCAATAATGCTGGGCTGCCCTGAGATCTAGCCTATGCCCATCCTGCTGTGAACTAAGTGGGTCACAAGGAATCCTTGAGTGAACAGTCCCTAGAGATCATCTTCTCTCAGCCTTCTGAGATAACTGGTAGTTTAATTTTTATGGATCTTGACTAGAGGAAATATTTAGATGCGTTAAAGAAAGCTGGCCACTATTAGTGGTCACAAAAAATGTATATCTGAACAATATTAAAACTGCAAAGTCAAGGACTCAAAAATCTAGGATTAAAATAATCCATGGACAATGTGTGTATATATATATTGAAGATATTTGTGATTAGATTCTCCCCCCCTCCCTTTTTTTTTTTCATGAGGATGCTTCTTCTATGTAGCTAACAAATGGACTATTACTTCCTAAAAGAACTTTGCTTCTGTGTCACTCACATCTGTGTTTAATTTAATTCGGTCAGTTCAGGCCCTGTTATGACCACAAGGTTAGTGGTATCTTTTCTCTGAGCTGTAGAACCTAGGTGCTTTTTGAATATTATTCACTTTCACAAAAGTGTTGGGAAATACAGATGTGTCACTGTTACTCCTGCTTGTCAGATGGCTCAGAAGGATGGAGTTACTTGAGCTCCAGTCTCTAAGAAAAACATCCTTCATCTGTCTACTGTCACTAAAATAATGAAAACCTGGATAGATTTTCAGAAAGGACATCCTTTCAGATCTCAGGTCCCTGTTTGAGACCAGGAACACAGTAAAGGTGCTTAAAGAAAAGGTCACCAGAATATTCACAATAGCAGAACAACCTAAATGTCCTAAGCTGTTTGGGTGACTAAACTAGGCTGACAGAAGGTAGACCCCAAATATGGAAAAATTGAGTTTAAGATCTTAAAATCTGACAAAACCAAAAATGTCTGAACAGAGGGTCCACTGTGAGACATGGAAACCACCAGAGTAGGTCTGGTAGAACTGACCACAGGAAGTCTGGTAGGTGAGGTCCCAGAACGTGCCCTCCATCCCACTTCCTTTTCCACTTCCAGTGGCTGGAATATTCCAACAATCCTACAATGAAGATTAAAATTTCTAGGAACAGTCAAGTAAAATAAAATACATTCCAAAACCAAAATGCATTTCAAGATCCAGACTTGGAATAATGAAAGATGTATTTCCCTATTTATTTTATCTCATTTTATCTGAACATGAACCAGCAAAGCACAGAAAGCCAATGACACTGGGGTTTAGGGAGAGTATGGTGAGCAGGTTGAGAGATGTGATTATTCTACTCTACCCAGAAGTGATGAGGCCACACCTGGAGTGCTGTGCAGGTTCTGGGCTCCCTGGTACAAAACATGGACCTACAAGGGAGAGCTCAGGAAAGGACATGAAGATGATTATGGGACTGGAGCATCTGACATATGGGGAGAGGCTGAGAGAGCTGGGACTGGTCAGCCTGGTCCTGAGGGAGCTGAGACTGGTTAGCATGGGGAACAGAAGACTCAGAGGGATATCTTATCAATATTTACAAATACTTGATGGAGGGTGGAAGAAGGAAGATGAAGCCAGACTCCTCTCAGGGATGTCCAGAGATGGAACAAGAAACAACAGAACAAATCAAAGTATAGGAAATTTCACCTGAATGTTAAAAAAAAAAAAAAAATACTGGAAAAGGAATTGAATAATTCAACAGGTTAGACTGAACAGAAATAGAATGGGAATGCAAAAATCAAAGTGTCAAAAAGTTGAATACGGAATGAATCCCTGCCTTGTCAGGAGCAAATTGTGGCTATGGAAGGGTAATAAAAGCTGCCAGCAACTGTGCAATATTTTGTCACTTCTCCTTCCCTTTTCAGGAACACTTCCAAATACCTGATAGTTGATGAGCCATTAGGTCAAAGGTGGTGCTTCCTCATTGCATTTCTAGGCTGCTCCCAGAGCCCAACTCCTGCTTGGTGTCTAAGAGGTCTTTGTCTCCTGTTACTTCCCCAGTGTTAACCCCCCCTTTTTTTTTTTTATCTGCATAGGATTTTGTAAGTGTGATTCTTCTCTACAGTCTTTGACAAATGCAGATCCTGTACAAAGTTAGAATTGATGCACTTCTGACCCAGCAGTTTCTTTTCTTTCCAGTTTGGTGCTCACTTTTTATTCTCTTTTTCTGCCAGCCTCTCATTTGCTTTCTTTCTTAGCTTTTGTTTATCTACTCTTCCCACCTTTCCACTATGAAAGAAGCATTAGAAAGAAGGAGCACTTCAAGATAATGTAAAAGCTGCAGTCAGGCATGAATGTTGCTAATTTCAGGGGACAAGGGAGAATCTGAAATCAGGAAAATCAGAGAACACTGAAGACAACAGAGCATCTCTGTAAAGATTTGCTTTATGTTGTACAGTCTCTGCTTACAGCTTTCAGATTTGTATAACTTCTCTCTACAACCAGTATGTGACAAAACCATGCTTCATAGTAGGTATGTATAATTTTATGCTACTGTTGTGTCATTAACGTATTTTTAATCCATCCATGTCTCATCCTGATGTTTTTACACCTCATGATTGCTATTTGACTGCAGGGCTGCTATAAGTGGGTTTCCTGTTACACAACTCAACTGTCAGGCTTTTAACCAACAAATGATACCTCACTGTACCAGCCAGGATGCAGCACACAGCCACAGTAGCTTCTTTCCTCGGTTACCAACTGGTTCATATTTTTTTCTCAGTCAGAGCACACTACTAGAGCTGCCTAAGCTGTATTCAGCTCAATCTTCAGCCATTTGATTTGAATTGTTTGTGTGTATAAACCTGCAAGCAAATCTATTGTAAGGAGTATTTTCAACGTTGTGAAAAGTAGATTTTAAACATTATATACAATCTGAGGTTTACTGTGTCGTTTTTACCATGTAAATAAATGATTTGTCTTGTTTCAGTTGTCTAATTTGACTATTTGTTTTTACGGGTGTGTGTTGGTGCCCCCAGCAGGCTCTCAGAAAAACTAAATCTGTAATCCTGAGAACCAAGCCTTGGAGAAAGAATGAGCTGCTTACTGTATGGTGATTAATAGAACAGCTGCATTGAATGTAAATGAAGCTGCACAATGAATTACTAGATAGATATGTGGCCATGTGAAAATGTGTATCATATGATCTTTACCTGCAACAGACAATACTGCAGTGTACAAGTAAATATAAAGCTCTGAATGCATTCATTAGAGTACCCATATGATACTAATTACATTCCTGTGAAGAACCTATGTAAGCAGGACAGTCTCAGACTTCCAGAATGTCCTGTATTGAACATATTTATGAAACCATTACTTGAACTGAAATGATTTGATGGGTTTATATGAGTTCACAGCATTTGACCCATAGTTGTCTATCTTCTTGACTGAACGAATTTACAGAAAAATAGAATTTGCAGAAAATAATTAGAGACTCGTTTCTTTATTCATTGCAGATCACCAGTCATTATTTCATGTAAGGTCTAATTAAATTACATGTCCCAGTTATATAGGACTCACTGACAAAGCTTTTAGAATTGTTTATTTTATGATAGGATACTATTTTACAGACTCCGTTTTCAAACTGATATGTAACAATGAATCAGTGGGACAGCTAAAGTTGCTCACTTCTCTTTAAAAAAATAGCCATTGGGAGCTAGAAAGGGAAGGCTACTGCAATCATCTGTGAACGACAGCATGGGAGCGGGAGCAAGGAAGACCCAGGGAATTACAGGCCGGTGAGCCTCACCTCTGTGCCTGGGAAGATCATGGAACAGATCCTCCTGTATGACATGTTGGAACACATGAGGGAAGAGCATGTGATCCGGGACAGCCAGCACGGCTTCATCAAGGGAAGGTCATGCCTTACCAACCTAGTGACCTTCTATGATGGAGTGACAGCATCGGTAGATAAAGGGAAGGCGACCGATGTCATCTACCTGGACTTGTGCAAGGCCTTTGACACAGTCCCCCACCACATCCTTATCTCTAAATTGGAGAGAAGTGGATTTGATGGGTGGACCATCCAGTGGATAAGAAACTGGTTAACAGAACGTAGACAAAGGGTGGTGGTCAATGGGTCTATGTCCAGGTGGAGGCCGGTGACAAGCGGGGTCCCCCAGGGGTCTGTTGGGACTGGTGCTCTTTAACATCTTTATCAATGACATCGATGATGGAATTGAGTGCAGCCTCAGCAAGTTTGTGGATGACACCAAGCTGAGTGGTGTGGTTGACACAACAGAAGGAAAGGAAGCCATCCAGAGGGATCATGACAGGCTGGAATGGTGGGCCCGAGGGAACCTAATGAGGTTCAACGCTGCCAAGTGTAAGGTGTTGCACTTGGGCCAGAAGAATCCCAGACGTAGATACAGACTGGGAGAAGAGCTTCTTGAGAGTAGCCCAGCTGAGAAGGGCCTGGGTGTCATGGTGGATGAGAAACTTAACATGAGCCAGCAGTGTGCTCTTGCAGCTCGGAAGGCCAATGGTATCCTGGGCTCCATCAGAAGAAGGGTGGCCAGCAGGGACAGGGAGGTGATTGTCCCTCTCTACTCTGCCCTCGTGAGGCCCCATCTAGAGTACTGTGTCCAGATCTGGGGCCTCCAATACAAGAAAGATGTGGAACTGTTGGAGAGGGTTCAGAGGAGGCCATGAAGATGATTAGAGGGCTGGAGCACCTCCTGTAGGAAGAGAGGCTGAGGAAGCTGGGCTTGTTCAGCCTGGAGAAGAGAAGGCTGAGGGGGGACCTCATTGCAGCCTTCCAGTACCTGAAGGGAACATACAAACCGGAGGGGAATCAACTTTTTAAAAGGGTAGACACTGGCAAGACAAGGGGGAATGGATTAAAGCTAGAGGAAGGAAGGTTTAAATTAGATATTAGGGGGAAGATTTTACAGAGAGAGTGGTGAGGTGCTGGAACAGGCTGCCCAGAGAGGTGGTGGATGCCCCATCCCTGGAGGTGTTCAAGGCCAGGTTGGACGGGGCCCTGTGCAAAAATGTGTAGCTCCAGGCCTGGAGGTTGGTGGCCCTGCCTGTGGCAGGGGGGTTGGAACTCTATGATCCTTGAGGTCCCTTCCAACTGAGAACATTCTATGATTCTTTGATTCTATGGGAATTTTATTTTCCAGGAATCTAAGTAGTCCCTTTTCCCCTTGAAAACCCCTTAATTCTAATAAGAGGCACAGTACTCACACAAATAAAAGTTTCTACTACTGAGAGGTTGCTTCATGAATTACCATGGAGGAGCTCAGGGGAACTACAGTCAAGTGTTTTTATGCCACATATCTCATGAATAATACAAAAATAGAGATAAAAAGAAGGATCTCAAGACTGCACCTGAGTTTTGTTTTTTAAGTAACTGTGCATCAATATAAAAAGAAAATTCTGAAAAGAGTTGTAAACAGATATATTTGATTTCTGGATCTGATTGCTATGAGAAATGGGGAATAGACTTCCTATAATGATCAATAATAAATTTCCTATAATGATCAAGTAATGTTGAAAATGAAATCTATTTGAATTCAGTCCGGAAAGATTAATATTATGAAAATAAGAGACCTATGGAAGATCACTTTCCACCCATTACAAATTTTCTTGCTGAGCTATGATCAATGAGGACATAGTGACCACAAAGACGTTTGATGGGATACCTTGACCCTAAGAATTCCCAGACTTTCCCTCAGATTCCAAGCAGTAAAATGATGAAAACTAGTTATTTCATAATAGCGAATTATGAGAACCTAACGGCTTCAATAGCAGCTGTAGAAAATTTAGTGCTCTCCCTTCTCACAAGTATATCCATCTATATCTAGCAGAGAGAGCAGACACTAAGTTGTGACAATAAAACTTGTCCAAACAGTTAAAAATGTGTTCATCTGGCTCTGCTGCTAAGCAAAACCACCTTTCCTTTCACCCTTTGATGAAAATTTATAATTGTTGAAATACAGAAAAGCTGGAAAGGAAGGATAAAGGAATAAGGGATTATACATATAGGCAATAAGAACATAACTTTCTTTTGTACCTTGGGTGAAAGAAAGAGTGAATAATTACAATCCAATGTTTAATTCCATTAGCCATGGTAAGGTAAGTATGTTCCAGAGAAAGTGGATGACTTGAGCTGGCAGTGGAATTTCTAAGTGGATGTGGTTGTGTTATAAATGAACACTTGTAGGGTCAGGTCAGGCCCAGAGGCTGTACAGCTCCTTTCAGGCAGCAAGGAGCTGAAATAGTGTACCTGTCAGGCCCTTGTAGTTATTTGGGAGCCAGCCATGAGCCCTATTCCCATGACCGAGCAGAAAGCCAGACCCTCTTGACCATGTCCATGATTCAGCCCTAGCTGATTAGTTTGATTTGGGCCCGCTGAGAAGCACTGATATGTCTGCCCTGTGTTCTCAGAGTAAGGAGCATGATGGCAGGCTGTGTGGATCTAGCTGGTCACTAAACTCTACTGCTTCCTGAATGTGGTCCAGCACAGTTCGAGTCAAGCCTGCCTCATACCTCTGGCAACTACAAAGTATTTTCCTTATACTTAGCATGTTTAAATTCCTTATCTTGTCCTGAGTTGTGCATATAAAGTTCTGTTTAAATCCAGTATGCTGATTTGTGTGTAGATCTAAACACCAGTAAAAAGAACATCTATGTGAAGCATTGCATCTTCAAAGAACTATACTTCATCAGCTAACTAATCTTTACAATACTCTTGTGACTAAGTTGGAACTTGCTGTTTGTTTATTTCAGTAGACTTTCTTTTTCCTATGAAAAAAGATTCTGAGACTCTGACTTCTATTCCCAGCCCAGGTATCTAGGACTTGACATAACTGGGGAAGTGGACTAAACAGAATAGTCCCATTTAAACCTTCCTCTGCTCATCTAGTTTGGTAAGATTGGAAGAATTTGACAAGAATCCTCTTGAGAAAACCCCTATTCAAAAGAAAGTAGTTAAAGTAAAAATATGAAACCTATGCATACCCATAATGTTGTCAACACTAATAATTTGGGGCATATTTCTTACTGTGTGGTTTCTCTGAGTCTTTTTGGAATTAATCTCAGGATATGGGCTCAGGCTTCAAATGTGCAAATCAAATGACCATCTGTTCAGAATGCGACTCCACAGAAAGGCTTTGATATTGGTCATCAAACACAAAAATGTTTCTAGCAGTTCTGTGCAACAAGCAGCTAAACCTGTGCCAAGTAATAATACAGAAGGTGATTGCTGCACCGTGTTTCTTAATGAGAAATGGTATCACAAACTCATTGTAATTCATGCTATGAATCTGAGACTTTTATTTCAAGGAGTATAAACTAATACAATCTTCCTTGTGCTGGCCCACACAATGTTTTTTTTTACAGGACAATAAGGAAGGATAATGTCAAATAAGTATGGACAAAATGATGCAGAATACAGCAGTGTATGTAGTGAATAAGCAATTCTTTACTGTTCAGAAAATCTGCATAACTAGTTATGCATATATAAAATGGGATATATGCTCTAAGTCCAGTTACCTCTTTTGCTTTCAGGAATTTAGGAAACAGTTCTGGTCCTACTGAAGACAATGGCAAACTGCCAACTAATTTTAAAAAGCCCAAAATCTGAACTTTACTGACTCACATAAGTATCAGCTCAGCTGTGTTTTCTCTACCTTGCACCTGCACTCATGCTATGCCTTCTATATACAGCACTATATGCACTCTTTCCAGTCTGTTTCTTACCAGTCTATCTGTATCTCTCTTGTATTTATTTTGTGGATGGCAATACTGACATCTTTTCCAGAATATCATGATAGAGCTATCATGACCAGTGTGGTGGAAGGGTTTCCTGAATGATGGGGAAAAAGGCTTGTGGTGCTGTGGAATTGCTGAAGGGAACTAGAGAGTTGTCCTGAATCAGTGAGGAGGACAGGAGCAAGGAAGATAGAACAGGGAATGATGCAGGATGTTAATTTGGGAAGGAAGTCCCTGCTCTTTATGCCCCATTGTTATGTCGTTGTATGCTGAATTTAAGGACTAGTGTTGGAGAAGAGAATCAATACTTTGCTTGTGGGCTTTACAGGACAGTTTTATTAATACATACGTTAGTTTTAAGTTGGTACACCATCACATCTTTTGCAGCCCTCACAGCATACAAATCCTTAAACAACTCATATGCATATGTTCCTCTGTCTTTATTCCACTATATCCTGATTACTCCTTTGAAGTCAGTAGGTGTTGTTTATGTACAACTGATAATACTTTTTGGTTCCTACTGCCCTAACCATAGTGAATGTGGCAATACTGGATTCCAGATGTACATCACAATCATAGTTCTGCCAGACTTGATTCTACTTCCAAGACTTGTGAGTGCTACACTAGTTTAAACTATTGTTTGAGGTAGAATTTATGTCCTTGTTGTAGACTTATGCTAATTAATTTGGCTTCCACAATTGCTAAAATCAGCTCTGAGATTCATCTAGAGAAATGAAATCTTCAGTGTTTTAAAGCTGCTGGAGCTGGCCTTATCTTACCTCATCTCCCAGATGTATTTCAGAGACAAAGGATTGCAGCCAATGCCTTGTGCTATCACTTAGATTCAGTACAGTCAGTGTGAATTAGGGGAGCCACATTGGTGGCTGGAAGCCAGCTGTTTCCCTTAGGTACTGGCTTGGACACAGATAGCCAGAGCTGAGGACTGAGATGCTGGGCTTTTGTGTGAGTTTGCTCTGAAATGAAATTGCCCTGGTGTGCTAGCCACCGAGATGCCAATGGGCAGGTTGTAGATTCTGCGTCCACTACATCATAACTGTAATTTCTTAAATATGGAGTATTACACATAGCACCCAAAACTGCTGGAGGAAATTAGGGCAACCCCTACTATTGTTTTAACAATTCTATTGCAGTTCTTTGAAACTTCATAAAGTTCCTGATATAATTAGTGGTGTAAAGATGTTTCCAGAGTAGCGCTCTTTTGTAACCTGCAGCAGTGTAATGCACACCTTAATAAATACATTTAATAATTAATTTCAAGCTCTAGCAACTATCATTAAGTCTTTCAGTTCAAGTTTTGATAGCAGGTTCCTGTCTGAGGGGAATTGATTTTCTCTGGAAGATTTTAGCAAGAGCTCTGGCCATATTTGAGTAAAAAAGTGAACGACTGAGTATTTGCATTGGCAAGAAATAGCAAAGAAATAGTCAAGGTATGACATTCAACGTGATCTGCCTTATGTCCCATAATGCAAACAACAGTTTGGACCCTACACTTTCTAACTCTTGGTCTTACAGGCACAGGATAACTTGAAGGTTGGCTGATTTCTGGTTTTCTATGGCTTAAGGGCTTCTGCATGGCCCTGGCACTCCTTTGTAAACTGTGGATATTTAAAAGGCCAGTTGATCTTTCACATACCTCAGCCGGCAAACCTCCAGTTCCCAGCAGCAATCTCCTTTGAAAGCAACTGCCATCCCAGTTTTTTGGCTGCTTAATCAGGTCTCACAAAACAGACTTTAAAAAGTCCCATTAGCCTTCTGTTCAACAGGGAGAAATTAAATCTGAAACATTGTGGAGTTCCACAAATGCTGAAAAAGAAGGATGTGCTTCTGAGAAAGACATTTTCACACCACCTGTGATTTTAATGATGCATAATCCTTTATGTTTTCCCAGGTGAAACTTCACAAGATGTGAGCATGTGTGAGATGAGACTGGGCATAGGTGCATTTTCAGCCCTTAACAATCCTGGGTCTCAAATATCTTTTCGGTCATCTCTTTTTCATACAAGTCTCCGTGTAGCTTAGAAAAGTAATGAAGAATGGGTGCTATGAGGCACCAAGAGGAATTGCAGTCCTTTTATTAATGAAGTTTGCTTCACCATTTTCCTTCTAGCGTATGCTCTTACTCAGAGGTGAATGGGCACTTGACCCCATCAACATAAGGCCAGTACTCTCAAATTATATGTTTCCTAGGCATTCTATTTGACTTGTCATGTGAGAGATGTACTGCTCATTTGATAACTTTTGTCTCAGGAGAACATGAACTGAGACGGGGTCCAAGATTCCTGATTTCAGTAGTCAGGAGCTCCTGACATTTTTGTGCAGGTTAGACACCCTTTGGTTGACACAGACTGATATCTGAACTAATCAAATATTTGTTCCCTGCTTCCTAAACTTCTCTGAGAAGTTTCACTCATGTCTTAATGAGAAAGCTACATGATTACTCATAATCCAGCTACCAGAGGTATATTTGGGTAGTAACTACTGTTACTCAAGACACTTCTGAACAAAGTATAGGTATTCCCAGGGTTCCTAGCCTACTCTAGACCTGTCTAGCTTGCAGAAGCCACAAAGTGTTAAACTCTCATTTAATAGTTACTCCACAAAAAGGAACATCTCTGAGTAATGTCTGCCCAGAGCCCATAGGCACTGCATGCCTTGGAATCAAAAGTGTTGGTAACTGCAGAAGGCTGTCCCAGGGCCAGTAATTTGCTTGGTCAAGGGTACGTTCATGAGGACCAACTAAGGTTTCTACAAGTTGCATCCCAGGAGAGTCTCTTCGAGCTCATACTATCTTCTGCTAGCCATCCACTTACCAAGGAAATATCCCTGCTTGCTGCCTTTTATGGATGCCTATCCTGTCCTCTAGCGGTTGGGTCATTAAACATTATACGGATGGGAGAAGACTGGCCAGAGGTGGTTTGAATGAACACCATAAACTGTTGCAGCACGATGGTTTTTGCTGAGCTACGCTGTTGCTATGTACAAAACTGCTGGTACTGGAATGCGTAGTGCTGTTTGTGTCAGTGAAACAGCCCATGAGAAAAGATAAAGGCTTTCAGCCCAGAGTGATTTTTGGGCTCCTTCTCGGGCCTGACACCAGTTAAGAGGAAAGATTATCTACTGCAGCTTAAACTGGGTTGAAGGGAGAAAGGGCAGAAAGGGCTGCCTGGAAGGAAAAGCAATAATTATGTGGAATAACATGATGAATGTTTTATAATGGAAGTACAAAATTAGTGAGCTTTATTGATTAATCTGTAATGTACATACTATGTTATAAATCATTCATTTGAGAATTTAGAGTTTCTTAAATTTGAAGCTCTTGTTCTGTTGGTTCCTAAACACTCACATATTGAGGAATGAATAGCATTGATTTTCCTCAAGTAGATTGATTGCTTAGATGCAAGAACTTCTCATTTTTTCTCTCACAGACTATAGCAAAGGAAGAGCTGCAGCTTTGATCTCACTAACTGGCAGCCTCTTCTATTCCTCTGGCACGCACTTTAATTTTTTTAAGGCGAAATGAAAGAATTGGCTTTTGTGGCATTCGCCTCTGCTATGCCAATTTCTTAGCTCTATCCTTTTAGCAAAAGGAATTTTTAGATACATTTCCTTAGATTTTTCATCATACTGTTCAGTATCCTGATGTTAACATTTATTTCTGTTAAAGTGCTGAAGAAGCTGTGGCAGCAATGAGGCTGTTAAAAGATAGATATGAGATGTGAAGTAGTGTGTCTTTGTCAGAAAATTACACTTGCTTGGTACAGCAAAAGAGATTAGAACAGAGGACAGAGAAGATAGCCCATGGAAGACTGCAAAAGGCACTGGCACATTATTAGCATCAGTCTGAGTTTTAGTTTGCTGTCATCTACATGTAAGCCCGAACATCCTGCTGAGATTCGTGTAGCTCCCTACCTTCTCCCATACTACTCGCGGCTGGTTGTGTTGAGTGTAAACTTAAGCTTGTGGCTATACACATACTACTTGGGAAGATACAATCTAGATCCTGAAATATTTTGTAGAAAACATTTCACATAAAACTTTGCAAAACAGGGAGACCTGCTGGTCTGCATTCCTTCCTCTGCTCATCACTTTTTAAAATTACGTATGCATTAGCATCCTTAAAAATGCTGCATCTCGCAGGCCGTGCTATCACAACAGAAGGGTGTGGATGGTTTTAATTATATACTAGACTCACCTTGCTTGTGCTGTGTGTTGGGTTCCTTCCGATTGTTAAATCCAATTCACAGACTGTACTGCCAGCTCATTTTTCACCTACAATAAACCACAGCCTTTAGGACACAGTTTCAGGGGAGGTGACAGGATGGATAGCAGGCTAGAGGAGGGCTTCAGAAAAAATCCTGAAAGGTGGACTGCACCTTCCTTCCTCTCAGCCACTAAGGGTTTACTACTGGGGGGACGGATACAGCAAGGGCCTGGAAGCTTCTAAAATACACCTGAGCTGCTTATTTTAATTTAAAAAGCTTCTATTTTCCTCCCACCGCCCCAATCCAGTCAAGGACATCTCTGGTGAAGAAAGGGCAGGGACCAGTAAGCCAGGTTCAAGTGTGTGTACTGAGGAGCTCAGGAACGACAGCACCTTGCAGGAGGGGAGTTACTCCTTACCCGCCTGCCCCCGTCTGCCTGGCGGCCGCTCCTCCCCGGGCCGCTACCTGCTGGCGGCTCCTCCCGGGGGGCCAAGGCGGCGCCGGCTCACAGCCCAGCCGCGGGCCGAGGCGGGAGGGCCGGCAAAGCGGGCGGCGGCCACACAGACCCGCACGGCTGCCTGCGGCGGCCAGAGAGCGCTGCCGCGGGGGCCTGGGCGAGCCCATCGCGCCGTGCACGGAGGGAGGGAGCGAGGAAGGACGGACCGACCGACCGGCGGGCGGGCGGGGGGAGCCGCCGCCAGCCGGGTGCGCGGCGACCTGATCCCTGTCCAATATGGTCGCCGCTCACACCTCCCATTCCTCATCCTCCGGCGAGTGGATCGCTTGCCTGGATAAAAGGTATCGGTATTTTCACAGGAGCAGCTGCCAGGGGATGCTGTGTGCGTGCACCCCGCTTTCTTTCCCACCCCCCGCATGCATGCGTGTATGTATATTTGTATGTATGTATGTGTATATGTGTGTGTATGCTGATAGCCCCCGCTCTTCATCAGATCCTGCCTTACATAAGGAGCGTTCAGGTGGGAAGCAAAATGCCCGGAGGAAGCAGAACCTCGGCTGCGGGGCAGGGTGAGGGCTCTAAACGCCTCTAGCAGCGGAGGGGACGGTCGGTCCTCACGGGGATAGCTGCTCTCCGCTAGGCTCTGCTGCCCGGAAAATGCTGCACGTGGTGGAGGAGGGGGAGCTCCAGGGCGGGGAGAGGGCGACGCGGACCGGGGGCCTGGGGCTCCCGGGCGGGGTCCCGCCGTGCTGGCCATGACAGAGCTCCTAGTTCGTGCCATTTGCGCGCCAGTCTGCCCTCCGCCTCTCCTCACAGCCCCTCACCTCACTAGCACGCTGGCTCCGGCCTCGCCTGAGCACACCGGCCCCCGCCCTGCCTCTCCTCGCCTCAGCACACCGGTCCCCGCCTCGCCTCGCCTCGCCTCACCTCACCTCAGCACACCGCCCCCCTAGCCCGGCCGCCTCACGCTTCGGGTGGGAAAGGACAGACTCTCGCCTCAGAGCGCTCCGTGGCACAAGCAGGTGTAGGGCTGTTGGCCGCGGGGGCAGGAGGGGAGTGCGCCCCGAAAAAGGCCGCAGGGGCTCCCCTCGGCGGCCACAGCCTCTTCTCCCCGCTGCGGCGTCCTGGGGGCCTGCGGTTGCTGCGGGTCAGGTATCGGCGGGCAGGTGGCCAACACCGTGTAGGTGGGAATTACGGCGGGTTAACGTGTGCTCGGAGGTGGCGTGCTCACTTCTAAAAATAGGAGGAAATTAGGTATTAATTCTTTTAAAAGATAAATTCTTCGGAGTGCATTCCCAGCGCGTTGCAGCAGAAAGTGAGTCTCCGTGTCGAGCTGCAGGGTGGGTGGTTTGAACATCCTTCACTGTATTCTACCTTCAGCACTGCATTAGTTCAGAAGTGAAGTCATTTGGTTTCTGAATACTCACTGTGTCTCCTGTCGTCTAGTTAACAAAATTCTAAACCATAAGTATGCTACACGGGTCAAATAAAGCCATTGGAGAGAGTTCTCTTATGTGGCGTATAACAGTTTACTGAGCATCCTTAGCCAGATTTTGACATCTGATGCCATTTGGGACTGCCCTGTGTAGAGAAGCCTTTGTGCATGGAGAAGGAACCTTCCTCTTCTAAAAATTTCTGTCATTTCCAGGAAACCTCCTAGTGTTGTAGGACTGCTCCTCTAATTAGGTTTTCCTTAACACTCCAGGCAGCAAACTGTATGTAAAAAGTTAATGGAACTTTTGATCTAGACATGGCATCTACCATACTTACTGATCCCTCTCTGTAGGGTGTGACAACTTACAAGAAGGCTAACCTCAAAGAGGTTAAATAATGTGTATAAATGTTGAAACTACTCTAAATGTAAATACAAGCAGAACTGGTGATGATAACCTGGCTATATAAAAACCGAAGAGAAGCAGAGGACCTGATCCTCTGCCCTGTGAACTGACATTGAGGGGATGTGAAGGAGTATGAGGCGCAGTGCTTTTAAATAGGTGATCCTGTAATTTTTCAGGTTTCTTAAACTCAGTTCATTGTGAGGCCTAAATTGTAAACTGAAATTCAGGGTTTTGTGCTTAATGAGGTGAATAGCCTTGGGGAGTGAATGATGTTTTAAGGAAACATATGTGAGTGATTTCATTTAGAAATTATATTGATATGAAAATTAATGTGCTGACCATTTTTATAATTGCAATTTCATTAGAGCTATTAAGATGAAACTTTTTCTTTACTTTTCTGTTATTTGGAGTAAGCTGGTAGCACCAGTTTGTTGAGTGGGAAGAATAATTTCCAGGTGCCCTAAAGGATTATGGATTATTCTTCATTTCCAGAAGGCAATCTGGATATAGGACAAACCCGGGGCATGTGGATTTTTTCCTGCTTTGCTTTGTGATTATGGGAAATAGACTTAGGCATTTTTTGCTCTGTTTTTCTGTTTTAAAAATGACAATTAGAGCTGTGTTGGAAAAGTACTACAGGAATGTAAGCACTGTTAGATAAAGCTTTTATATTTAATTTGCACACTTGTATTTCTAAAGTGTATGTCTTTTCTGTAGATGATCCATGAGTATAATAATTTTAATTATGTAATTTCTATGTATTTTAAGTCTTCTGAAAACATAGCATTTTCTAAACTAGGTGTAGATTCTGTAAATACTGGATTATTTAATGAGTCAAATCTTTGTAGGATAGCATGTGGTTTTATTAAATAACAAGTATATTTTTAAAATGTTAATATATTTATATTTTCAGGAGGAAGGAAGTTCTAAAAGTGGTATGCTTTAGAATTTTAGGTGAGTCTCAGCAAAGACAACTAAAATTTCATGTAATAAGGATTATCCAACTACACTTAAAAAAATAATAATTAAACTCTAAATGGAAATGACAAAATGCATCATATACAGAAGTGAGGTATTTCATTTTTTCCCTAGGTCACACATCAAAACAGAACTACTAACATCTCAGATAAGAACACCTATAAAACCAAAGAACTACCAAAATGTTTCAGGAGAATTAGTGTTACTGTGTAGTGTACTATGGGCTAGGAGTACCAGTGCTTTGACCATGCAGCTTCCATGTGTGGTTGCTGATCACAAAAGCCAAAGTTCAGCGCTCAAAAATCACATACTCGAGGGCAGTATTTATATGTAAAGTCACAAGTGCAAAGGTAAGGAAAAGTAGGAACAGAAAAGTTGAGAACACTGTGCTCTATATTTTATTTTTGAGGGAGAGAGTGGGGATCTGTGGTGAGTAACCGTATGTCCTCGTTGTACCTGGAGATGTAAATATTTTTTTCTGGTAAGGAAGCCAGTCCTTTTGTCTTTGAATTAAATAATAACCTTGCCACTGATTTCCTAGGGAGCAGAAGCATACCTATCACCTTTGCATTTTTCTGTGTGTGTCTGATCTGCACATAATTAAAAGAAGATTGCCAAGGTATGCAAGTTTGTATAATTAAGAACTCATTGTTTCTTTCACACCAAAGACTATCTAACCAGGAAGTTTCCATGTTGACATATCTTTACTGAACAGTAGACAAAATATTTTTAGCATAACTAGTATTTTTCTAAATCTGATCACTGTTATGAATTCAGGTGTTTTAACTGGATTCAGATACAAACTTTTAAATGATGTGTGGCATTCACAACAGTCAGAGATTCCAGGGTTTCGTAGCTGCCTACCTCATATGAAATACAACCTTCAGTGTCTTAGCAGACTGGAGGAGCAGATCACAGAGCAAAAGCATGTAACTTGCTAGCCTGGTGTGCTAAGACTGTTATGATCTTTGCTCAGCTATTTATAAATTATTTAAATATAAATGGGTGTTTTGAGGATGTATTGTACATACTGAGCTTTTATATCCTTGTCATCATTGTTAGACTTTCAACTGAAATCATTTATATCTAACAAAACGCAAATAACACGGACAGGATAATCTCTCAGATCTATACTTTAAGCCAAGCTCCCTTAGATTTGGGCATAAATTCAGAGTGAAGCTATGTCACAGCAAGATACTTGAATCAGGATTTGGTTTTAGTTCATTGTAACATATATCTGTGATATCAGTTACATGCATATGCTTAGTAGTTACCGGGTCTCTTGTGTGTATATGGGTAGCCTAGAATGAAGAACTGGTATCATGAAAGAACTGTTGTAAAAGAAACATGGAAAATGCTTGCCATCCTCTATAACCTGTAATTATGTCAAAGATAATGGGATACAGATTTATAATCAATCAATATTGTGAATATTTTAGAATTACTTTACAATTATATTTGATTTACTTTGTAAAATATCTTCATGCAGTTGGTAAAACATACTTGTATGTATTTTAAATTTCTACCCTGGCTTTTTATTTGTAACAAATCCATAGAAATAGTGCTACCATTTTTTAGAAAGTTTGTGTCTGAACAAAGTCATGGACATATGATGCAGCTCCTGTTGGCCTGTGTGTTTGGTGTTTTGTTTCTTTGTGTAGTGTGTGTCTAAGCTGGTGTGTGCTTGGATCAAGTCTGCGTGGGGATGTATCAGGCACCTTGGTGGACGTGGGAACCTGGAGACAGCGCAGTATAGACATAGCCTAAGTGCTTTCTATCACTCATGCAAAGGTGCAATCTTCTGAGAGTGATGAATAATAAATTTATCTTTCCACATCACACAACTCATTTTCTAGTCCAGTGCAAAGGTGCAGTCTTTGATGAATAATCAAAAAGCCCCTTTCTATCCCCCATATCTCCTCAGAGACACCAAAATAATTGTTAATATAGCTTTCCATAACCTTGTAGGTCTGTGCATTTTATTGATTATAAGTATTAAAAATAACTCATAGTGAGAGCAGGAGTTGTATTTTAAACTAATTCAAGCTGGTTTATTCTCTGTTTACAGGCCTAAGCATTTCTAGTATCAGCTTACATTTGTTGTATGTGGCTGCAGTAAGTTGCATGCTTGTTTGATGGACAGGTATTAAGAGAAAGAAAAAGTGATTGCCCTGGCATTCATGTGTGTAAACAGCGTCATGGCCCACCGGAGCAAAGTAGCCTGCCTATTAGGGTATGATATATTCAAATTCAGTTGGTAGTCTTGTGAAGTGGTGCTTGTGCAACCCTACGTTTTCTCTTTTACCAGATGGTAGTGGAAACATGTCTAAACTGTCATTGTCTGAATTATTTCTGGCATGTTGTCAGGATTTGATCCCTCAAAGCTTGTATTCTGAGTAGATTTTTTTTTTAAAAAAGTTAACAACTTACATTCTAGCAGAGGAATATAAACCCAGCAAACCAGCTAGCTGAAATTGTGCCCTCAAAGTCAGGTGACTACCGCATATTTTTCAAATACAAGTATTTTTCCTATCCAGTGTGACATCTGTTTTGGTTTGCCTCCTACAGTTTGCTGCATTTAACAAGCTCATGATACTGCCTTTGTTCTGTTAGTGTTTTCTGTACTATGTTTGGCATACTTACCACTACTGCCGCTTTACCAGTATCCTCAATGAATGTTTCCTGAACTGACTTCCCACTTCATCTTTGAGTTCAGCAGTTCTCAAAATGTGTGTCAATGTAAATCTGTAGAATTTATTTCATGGTGTTTG
Organism: Gallinula chloropus; assembly: GCF_964237585.1. Taxonomy (NCBI): domain Eukaryota; kingdom Metazoa; phylum Chordata; class Aves; order Gruiformes; family Rallidae; genus Gallinula; species Gallinula chloropus. Next base: position 22,477,084 of record NC_140090.1, read on the forward strand.
TAAGTTTAAAATTTTCATTAGCTGTAACAATGCACTGCCTAAATGAGTGAAGGTGCATTTATCATAGTGTATTGGTGGATGGCAGTGACCAGAGTTTGAATCAAAGGGTATCATCACTTGTGCATATTATTCAATTATAAATTTCATTTCCAATGTATCTCAGAGTCTGTCTTCATATTAAAATGTTCTTTATGTCTATTATGAAGCTACAGTGCTCGTTAATGTAATTTCATTCAAATCTACTTATGTCAAATGGAATTTTAACTGTTCTGAGCTCCAGTTCATGTTTATAAATGTTGAGAGGGTTTATTACATAAGGTTTACTCACACCTTGGTTGCAAAGCATGTACCATACATAAAAAATGTTCATAATAGAAGGAGAAAAATTCCTTATTTTTTCTCTTGAAATGTTTTACTTTTTAAAAAAGCATATGAAGTTGAAAAAAAAAGGGCTTTTTTTCCTGTTATGCCTTTATTGTTCAGGTACTGTATTTTTAACTTGAGTTAGTGTATTTTTACTCTCAAGGTAGCATATTTTAAACTTGAGATAAATCTTTATGAATATAATTAATAAATACATCTTTTCATATTCCACTTATAGAGATCTAAAAATTGACCTATTGGAAGGATGCATGATTTGTAGAGCAGGATATGTAAAGAAATGAAGTGCACTTGTGTGCTCTGTCTGACCCTCCAATAACTTTTCAATGTGTTGGCCAAACTGTATCGATTCCATAATGAGATGAGTGTGTAGGTAAAGCAGAGCCCCCCATATTTGCACTCATGTGGTCCTCACCAAGGACAATTCAACTATTACAAACTCTGACTGCAGCTGACAGCCAGTTGGTCTGCATTTAACTGGCTGGTCACCTGTGTAGATCAGGATTGTCTGCAGCATTCCATGTGCCTTGCGTAGCAGGACATGAGAGTTTATCACAGGGGTTCTGAGTGTAGGTGACAGTAGCAATTTGCTGGAACTAAGCATCAGCAGTTTTACTTGTGTTGCTTTTTTTAAAAAAAAAAACCTCTGGAATGATTTGTGTGTGTGTGTGTGTGTGTGTAAGAATTCCTGGGCCCAGGGTGTAAATAAATTTTTATTTCCCGTGTGTCAGAGGAAATGAGAAAACTGGAATCCCAAAGTCTCATAACATGGAAATCAAAAGTAAATAATTGTAATTTGATTATTGTTTGAAAGCCTCATGATGAGACTTTTCCTATCACAAGGGAAAAAGGAGCTAAAATGTGAATGTTGAAAATATGGATTTGGTAATACTACTGTAACAAGTGCAGTGTACCTCTGGGGAGCCTTCTGTCCCCATGGGCCCTTACCTGGACATTTATTCAGATTAAAATAATTTTATTTATATCTAGCATTTAAGTCCTTACCACAGATCAAAAGTGCTTTGATAGGCCACTGGTATCCCTCTCTTAAACTTTCCTTTCTAAAAGAGAAATTAAGTCAAAGACCTTTACAGTATTGCCTGGAGAAGATACTAGTATACTCCACCCTACTGCAGTGATTTTTCTGCATGTCAGGAAAGGGCAGGAGAAAAGTACTGGTAGCATAGAGGAATGATCTGGCGTCGGTGGCACTCCTTGCTGTTCTCTCCTTGCTCATGTTGCAAAGCAGAATATTCTTTAATATAGTATTAAAATTCATGAAATGGCCCATGGTAGTGGTTACTGGTACTTTGCAGCTCATAGTTTGCCCCCTTTTTTTTTTTCTTTTTTTTTTTTTTTTAACAGGGGCTTCCTTTTTAATACAAAGATGATACAGTTTTATTTGTTTGTTATGTGGTGTGATACTCTGTTTTCTACAAACAGCCTTGCTAGTGGAAGAAATACAAAGCATCTGCTCTTTCTCCATGGGCAGTTTATTGCTGTCTGAAATTCAATATTGCCCCGTTTAAATTAAAGAGTTAAAACAAGTAAAGGTAGGAAATGGACTTCAGAGTTTTCATTCAGTTAGAGCAGGGTTCAGGTTTTTGAACAGATGTTAGAGAAATAAACATTTTTAAATTCTAGAGGCATTTTGGCAAAGAAGGTAAGACTACATATCCTCTGGGTTTTTTTTCAAGTGGCAGATCAGTTATGAGGAAGGTCCTAAAAAAAGGACATTTCATATGGTAGAAGACAACGTAATAGGTTGTAGTTAAATCAACTTGATAAGAAGGAGTCCTTTCTTCTTGGTTAGCAAGTCTTTCATAGCATACATAAACATTCAAATATTTAATCTTAACACCATCAAAATAGCTTCTTTTAAAAAGCTATATATGCTACACATGAACCGAAATACTTGTCCAAATTGTGTATGTAAAGAATTGTAGCAATTATCCTCTGTCTGTATTTAAACTTTGAGCTTGAATAGTTTGCACTTATAAATATGAAATAGCCTTTTGAAGATATACTTCTGGCAGGTTTTTTTTTTACAATCCTCTTTTTCAGATAGTCAAGCAGACATTGTCAAGAAAATTGTTTTATCTCTATAAAATACAGGCCTGAAACCTTCACAACCAAATATATTGGGGGTAAAATATCCTTTAAGGAAGTTTTATAGACATAATTGAATGAAGATGTATAACTAGCATTGATGCTGTCGCTTGAATATGTGTGCTGTGATGTTGTATTGAAGCAGGAGAAGATAGCTGATGTTTTCACACAAGACTTTGCCATCAGATAAGACTTACTATGTCCTGAAGAGGCAAATTAGTAATATAAATAAGGAGCTGGATAAAGTGTCCAGTGTTCAAGACAGAAAAGTGTGTAAGGTAATCAAAAAAATTTTAGAAATGCTTTGCAATACTGGAAATGCACACATCACTTTGGCCACAGTGAAATGGGATGTCAGCCCAGTGCTCTGTTGAGATACAAATTTAGGGACAATTATATTAACTTGAATATTGCATGGGGAGAGTGTAGGTGTGACCCAAGTATCTCTTCATGGTGAGAGATACTAAGTGTGATGTTTTCATTTCCAGATCAGTGATTCCTCTTGCATGGTTTTGTCCCAGCATTTTCTGTGGTCATGACATGATACTTACTCAGCTGTGATTTAAGAATTTTAATAGATTTAAAAGAATTGACCACACTTTAAAATTAATCTGTGGCCCTATTCCCTACACTGGAGTAGAGCTTCAGAAACAGGACTGCCTTTAGGCAGAAAATCCAGTGGTAATAAGGAAGTAAACCTATGTTGTCCTGTACTGATGTTCCATGCTAGGCAGCTTGTACTTAGGAAGTAGAAAGCAAAATTTGGCATCATAAAATAGATTCATTAATGTTAATCTAATGATGATAACAGTTACAATTATGACAATGTTATTAAATACACTTTGTAGAAAGTGATCAAACTTTGCCTGAATATTGCAGGCATGTGGAAAATCAGTTAATTTACGTCATGGTATTTTGTTATTCTCATTATAGTCTCTCACCAAGTAAAACTATCCTTTTGAAATCAGTCTTATTGTTATAGATTATAAGCACTTAATAGAAATTACTTTGGATGCAACTGCTATTGCTGTTACACTGCAATCAGGATTTCTTACATGGCAAAATCCCTAGTAAGGACTCAGAGCTACCTCAGCTTGGTTCGCCTGGTGTGAGTTACTTCCTTACTCCTAAATGTTGAAGATGTTTCCAAGGAGCTCTGATCAAATCTAAAGGAATCTTGTTGTCAAACAACTTAAATCCTAGTTCATTGTTATGCTTGCTCACAATCTAACCAAACAGCTAAATCCTTAACTGTTTCTCTGTGTATCTCAGTTGAAAGACAATACTGACTTGTTATTCTGGGGTACAGTGTGTTTCCATGGTGGCTGCTGCTTTTTTGTGGTTTTTCTTTTTCCTTCCCTTTCTTTCTTTTTTGATAAAAAAACATCTGAAGAACAAGGTACCTTTTCTTAGACAGATTAATGGTTAAATCATTCCCTGTGTCCTGGTTCTGGCCAGGCCAGAATCAACCTCCCCAAACAGCCAGCCCAGGTGAGCTGGGTTAGCCCGGGCTGTTTCCACGCCATCTGACATCACTTCCCCACAAAAGGGGCTGGTTAGTGAGGGGCATATCTGGGTGCTTCCAGAGCAGTCTGAGTGTGGCTGGGGTATTGGGATAATCCTTGTGTTGTGCAGCACTATGTACTCAGGTTGGTAAGGTTATGTTACCACTGGGTGTGAGTGTAATTGGCTGTTAATGTTCACAGTGCTTTTGTCAGTAAACTGTCCTTATCCCAACCCATGGAGGCTCTGTCTCTTTCTCCTCTAGGAGTGAGTGAGGCCCTGAAAGCCTTTCCAAATTGTAGCTTTGTTTCCAAATGTGCTGGATCAAAGTGTGTGCCCTTCCAGTAAAGGTTTCTGTAGATATTTGGTTGCACACAGTAATACTATACTCAGTATGTTTTGCAGAAAGGCTGCTGAAGCAAATGGCTTGCACTAATGAATTATTAAGTAATGTTATAAGGCGTGTAACAATTTTTGGGTTACTACTGTGCATCTTGCTTAGAAGTTTGGATTCCTCTTGTTCAGAGCATGTTGCACGCCCCCCTTTGAATTCCCACTTCACGTACTACCAGTGAAAGTAACTGCTGCTGATGCAAAGTGCTGTAGCTCAGCTGCTTGCTAAAGCAAGCTACTAGGAATGCACAACTTCATTTTGTTTTTCCCAATGACCGTGGAGTTTGGTTTCTCACCACTGTACTGATGTTTAAAACTGTGAAAAGTGTGGCTCAGCTACCTGTGAGAATGCTTGTTCTTCCATGATGACTCACTTTTCTGGGGTCATGAAGCAGTTTTTGTCAGAAGAAAGAGCTTTTCCTGCAGTTCATCTGCCTGACACAAGACACTCCTTACCACATCAGTGGAAATGAACCCTGCTTTCACTTTCTGAACTAAATGGAAACCTGGTATCTTGAGCCTCCAGCAACTCTCAGGAAGAAGAAAGCTACACAGTCTATTAATTCAGTCTTCCCAAATATCGTACTTTTTGCAGGACCAGAGGTAGAAGAGATTTTTGCACTCTCATTTCAGAAAGAGTACTGAGAGGACAGTGTTGATTAAGTTTAAACAACCTGATACCTGTGGTTTGCTACCCCTGTTTGCTTTTCCTCTGTCCATCTGCATGAAGCAATTAATACCACTCAACACTGAGATCTACAGTTCTGTGCAAATGAACTGAGGGACTTGAATAGAGTCACCTGTGAGTGGTTGTATGAGAGAACTGGTCTCAGACACAGGTTTTTCTAGGAAAAGGGGATGTTCTGAGAATGATGTCCCTTTTTTCCTTATTGAGTTTGGCTGTTTAATTTTGAGAGCCCTTGTGTTAAGGGAGTTAGTGTTCCAAGTGCTAGTGTAGTTTGGGTAGGGATCTTGGGTAAATGGATTTTAAATCTGTTTGTGAGCTGCACCTCCTAATCTTCTTAAAAGGATTTTGACAGGAGAGTTAGGGCTTATTAATACCTGTCAGCGAATGCACAGTTAAAAAAAAAAAAAAAAGGAACGGGTGAAAATCTTACTTGAAATATTTCAAAAGGGAGCTGTTGAAGTTGACTGTAGTTTGAAGTGGTAAGAGGATGTCACTGTGATGTAGAAGAAGCTATACACCAGAGAGTTATTGTTCTCATCTGTAGTTAATAAGGATAAGTTGGAGTATAAATGAGGATAGTGATTTAATCCTTCTTAGACTTAATTTAATAAGAAAGATGAGAGGCAGAGATTCAAAGTGAGTAGGATCTGGGCTGCTTCTTCTCTGAGACAAAGATTTGGATCCTTTAAGTCTTTTATTCCAAAGGCACATCTTAAAAAAAAAAAAAAAAAGCCCAAGAAACTGTTGGAAGGAGTGCTTACCCCGTGGGTGCGAGGGGTAATTATTTGTGAATTTTGTCTTGGTTCATTGTTAGCTACCTGACTTCTGTTGTTTTAGAAGCTCATCCACTGGCTAAAAGAATATTTTTGTTAGTAAAATTAACGAGCAGCATTTGAGTGAGTGATAGAACAGGTCTAATTATCAGAGACTGTTTTCTGTCCTTCTGGTACCGCTTTATCTGTAAATGATGTCTGCATCCGATCCAGCGTGATCTCCTAGGAGTGTTCAATGTTTCTTTCCATGTCTAGTGGTAGCCATTTAGTCTGTTATGAAAGATTCTTTCTAATGCTGTTAGTGATTGACTTACCTGCTGGGTCACAAAGTTTGATAATCACATTTAAAACAGATGTTATGGAGCTAATTCACTTTAGTCTCATAAAAGCATACTAGTTTTCTGAACCTGCTGAACTGCTGGTCCACATGCTACTTTGTTGGATGGACTTCTACAGTTTTGTTTTTCTTGAAATTTTTGGGTTTTTAAAGGTGTTACGGTCATAGATTTTAATTACTTAAAATATTTGGATTAAAACACTTTCCCCTTGTCAATGAAGAGCTAAGATCTTTGCTTGCATGTTTCATTTCAAGGGGCAATGGCTGCAAGTTGGAGCACAGGAAGTTCCGCACCAACATGCGGAAAAACTTTTTCACAGTGAGGGTGACAGAGCCCTGGGACAGGCTGCCCAGGGAGGTGGTGGAGTCTCCTTCTCTGGAGATATTCAAGACCCGTCTGGACGCCTATCTGAGTGATATGTCCTAGGGAGCTGCTTTGGCAGGGGGGTTGGACCCGATGATCTCTCGAGGTCCCTTCCAACCCCTACAATTCTTTGATTCTATGATTTGTCCAACATTAAATGACAGGAACTGTGTGAAAAAGAACATACTTATAAAAGTTGTCTTTCTTGTTTACAAATGAGAAGAGAAAACAGAATATTCACATTAATTTATATCCAATAAAATGTGGAAGAGATGTGGATTTAGGAATTGCTGCTGATATCTAAAGCTTTTCTCAGATGGAGGACTTCTATTTTGGGCACTGATTGCACAGCCCTCTTGTACGTTTGGACATCTGTTTATTCGTTCTCCCTTACAAATTTAAAACTGTATCATTCTAAGCTCTTCAGGAGAAAGACTGTATCATCACATAAACTTTTCCAGTAATTGCTACAGCAGGACTTTGGTGCTAAATGTGGCTTCTGGACACTGCCTGTGTTGAAATGATAATAACCATGCTCAAGTTGATAACTGACAGTTGTTAGGATGTTTTGGAAGGGTTTAATTATGTACCTGTGAAATGCACTTTAATTGGTTTATATTGTAGTGTGACATTTAATGCAAATATTTGTAAGTTTGATGCATGTGGGTGGGGCTGTTTCTCTGATAAAGCTCTTGAGATTTTTTTTTTCTTTCAGACCTTTGGAACGTTCCAGTGAAGATGTAGATATAATATTTACGCGACTGAAAGAAGTGAAAGCTTTTGAGAAATTTCATCCAAACCTTCTCCAGCAGATATGTCTCTGTGGATATTATGAAAATCTGGAAAAAGGAATCACATGTAAGAAAGCTTCATATGATGATCTGCTTTATGCAGATAAGATTGGGGGTTAGGCTGGGATTGTCTCTAGGAGATCGATGAGAGAGCACAGTCAGTGGAACAGACATAAATATGTTTACAGTCATAGTCATGAGGGATAGCAGGGCTAAAGTGCTGTTTGCTATACAAATACACTATGTAGTGAATCTATGGTAACAAGGCACACATTATTGGATATAGGACTCTGCCACTCTTTTGTGGAAAGATTAGAAGCAAGTCATTGCACTAAAGCCTCATTCTTCCCCTGTAAATGTATTATCGATCTCTTTTGTAGGTGCTTTGTGATGCCAGGGGCAAAAGTGGATCACCTGGGCATATAACTAATAGTGTGTGTGGTTTGTAGTCACACTAGATAATACAAGAGATTTGCAGAGCTGCACACTGCTGTGGGGTGCAACGGCTCTGTGGCTGCTCTGACAGCCCATATGCCGTGTGAAGTTGGGCAGCTGTCCTTGGTCTGTGAAGTTGAGATGAAAATAAATGGTGGTCCTGTGATAGGAATGTTCCCAGAACTGTAACAGGGGAATAGCTGACGGAGAGCTGTGGTGTTTCGTAGAGTCTCAAGAACCTCTCAGGTAAATCTGGCATGCTTTATGTGCATGGCACTGGGATTTGCGTAAAGTATTAGGAATTCTGATGCTGTGTAACCACACAGTTGGAATGTCTGACCATCAAAGTCCTGCAGTTACTTCTTAGAGCTTTTACTGAAGTCACTGGGAGCTGTGTCTGCACTGGAAGATTTTGAATTTCAAAGGGATGTTGTTCAGAAAGTTGTTTTTTTTTTTTTTGTGGGGATTTTTTGTTTATTAACTAAGATAGCTGTAAGAGAGAAGCAAACTGGAGAGAAAAGCAATTCTGTGTGCTTTCATTGTTTCTATAGTATATTGACCAGTTTAATATGTGCTTTCTGATGTCACTGGAAGTACTATTGTGATAATAATATTGTGATAATAAGTAGTCCAATAGGGAAAAGTCTGTACTGCCAGCAGTGACTACAGTAGTAGAGTAATATGAGGGAAAATAATTGTTAATGTTGCTAACCTTAGAGATAGCTCTTATTTACAAGATTTCATCTTTTCAGTGTTCCGTCAGGGTGATATTGGAACAAACTGGTATGCTGTTCTGACAGGATCACTGGATGTGAAGGTTTCCGATACAAGCAACCACCAGGTAAAATAGATTTTTCACTGAAACCATCCAGTTAGTAGTATAAAGAAAGGGTGTGACTTGTGCTGAGGTAGATAACAATGACACATATAGTACAGATACTTTGTCTTATCAGAAGCGTGTTTCTCTGAGTCTCCTTTAGTCTCTGTTGTCCTTTGTCTTTGGAGGCAAATCATGCTATTGATTTCAAGAAGACTTAAATTTAATGGTCTCAAAAGAGGTCTACATTTTAATAGGAAACAAGACTCCTCTCTCTTTTATAACAGTGCCACACGAAGTTAAGCTAAAGATCTAAGAGTTGTTAATTCATTCCCTGGAAATATTTTAATTCAGTCCTTTTTCAGAAAGTTCAGACCAAACCCACCAACAGTGCAGTCTGATAACAGCATGCTGTAGTCTCTGCTGCACAAATGGGAAAGTATTACAGTAATAGCAGAGTGTTGGAACTGCTGCTGTGTTAGACCAGAAGCCTGGAGTTAATACCTATTCAATGTTAAGAAACAAGTAAAATTCCCCCCACATTGCAAGTGATTTCTCAGTATCTTTGCACTCCTGAATTTGCAAAATTGGGAATTTAGAGTAAATTAAAAAGAAAAGAAAAGAAAAAAAAAAAAAGAGAAGAACAGAGATTTCCCCTGGACAGCCTCCCACCCATATCGTCTAGTGTTATGCTGACACATCATGCACATCCTGCTGTGAGCTGAGTCTTATGGGAAGGCATCATGTCCCATTCCCTGCTTCCTTGTTTAAGATCTGGGATTGTCCATTCAGCATGGTGTTGTATGTCTGATATGTGACTCACTGTGCCTTTATGTGAGTGTTATAGCTACATATACACTATTCCTTTTCCCAACCTTGATTGAATATAGCATGTGTGGGTGGTATTCTTTGCCCAAAGTTTGGCTGACCGGGAATGGTTCCTTGCTCATAGGAGATTAGCAGAAATCAGATTTTTCACTTTGTTGAGCACTCTATCATCAGTGAAATTGGGTCAGAATGCAAGTCAGGGCAGTGTGTGAGCACTGGGTCTTTCTACTTCTTGCAGTAAAATGATAGATACAAAAGAAACTTCTTTCATATAATTATTTTTAGAAACCTCTTCACTATACTAAGTAGAGTCTGATTGAGAGTGTAATTATCTTAATTTGAGCCATTCTCAGCATGGCCTAGCTGTCAATGGTATTGTCACATTTTGGAACAGTACTGGGCTCTTAAGAGACCCTTTTCCATGCAGGTCTAAAGCAATCAGGAATATTTTCTTGTGTTTGCCAAAAGATGGCACTACACTGTTGTTAAGGACCAATGCTCTTTACTGAATCAGAAAGAAATATATACACAAAAATGCTCTGGATATAGAAGTTAAATTAAGAATCTATTTGGAGTGTGGACTTGTTCCATTAGATGGAGAATGGAGCACTTCAGCCTTTTAAGAAATCTAATGTAAGTACTTTTTTTTTTCTTATTCAGGTTCATTGTGTTTTCCTGCCAATAGGAAACTAGAGAACTGCAATTCACATAGTTCTAGAAATTATATTCTGCGGTAAATTCTTAATCTTGTGTTTCCTTCTCACAAGAGCAATGAACTGAATTCTTACCACTACCTAGTTGCCATAGAACAGCAGCTCATGCATTTGCTGGATAAGTTTGGTGGTTGGGGACTCTTAAATAGTATTTGAATCCAATATTTGCCATCTTTTCTAGGAAGAGAGAAGCTAACTTTGTTTAGGTTCCTCTTGGTTAAAAAGTCCTTCAATATGACTAATAATCTTTTAATGCCCAAGAAAAGCAGGGGATTGTACTAGATGACCTTCTGAGTTTTCCTGCAGCTGGAATTATCCTCTGATGATATAATGCCTAGAGTGTTAATATAAATATGCAAAAATCAATTCTCTTGATTAAAAATATATTAGTCATGCTTTTACTAGGTGTTTACCTGTCTACCTGCAGAACTTAGATTTCAGCAAGCTTGGGAATAAACGCACTGTGTAGCAGCTACCACGTGCTAACTCTTCGTGCAGTCACCAAGCCAAAGTCTGGTAGCTTTCTTCCATTAAAAGTGCAGTAAGTTACTGTGTACTCGGTGCTTACTCGAAGCCTTAATGACCTTTGTTCCTTCAGAGGTGTGCAGTTACACCTCTTGCACTAGACATTGTATCTAAATGAACTCATGGATCAAGACTTCAGTGTAGCTATTGAAGTGTTAATTCACAGTCATTGTTGCTGTACATGAGCTTACTCATGCAGACACTTGTGATTTGTCACGGAAGATGTTTGCAATACTGATTTGGGCCAAGTTGAGAATGCATGTAAGCAGAAATATTGCCATTACCTATTTTGTGCTTTGATAAGAGGAATAATTCCATGAACTAATTTAGATTTAGTAAAGACAAACATATTTATGATCTGATAGATAAAGCCTCACTTTCATGGTGTTTTGGAAAAAAATCCTTTCTGACTGCTTGTAAAACTGTATTATGTCACAAGAGGGCAGTGCTAGAATACATAACAACCTAGTACAGGCACTACTTAATACTAAAATGGCTCGGTTGTAAATCATGTTCAACTATTTACAATGTACCTGTGTTTTAGAGTCTCACCAGAGCAGATTTCTCTGTTACTATTAGTTCTGTTCCACTGAGGTGGTAAAATATGCTAGCTGCTGCTGATCATGATGGTGATTTACTTTGGCATGGAAATAGGACAATACAATTCACAATAGAGATATGATAGGATTGTATATCCTGAGTGGTGGCTGGGTTGCTTTCGATATAAATTGTTTATGAATTTTGTGGCTATTCAACTATCAAGAAGAGACTGAAGAGGACTTTTCCTTTTTAAGGTAAAAATGTCACATTGTGAGTTGCAGAGGTAAGTGTAATGAACTGTTTTGGTCTTGCCTCCACTTGCTTGTAGCAAATACCCTGACAAGTATTGTACTTAAAAGTCACACAAAATAAACAGCAAATGCAGCCTGTTTAGAATCCATCAGAACGAAGTCTTTACGCTCAGTTATGAACAGATTCTGAATTGAACTTTTATTTGGCACTGTTACCTGCCCCCTGTTAAAACAGAGGTATAGCGTAATAGAAGTTCTTGGAAAGATTCCTAATTTGGTGTTGTCTTTAAAATGCTGCTGACTGCCTTGTGTATATTTAATTTGTGAACTATTTTGAAAATGAACGGGTTCTGAAGGATGAGTTTTGCCTCAGAATGAATGCATCATGACAAAAGCATCAATGTGATGTCTTTGCCAGATTCTGCAGCATTCTGTTTTACTGAATTCGGTTCAGACCCTTTTACCCCAAATTATTAAGATTTATATTCCTATCTGATAAAACAGGAAGGAATGAAGAGAAGATAGAAAAGATCAAATAGCAAGTTGATCTGCAGTTTTGCTGTAGTCTGCTGGCTGAATCATAGTGTGTGCTGGGGGCTATTGCTAGTTCAACTTGCTCACTGGATTTTCAAAACAGACCAAGCCAAACACAGGGCATTGACTTTCCAAACCATTAGCCTTTTTAAGAAAAGCTTTAAAGGAGCCATGGGTGCTTGTGTGGTACAGCAAGATGCAGGAAGATGCAGAGGGCTGGGGATCAAAAGCCAAATTCGTGGGGTTGCTGAGATGAATGACTGTGAAGGCAGAGTTTCAGATGGCCAAGTAAGAAAGGGAAGAATTTCCTGGCTGTTTGAAGACAAAGGAGGTGGATGATAAGATAAAGTGGAAACAAGGAAAGGGATTTAAACAGGACAGTCCTTGAAGCACTCTTTGCCATATGTCGGTGCCATTATGTATGCATGTTAATAGTCATTATGTATTTTGGAAATAACCTATGTGAAGTTGCAATGCAGACTTGTACTGTAGTCTGTAGTGAGTGTAAATATTCCCTAGGTAGACTTAAATTATTTAGCTTGAGCATGAGGTCTGCTTTACCCATTGTAACAGAGATTGGCTGGAGTAATGTACTCAGCTGAGAAGCAGGGTGTGCTGGCCCACGCTGAGCTCCATGCAGTTGTGGTTGTGCCAGTTTTGGTTTTGAACTTTGAATTATTGCAAGTTAATATAGAAAAATAATTTAAATTCTGTCTGTTGGGTAACTAGAAAAAGTCTGAGACCTTGCAGATAGCTTTTAGAGGATCAGAGAGAAAGGTGTGGAAATAACCAATGTGGTATTATAATACAGTTAATCTGATGTGTAAATATTTCAATTAAGAACTAAAAGAGAAGAAGTTGATAACAATCCTTCTAGAAGCACAATCGTCCTCTAAGCAAATCACCTTTTATTGTGTAAATGTTGGCAAACTGCAATTCAGTGTGGGAAGATACTTCTATGCTATTTGTAACAGTAGTTTGGTGAGGATTTCATATCTGAATGGCTTAAACATATGTAAGTGGAGGTAATGGAACAGGAAAATCACTTCATAGAACAGTTTTAGTTTCTCTGATGTAAAAGGAAATTTTTGCCAAGGATAAACCGAACCATTTCAAGATAATAATAAGCAAACTTTTAAAAATGCCAGCTTTTGCAGATCTCCAATTAAACATGGAGATGGTATAGAGTCCTGGAGGGTCATGGGTGCAGAGGTGAATTAAAGGTACAAGGTGTGGGAAAATTATGAAAATAAAAACAAACCAGCTATATCAACTCACTTGCAAACTCAAAATATTGCTTAAATTAAAATTTCAAAGAGAAGAGCCTAATACCTTTCAACCTAGCTTTCCCTGCCTTGTCCATTTCTCCTTCAGATACCATGATCTTATTTACATACAGTACCAGATTACTGTCTACCAGGTTGGAAAATAGAAAGTGTCACAAGTCAGGGAGGAGCATGCAGGGATGTGCCTTGTGGTGGCAGGGGATGGAATGCAGCAGAGCCTTGTTTCTGATTCTCATCCATTCCACAGAATGGTCTTACAAATTCAGTAATGTTTTTGACTGATGAGGGGGGAGGTTTAACAACTCTCACTACATGTGTCTCACCTTCCAGTGAGAGTCAGTGAAACTGAATACACAAACAGCCTTGGGTTGGAACGCTGCCATTTTATAGTGTGTTCAGAGGACAGATAGCAATGGAAACAATCTTATCTTTTTAAGTCTTTAATACTGCCTTTTAAATAGCTGTGTGAATTTTAGCTGGTTACCAGCAGCTAGAACCCCCTGCTGCTTCTGGGATTGCAGAGGGGAACAGCAAACTGAGTTTTGAGCTGCCAGAAATCCTCCCAGAGTCTGCACTGAACAGCAGGAGATTCTTGAGTACAAGGTTAACAGGCGTAATAGGAAAAGCACACCTGATTCCCCAGGAGGCTGGAGTTGTATAAACAAGGGGCAGAGGGAAAATGGGGCTCTGAAGTCTTGATGAAGACAGATGGGCTTGCTCCTTAGCTGGCTGCAAAACTGCATCTCTGTGGAGAGCAGAGATGGCTGGGGAAAAAACCTGAAAGAACTTTCACTTGATAGAATCCTGGACTTTTCTTTAATGGATGTGGATAGGACCATTCCAGTTCCTCAACTTAACGCCCCACAATGTTAATTTATTTCCCAGGCTGAACAGCTGCTTCATCAAAAGTTGTCTTAAAAAGTAGTTCCTTAACAGACACCTTCCCTTTTCGCCCTTCTGTATTGTGTCTGTAGGGATAAATTCTCCAGGGTTTTAAAGAATAAAAAAAGTTGAAGTATTTCAAAGGAGTTTATTTTTTTTTTTTTTTTTGAGGGAGGGGAGTAAGAAAGAAGTTGGAAGATGCAACTCTTGCTTATGACCCACCTGATGCCTTTTTCTGCTAGATTATTTGCTTATTCTGCCCTAAACAGAGATCTCTTTCATCTGAACTTTCTAAATAAAGTTGAGAATAATGATTTGAAGAACCTGGAGATCAAGTTTTGTGTAAGCTGTAGGCACATTTTCTTCACAGCTCCTTTGTGTGCAGTTGTGAGTATGGTGGTAGACATACTTATTCTATGCTTTTCAGCTCTGAAAGGTAAGTGTGTTAGGGTAGAACTTGAGCGTATAGTCTGCATTATAGGCTATTTGTAGAGACTTCTATTTGGGTGCCTAGGTACGGATTCCTGAATATGTTTTCTTTTAAACAGTGCCTGTTCATAGATGCCTGCATTGAAAAATTATTTCTGACAGTTGGTAAATTCTTCCTAGATCTTTTCTAAGATGTAATTGATTCTGATTTCCTGAACACATGATTTTATATGGTAATATCTGTGCAAAACAATTTGCTATGGTTCAGGGAACTGGACTATTATGGGTATTTGTCTTTTGTAATGCAATTATAAAGCTACTAACTTGATCTTAATAACATTTGCCTATTAGCACTTATTTGATGCATGAAAGGAAAGCAATGCAATTTTAAACACCGAAAATGATGCTGAGATATGCTCATGCATGTCTCCTGGATTATCAGCCACAAGGATGTAGTGGATGGGATAACAAAGTTTTTGCTTCTATTTTTGTACACATGAAGCTGACATTGTAGAATTAGACTGTTTCTAATGTTGTATCAAGGGAAATCAGCATGGGATTTTACATATTTGTGTGTATTTGTCTGTGAACATGTATGATTGTCTTTGTAAAATGCAGTTTAATTCTGTAATGCTGTTGCTATTTTTTTTTTTTTTTGATTACTCAAAAGATAGTCAGTTAAGGCCAGACTTAGAAAGAGGCAGACATAAGGGTTCAGCTTCAAGCCAGTGCTCAGGAACATAGCAACTTGTAAGCCTAAAAAAGAACATGTATCTAAAGAGTTTTTTTCAGCAAGCTATTTAATTTTGAATACTATAATTTTTTGTTTGCAGTAGCTTTTAATTTATCTTGGAACTATTACAGAGGAGTTCCTGGCCAAGGGGGATTGATTTAGACATCCTTCCATCACATGAATGGCATGTGCTTACATAGACTCTTTTGAAATGGACATTACTGCATGTTTGAGACCATCCTGAATGCTCCATTCCAGGTTGTTTGCAACTTTTAATAGCTCTCTTGAAATCCCTGACTTACAAACTCGACCGGGGTTTTGTTGTTGGTGGTTTTTTAGTCATCACAAGAGACTTTAGAGGGAGAGGAACAGAAGTTGTAACGTTCTTTTGAAGGTGACTCTTGTGTTCTTTGCTTTGCAGACAGAAATGTCTAATTCAAGTGATGGTCACAGGAAACAGAAATCATACTTGCTTCCACATTGAGGCTTCCTGTGTTGTTAATCAGCATACTGATTTTTTTGCTGTTGTTGGCACTTCTAATTAATTTTCTTTTAAAACAAATTGCTGAAGAATCTTAAGGCAGTGTGATTAGCAAATATGACATAAAGACTCATAAAACGTCCTGTAATATTTAATGTATGTCCTTTTCTTTTTAATTCAAAGGATGCTGTGACAATATGTACCCTGGGAATAGGAACTGCTTTTGGAGAGTCCATTCTGGATAACACTCCTCGCCATGCAACCATTGTTACCAGAGAATATAGCGAGCTCCTTCGAATTGAGCAGAAGGACTTTAAAGCACTTTGGGAGGTAAATTCAGATTTAATTGCAGTTTATGCAGAAAAAAAGTATTTAACCTTTTAAGTGTTTGTAATGAAAAATAAGCACATTTAAACTGCATTTTAAATGAGTTTGGAGAAAAAGAAAGTATTTTTACTACTTAGTGCTTCATATTCTGCATGATTACATATTCCTGTATTTCTTTCTTGTGGGCTTTGTCTAATGAAGTAACTTGGGAGGAATTTCTGGTGGAATTTCGTTGTATACTGCAGGTGTTGCTTTCTTAGCCTTAAACTTGCTTTTATACCTAGCATTTATGAGGAGAGTGTACCCTTAATATACTCTGATATTTTAAATTATACTCCTTTACTCCTGTTTCTTCACCAGCTGTAGGGGTTTAGAATTTGCAGATGGATCAAGATCACTTAAAAATTAAACTACTGATTGCATGTGAATTATCTTAAAACTTAGCTTTGTGGAGAAGGTACCACTGGGGTTCTTTATTCTGTAATCTTTAAGCACTTTGGTATCCAGGCTGAGAAGTTTTCATTAACATGTTAGTGTGCTACGTTACTGAATTCGGATCAGTTTGCACTTTTCTAAGCATTACACTTGATTTGAAAAGTGTTCCAGGAATTGGAAGGCTCCTGTTGGCTTGGCCTACACTATTACCACAGTGGTGACTGTAAAGATTTAGGTGTTGTGTAGAGCTGTCAGATGGCTTTTTCTTTTCCTGTGAAAGAACTCCAAATATTCCAAATAGTTGTCTTAAAGCAGAACTAAAGGAAGAGTATCAGAAAGAAAGTAAAATCCATAACTAGCTACACTGACTGAGGAAACAGCACTAATATCACCTGTCTGCAAATACATTGCCTTGAAGATAGGTAATGGTACAGCATGACCAAAGCATGAAAAACCATTGTGTGAATGAAACATGCTTGCCATTGAGTGCTCTGACAATGTCACATATTATTCTTTGACTTGCATAGCCATAATTTGTACTGTTTTTTTGGCAATGTCCACAGCTAACCTAAAATGCTTACAAAGTGTCATAGCAAATTTGAAGAAATTTATAGTGTGATATTTTTCTGCAGTTCATGCTTTTTTCTCTGCAGCAGTTGCATGATATTTTTAGACCCTGGCATTAAAAGATTAAATAAGCTGGTGGTCTCCTCTGTTTTAACATATGCTACATTTGCCAGTGGTCAGAAAATTTTAATGTACATAGTCCTTTACAGACTCAGGAAGGAGGAGAATAAATCCAACTGTAGGTTTCACAAGTAATGTGTTTTAAAATTCACTTTTAAATTATGTAAGCAGAGTAGTTTCTGCTGTGTGTACAGCTTTCCTGTTAAGCATTCATAGATTCTTGGTTTCCTATCAGAAATACTGGGGGAATGGAAGTTATCTAAAATATTTTGAACCTGAAAACATACAATGATTTTGCTGAGCTTTGTGATCATAGATGGAAAGGGTCACGCATGTTCAAAGTGTTGGGAGCTGTCATAGGGAGCCTCAGCATGCATCTTGTCTATTGCAGATTTTATGAAATTATGCAGCAGAGCATGTCACAGATGCAGCAGGTGTCACTCACAGACCACGCTTTGTGCTACTTCTTTGCCTTCTGTGCAGTTCTACAGTGAACTTTTCATGTATTTCAGTGTGCTTTCTTTCAAGGTGGCTGCCTCTGTCCTCTTAGTGAGTGGAAAATTATGCCATGAAATACAGCTAGCTTTGCTGGATGGTCAGAGATAGAATTAAGTTTTTCATTTTTTCAGGGGAATACTTGTTTCCCTGCAATCTACTAATCCCAAAACCTACATAAATTGCAGCTATGTATGATAAACAGAGAATGTTCAAAGCAGACAGAAAACTAAGAAAATTTTCCCCAAATATACAAGCAATAGCAATACTATGTTGTTATTAATACTATTATTGTTGTTGTCATCTGAAGAAAACTAAATACTTCAGGGAAACTTTTTGATATGTTTTAGATGCTGTGTTGTTCTGTCTACCTTATCCTAAACATATATTTTTGCTGTGACAAAGCCTATATGGGGAAACAGTTATCTGAATGGCATGTCATTGTATTAATAACTTCTAATTTCTTTTTAATGACAACCCACAAAAGCTCAAGAATGGATCACAGATATTTATTAACAGTTGTATCATGGGAAAAGTGGGAGAAGGTAACAGTGTCAGTATCATTAAAATCCAGATATGGTAAAAAATAAAATCTAGTGTATACTAATTTCAACCCTCCAGATACTGAGAATTTAATTCCAGAAGGAAGTGGTTTCTCCATTCAAAAGAATATTGAATAATGCCAAAATAATAATAATAAATATGTAGTTTAAGAACAACCTAGATAGACTATAGGGCTGGAATTCTTATAAAGGTTTCCACTTTTACCAATGCAGGGGTTTTATGATTAATAATAATAGTAGTGAAAAAATAAATTTTATAGATGTTTACGCTTTTTGTTTCTTTTTCCCCCATGAAATCTATTTTGGGGGAAATTTCCCTTTTTATTCTTTTGAGAGAAAGAACAAATGATACCTGTTAGCTGATTAAAGAGTTTTTGGCATGCAGAGCTTGGAAATTCCAGAACTTCAGGTTTTAATATTACTTTTTATTTTTAGGTTGTGATTAGAATATTGGAAAATAAACTGCTATAAATTGATTCAGTATTGACTTCAATTTATTGTGCAACTAATCTGAAATTATAGGACTAAGTGCTATGAACTATCTTCCTTGGTACTAAAAATTTGTTAACACTGAACTTTACTGATGAAGTTTGCAACAAATGTTATTCTACTGCAAATCTATGCAGCTTTTTGAAAGACAAATATCCATTTATAATCCTTATGAAATTTTTGTTTAAGTCCTGAAACTAGATTTTATGAGAACTAAAATGGACAGGTATTTTATCTACTTCTGTTTAGAAACAATTTTCAGAATCTCTGTAATTTATTATGAAGTTAAAGATTTTTCTGAGTTTTTTTCAAATTGAAAAGTAACTTTTTCTGCATTAGCTGTATTGCTCTAAGAAACAATTGGATTGATAGAATCTTTCACAGACCAGGTGTGTCTTATTAACACATTTAGTGTACAATATACAGCAAAGTGTTTTTATCTCTTTAAGTATAATTACAAATGGGTCTGTACCTGGAGGAAAGAGATTGCTACTTCTAAACAGACTTTATTCTTTTTTTATCACACTCTGTCAGTTTTATATATTTAAATACTCTTTGAAGAAAAGATATTCTCTATCAGAAACATAGTAAGATACATTCTGTAACATATGAAACCACATATTCAATCAGCCCTTTCAATACAGGAAGATTTTCTATGACCTCTGTTTTTAACAGTCAGGGAATGCTGCCGGTCAAAAGAAATGATATTGTCCTTATATCAACAATCAAAGGTTGAAATGGCCTAGTCTTTTCCCTAATGACTCTGTTGAAGTAGCATCCTGTTTGGGAGCATCTGTTGAACTTCTCACCTTACTGATCCTTGGAGACTTGTTTTCTGTCAAGGACTGCTATAGCAGGTTGGAGATGAGAACCTAACCAGAGGTTTCATCACATCACTGAACACTGTTCCCTGATGAAGAAGCTTGTGGGAAACACTAGTGATGTGCTTTTGTGCAGTGATTCTCCCTTGCCTTCATCTCTGAGGAGCACTAACAAACATGAAAAAAGTTACTTATTGCTATTATAACACTGTAGACATCCAGGGTGCTCTGTGAATCTGTAGGAAGAGGTACTCTTTGTGTTGATAAGAACTTGCTTTCCCCCTTCAGCGTCAGTGAGTGAGTGTGAGGCTGGCTACCTCGCCCGAAAAACTGTTTCAAAGCACAAAGGAAAATGCATCCAAAAATAAACATGAAAGCACATGAGGAGCTCTGGTCATGCACATCCTGTTGGTCACTGGCTTGCTCCACCCCTAATAGTTGGATTTTCTTTAAACAGAGTAGGAGTGAATGTATTTGAGCAGTGTTATCAGTACAGAAGTTCTCTGTAGCTCATCCTCAAGCTTTGTCCTTCCATGCCGTGGCAAACTGATTCAAACCCAGACAGGAAGGGAGTGAATCTGCTGAGAGGTGACTTATTTTTAGAGGTCTTTCCTACCACAGTGAATTACTCAGCCTTCCTTGGATAACATACAAATAACCAATTTCCTTTTGTGTGGAATGAGATTATGTTAGAAGTTACTGAACATGCCTTGAGAAACATTTGATCATGACTAAATGAAGAACGGCTCTTACTTTGGTATGCAGTAGCTTTGTCAAGAGGGAATCTTGACCCCCATAAGGTCAGAATTAATATTTTAATTCTTCTTTTTATTCACATTCTGCAGCATGTTAACATCTTGTAGTCTGATAAACGGTAACGTAACTTGCTTACTGCTTCTGCCCATCTGATGATAATTCAGCAACACTCAGCAGACTTCACTGCTCTTACAGTCTTTGTTTTCTGAAGCTGTGAATGTTAGTTTCTAACGAGCTAGTTTATAAACAGATCCTCTGGCAAAACAGAATAAATGTTACATGCTGCTTCAGTGGAGTGCTCTGTGGGAAATGTACGTATGAATTGGCATGTTGACTTAAACGTTGTAGCATTGTTCAGCAAGGTTTCTGAACAAGGCTTAAGTTCACCAGAACAGAGACCACAGCTCTCAGTGTTTGCCTGTAATATCGATTTGTCTTTTTAAAGTATATCTAAGCACTTATGCCTCATGTTATGTGTCAGGATTATGGCAGTGGAATTATGAAGACACTAAAAATACATGAATGAAAATGAACATGTAAGGATTTTAATTTGTATTGTCTGTTTGGCCATGCTGTAAGTACATTGATTATCAAAATATGTTATTGAATCACATGTAGATGTTTTGCTGTGTAATGGAGTACGCAGCATTTCAGAGAGTCAGCCTGTCCTTGCCTTAGGCTTCTGGAAACTTTATGCTACATTGTTACTGGAGAATATTCTTGCTTCTTTCTTTGGTAGAGTCCTGAACACTCCATCATGTTTAAGGAGGAACCTCATATAAATGTCAGTACTTTCCAATGCACCTTTTCACCAATGAGTATTCCGTACCAGAAATTCCAGTTCATTCAAGTGAGAGATTAAATATGATCTGTGAAATGAAATATTGGGAGGGGGAAATCAAATGAAAAAATCAGATTCATGTCCTGCCCCTAAACTATCAGTTTGATTTATGGTACACTACTCTGCCAATTTATTGCCCCGTAATCAATCGCAGTAGTCTTTGCTCTGATTCAGTGATAGGCAAACACACTAGGGGTATAAAACATAGTTAATAAAATACAGAATATTTAGCTTTGCAGGATGGGTGATGTGATTTTAAATAGTGAAGTGCTTGGAGACCCACAGAAGCATTAAAAGGTGGTCATGGAACACTCAGCTGTCTTTACCTGCTTCATGTCACACACTCCATTGACTGCTCAAACCCTTACCATGATGATTTGTTCCTCTAATGAGGTTTTATTTGAGAAATGTAAAAGTGATCAAATTTTCGTAGCCTGCAATGGCACTGCAGCTGGAATAGTGTTTTCACCAGCCTCTCAAATAGCTTTCTGGTCAGAATAAGAAAGACTTGTATCCTGTATCTGATAACATGGAATAACACAGAAGGAAAACCTGGAAAGACTCAAGTGTGGGGAATCAGTTGGCTTATGCTGTCTGCAAATCTTCAGCTGATGAACAATTCAAATTTCTATGAAAAAACCCCAGAGCTAGTGTGAGAGACATTGAAAAATGAAGTGATGATAGGCAAGCAGATTTTTTCCTAGAGTAACACATGGAAGGAGGAATATAAAAAGTTGTCCTCCCTAGCTTCAGAATATGACAGTGAACACAGAATTGCCAAGATGTGAACAAAGCTTTGAAAGTTACTAACATCCCACCTTCATACCTTCTGTGTTAATACTGATAAAACTTGCAAGTGAGTAGTAGGGAAAGGTTCCAAAATTGTTATTATATCAAGCAGAAGTGCCAGATTGCATTCCCAGTTTTGCTGTTACAAACTGAGCGTATTTCAAGTGAATAAAGTACAGTTGCTTTGATACACATGGAGCTATGTGGCAGCAGACCCTGGCCCATAGTGCTTCTGTTATCTTGGTTTTTACCATCCTTGTGATATGCTTTTACATATTTTCTTCCTCTTGTTTTGCTTCGTCAAACGTTTCTAATTTTGACAAGTGATGCTCTGTCTGGTATAAGATTTAAGCAAGTATGAAACAGTATTCTATCCTCAGTAGCCAGACTTTAAGTCATCAGAATAAGCCATCTTTGTCAGCATAGCAACACGTGATTGCTGCTTTCACTGGGGTGTATTAGTCACTTAAAATGTTTTAAAAAATGGTTGAAGATTTTGTGAACGTTGTTTTTGACAGTAACATTCCATTGCCCATAGGAGAAATACCTAGGAACTAGATTTTTCACTTAAGTAATGCAGCTTTTCTCTTGGTGTGGGATGTACTGATGGAAGTGTGCAAGACTCTTGATAGAGTCTTGCTGTGATATGTTTTCTAAATAATAGCGTTATGACTGAAAAGTTCATAATCAATAATTGTCCACTCTGTTTCAGATAATTTGCTGTGCCATTATGTATGAGACTCAGTACTGCCAAGGAGGCATGGTTTCTGCAGCTCAAGGGATCCAGTTAGTTTTAACTCGCTGAATTTCCTTTGTTATTATGCTTGGTTTGAGGTGACAGACACAGGCACTTAGACACCCCTTAAGTGGCTGAGAAGATTTAAAAATAACAAAGTGATGGAAAGGACTGATCCTTCCTCATGTCTTTCTGCAATGAATTTTCCTGGTGTGTTTTCTTGTATGTCATCCCTACAATCAGTTTGCACCTCATCTCCTGGATTATTCTGAATCGGTTTTAATAGCAGCGTTTTGTGTTTGTGTCACTTATCACCATGCAGAGGTGGAATAAGGCTTTGTAGACCTGATTCCTTTTAAACCTATCTACTGTATCATTCCTCTTAGGTGCAATACTGTATTGCTGTAGTAATGCCTGGCAGCTTGAAGCCCCTGTTGAATCCTATTCTACCAGCCACTGTACAAAAATATATTGTCATTCCTATTTACAGCCTTTGTAAATGTTTATATGTTTATTAGCACTTCAAAAAGCCTTAAATTATATTGCAGAAAGCTTGACTTATTTGAGGTTCCTTCTTGGATAAAAAGAAATAGAAACATCCAGTGAGGATGTCAGTCTCTCTGTTAAGTAATGGCTTTATTGGTTTTCTCATATTTTATCATGGTTAGAGGTAAAGTTGAAAAATATGAATTCATCTGATTTTCAAGAAAAGAAATTATTTTGATTAATTCCTAAAATATTTAAATTACAGCAGAACATCTGACAAAATTGAAATGTATACACTTAAAGTCTGCAGATGTTTTTGAGGCTGCTATTTTTCTTTGTAGCTTTACTGCTAAACTTGCACTTTCTATAACCAGCTTTTTTATTAGCGGAGAAAGTGCTTTTCATCCTCAGCAGATTGTATTATTAAATGTGGTATCTCTAAGCATGATGTGCTAAATGGCAGAAACATATATTGCAAAACACAACTGGGAGCCTACGAATCTTATTTCAGGGAGCAAGCTTCTGGTCTTTCATTAGTTCATTTTTATTAGGCAAAAATGTCTTTCAGAAGAATCATAAGATTTGAAGTTCAAAGTGATTTCTAGCTTTTCCTCCAAACATACATTTTAACTATTAGATGTGCCTCATTCTCAGCTGTCACACAGAAAAAATGCCTAACACAGAAGTCGGTCATTGTAGGTGTGTGTGTGTGTGTGTATCTGCTCTCTCTCTAATATGTATTGTGTGTGTATATACATCACTACATTAAATTTGTATTGGCCTTGTCAAACTCCTGTGTCAGATTGCCTGGAGCTTTGGTTCTAACTGCATTTGTGGTTGGCAGTTTCCTTTCCTGCCTTAGCATGGATGCCAAAGTGATCAACAGCATAAACTGCTTACGCTTCTAAACTTTTGAATTTGATGCAGACTGTCTGTTTCTTAACTCAGCTGTAGGGTCATATGTGGATGAGGTTATTTTGGAAATTGACCCTTTCTGATCTTCTGGTCAGTGTTACCATCTCAATCCTTGGTTTCTTTTCAGATGAGTCATGTTTTTTCTTCCTCACACAAAAAGTTAAGCTATTATTACTGGTTCCTGCAGGTTCTTGAGAAAAATAGTAAGCCCTTAGAAGCTTCCTTTTAGCAATGACTTTTTGTTGCTTTACAGCGATGGATATGGTCGTGTGTTCCTCCAAGGAAGGCATTCCTGTAGAATGTGGGCTTGCATGCTGGGTTTGAATGGGTGCTTTGTGCTTGACTGTGTAACGGTTCAGGCAAATAATATGGTACCATTTATTAGATCAATGGATATGTTTTAATATTGGCATTTTAAAAATCCATTAGTCCAAACTTGCTGGCATTAGAAAAAAAATTACAGATCTTTGACAAAAAAATACTTGGTAATGGAAGATCTTATGTGGACTAACACAAACCGAAAGCAAAGCTATTGCATTCTTTTATTTTTTAATTATTGTTCTGACAGTCTTGTTTAGTTTACAAAATATCTTATTAAAATATTATAAAAATCTTCACTTTCATGTTGCAAGAAATTTGAAACGTACAAGACCTAATTAGTGGAATGTAAATTCCTCCTTTCTTAAGGAATCACTGTCTTGAGTGAGCATTCAGGACCTTAAAGCTCAAAATAAACCCCAGACATCATCAATTTATTAGGTATATGGTTTTAATAAGTAGGCTCAAAGAGAGTGCCCTTTGCTTGCCTTGGATAGTACAGTTCTGATAGATGTCTTTTCTTGGCCATAATCAGAGCTGTAAGGTTCAGTGTTTGCCCTTTCCCTTAGACTGGTTCCTCCCCTCTTTTCATCCACTGTGAAACCCTACCTTATTGAAGTCAATGAGCATTGTGGGATTTCAACCCAGGTAATTACTAATTGCTTCCTTCTCCTTGTATAATATGCGGCACAGGCTGTTGGCAGTAGTTTTAAATCCTCTTTACCCCCCTCCCTTTCTTAACAGTTTCTATCCACTGACATAGATGTTGCAATGTGAGAGCATGAGGCTAGAATCACTCAAATGGTTTTGTGGCTTAGTAGTTCAGGGGTGCTTAACAAAATGGACAACCCAATTCTGAGTAAATATTGAGGTAAATACCATCAAAGATGTTCAACTCTAGGCATCCCAGAGGTACACATTTAAATTACGTTATCGAAGACTAAGAGCTGAATATAGAGTATCTCTCCTTTGGCAGTGAATAAAAATTACAGGGACCAGCCTGTCATCTGTGCTGATCATGGCCAGTTCCAGGTATCAAGAAGAGAAAGAGATTCAAAACACCCCCTGAATAATCCCTGTGCCTGCTCTTCAATCAATCCTTTTTTTCAATCCGAGCAGTGGAACTCCAATATTGAGAGTTCTCAGGATTCATGGGTGTTGCTCTAATTCCATTAGTTCAGTGAGTTACAAAATTCCTAGAAAACTGTTCACCAGCAATGTGAAAATATCAGCCCTGAAGGCCCTCTGAAATGTTTAAGGGGATTTGTGGAACAACCTGTTCATGGATAGATTTTTTTTTTTTCTGTCTTCCCTTCCTTGGGGTAAATGGTTGTTTAAGCCACAAATATTCAAGAACGGCACACCATAAAGGATGGTGGCCTTTTAAGGCATGTGCTCTGTGGGGTTTTTTATCCTCTGTAATGAGGTGGATGCTCACAGAACTCATCTGTTCATATAGTATTTCTCTTACAGGCTGTTGTTGAAATCAGTGGTTTATCAGAATTTGTGGATTCATACCATCAGTCTGATGTGATGCTTAAGGCTCAATTTCTTTATCCTGCATCTCAAGCCGGATCAGATAGGACCATTAGTGTGTATTTGCTCTGAACTCTGCTTAAAATAGTCTCTCAGTTAAATTTCAAATGAAGAATTTAAAAGAAAACCGAAACTCACAAATAAAAGTTTACACACTAAATACTAAGTATCTTCTGACTGAACTTCTATTAATTTTAAATTACACTGATATACTCTTGTCCTTCTAGATGCTGTACTTAACTCTAAGCCAGGCTTGTGTACCATTTGTCTGAGGGTTAGATAATAAGCATTGGAAATTAAACCTTGCCAACATGCATTTGGTTGTTATTCAACTTACATTTTAACCTCTAACTATTTCCTGAGTAATTTCTATTTAATTTTGCATTCCACCTTTCTCTTGACCTTTGAAAAATACTGTTTGACTACCATTTTCTTAGAGTATTAACCACTTCATTTTCCAAAATAGACAAACAAACCTTATTCTGTTAATTTCCACAAAACACTAGCCAGACTTTCCTGAGTACAGATCAGTGGAAACAGGTACAATATAATTTTTTTGTTTTAGCATAATAAAAATATGCATTGCATTATGAATTTTGTATGACCTGGTCTTTCAGAAACAGAGACCTTCAAAGAAATCATGCTGTTCTGAAAGGACTGATATAAAGGAATTTATTTGAGTTACTTAGGCTTTTTGCTTAATTCTCTCTGGGGATAATGCTGGAGACTTTCAGTACAATTAAAGAAAGATTAAAAGCTCAGTACAGGCTTATTTTCTTTCTTCTTTCTTTCTGCCAATACCCTTCAAGCCTGTGTCCTCTCTAGAAGCATGAAGCATTTTTCAAAGGCCTTTTTTCTTTCTGCCATCAATTCTCAGGCAGATTTCTGGTACGTGTCTCCTCTGCAGATTTAGGAATGTGTAGTTTCTCTTTCTGCATTTGTCACTCTTGTTCCTCCTAGCATTTACTGTTGGTTCTGTTGATCTCTGGTTAGAATTCATTGAGTATTTCTCCTTAGCTTTATCTGTGACACTTAGATCCTATTAGATAACCAGGGCTTACCAAGCAGTTAGGAAATAATTCTTGCACTGTTGAAGTTGGTGAGAATTATGCCATCACTTAGTATTTCTTAGTACATTCACTCTGCAGAACTAAGGGGGTGAAATGTAGGAAAAGCATAGACAATTAAGCGGATATGTCTGAGTATGCTGATGAAGTAGCAGATTTTCCATAATGCTTTATCAAAAAAGAGCTACGCTTCAACGTGAGCATGTAATAGCTGGGGCACTTACCTATGCTGTTGCTGTGGTTGAAAGATTCTATGCTTTAAGATTAAAACAGGTTCACATAAAAACTGTCATCTCTGCAGGTTGTTTCTGTCTGATGTATTTGCATACATCTGCCATATGGAGTTGCCTTATAGAGGGTGTGACTTCTATCTGATCTCATATACAAAATGTACTTTGTGTCATTTTATTCTGAGACAGACTTTGCTTGTTTTAACAACAATATGTGGATTTTTCTGCTTTTTAACTTTTCTGAAGAATTGCTTGATAGAACTTCAGAAAATGATGCATGGTACCAGTCAGCCCACAAGTACTGATACTTGAATGGATTGTTGTCAACTTTGTACTCTAAAATTATGTAAAGGTATGAGGCACAGGAAATCCTGGAAATGCTTCAAGCTCCTGGCAATGGTAGGAATACGGATTTTACTACTATAAGAATTCTCTAAGCAATCCATTTTACATGGGCATCCAGGCTATTAAATCCAAGTACCATTGCAGAATGGCAGGTGAATTGCCCTTACTGGGATCCATTAATTGGACAATGTATTTGCATAAGAATGGTGTTAATCTGTGTTAAATAAAATGTAATGAATGATTGTGATATCTAGAATCAAACTATGAGTTATATTCTTCTTCTTTATTTACCAAAATAGTTCATACTGATAGTATGAATTTTCTGCTTTTTAATGTGTGAGAAAACAGTCGACCCACAAAAAAACAACCTTTGGCTGTTCTGTTGCAGGTAGCTTTTGCAGGGGGATGATGAGGTACTCTCTATCATCTTATCTACATATGCATATCTTCATTATCTGATAATGCTTTTGCCGCATGTACTAATGAAAATCGTTAATTTAGTTTCCTAAAGAGCTTTATACAGAAGGAAAAAGCAACTCTTACTTTGAAAGCTGTTAAGGTAATAATGAATGCTATCTTTATATTAGATGTGTTCTTTTCAAATGAACACTTTTGAATGGCTTGCTTTGTGGGAGTAAAATGTGCTATAAGAGAAGCCCATGTGACTGTCAAAATCAAATTGCTCAGCACGATGAAAATAAATAGAAACACCTATGGAAGTTTTGATACTATGGAAGAGAAAAATCTCTTAATGTTGCTGGCTTTATTTTCAAGCTGTTAGCAGAGCGTGTGCTGCATTACTGATCATGAGTGTGCTGCCTTTGATAATGGGACCTTTATCTTGGCATTTTTCCTGCCATAGCAGTGCTCATCTGTTTACACTAGGGATTAATCACAAACTGCTGCGTAAGAGAAGTGGGGAGAAGATTCTTATTTTTCTTATATTGTTAGATACTCTGCATGGAGAGAGAGCAGCAGCATGGATTAAGGATTAGGAATCTTAAAACAAGATGGTGGAGTTCCATTAAATTGTGTTCACTCTCATTAACACTACATAAAAAGGCACAATATTCTTTAACTAAACGTGCCCAGTTACAGTAATTTTGTTTCAGTAATGACAGTAGAACTCCACTGTCCCCGTGGCAAAAGGCTCCATAAACTGTATCTTCTCTATTGTGCTTATGGCCAACGCCTGATTGAACTGTTTTTGTAGTGTAAAAATGGAGCACAACAGCATAGCATATTGCATAAATAAAGGCCTCTCATGCTTCCTCCACATCAGTCTTCAAGAGTAGAATTGGTTCTGTCCTTTTTGAAACTTAGATTTTCTTTATTAATGACATCTTTATTTCCATTTCTCATTCCATTCACTCTCTCCATCTCCCTGCCAAAGACCTATTGGTTTTCATTGTATGCTCTCTAAAGTTTCATAGCACATTTTGAGCATCCATGCCAAATGGCTCTTAAATGAGTGCTACTTTTGGAGAAACATTCCACAGCCAAGTGCATCACATTCTACTAATAAATTTATGCCTTTTTTTTCCCTCCAAAATTTGTTTTTGGAGTTCATTCTTTGTTTATTGTCTGTGCTGCTTTCATGTGCCTTGGATGATTTTTTTTTTGTCCTCAGTATTTATGTCCCATCACTCTTTGCACACTGTGGTCATGTCTCTTATTTTTCATAACTTAAAATAAATCATAAGTCTTCTTAATTACCCTGAAATGTCATCAAGCTTCTTTACAGAAGCTGCAATGTTCAAAGTATGCACAGTCAATTGCAGTGACTAGTAGAAATTATTTCCAGTCTCCTCCTATGCAGTATTTCTGTAAATATTCAAGTGAAAGTGTACTAAGGAACTTCATTCTGTTTTCAGAATGAAATTGCTTACCAGAGGTTTGATTAGTAACGTTGTGCTCATCCTTCTGAAACAAGTAGCCCTTGTTTCTGTGCCTGCTCAACAAACCTGTTGCTTGTTGGCCTCCTGACGATTAGTCATTTATGTTCTCACAGTGTCTTTGACTTTCAAAATGCAGTAATGTTCAACCATTTTTCAGTAACATTTGACACCAGGTCTATCTTCTCTTTGGACTCTTGGCTTTTTACTAGTGCATGACTGTCTTTACCTTTTGCAGCACACATTTGAGAAAACTGCCTCATACAAGTCTTACTGGTTGACATTAGAGGGTTGTACTAGAAACCAGAAACTTATAAAGATTTTCTGCACAGAAAAGTTAAAAAAATGTACCAAGCATCATGAGTTCTCATAATCAAATGCAGGCTTGTTAAAACTGAAAAGAATCCCCCACTGAAAAGAAACAGTACTTACCATGTCTAGATTTATTTACTCCAAAGTTAGTTGAAGGTGAAAAAGTCATAATAGCTAATGAACATCTCTGGTTAAGAAACCTGTCCCATATTTGCTGTATGTAATGCTACTTCCTTACCTAGGGTAGGTGTCTACATTTACCAGAACAGTTTTCCTCTGTTCTCTTCACCCAAGTTGGGCTCTGATCTTCTCTAAGGCTTTCTTACAATGGCCTTTATGTATGGACTTTCTGAAGCTTGTCATCTTTTTGTGAGGCTGTTTCCATCCATTGGGGAGGTGCACCATTCTCAATTGAGGAAGCTATTTCATCTGGATAGATGTGAAGGCTTTAAAGCTAAATTTATCTCCTTTTGTTATTAAATACATATTTAATGATATATTTATAAAATGCCAAAGATTATTTAAGGGAAAGCAAGGAATAAACTGTGTAAAATGTTACGTTGCCATGTGGTGAGACCACTTGTAACTGTCATCCTTTGTTTCATCTCCAACCTGTAAGTCTGATCTGATGTGGGAAGCAGAAAGGGACTTTTCACAACATTGACACTAAAATGCAAGCAGACATATACAGACATTTTGAGAAAAGTGAGAAATTCAACTTTATTGTAACACTGTTGTTCCCAGGAAATACCTGAGGATGATTGTTAGCTATTCAGAAGGGTAAGATGTAGTCTTGTGCTTTCTATTTATTCAGCTCTTTCCAACAATTCTCAGTATAGTATTGTTTGGCAAGTGGGTTTTGTAGCCCACAGGATAGCATATCATCTCTTCTCTTCTGCTTGTAGGTGATCCTTGCTGCTTATTTAGTCCACCTTGTGGATGGTGAAGTTTGCAGCTTGTAGACCCCCCTGATTTTTAGGGATCTCTGTATTTCAAATCCCATCTCACCTTTTATTTGAAAGAAAGGTTGTTGGTTTTCTTACAGAGAGTTTTTCTGGTTTTTCCCTGCTATTTTTCTCATAGAAACAGCCCTGAAATGTAAACTGGATACCTGGGGTTAAAGTGTTCCTACTGATTTGTTTTCCCTAAATATTTTTGATTATTTGGTCTTCTATTCACTAAAGTCAGGCCTGTACTCAAATTTCACTGGTGGGGTTGTGGGGAAAATGGCACAGTGTGAGATTTGGAAAGTGGGTTTGTATGATATAGTTGGCTTAATGGAGGACTGGTATAAGAAGTAGTTGCAAAAGAGCTTTTACTGGCATAAATTGTGTTATCTCTAGGATAATTTGCTGACTGAAGCTAAAATGTGGGGCAAGCTCTGAGTTGGCCTTTTGAAACTTTGCAGTACATTCCCTTAATTTTTCCATGCCGTGGCAGTGCTCCATGGGATGAATGGGCTGTGACCAGATAGACTGCCAGTAAACTCCTGTGCTCTTCCCAGTGGAAAGCCTAAGATGTGCCAGCTCTGCTGTGCAGCTATAGTGATTTCTAGCTGTAAAAAGATATAATGCTGTTTCATGAAAATCCTGTTTTGGCAATTTTGATCAAGGCATTTAATTTTATCCTCTTGCTTTCTCTGTATGTGAAGTAGTAAGATAGTATATACTTGTTTCCTGAAAGCTTTTTGAAGGCTGTTGAATGGTTGAACAAGCTATGAGCATCCACATGTATCCCATACTATTTGAGTACAGACCTGACTTTAGTGAATAGAAGACCAAATAATCAATAATATTTAGGGAAAACAAGTCAGTAGGAACACTTTAACCCAAGGTATGAAGCTCTGACTTGAACACACAGACTCTCAACTGAAGAGACTGACTTTTCTTGGGGCCTCAGCATGAGAAACTAGGTGCTCTTTCTGTGACGGGACTCTGACTGTGGCTTTAAAATTCACTGGAAGTGTTGTAGTTTGGGGTTCTTTGGGGGTTGTTGGGGTTTGGGTTTTTTTTTGTTTGGTATTTTTTGCTTGCTTTTAGATTTCTCCCAAAGAATAATCTTATTGGTCATTTAACCTCCAGAATTATTTCTACCTGTCGTAATCTAGTATTTGACATTATAAACAAATCAGTTACATAAAAAAGCACTCTGTAATTTTACCTGTGGTTTTGAGAACCTGATAGTTTTTTTAACCTACATATATTTATTTGCCTGAAAATGAAGTGGGTTTGGAAT
The DNA here is from genome assembly GCF_964237585.1 of Gallinula chloropus. NCBI lineage: Eukaryota > Metazoa > Chordata > Aves > Gruiformes > Rallidae > Gallinula > Gallinula chloropus. The sequence goes on from NC_140090.1 coordinate 22,509,155, forward strand.
CAAGAATAAATTAGAAATAGATCTAAAATACTTCTCTGTAAAGAATTATTTTTTTCCTGAGCAACACCCTCTTTACAAAACATTGTTTAGTTCATTCCTTTTTTTTCCTCAATTAGCTACCTTCCCTTTTCATAAGGTTTTAATGTGGGTTTTTTTTTCTGTGGAGAAAGTCATGTTTACTTAGAAGTTACTTGCATGTTTTCAATTATAGATGATAATTTGTTTGACTTTACACTCTCAATTAGCTCGAGTAATTTCCTGTAGAAATACATATAATCCATTTGCACATTAGAAGTATTGGTGTGTCATTTGCATTGCTTGTGTATAACACTTAAGCAAACCTCTGGGGCTCAGGAAGGACAGATGATGCTTTTTAGTGGCAAACGGTGATATGATGGCTCTTCTTTCTTCTCCCTGCTGAATAGATATGGGACAAACTCTGTTGAGAGAACTGGAAATTGTGTTATCGAACCAATGTGTTGTTTCTGTAAATAATTGGGAGTTAAGCAAGTGGGCCAGCAGTAATGTTATATTCATGTTTTTGCTTGACATAAATCAATGCAGATTGATGCTGATCCTTACTTCATGGCATCATGTAGTGTAGCA